>NC_081554.1:131962220-132644720 GCF_963082655.1 Stomoxys calcitrans | reverse complement strand
TTTATTTAATCAAATTCAAAATTATTGTTATAAAAATGAGAGAATTTGTATGTAATATTTGTGAGAAAACTTACGAACATAATCAATCTTTGAATCGTCATTTGCGTTTACAACATTCAATTGAGTGTGTGAAATGTAATCAGAATTTTAGTACTTATCCAGAGCTTTTAAAGCATATGAAGTCAATGGACCACAATGAAAAAAAAGAGGAAAAAACGGTATACTGTGAAAATTGCAATTTAGCTATTCCAAAAAATCAGTGGAAGAATCATATCAGCACTAACACACACATCGATAAGTGTGTAAAATGGTTAGATAAGGATGTGTCTTGCTTTGGATCTAGCTTTCAAAATCGAATAGAAAGTTATAAAATAAAAAATAGTGAGATCAATAACTTGATACCCGAAAACTTTTTCAAATCAATTCAAGAAAAAGTAATCAATATAATTCAAAAGGCGTTGCAAAAGCATGAATCTATTAAATATAATTGTACACTACATTGTAATTATATTTTGATGAAAGAGAAAGCGGAAGATGAAATTAGTTTATTTACACATCACACAAAAATGTTGGTACTATCTCCCTCAAGTACACTGGAAGAAATTTTAAATCATTATATTGAAAATTGTAATGAAATAATTAAAAAAATGAGTGAATTCCAAGAACGAGATAGTGGATGGACTTTAATCGAAATAAAACATCTAGAGATCAACATCAACAAATATACATGTTTGAGAGGATCTCAATACATAAATCTTCCTCCCAAAATAAGGAATAAAAAGGCTTGCATCAATGTGCAAAACAATGATGTCTATTGTTTTAAATGGGCAATAATATCAGCATTAAATCCACTTCCAAAGGAAAAGAAACCACATAAATGTAGCAACTACAAAGTAACGGACATTAAGGCACACATTATAACATTGGAAAATAATATAATATTAAATTTTGAAAACATGGAATTTCCCCTTACCATAAATAAAATCAGAGTCTTTGAGTTGCAGAATCCTGATATAAGTATAAATGTGTTCGGTTTAGAGGATGCTAAGATTATAGGTCCTTACTATTTTACAGAAGCTGAGAAATCAACTCACATCAATCTTCTCCTAATAGAAGAGGATGATAAATTTCATTACATCTGGATAAAAAATATATCAAGGTAAAAATAATAAGATATTATTTTGATTACAATACAATACTAATTTATTAAAAAAATATATATATTTTTAGATTGTTGCGAAGTTCTATAACAAAGAATAAAAATAGGATTCATTTTTGTAACACCTGCTTAACTCATGTTTCTTCAAGTAGTAGACTAGAGAAACACAAACGTGAGTGTAAAAAGATGGTGACAACAATGCCATCAGATAAAGATAAAATACTTAAATTTAAGAATTTTAAACATAAATTAGATATTCCATTCTCAATTTATGCTGATTTTGAGTGCATTCTTCAACCGTTAGAGATACAAAATTCAAGTAAAGTAAAATCAGTTCAAAAACATATTCCATTTGCATACAGTTATTATATCAAATGTTTATTTGATTCAAATTTAGACAAGATTAAAATTTATTCAGGTGAAGACTGTACAAAACATTTTTTTAACTCATTAGTGGGAGAGATTGTATGGATTTATAACAATTATTTATCTAAAGTAAAACCAATGAATTCCTTAACATCAATTCAACTACAATACCAAAAGGAACATCCGATTTGTCATATTTGTGAAAAGTCTTTTTTAAATACTGATGTTAGAGTAGCTGATCATTGTCATTTGACAGGTGAATACAGAGGACCTGCTCATAAAAATTGTAATTTAGAGTATCAAATAGCAAATTTTGTTCCAGTATTTTTTCATAATCTTTCAGCATATGATTCTCATTTGTTTGTTAGAGAACTCTCCTCTGTAGTTGGTGATATAAATATTCTTCCATTAAATAAGGAACTTTATATTTCTATATCGAAAAGAATTTATATAGATTCAAATAAGAGTATTGAAATACGTTTTCTAGATTCTTGTAAATTTATGGCATCTAGCTTAGAAAAGCTAGCGGGTTATTTATCTGATGAAGATTTCAATGCTGTTAAATCAACTTTTGTTAACGATAGTGAATTTAATTTAATGAAGCGTAAAGGTGTATTTCCTTATGACTATTTAGATTCTCCTGAACGATTAGAAGAAAACGCTTTACCACCTATTTCCAATTTTTTTAATAAGCTAACTAATGAGGTTTGTAGTGAGGATGACTATACACACGCTAAAAATGTATGGAATACATTTAAATGTAACAATTTAAAAGATTACTTATTACTTTATTTGAAAGTTGATGTTTTGTTATTATGCGATGTGTTTGAAAATTTTAGAAAAGTATGTAAAAAAATTTATAATTTAGATCCATGTCAATATTATACAGCACCTGGTTTGTATTGGAGTGCAATGTTAAAAACAACTGGAATAGAACTAGAATTATTAACTGACTTTGAAAAGTATAATTTTATTGTTGAGGGTATTAGAGGAGGGATTGTTCAATGTTCTAAACGATTTTCAGTTGCAAATAATATATATGTAAGTGATTATAATCCATGTCAAGATTCAAACTTTTTAATTTATTTAGATGTTAATAATTTATATGGTTATGCTATGTCACAGTATCTACCTTACAAAAATTTTGAATGGGTTGGAAATATTGAAATGTTTAATTTGAATGATATCAAAGAAGATTCGGAGATAGGATATATATTAGAGGTAGACTTAGAATATCCATCCTCATTACATGATTATCACAATGACCTACCATTTTGCGCTGAAAATAAAAAACTTGGTTCTATGAGACAATCTAAATTAGTGTTGAATTTAAATGATAAAAATAATTATATCATACATTATAAAACTCTTCAACAGTGTATTAAACATGGATTAGTTTTAAAAAAAATACATAGAATTCTTCAGTTTAAACAAACGAATTGGTTGCAAAAGTATATTGATTTAAATAACTATCACAGAACTTTAGCTAAAAATTTGTTTGAACAGAATTTTTTCAAATTATTAAATAATGCTGTTTATGGCAAGACGATGGAAAATGTTGATAAAAGAAAATGTATTAAAATTGTAACTAACTGGGAGAGTAAAGGTAGAAAATTGGGTGCGAGGGCTCTTATAGCTAAACCTAATTTTCATAGTTCACTCAAAATATCTAACGATATGGTTGTAATTCAAATGAAAAAATCGCATGTTGAATATAATAAACCAATATATATTGGATTTACTGTTTTAGAACTATCGAAATGGAAAATGTATGATTTTCATTATAATTATATGAAAATAAAGTTTAATCAATCAACTACTCTAAATTACATGGATACCGATTCATTTATTTATGATATTAAAACAAAAAATTTCTATGATGATATTCGAAGTGATATCACAAAATATTTTGATACATCAGCGTATCCAATTAATAATATTTATAATTTTCCGTTAGAAAACAAAAAAGTTCTAGGAATGATGAAAGATGAATGTGGTGGAAAAATAATGAAGGAATTCATTGGTTTACGTTCAAAAATGTATTCAATTAAGATTGATAAAGTAGATGAAGAAATAAAGAAAATAAAAGGTGTAAAACATTGTGTTACAGCAAAACTTTCAACCAACGATTTTAAAAAATGTCTTTTTGAACAAATTAATTATTATGATTCTATGTATGTTTTTAGATCAAAAATTCATCAATTGTACACACAACATATACATAAATTAGTTTTAAATTATTTAGATGATAAGAGATTTATAAGAGAAAATGGTGTTGACACCTATGCTTGGGGACACTATAAAATAAAAAAATAATTAAAAGAAAAAAATGGTTTTGTTTGTTTTGTTTTTTTCACAAGATATTATATTTATTAAAGAGAAATTGTATACATAAATGACCACAATTGTAAGTATTAAATTTTTGTTTTTGTTTATAATTGTATTCGATAGGTGGTTTTAAATAATTAATAATTTCCAACGGTGGTTGTAAATTACCAAAACTATCAAAATATTCCTTATAGTTGTAATTTTTGTAATAGGCAACCCAATGTGTTCCTGGCCCATTAGTTGTATCTAAATTAACTATTCCACATTCTTGTCGTAGTGGTTTGTTTGGTAATGAGTCACGCATAAAAACCCCTCTAAAGTGTTTCAATGGCTTGCAGTACTTAACCAAATCGATATCCGTCAATGGTCGATTGGGTAATCTACTTAGAAGTTTTTTGGAGCTGGTTTATAGTAAAGTCCATATCCTTTTTTATAAGGTTTAAGATATAATCCTTTTCCCATAGCAATTGATTCCATATATCTGTTATGACGAGTAGCTTCAGCTAATTGTTCTTTCCCATTTTTGATATCCTTAACTGCTTTTACAATAGCCGATCCTCCAGTTGCTAAACCTCCAAGGGCTGATAACGCAGTTAAAATTGGAACTATTGGTAGAAATCCACCAATTTTTGGTACTCGAATGACTCTTGGTACACCAATATTACTCTTCTTTTTATTTTTAAAACTTGAATGTACAACGTTTTTTGCAATTTTTACAGCATCATATATATTGTTAGGTTTCTTATCTTTTAATACTTTTAAAGTATTCTTAACTGTCGATGCAAATAATTTTTGCTTACATTGCTTTTTCTTCATTTTTCTTTTTGTTGTCATACCGAGTCCGAATTTAACTTTTGCTTTAAGTAAGTTTGTTACTAACCAAGCGTTTGCTCGTTCTTTCCAATTGCTATCTGTTGATTTAACTCTTTGCCAAGCTTTTTCTATTAAAACTTTATCAGCTTGATGACGAGAATGAATATCTTTATTTTGTGAGTATGCAATATCGTGTTCTCTACAAGCTGAATCCAATAAATTTATTCCTTTGTCTCCTTGTGCTAAACGTTGTGCTAACTTAGTTCCTGGTCCACAAAATTGATATCCAGGTAAATGCACTTCAAACGGAAGATTATTAATTAAGTTGTTTACCAATCCAAATCCAGTAACAGACTGTTTACATTTATTATAAATCTTGTAATTAATAACCATAATTTTTTTTTGATTATGTAGTGATAGGGTACACGATTTAAATGAAAATAAGAGTTTTTGTATATATATACTTAAATTTATATTGAAAAAGTTTAGTTAGCAATATGCGTTTAATAGAACAAACTAAACAGATTGCTGTGAAAAACATTGATAATGTCTGTTCACAGAAAAAAAGGATTGTACATAGTACTTTATTACCAAATTCTATACGTGCCCTTATAGTAGGCCCATCAAATTGTGGTAAAACAAATGTTATGATTAGTCTCATAGAAAGCCCTAATGGCCTCAAATTCAGGAATATATATATATATTCTAAATCTTTATATCAACCAAAATATCAATATTTAAAAAAATTGATTACTCCAATCAAAGGAATAAACCTATTCACATTCTCTGAAAATGAAAAAGTTATAAGTCCAGCCAAAGCAAATATGCATTCTATAATGGTATTTGATGATGTAATTTGCGATAAACAAAATACTATAAGGGATTATTTTTGTATGGGAAGACATAAACACATTGATTGTTTTTATTTATGTCAAACATATACAAGGATTCCTAAACACTTAATACGTGATAATGCAAACATGATTATCATATTTAAGCAAGATGAAATGAATATTAAACATATATATAATGATCATGTCTTGGGTGACATGACATTTAAAGATTTTTTAAAGCTTTGTAGTGAATGTTGGAAAGATAAATATGGATTTCTTATTGTGAGCAAGGATGATCCCATTGATAAAGGTCGATATCGCAAAGGATTCAATTGTTTTATTCAGTTATAATATAAATCAGATTGATAACAGATATAATGTAGATTATAAACAGAATAGAGAGCAGATTGGTGACAGAAAGAAAGCAGATCGGTAGCAGATATAAAGCAGATCGGTAGCTGATATAAAGCAGATCGGTAGCAGATGTAAAGCAGATCGGAAGCAGATGGATACATAACCAAAAAAAATAAAAAATAAATTATCCAATCATGAAGAGACACAATTTGTTGAAGGAAATTGTAAAAACACGAGCAGTATTGAAAGAAAAGTTAAAAAACATTAAACTTAATCAAATAGATAGGGATAATCTATTAGAAGATACATTTCAACCAATAACCAAACCTTTGAAGGATATTATAGGAAAACTAGATGAGAACAAAAAAGAAAGTAATCAGTATTCTAATAAATATAATGATAAAAATATTTATGATTATAATAAACAATATGAAGACGATGGAAAACTTGATAAAAACAATAAGGATGATGATGATGATGATGATAGCTTTATATCAGACATTTATAATGATGATGATGACTATATGTCTAGCAATGGACTTCAAATGAGAGATATTACCTCAAGTAATGATAATGAAAGATATAATAATCAACATTCATCAACAATATTTCCGAATATAGTAAATTCTACACATAAAGAAGATAATTCAGAAATAGAACAGATGGATATAGAGAAATTTTCACAAAAACGAAAATTTTCATCAGATGAAAATAACACTAATAAAAGGATAAGAAAAAATTATAATATTCCAGTTGATTTAAAGAGAAAAGATTATACACTAGAAAAATGTGGAGTGAATCGGAATGAGCTTAGAGAAAAATTAAAACGATCTAATGATAACAATCTCAGTTTATTTGACGATAACGATAATAAGCGGATGAAAAAATCACATCTATTTTCAAAACGAAAATGTGAATTTCAGTTAAATACTAATAAAAAACGTATAAAATTAACTAACAACAAAATCATAAATATAAATAAACGAAAAAGACCCTCACAATTAAATACTGATAGAAAACGTTTAAAATTGATTAATAACAACCAATTAAACTTGAATAAACGGAAAGGTGTTTCACAATTAAATCTTGATAGAAAACGTATAAAATTGAATAATGATATCTCATCAAAATTGAATAAACGAAAAGCTGTTACGCAATTAAATATTGATAGAAAGCGAATAAAATTGAGTAGTGATAATCTATCAGACATAAATGTAGCATCTTCATTACCCAACGTTCTACAAACACTTATCGATAATAGACAATTAGATAAAGTTTATGGATTTCATATAGATACAAATGGAAATATGTATTTTGGAAAAAATCAATTAAAATTTAATGGATGTAACTCTATTCAAATTGGGGAATCTATTTGGAAAATGTCTCCCGGACTATTTCAACTCATGTTTCACATTAAACCTCAACATTATACAAAGAAGGATTTAAATCAATATAAGGATATTTTGATGAAAACAAATGCTCATAAAAGAAATTATTCACCAGGAGAACAAATTAAGGGAACTCAAGCTTATAAATATCAATTTATAATAAAACGGTTATTTGATGTGAATTCAAATAGGATATCCAAAGGTAATGGATTGAGTTTGAAATCATTAGACAATCACAAACCAAATTATATATATTGGGATGACCCTAACGAATTGGTTGACAGATTAAGATTGCTCCTTTCATCTGAAGGTGTTGGTCACAACAATCACAAAAACGAAATTATTTCAATTGTTGAAGAATTGCGAGAAGCACATATTATTAAATAAAAAAATCAAAAATGTATACAATCAATAAATTTGGAGAGAGCGGAAGTAAAAACCAAGTCAACAATGCAATGCTAAAATTGAGTTTAGGTAGATCACTTGGAATTACTATTCACAACAATGCTTTAAACTTTCATGGGAAGAAAATAACTAATTTAAGTGCTCCCTCTGATCCTGATGATGCTGTAACAAAAATATTTTTGAAAAAAAAAATAGATAAAATCGAAAATAAAATCAAAAATCAGCAAGATGAAATACTTAGAAGATTCGAAGAATTACAGAACAAACTAAAAGAAGACATACATATAGAAAAAATGAAAGAATATATTTTCAAATGGGTTGAAGTGGAAAAAATTGTTCTAGAAAATAAAAAACATATTGAAGCTATAAACAGTGATTTAACTAAACTAAAAAGTGTGATTGATCAATTTAACAACAACTTGAGTACCAATTTGAATATTTTGAAAAATCATAATATTGAAGATACGAAAAAAATTATTGAAGATACTTTAAAAATAATAAATATCCGATTTGATTCCATCGAAGATTTTCTTTTTCAAAGTATTGGATATACTAGAAAAAATAAATATTTTAATTAAATATTTAAAATCAAAAATAAGATATAGTAGAGGGTATATAACATCAAAACAAAACAATTTTTACTTCAATCGACAACATCAATATGGAGCTTAACCAGGATAAGAGAGAAATTGTTAATGAACTACACAAGCAAGCACGAAAAAATTTTGGAAGGAGACGAGTGGTTATGAAGGGTATCGATGATTTGTGGCAAGCGGATCTTGTTGAAATGGGTAGTTATGTGAACTTTAACAGCGGATATCGATATCTTTTAACCGTTATAGATACATTCTCGAAAAAAGCTTGGGTTGAAGCAATAAAAAATAAAACAGCTCAAAGTGTAGTAAAGGCTATGCAGAAAGTTTTCAATCAAAGTAGTCGAAAACCCAAAAATTTACAAACTGATGATGGAAAGGAGTTTTTTAATAACAATTTTTCTCAACTTATGCAAACAAATCATATAAATCATTATTCAACATACAGCACTCTAAAAGCATCAATCATAGAACGATTTAATAGAACACTGAAAGGAAAAATGTGGAAAGAGTTTAGTTTTCGTGGAAATTATAAATGGATTGATATATATAAAAACCTAGTTAATATATATAATAACACATTTCATCGAACTATAAAAATGTCGCCGAATGATGTGAATTCCTTAAATGAGAAATCACTTTTAGATTCAGTCTACAACAACCTCAAGGTATTTAAAAGACCAAAGTTTAAAATCAATGATAATGTGCGAATAAGTAAATATAAACAACATTTTGAAAAAGGATATACACCAAATTGGACTACCGAAATATTTACAGTTAAATCTATTAAAAATACAAATCCTAATACATATATACTTAAGGACTATCAAGGAAGGGATATAGAAGGTGGTTTCTATGAATATGAGCTATCAAAAACCAAATTTCCACACACATATTTAGTGGAAAAAGTGATTAGAAGGAGAGGAAATAGACTTTATGTAAAATGGTTAGGATTTTCTTCAGAGCATAACTCTTGGATAAATGCTAATAATATTTCACAATAAAAGAATAATCAATTACATAAATCATTTATTCTAACGTCAACCGTAGAGATGTCGATAACATTAACCTTAAATGATGAAAAATCAGTACTTGTCGCCAACTACTTTCCACCAATAATTTTGAAACAAAGCTATGTTTGCGGTTTAATAAGTTTTGATACATATCACTCAATACCAAATGTTGATGAAGAGAACAATAAATTTCATATAGGTGGACATGAAATAACTATTCCTCTTGGATCATATGAATTTTCGAATATATCTGAGTTAATAACGGATGAATATCGCAAGCTTAATAAAAAAAATGGAAATCTTATTATGAAAGCAAATTACAATACACTTCAAACATATCTGAAGAGTACGCTTGATCCAATTTATTTTGATAAAGAAAACACTATTGGTTCATTATTAGGTTTTAGTAAAAGAGTACTTGAATCGAATGTTGATCACTATTCTGATAAAGTGATAGAAATTACAAAAGTAAACACTATAGTTATTGAGTGTAATATTGTAACAGGATCCTATATAAACAACAAGTCAGCGCACACTCTTCATCAGTTTTCACTCGTCGTTAGCCCAGGATATAAAATCACGGAAAATCCTACTAACGTTATATATCTACCTGTTAATACAAACACAATAAATACCATTGTTTTGAAAGTTGTTGATCAATCTGGAAAATTGATAAACTTTCGTGGGGAAAAAATTTCAATTAGATTACACTTGAAACCATCTAAAGAATGATAATATTTAACAAAAAGGAGGTATTTGCGGATATAACAATCACTCAACCATCAACTTTGAAGGGATACACAACTAAAATATCACATCACCACAACAGGAAACATAAAGGATTAAAAAGGAAAAAGAGAAATATTTTAAGTAAAACTAACCAAGAGTTCCTGGAAAGTTTGGGTTTCACACTAAAATAATAAAGGGTTGAGTTTAAAAATGAGTAACATTATTAATGTTTTACAAAAACCACAATTTGATAATGCTATAATAAGAAAGGAGTATCACAGCTATATATCATATTTACAATCATTTCAAAATAATGATGAAATTAGGATTTCCATTCAAAACCAAGACCTGTATGTCGTTCCTGGTGAGAGTTTTTTATACATTGAAGGTTTTGCAACAAAAGCGGACTCTACAGTATCAGCATCGATAAAGTTATTAAACAATTGCATAGCACACTTATTTGATGAGATAAGATATGAACTTAATGGTATAGAAATTGATCGTACACGTCATTTGGGTATAGCAACAGAAATAAAAAATTATGTATCATTAAATGAAAGCGAAAGTCGAAATCTAGTCAACGCAGGATGGGCTCCATTTAATACAGATGATCTTACTCTTGTGAGTGGATATTTTAATTTTTGTGTTCCACTGAAAATGCTTCTTGGATTTGCTGAAGATTTTGATAAAATTATAGTTAATGCTAAACATGAATTAATTTTATTGCGATCAAAAGATGATACGAATGTATTGAAATCTATCATTTCCAGTGAAACCTGTAAACTATCAATTTTAAATATTACATGGAAAGTTCCACATATTCAACTTGCTGATGTATACAAGCTGCAAATGCTTAAAGTAATTAATAACCGTCAACCACTAAATATATCATTTAGAACATGGGATATGTATTATTATCCTGCAGTTCCATCGAATACAAAAGTTTTATGGAATGTTAAGCTTGCAAATGAAAATGAGCGACCACGTTTTCTTCTTTTAGGATTCAAAAGTAGTGAAAAAAAATTTATTCACTGTGATATAACAAACATTAAGGTTCATTTGAATTCTGATACATATCCATATGATGATCTTAACCTCAAGTTTGATAGGAACCGTTTCGCCCTACTTTATGATATGTATATAAAATTTCAACAAAGCTATTATACACGTGAACCGCAACCTCTATTAACGCGCGAAAAATTCAAGGGTGAAGCACCGATTATTGTTCTTGATGTAACACATCAAAATGAAACAGTAAAAACTGGCCCCATCGATATACGAATTGAATTGGAAACATCTAAAAATATATCACCGAACACATCTCTATACTGTTTAATTATTCATGATAAAATGTTTGAATATATACCTCTAACAAATGAAGTAAGAAAATTATTGTAAATGTAACTATATTTTTTATCTATAGAAATCATAAAATAAATAAAAAGCAAAAACAAACACAAACAAAATGATTTTTTTTATTAATAATGTAAAATTAATATATAGGTGAGTTGTTTAAATGTAAAGAGGGAGAGGTAGAATTATTGTTTAAATATAAAGAGGGAGAGGGAGAGGTAGAATTATTATAAATATAAAGAGGGAGAGGGAGAATTAATGTCGAGAAGAGAAAGAGAATTTTTATTTCGTGTTTGCTTTACATTTATAGAATATATAAGGTTGGGTATTTATACTACATTAATTAGTATCTCTCCAACACACCTCCAATAGTGTAGATATAAGAAAATAATAAATTAACATAATGAAATTATATTGGGTATTACTTTGTTTTGTTATACTTCATGTAACAATTCATAATTCATTATCATTGCCAGTTGTATTTGATTCCACAACTGATTCAGCGTTATCCATTACATCTGATCCTACAATCGACTTAAATTCAAAAACCGTTGAATTTAATTTAACACTACCAAACAAAGATATTCTTAAAGTAAATATTTCATTTGTTATGATGAAAGAAAGTGAAATATTAGAAAACAGAGATGATTTTTATATAAAAAATGAAACAGATGATGCAGACTTATCAACTAGCACCACTACAATAATTCCTATAGAAAGTGAAGAAAAATATTTTACTGTCGATGAAGCTATAGAAGCATTTCGCAAAAGGTTAATTACAAAAGAAGCAGATATTGGTGGTATACTGGATGCTGCAGAACCTTTTTATCGTCATTTTAATTTACAATATGAAGATTTAAATATACCAATCCGTTGTACTTATGATAGTAACTACATGTTACGTCAACTAAAAATAAGTTGTTTTGAATATCGTGAAATTGAACAAGAACGAATTTTAAGTAATGGTGAAATTGAGAAAGTTCGAGTTCAAGATCTCAAAAAACATTTAGAAAATATTGTAATAACTGATATTGAGAACTATACTCAAACATATAAAATGGAAATAAGTTAGAAAACAGCAATTAGTTCTCTTATATACATTGAATTGAATAGTAGTATGTATTTAAATAAATTAATATACGTTGTTGTTTTAATTATCATATATAGAATATATCCTAGTATTCAACAACAACAACAACAATACTATCCAATACCTTACAATAGATGTAATCAAAATCATCAATATGATAGATATAATACCAATCAAAATGCTATTTTTGATGGTGACACTAGTAAACGTATAGAATTTCGAATAAAACTATCAAATAATACAGGAGCAAGAGTATATTTATCAATTCAATTATTAAATAATGCAACAATCGATGAGTCACTAACAACAACAACAACACCGAGAAATAGTCAAACGGATAGACCTAAAATTTTTACTATTGATGAAGCCATTGAAGTATTTAGAAAAGACTTAATAGAAAAGGAAACTAATATTGGTGGGATCATTCAAAGTTCTACAGTATTCTACCGTCATTTCAACTTAAAATATGAAAATGTAGAAATTAGACTCATATGTAGCTATTACAGTAACTACACATACCGCAAACTCAACATTTATTGTTTTGAGTATAATGCTAATAAATTTGAGTATAATTACAAATATAATCAAAGTACGAATGAATTTAACCCATTATTTGAAAGGGAAGAAAATGGTATAAATATCAGGACGCTTGATGTTAATGATTATTTGCAAACGTTACACATGAGTATACAGTAGTTCTCACCGGAATAAGAAAAAAAGCAATATGATTAAAGAAATATATAATTTTTTAAAAACATTTACCAATATCGTTTCCGAAGAAGATAAAAATAAATTAATTAATATAAAATCTCATCTGGAATTTGTGGATAGTTTAAAATGTAAAGAAAGTAAATTTGGTAACCACTATGACTGCTGTGTTTGGTCAAATGATAACGCACAATGTGGTCCAGATACATGTAATTGTATATTCTATGATATGGATAAAAGAAAGGGAGAGGCAGCTGCTGCGAAAATAATTAAAAATTATAAAAATATTTACAATACAGTTAAAAACAATCATTGTAATTTTAACAACCGATGAGTAAAAATGTCTAAAAACAATTTCATAATTATAGATGTTCAAGGTTTTTTCTTAAATAATAAATTTATTGCGAAGGAAATTTGTATTTTTGAACATAATCAGACAATTAAAAAGTTTATTATATACCCCCCTTGCAAATTTTCTTCCTTATCATTAAAGGAAAAGATTACAAATAACTGGCTTACGAAACATTTTCATGGGTTGAGATGGAATGATGGTAACATAATTTTTAAAGAATTTAACGATTATTTAAATAAATTTATAAAAAAACAAGAAAATCTAACAATATTTGTGAAAGGATGTGAAAAACAAAAATGGATAAAGCAATTAATAGAAGAAGATATAAATATAATAAATTTAGATGATGCTAACTGTTCAAACATATGTAATCTTTATAAAAATAATTTGCATATGAAAATTTGTAGTTATCATAAACAACACCCTAATTATAGATGTGCTGAAAAAAATGTTATTTTATTAAGTCAATTTATTAATGTTTTTTTAAAATAAAGCAAATAAAATAAAAACATATCGTTTTTTCTTTATTTAGGATATATAAGGCTATGTAATGTAAGTATACATTAGTTCCTTTTTTCATTTTGTTGGGGTAACTTCTCAAAGAAAATGATATTATCAACGAATATAAAATATCTATTAAAAGAATACAACTCCTACATTGATAAGGAACATAAACAATTTTTTGAAGAGATGATTGAAGAATTAAGGATATATAAAAATGTATATACTTCATTTATACAAACAACACATGGAATTCATACATGGGACTGCAAGCTGAACTCGATAGAAAATATAAATATTTGTAGTTGTATAATTAAATATAATCGTTACATCCTATTACAAAAACTCTACAATTTATACTATCGCATTCTTTGCAATAAAAGTGTAATCAATTCTTAACTTCAACTTGAATTTTTTTAATTTCCTTTACCGCAATTGGGTTTAGTAATATGTGTGGTATAGCAAATATTAATAAATATAAGTTAACCACCCTGTTCGCCCCTCTTCCTTAATGGAATGTTCATGGGCACATTTACATTGTTGCATTGCATTTGCATACGTTAACCACTATACCACCCTAGTACAGAAAACTTTTCAATTTATGTTATAGCAGCACTTTTGAGTTTGAGCTTTGTTATTTTCTTCACCACCATGATTTAAATTTAAAATTATGAGAAAGCATACCAGACATTTGTGGAATTATATAAACGTGAAACCAATTATTAACTTCAACTTGAATTTTTTTAATTTCCTTTACCGCAATTGCGTTTAGTAATATGTGTGGTATAGCAAATATTTATAAATATAAATGATTGAAATTTTAAATTATGAGTAAGCATAGCAGGTATTATATGTTATCCACTGAAAACATGTTTACATAACACCCTAGTACAAAAACTGTTGCAGGCATATGTGGTACAGTATATTTTATAAATATATATTAACCACCATAACACCCTACCATAAAAACTTGAAACCAATTATTAATTTCAACTTGAATTTTTTTAATTTCCTTTACCACAATTGCGTTTAGTAATATGTGTGGTATAGCAAATATTTATAAATATAAGTCAATCACTAAATCATCCTAGAACAGAAAACTTTTCAATTTTTATTATCGCAACACTTTTGAGTTTGAGCTTTGTTATTTTCTTCACCACAATGATTGAAATTTTAAATTATGAGTAAGCATAGCAGGTATTATATGTTATCCACTGAAAACATGTTTACATAACACCCTAGTACAAAAACTGTTGCAGGCATATGTGGTACAGTATATTTTTATAAATATATATTAACCACTATAACACCCTACCATAAAAACTTTTGAGTTTTGTGGAAATATATATTTTTTATAAATATATGTTAACCACTGAAACATTTTTATGAATTAAATTTAGCTCATGAAAAATAAATATTAACCACTATAAAAATTCTGAGTTTTGTGGAAATATATATTTTTTATAAATATATGTTAACCACTGAAACATTTTTATGAATTAAATTTAGCTCATGAAAAATAAATATTAACCACTATAAAAATTCTATATGAAAATGAATTTGTGTGTTTTAGATTTTTTTAATATAAATACAAAGAATTTTTCCAAGTCTTCATCAGAAAAGTTGTGAAAATCAAAATTAAATCATGTTGTTTGTTAATTTTTGCGAAAAAACCATGACATTCGAACTATTTGAAAATGGTTTGTCACTAAGCGTCGAGGACGCTTGGTCACACCCCAAATTTTTTTCAAAAATTTGGGATGATTTAATCCTTGCGAAGATTAATAAATATTTAATTAATTCAGCGGATTTAACCAGAGAAGGTAAACTTCTCCAAGAGGCGGAGCTATGGTTATCATTTAACGTAAAATTTCATGATCCTGCTGCTCGATCCATGTTCATTGTGGGATACTTGTATCATGTTGATAACTTAGACGAAAGAAATCCTGCAGTATATGTTGAAATTCAACTGGATGACTACGACGTGGTGTTATTTAGACGAATTATGCCAGAAAATTAATAAATAAAAAATAAACTAAAATTTCCTGGGGCTTGTCCCTTACAGCTTTTATTTTTAAATAAACTAATATATATGTCCTTTATTTACAATTGGAAATATTAAATATGTTACAATAAAATATAACCATTACAATAAAATATGACAAATAATAAAATAAACTAAATTATATATTAAAAAAATTTTTGGTTGGTGTTAAATTTCCTTGGGCTTTTCTTTTTAAATAAACTAAATTAAAAAATAAATAATAAGAGTTTATAAACAACTAAATAAAAAAATATACATAAATTAAAAAGATTTTTTTTCGGTTTTCAATTAAACTAAATTATATATTAAAAAAAAATTTTTGGTTGGGGTTAAATTTCCTTGGGCTTTTCTTTTTAAATAAACTAAATTAAAAAATAAATAATAAGAGTTTATAAACAACTAAATAAAAAAATATACATAAATTAAAAAGATTTTTTTTCGGTTTTCAATTAAACTAAATTATATATTAAAAAAATTTTTGGTTGGGGTTAAATTTCCTTGGGCTTTTCTTTTTAAATAAACTAAATTAAAAAATAAATAATAAGAGTTTATAAACTACTAAATATACATAAATTAAAAAGATTTTTTTTTCGGTTTTCAATGAACTTTTTTTCTCTTTATTATATATAAAAAATATTAAATTATTGATTCAAATACTAATTTATAATTAGTTTCGCTAATTTTTTCCTTTTTAATTGATAAGACTCCACTATTAAGATCAGCCATGGCCTCATCATTAATATTATTAAACTTCTCCGGCAGGAACATAATATGATCACTTAATTCAATCATCAAGCGCATGCCAAATTTAGTCATCTTCCTTTCAGCTTGATGTATGATGAAGTACTCATCGAAAGGCATGTTGTTAATGGACAAAATAGTCTTCTTGAAAGAAGCCTGCTCCGATATTTCCTTTAAGTTTGATCCCATAATAAATATTTTCTTAAATTTTGAGTTGAAAATCAAATTGCTACTACATGTTTACTAACAATTTGTTCAGCTTTTTATACAAAAATTGCGTTAAAGGTTACCTCTCGGTACCAACCACAATTCTTTTTTTGCAGGATAACTATCGATACCAATCACATTTCTTATCACACTCCACTCTAATTATAAACAACTCAAACCACAATTCTTAACAATCATACACAATCATGCATAATCATTCTAATTTTAAACTACCCTCACCACAACTCTGGGCGATGAGTCATCATCGAAATCTGCCACTGCGCCCTGCGATCTGCGCCCTGCGATCTGCGCCCTAATGTCCGTCCACACATTTCAACCGGCGGCCCGCCATCTGACCACATACCCCCCTGCGGTCGCCACCTGCGCTACGATCGGCTGCGGTTGGGTGCGGTTATCACGTCATCAATGGGGTGGGGTGGGGTGCGGTTATGACGTCATCAATGGGGTGGGTGGGGTTTGGGGTTTGGGGTGGGGTGGGGTTTGGGGTGGGGTGGGGTTATGACGTCATCGATGACTCATACTCTCGATGCTCAAAGTTCCAGAACCCCCTTATATATACTACTTATATTAAATTATTGTAGCTTAAATTAAATAATTTATTGTTATACAATTTACAAATCGGGAGATAGGTTTATATGGGAGCTGTATCAAGCTATTAATCGATTCAGACCACATGACACACGTATGTTTAAGGTCATGAGAGAAACCGTTGTACAATATATCAGCCAAATCGGATAAGAATTGCACCCTCTAGAGGCTCAAGAAGTCAAGATCCCAGATCGATTTATATGGCAGCTATATCAGGTTCTATACCGATTTACGAATACTTAGCACAGTTGTTGGAAGTGATACCAAAACACCTCATGCAAAATTTCAGTTAAATCGGACGAGAATTGCGCCCTCTAGAGGCTCAAGAAGTCAAGACCCAAGATCGGTTTATATGGCAGCTATATCACAACATGGACCGATTCCCAACATGGCCCATTTACAATACCAACCGACCTATACTAATAAAAAGTATTTGTGCAAAATTTCAAGCGGCTAGCTTTACTCCTTCGAAAGTTAGCGTGCTTTCGACGGACAGACGGACGGACATTGCTAGATCGACTTAAAATGTCGCGACGATCAAGAATATATATACTTTATGGGGTCTAAGACGAATATTTCGAGTAGTTACAAACAGAATGACGAAATTAGTATACCTCCCATCCTATGGTGGAGGGTATAAAAATGAATCTGTGTTTGAAAGTTTGTTCCGCATAGACTCAAAAACGGCTCAAGCGATTTTCTTGAAATTTTCACAGATTATATAGGTTGGTCTAGAAGCAACAAATGGCTATACAATTTTTTGATATCGGTTGGGGTGGGTGGTTGGGGACCACCCACCCCAACCACCCACACCAACCACCCACCCCAACCACCCACCCCAACCACCCACCCCAACCACCACCCATGACAGGTGGCTGTCTGATCGGAAAATATGCTGATAGTCTGAAGGTTGCGAGTGACGACTTCAGCTGTAAGGAAATCGAGGAAGAAAAGGCATTACAACATCTGCTGTGATTGTGTTCCGCGGTAGTAACTAGAAGGCATTTTCCTTCTACTCTTCCTGTGGTATCACAACGGACGAAAACGTCTTTGTAAGTCTGATGGCGGGCTGCCACTTAAATTTAACCTAACCTAACAGCTTGAAATTGGCGATTGAGCTGAAATTTTGAATGCAAAATACACTAATGCTCCCAAACTACCTCATCAAGCAGCGTACAGATGTGGACCCAAAAGACCAGTCTGGACATTAGAATCAGATTTGGTTTAAATGGCTTCTAAATAGGTCTAAAAATAATCTCCATAAAAAATGTTTGTCAGCTTAGGTTATTTCGACAGTGGCATGGGACGGAGTACTATCCGCACCCTCTTTTCAGCCTAACCAAATAAATGTTCATGAGTAAATTTGCATACACGATGTTTACTGATATCACCATATTATACCTATTTATACGGACTGTTCCGGTTTTCGAAAACGTAGAACGAAAGATTTTTTTTGCCTTATATCTTGCAAACTTAGGCATATCTATCCTGGAATGCGTTCTCAAATCAATTGTATTTGGGGTAAGAGAAACATCAAGTAATATCAAACCATAAAAGAACGACTCTTAAAAAAATAAAGGCAAAAAATTTTTTTTCGTTTTGCGAATTCGAGAACTGAAACAGGCCTGATAATCTGGGGCCGAATTACCGCATAGTGATCGAGTGTTCTGTTTTATCGAATGAAACTTAATCTCGTAATTAATGAATGTTTCTCCACTTTTGTTGACATTTTAATGTAAAATTTTTTACAAATTTTAATCGATTTAAACATTTGCGTTCTTAAATTTCAAAAATCCTCGTTCAATAAAGAAATGCCTAATTCACAATAGAGAGATTTCGAACGATTTTAATCGTTTACCCATGCGGTAATTCGGGCTCAGATCTGTGTTAAATTTGTCACAAGAACGTCCACAGCAAAGGCCTGCACAAGACCATTCAATTCAGCTTTCAAGACGGTGTAACCAACCATGAACTCTTCGTTTATAAATACAACATTGTAAGAGACAATTAAGAACTGAGTAAAACAGATAACAAGACATCAAGACAACGAGATGAGCAAGAAAAGAGCCCTTCAGCAAAACGATTGATCGATTCAGATGTCAGTGTGTGCATGTTGTACAATGCATGTATTCCGGTACACTTTGCTTCGTATAAAGTATTTTTCTTGTCATACATGCACTCGTAGGATTTTACATGGGAAAACAAACAGTTTGCAAACGATTTCTGTGATCAGTTCATCTTTTGAAAATTAAAGCTAGATTCTTTCATAAAACTAATGGTGATTTCGATTGTGCAAAAAAGTGTAGCATTTGTTGCACTGAAATCAAAATTTTTATGTTCGTTTTCCAAAAAAAAAAATTTAACCCTACCACCGGGTGAAGTGCCAAGTCTACGGTGGAGAATGTAGCACTTAAAAACAGAGCCTATCATTCTAGCAAATTTTGTTTGAATAGAAAAATACACAATTTTTTTAATGTTCGGAAAAAAGCGGTAAAATATTAAATTAAAATCTTATATATAAAAATCAATTTGTGTTTGTTTGTAGGTTTGTTTGTGTGTTCCTTATAGACTCAGAAACGGCTGAACCGATTTGCTTGAAATTTTCACAGATGGTGCATAATGATCCCGTGGTGAAATTAGGGTACTACATTTTTTGATATCTGAAGAGAGGGGGGGGGGGGGGGGCGTGCCCTCCCCTTACCCTAATTTTAGAAACGCCAGATCTCGGAGATGGGTGGTGCGATTTAAGCGAAATTTTGTGCGCTCTCATATAGTACCCTAAAAATAAAAATTTGGTATCCAAATTTCGAGGGGCAGCCTCACCCTAAAACCTACCAAACATATATTTAGACCAATCACGACAATATGGGACTCAAATGAAGGTATTTAGGATAAGAAAACGTATCTGATATCCATTTGTCGAACCAAGTGCTAGGGGGACCACCCCAAGTCCCAAAATACCCCTAAATCGGACATATTTACCGACCATGGCAATATGGGACTCAAATGAAAGGTATTTGCGAGTAGAATACGAATCTAATATCTAAATGTGGGGCCACGTTTCTGGGGGTCCACCACTTCCCCAAAACACCCCCCAAACAGGACTTATTTACTGACCATGGGAATATGGGGCTTAAATAAAATGTATATGAGTGTAGAATTAGAATCTGATAACAAAATATGGGACCAAGTGTTTGGGGGGCCGCCTCTCCCCAAAAACCTCCCCCAAAGTAGACACATTTACGACCATAGCAACATGGGGCTCAAATGAAAGGTCTTTGGGAGTAAAGCACAAATCTGATATCAATATTCGAGAAAAATGCCTATGGGGCCACCCCACCCACAAAACACCACTTAACCCCCAAAACAACCCTAAATCGGACATATTTACCGATCATGGCAATATGGTACTCAAATGAAAGGTATTTGCGAGTAGAATACGAATCTGATATCCAAATGTGGGACCACGTTTCTGGGGGGTGGACCCGTTCCCCAAAACACCCCCCAAACAGGACTTATTTACTGACCATGGGAATATGGGGCTTAAATAAAAGGTATTTGAATGTAGAATTAGAAACTCATATCCAAATATGGGACCAAGTGTTTGGGAGCCGCCTCTCACCAAAAACATCCCCCAAAGGGGACAAATTTACGAAAAAAAAGGTGTTTGGGAGTAAACCAAAAATCTGATATCAATATTCGGGAAAAGTGTCTATGGGACCACCCCACCCCACAACACTACCCAAATAGTAAGTTTTTGCTGACAATTACAATATGAGGCTCAAATAAGAGGGGTTTTAAAGTGGAAAACGAATCCGATATATATTTTCAAGGCCAACTCACTGAGTGGCCGCCCATCCCCCAAAACACTTCCCAATCCGGTCATGTTTGTCGACTATGGAAATACGGGACTCAGATTAAAGGTATTTATGTAGTAGACCACGTACCTGATATTAACATCAGGGGCCAACTGTCTTGCAAACGTCCCACCACCATAACAACCCACAAATAGGACGTATTTGTTCACCAAGGCAATTTGAGTCTTAAAGAGAGTGGAACTAAATATTCATAGTTTTTAGGGCCAATATCCAAAACCGGACATATTTGCTGACTTTTGCAATAAGGAGTTTAAATGAGATTAGAAAACGAATTTGATATCCAATTTTGAGGGCAATAGCAATATGGGGTTCAAATTAATGATATATTGATATATGAGAATAGAGTACGTTGCTGATATATTTTCCGGGCTTAGTATTTGGGGGACCACCCCAATCTCCAAAACACCCCTAAATCGGGCATCCAGCTTAAATGAAAGGTATTGGGGGGTAGAGCAAGAATTGATACCCATTTTCGCAAGAATTTATACCCAAATTACCCCACAAACAGCATTTTTTAGTGACCATCTCAATATGGGGTTCAAATAAAGGTATTTGGGAGTAGAATACGAATTTAATATCCAAATGTAGGACCATGTATTTAGGGCATCACCCCTTTCCCAAAACACCCCCAAAGGGAAAAAATTTTTTGGCCATGCCAATATGTGGCTCAAATGAAACGTATTTGAGATTAGAACACGAATTTGATAAACTATTTTTGGGCCATGTGTTTGGAGGACGCCTCATCCTGTACACTCCTCTTAAGCCAGTGGCAATATGGGTTTAAATAAATGGTATTTGAAAGTAGAGCACGATGCTGATATTTTTTTCAGGGCCAAGTATCTGGGGGACCACCTCTCCCCCTAAAACACCACTGAATCAGACATCATGAGAATATCGGGCTGAAATGAAGTATTTTAAGAATGGAGTACACCATACATCCAAACCTAAATTCGTAGACCAATAAAGATGATATGGGATTCAGATAAAGGCACTTATATTGTTAAACTGTTAGTCAAGCGATGTACTATTTTCATAGCATGGTATTTCACTAAAAGATCTTTAATTGTCGAAAATAAATATTCCAAGGAAACTTTTGTTCCATATAAAGTAAAAGAAGGCGCAGCGGAGCGGGCCCGGGTCAGCTAGTAAATATATAAAAATGAAAAAGTGAACACGTTCTATTTACCTAAATGTGTATTACATTGCTAGAAAGTTCTTCATTCGAAGACGGGGATGCGATTTTTACCGTATTATTTGGTCGAAATGACTACATTTGGACATGTTCGATTGAAAATGCAAAAAAGCGTAACACAATAAGCGGGTTGGGGCGATATTTGCATAATGTTGTCCCGCATAAGTGCATTATTAGTGTAAAATTTTTATTCAAAATCGAAACCACCATGAGTGCGCAGCGAGTAATTTCTCATATCTTACTGTACCGGCTATGAATTCGAGATATAAATACTTCCAAGCAATGAATTGTGGTTGTTTTTCAAAATTATCTACTCAACAGCAACTTGTTCGTTTTACTCTATTTTCAGTGTCTCACTCTTTAGTAGTTTTGAAATACAACGTCATATGGTTCCAGCGTTCACGAGTTGAGCAAAAATAGTCACCAATGAATGTTTTTGTGCAGCAAGTCTCTCCCACAAAAAAGTGTATTTTTTTGGAAGTTCAAATTTTAATAAACATAACTACATATATTAATCATCTAAAATTCAGATACATTTGATTTTTTATTTTACTTACATTAATTGACTATGACAGAACATTTGTTCCACTAGTCAAACGTAGAAAAGCGTTCAAGCGCCTCGATCTTCTGCGCTCATTCTAAAATCTCTGACACCAAGTTTCGAGGTGTCTCCCACAACTTGATCTTCCATCGGGCTTTTGGTCTTTCTGGTTCGCGAGTACCACCGTGTTTGCCTTCAAAAGACTTCTTTGCTGGGGCTTCTTCATCCATTCTGACAACATGACCTAGCCAACGCAGCCGTTGTATTTTGATACGTGTAACTATGCTTTCGTCGTCACACAGCTTAAACAGCTCATGGCGCAAACGACGCCTATATTCTCCATTAACGCAAACTGGTCCATATATTTTACGAAGAATCTTTCTCTCATATACTCCCAGCACTGCCATTCTGCTTTCACAAGTACCCATGCCTCAGAACCATATAACAACACTGAATGAATCAGTGTCTTGTGTAGTGTCGAGAGGTAGCCTTATTTCTAAACTGCTTACTTAATCCAAAGTAGAATAAAACTGACAAACAGACCAGTAGTATTCTTACCTGTATCTTAAAACTGGTGCCACACGTTTTGGTTACGGCGGTGCCGAGGTAGTTAAAGTTGCTGACTATCTCAAAGTTGTGGTTCCCAACTTTCTCCATTTTCTTTATCTGCTCGGTTGTACAAGGCGTTTTGGGAGTTGAAACCATCCATTTCATCTTATCTCCATTTACTGCGAGACACATTTTCACTGACTCTCGTTCGATTCTTTCAAAGGCAGCAGTTACTACTTCCGGTGACCGACCTATGTCGATCACCGATGTCGTCGGTATAGGCAAGTATTTAGTATGGTTCTCTTGTGAGTGGTGAGCCACATCTATTCACTTCTGCATCTCGTATAATCTTCTCCAGCAGGGTATTAAAGAGATCACACGATAAGCTGAAACTTCGTTTGGTAGTAAATGGTTCGGAGAGATTTGGCGCAGTGCGATTATCTAGTCTATGGTGAATTAACCAGGACTAAGGCCGCATTTATAGAACCCAATTATCTCATTAACTTTAGATTTTAATCTTTCACACAGTACGCCCGAGAATATCCTTTATGCGATGAGGAGGAGACTTATTCCTCTGTGGTTGGCACATTCCGTCTTGTCTTCTTTCTTGTGTATGGCACATAGTATGCTGGTTCCAATAATCGGATATGCGATCTTCTAGCCAATTTCGCAGACAAGCTGATGCTTACACCTTATCAGCGTGTCGCCTTCAGTTTTGAATAGTTCAGCGGGTAACCCGTCGGCTCCTGCTGCTTTGTTGTTCTTCAGTCGGCTCACCGCTATTTTGACCTCATTCTGACAAGGGGGCAAACATTCTATACCATCATCTTTGATTGGCTCTGCAGTATCCTCTTTGCCGCCAATGTCAGTCACTAGCAGCTTGGTAAAATATTCTCTGCACACTATCTGTATCTGTTACCAGATTGCCTTGTTTGTCTCTGCAGTAAGATGTGCCTGTACCAAAGCCATCAGTTTGATGTTTAATTCTTTGGTAGTATTTGCGGACTTCATTCTGACTCCTGTACATCTTAATTCGCTCACACTCACGTCTTTCCATGTCCTTCTTCTTTCTGCGGAATAAGCGTTTCTACTCTCTCCTTTTCTCCCGATACCTCTCCTTCATCTGAAGCGTTGCTACCGATTACAGGGTTGCTCTATATGCCTCTTTCTTGGCTTCAGTAGCATCTCGACGCTCTTGGTTGTACCATGGGTTTCTTGGTGGAGACCGTTGCCATCTGTTGTGTTTGCAGCTTTTCAATATCCAGCTTCCGTGCAGTGTCGGATCGTACATTCTTCGCCATGTTCAAACGGGTGCAAACCTTTGCTGCAACAAGGTAATGATCCGAATCTATATTCGCTCCACGGATCGATCGTACATCTAACACGCTGGATGAATGCCTTCCATCTAACACAACGTGATCAATTTGTTTTCTCGTGTTATGATCGTGTGACAGCCATGTGGTTTTGTGAATATTTTTATGTTGAAATCTGGTTCTACTAACAACTATCAGCCTCAACCCATTACTGGACGTCATCTCGTGGAGGCTAAACTTTCCTACTGTTGGACCAAAGATGTCTTCCTTCCCTATATTCACATTATGATTTTTATATCATGGGCGAGGCAGCGATGATATTCTCTTTCCTTTCTACTTCTTTTAAACTACTTGAGACTTATAATTACTGTGGTTTCGATCTTTGCCGGACTATTGTTTAAAATATACGGTGAAAAATGTTCGATTTGAGGCGAAAATATTGGACCTGGGCTGAACAAGCAAGAAATGGTCATCATTAGCCCGTAGTTAGCTTTTGGTCGATAAATGTTTCACATTCTGTGTTAAACCACCATATGGGTGTACATATTTGTCGACGTGAAACTTGTTGCCAATGATTTCGACACCCTATAACAATTGCTACCAAATATAGAGAGAGAACATCTGTGACAAACATACAATCAGCCATAAATGCGTCAAATTCAACTAAACCATCCATTGAAAATCTAATGAACGAGGGAAGGAGTATGGCGGGTTGGTTGACACCATCGTTGCTGCTTAAAAATGTGCAACAACATCCCAACACCAATGATCAAAACAATTTTTAGTAGTGTTTGTCAATAGTTGCGGCAACCGTAAGGAAGTCAGGCCACAAAAATAAAAACAATATGACAAAACGCTAGTTCCGTCTAACGCTAATGTCATACCACACCAGAAAAACTTTAAGTGTGAATTTCTTTATGAGTATGGTGTTGGGCTTTCTTGCAGCTACAGACTACCTTCTCTCCCGTTTGTTGCTTGGTAATGAAAGTGAATGTCTGCATACGGTTTTGGTCTATTTGTTTAATGGCCAAAATAGCCAACCAGGCAAATGGCCAACAACTTGGACATGCAACGAGAGCAGCAACATGGTCGAAAATTATTTACAGCTTTGTGACTGCAGCATAGTATGTTTGGGGAGTTTGGTGGTTTTAGTTGGTGCTTTACTTTTTTCATTTTTCTTAAAAACCTGTAATCAAAATTAATTAAAAATTGATTTGAACAAAGAAAAACTCTGTAATAGCAAATCAGTTGCAATTACTTTTGTTGTGGTTATCTTTTCCTAATTATTCTTCGCAAGCATATTCAAGAAAATCAAATTCAATTCACCACCCGATTTTCAAATGGGCGGGTCAATATCACAGTTTTTTTTCTGTTGAAGTTGCCTCCAGCTGATATCGATCACAATTAACATCTAATTTCACTTTACAGTTTTTGTGGTTTACATTTTCCCACCTTCTTGTAAATAATGCCCATAGTTATCAAAACTAGATCAAGTCAATACAGTTTTAGTATGAGTCAAAGTAGTATTGTCGAATTATGGTCTTTGCAATAGTTGAGTAAATAAATTAGGAATGTAAAATGATTGAATTGCTTCAATATCTTTACCTTTGATTAATGAAAATTACATTTTCATACCTTTTAATTCCGGTTAAGAGGCTCTGATTTCAGACAGCCACTACAACCTAATGTTACTGCATCAAGAAATTAGAAACGAGCAACGTTCGACCGGACAGAATCTTGGGAACCAACCTCCCTTAATTCTTGCCCATAACTATGAGCTACGTTGAAGGCAAATTTGTACTTTACCTATCAAATTTCTGCCAAACCAGGAAAAATTAAAACTTCAAGGGACCGTAGAAGGCTGATCGGCTTATATTAGAGCCATCTTTGGTTATAGACCGACTTGAACCGTACTCCCAGAGAAATCATTAGTTGGAATTCGATTATAAAAACCAAAAACATAATAATGTCAAATCAATTTCAGTTGTTTGAACCTCAGATTGGATATTTTCATAGTTCAGTAGCAAGATGGCAACGAATAACAACGAAACAATAAAAAGGATTAAAAGAACATGTTATTAACAGCTGTAATTTGTTTGGGTTCTGCCAATTGTATCAATAACGTTCTATTTCCCATAGTACCACCAACACCTTACCGGTAGTTGTGCTAACCACCCTACCGGCAGTTGAAACAATTTCGGAAACCCCAGTCGGCCAAATTTTTCTTTAAACTTATTTTAGAAAATTCGGCTTAAAAAATATGTATTTCTTATTAAACAATTATATAAAAGGTGTTTCTACACTTTTTCGTACCCTCCACCATAGAAGGGGGGGTATACTAATTTCGTCATTCTGTTTGTAACTACTCGAAATATTCGCCTGAGACCTATAAAGTATATATATTCTTGATCGTCGCGACATTTTATGTCGATCTAGCCATGTCCGTCCGTCCGTCTGTGTGTCGAAAGCACTCTAACTTCGGAAGGAGTAAAGCTAGATGGGCCATATCAGTCCATGTTTTGATATAGCTGCCATATAAACCGATCTTGGGTCTTGACTTCTTGAGCCTCTAGAGCCTCTAGAGGGCCCAATTCTTATCCGATCGGAATGAAATTTTGCACGACGTGTTTTGTTATTATATCCAACAACTCTGCCAAGTATGGTTCAAATCGGCCAATAACCTGATACAGCTGTCATATAAACCGATCTTGGGTCTTGATTTTCTTGAGCCTCTAGAGGGCGCAATTCTTATCCGATTTGAATGAATTTTTGCACGAAGTATTTTGTTATGATATCCAACAACTGTGCCAAGTATGGTTTAAATCGGTTCATAACCTGATATAGCTTTCATATAAACCGATCTGGGATCTTGACTTCTTGAGCCTCTAGAGGTCGCAATTATTATCCGATTTGCTGAAATTTTGTACGACGGATTCTCTCATGACCGTCAACATACATGTTTATTATGGTCTGAATCTGTCTATAACCTGATACAGCTCCCATATAAATCGATCTCTCTATTTTACTTCTTAAGCCACCAAAAGGCGCAATTCTTATTCGAATTGGCTGACATTTTACACAGGTCTCCAACATATAATATAATTGTGGTCCAAACCGGACTATATCTTGATATCGAAATAGCAGAGCAAATCTTTTCTTATAGACTTTTTTGCCTAAGAAGAGATACCGTGGAAAGAGGTCGACAAATGCGATCCATTGTGGAGGGTATATAAGATTCGGCCCGGCCGAACTTTACACGCTTTTACTTGTTTAAGTTTTAATTCAATTGAGAAACTTATTACTGTGCATTATTGGTTTTTGCCCCTTTTCATCTTTAAGAAAAGAATGAAAGACCACCAAAAATGACATCATAAATTCAAATCTCCCCTCGACCACTGCCAAGACTAATAAAATTAATTTGAAAGCGTTGTAAGACGAGAGAGAAAAAGAACGTGTAAGCAAACAGCGCAATCGAACAACGACGCACGCTTACAGAAATTTTTATTTTTGGTAGCATGAAATAAACGAAACAATAACCAAAACACCATCGTTGGTTGGCACAACAGCAAAGTTGCGGTTGGTTAAAAAAAATGGTTGAGGCAACAAATCTCTTTCCTGTGTATTCTTAACTTTTCTGATGGAAGTTCGGACTTCTAGGGGCTCAAAACGTACAATCAAAAGACCACTTTATGTTATGTGGGAGATATATCGAAATCTGATGGGATATGGCCCTCTTGAAATGCTCAACGACCAGCATCAACAAGCAATGTCTAAGAAATCTTTATTCGTTCGACTAAACAACGCTTCCAATTATAGAATTTTTTTTCTCAAAATTCGTGCTCTGTTAAGAAAGTTCACCGCGACTTCTTCCATTTAACGATAAAGCTCATTTTTGATCGGGCGACCAGTCTTTACGGCAGCTATATCCAAATATGGCCTGATCTGGAAGACACTTCACAGAAATTGGTAGGGGTCTACCCTACGGCTATATATAACAAAATTCCGATTTTATGGGATCAAAAGGTCAGATTTATATACAAAAAATACAAAATCATCAAAAATTGTTTGGGAAATGTGTTTATACCCAAGATATCTTCAAAATTATAAATACCCAGCATTGGGGTATATATGGGTTAATACCTGGATATTTACCCAATTTACCGGGTTAATATTTGGGTATTTACCCATCGCCCATCTCGTAATATGGGTGATTCCATTACTATGAGTGATTATAACAAAAAGATAGGTGAACATTGCCAATATGTTAACGAAATTTCGTATTGTGTAGACTACCATAAAATCCTCACAAAATACCAGGCAGGCATCAAAAACTTATTGGTGTATCATATAAAGACTAGTAATACCATTTGGGTATTTACCCATCGCCCATCTCTTAATATGGGTGATTCCATTATTATATAACAAAAAGATAGGTGAACATTGCCAATATGTTAACGAAATTTCGTATTGTGTAGACTACCATAAAATCCTCAAAAATACCAGGCAGTCATCAAAAACTTATGAGTCTATAAACTGCGTCAGATTGGTGTATCATATAAAGGCTGGTACTACGCCTTTTTTTTTTTTTTTTTTTGGGAAAAATTTCCCTGAATCATTATTTCGGCGGTTCATGTGTACACACAAATGTGAATGTATGGACCGTTCTCAAATTTATATATGTTGTTGTTATTTCAACCAAATCCCACCCCTTCGAAATTAATAAGAAATCTTATATACAACAAATAAAAGCGTGCTAAGTTCGGCCGGGCCGAATCTAATATACCCTCCACCATGGATCGCATTTGTCGAGTTCTATGCGCGGTATCTCTTTTTAGGCAAACAAAGTATATTGAATAAGAAGTGTTATGCTATTGGAGCTATATCAAGTTATAGTCCGATTCGGATCATAAATAAATGCTGAACATTGTAAAAGTCATTGTGTAATATTTCAGTTCATTCGGATAAGAATTGCGCCTTGTAGGGGCTCAAGAAGCAAAATCGGGAGAAAGGTTTATATGGGAGCTGTATCAAGCTATTGATCGATTCAGACCATATTAGACACGTATGTTGAAGGTCATGAGAGAAGCCGTTGTACAAAACTTCAGCCAAATCGGATGAGAATTTCGCGCTGTATTGGATCAAAATTCAAGGTCCACGATCGATTTATATGACAGCTATACCAGATTATGAAACGATTTGAATCATAATTAGCACAGTTGTTGAAAGTGATACCAAAGCAAAGAGGTGTCGCACTGCGGGACGCCTTTCGGACTCCACTATAAGCAAAGGTCCCTTATCATTCTGTATAAGCTTTCGTTCTTTATTCCTAACGGAAAAAAAGTTCAGTTTAGGGGGTGCTTTAGGGCATACGCCAAAACACTTGGCTCAAAAATAGGATATCAAATTCGTTTCCTACGCTCAAATACTTTTCATTTGAGTCTCATGCAGCCATAGTGGCTGTTTAGGGGGTGCTTTAGGGCATACGCCAAAACACTTGGCTTAAAAATAGGATATCAAATTCGTTTCCTACGCTCAAATACCTTTCATTTGAGTCTCATGCAGCCATAGTGGCTAATATGCCCATTTGGGGGTGGGCGACCTCCCATTAATTGGATCTACTGTTTTATGCCATATTTGCAATCTACTGCATAATAGTTTTCATTTAAGTCCCATATTGACGTGAACTTCGAATAGTATATTTGATTAAAGTTCATTCAAAGTTTTATTAAAAATTCATTTACTTTCTTTTAAAAAATCCGCAATTACTTTTTGGGCAACCCAATATCAGATTAGATGAGTTTTTGGGTTGGGGCGGCACGCTGGGAACTTGAACCCAAAATTTCAATACCATATTCGTTTTCTAGGGTTTCATTTGATACCCATATTTTGCCTATCGACTAATTTTTAATTTTGGGTGGTGTTTTTGGGTATGCATATCTTAAAATTATATAGCCCATGTTCCCTTCTAGATAAACCAACACAATCCATTTAAATTTTAAGAAAATCGGTTCAGCCACTTATCACATTGTCATAATGGGTCTAATTTGCGTTTTGAGGGGTAGCGTGATGCCCTATACTTCGATCTGATTTCGTATGCCAGATTCGAAATCTACTCCCAAACACCTTTAATTTGAGCCCCATATTAAAATGAATGTCCAATATGTCTGTTTGGGGCAGTTTTGGGATTAGGGCGGCCCGATGGGTACTTAGACTCAAATTTTAATACCATATTCGTATTCTACTCTCTAATACTTTTCATTTGACACCTATATTGTCCCGATCGATCCACTTTTGATTTTGGGTTGTGTTTTTGGCATAAGCGGGAGGGTCCGTCCCCTTCTGAAATCGAAAAATTATATAGCCTACTAGCTGACCCGGGCCCGCTCCGCCTTCTTTTACTTTATATGGAACAAAAGTTTCCTTGGAATATTTATATGATCTTTATTGGTCATATGATCTTTATTGGTCAACGAATTTAAGTTTGGATGTAAGGTGTACTCCATTCTTAAAATACTTCGTTTCAGTCCGATATTCTTATGATGTCTGATTTAGGGGTGGTTTTCGGAGGAGAGGTGGTCCCCCAGATACTTGGCCCTGAAAAATATCAGCATCGTGCTCTTCTCTCAAATACCATTTATTTTATCTAAACCCCATATTGCCATTGGCTTAAGAGGAGTTTACAGGATGAGGCGTCCCCAAAACACATGGCCCCAAAATAGGTTATCAAATTCGTTTTCTAATCTCAAATACGTTTCATTTGAGCCACATATTGGGATGGTCGAAAAATTTTCACCCTTTGGGGGTGTTTTGGGAAAGGGGTGATGCCCTAAATACATGGTCCTACATTTGGATATCAAATTCGTATTCTACTCCCAAATACCTTTATTTGAGCCCCATATTACGATGGTCACTCAAAAATCGCTGTTTGTCGGGTATTTTGGGAAAGGGGTAGACCCCCAGGAAATTGGTTCCGAAAATGGCTATCAATTCTTATTCTACCCCCCACTACCTTTCATTTAGGCCCACATTTTCATGGTCGGTAAATATGCCCGATTTAGGGGTGTTTTGGGGATTGGGGTGGTCCCCTAAACACTAGGGTACCACCCCTTTCATTTAAGCCCACATTTTCATGGTCGGTAAATACGCCCGATTTAGGGGTGTTTTGGGGATTGGGGTGGTCCCCTAAACACTAAGCCCGGAAAATATATCAGCAACATGCTCTATTCTCATATATCTATATATTATTTATTTGAACCCCATATTGCCATTGCCCTCAAAATCGGATTTCACATTCGTTTTCTCCTTATTGCAAAAGTCAGCAAATATGTCTGGTTTGGAGTATTGGCCCTAAAAACTATGAATAGTTAGTTCCACTCTCTTTGAGACCTATATTGTCTTGGTGAGCAAATACGTCCTATTTGGGGGTTGTTATGGTGGTGGATACGTCCGCTAGACAGTTGGCGCCTAATGTTGATATCAGATATGTGGTCTACTCCCAGATACCTTTAACTTGAGCCCCATATTTCCATAGTCGGCAAAAACGACCGGCTTGGGGGGAGTTTTGGGGGATGGGCGGCCGCTCAGTGAGTTGGCCTTCAAAATATATTTCGGATTCGTGTTCTACCTTAAAATCCCTCTTATGTGAGCCTCATATTGCAATAGTCAGAAAATACTTACTATTTGGGTTGTGTTGTGGGGGTGGGGTGGCCCCGTAGACACTTTTCCCGAATATTGATATCAAATTCGTGCTTTACTCCCAAAGACCTTTCATTTGAGCCCCATTATGCTATGGTCGTAAACTTGTCCCCTTTGGGGGATGTTTTTAGTGAGAGGCGGCTCCCAAACACTTGATCCCATATTTGGATATCAGATTCGTATTCTACATTCAAATACCTTTTATTTAAGCCCCATATTCCCATGGTCAGTAAATAAGTCCTGTTTGGGGGGGGGGGTTTGGTCAGGGGGTGGACCTCCAGAAACGTGGTCCCACATTTGGATAACAGATTCGAATTCTACTCGCAAATACCTTTCATTTGAGTCCCATATTGCAATGGTCGGTAAATATGTCCGATTTAGAGGTGTTTTGGGACTTGGTTTGTTCTCCCGAGCATTTGGCCCGACAATTGGATATCAGATACGTTTTTTTATCCTAAATACCTTTCATTTGAGTCCCATGTCTTGATTGGTCTAAATATTTCTTTGGTAGGTTTTAGGGTGGGACAGCCCCCCTAGGTACCCCATCCGAAATTTGGATACCAAATTTCTATTTTTAGGGTACTAAAAAATTCGCTTAAAATGCACCATCCATCTCCGAGATCTGGCGTTTCTGAAAATAAGTGTAAGGGGGAGGATCCGCCCCCCTTCAGATATCAAAAAATGTAGTACCCTTTTTTCACCACGGGGTCATTATGCACCATCTGTGAAAATTTCAAGCAAACCGGTTTAGCCGTTTCAAACATATACAAACAAACAAACAAACCTACAAACAAACACAAATTGATTTTTATATATAAGAAGATGTTTTCTTCCAGACCAATCTACACAATATGCGAAAATTTCGAGAAAATTGGTTCTGCCGTTTTTCAGTACATACGGAACAAACAAACCGGGTCCCACATATCCTTGTTTGGCTAATGTGCCTATTTTGGGAGTTTTTATAGGGGTTGGTGACCCCCTATACTTTGACATGAATTTGTATGCCAGATTAGTTATCTACTCCCGCATACTTTTCATTTGATACCCATTTTGTCCATATCGTCCACTTTTGATTTTGAGTGGTGTTTTGGGGGTAACGGTGGAGGGTCCACCGCCTTCCGTTGTCAATAATTTATAAACCCTATTCATATTTCCCGACCATATTCGTAATATACTAGCGAATATCTTTAATTTAAGTCCCATATTGTCATGATCGTCAAATAAACCTATTTTAGTGAGTTTTGGAGCTGGGGTGGGCCCCCAGGTACTTGGACCCAACTTCTATTATGAAATTCGTACTCTACTCTTGAATACCTTTCATATGATTCCCATATTGTCCCGATCGGTTCACTTATATTTTTGGGTAGTACTTTTGGGGTAAGACAATCGGTTCAGCCGTTTTTGGGCTTGTAAGGAACAAAATAACTTACATACCCCCAAATAAACAAACAAACAAGCAACCAAACAAACACACATTCATTTTTATACCCTCCACCATAGGATGGGGTATACTAATTTCGTCATTCTGTTTGTAACACCTCGAAATATGCGTCTGAGACCCCATAAAGTATATAAATTTTTGATCGTCATGTCTTACCTCCATTTAATTCTTTCAAAAGCTGCAGTTACTACTTCCGGTGACCGACCTATGATATCGATATCGTCGGCAAAGGCGAGAAGCATGTGTTCTCTTGTGATAAGTGTGTCATATCTATTCATATCTGCATCTCGTATAATCTTCTCCAACAGGATATTAAATAGATCACACGGTAGGCTGTCTTCTTATCTAAAACTTCGTTTGGTATTAAATGGTTCGGAGAGATTCTTTCCTCTTCTTACTGAGGAACGCGTATCGCAAGTGTCATCCTGCAGAGTCTTATTAATTTTGCAGGGATACCAAACTCAGATATGGCTTGAAATACCTTTGAACGTAAAGGAGTATCGAAGGCGGCTTTGCAGTCCACAAAGAGATGGCAGGTGTTGATTTGTCCTTCTCGGGTCTTTTCCAGGATTTCGCGTAGTGTGAGTATCTGGTCCAGGGTGGATTTACCAAGTCTCAAGCCGAATTGATAGGGCCCAATTATCTCATTGACTTTAGGTTTTATTTTTCACAACGAACCCTCGAGAGTATCTTGAATGCGATGGGGAGGAGACTTATTCCTCTGTAGTGGCACATTCCGTCTTGTGTCCTTTCTTGTGTACGGGACATAGTATTCTGAGGTTCCAATCATCGGGTATGCGTTCTTCTAGCCAGATTGGGCAGATAATCTGATGCATACGCCTTATCAGCGTATCGCTTCCGGTCTTAAATAGCTCAGCGGGTAGCCCGCGGCTCCTGCTGCCTTGTTATTGTTAGTCGGACACTAGCAGTTTGGTAAAATTGTCTTTCCAAAGCCATCAAACCGATGGTTTGATTCTTTGGAAGAATCTCCAGACTTCATTCTGACTCCTGTACATCTCAATTCGCTCACACTCACGACTTTCCATTTCCTTTTTCTTTCTGCGGAATAGACGTTTTCCTTTCTCCTTTTCTCACCTCAGGGTTGCTCAATATGCCGCATTCTTGGCTTCAGTAGCATCTTGACACTCTTGGTCGTACCATAGGTTTCTTGGAGGAGGCTTCCGGTACCCAAGTACTGATTTCGCTGCATTTTCCATGAAGTGGGCAAAAGTTTGCCACTGCGCCATTATATCATCGGAACAAGGAGTGCTTTCATCAAGCAGTTGGGTCAGTCGAGTGGAGTATGCCGCTGCCATTTGTTGTGTTTGCAGCTCTTCAATGTCCAGCTTCCGTGCAGTGTCAGATCGTACTTTCCTCGCCATGTTCAAACGGTGCGAACCTTTGCTGCAACAAGGTAGTGATCCGAATCTTGAACCTCTAGAGTGCGCAATTATTATACGATTTGGATGAAATTTATTTTATTTTGACTTGCAACAACAATGCCAAGCATGGTTCAAATCGGTTGAACTTGATAAAGCTCCCATATAAGCCGATCTCCTGATTTGATTTTTTGAGCCTCTAGAGGCGCTATTTTTATGCGATTTGGCTAAATATTATTTTACCGACTTCTCCTATTACCTTCCACATACGTACCAAATATGGTCAGAATCGGTCCATAACCTGATATAGCTCCCATTTTGACCGATCTCCCGATTTGGTTGAAATTTTTGTTAAACGATAAGACGCCTCTTTTTAGTAGTCGAGTCCAAGTGGTGTGCCGATAAGCACAAACTTTTTTTTTTCTTTTTGTCACACGATTCTTTCGCCAAGTCATTAAAACGCCAATATAAAGGGAAAATAGACGTTTTAAATGGCTTGGCGAACGAATCGAGTGACAACAAATAAAAGCGTGCTAAGTTAGGCCGGGCCGAATCTTATATACCTTCCACCATGGATCGCATTTATCAAGTTTTTGAATGACATTCATTCCAATCGGATAAGAATTGTGCACTCTATAGGCTCAAGAAGTCAAGACCCAAGATCGGTTTATATGGCAGCTATATCAGGTTATGAACCGATATGAACCATACTTGGCACAGTTGTTGGATATCATAACAAAACACGTCGTGCAAAATTTCATTCCAATGGGATAAGAATTGCGCACTCTAGAGGCTCAAGAAGTCAAAACCCAAGATAGATTTATATGGCAGCTATATCAGGTTATAAATCGATTTGAACCATACTTGGCACAGTTATTGGATATCATAATAAAACACGTCGTGCCAAATTTCATCCGAATCGGATAAGAATTGCGCACTCTAGAGGCTCAAGAAGTCAAGACCCAAGATCGGTTTATATGGCAGCTATATCAAAACATGGACCGATATGGCCCATTTACAATACCAACTGACCTACACTAATAAAAAGTATTTGTGCAAAATTTCAAGCGGCTAGCTTTACTCCTTCGGAAGTTAGCGTGCTTTCGACAGATAGACGGACGAACGGACAGACGGACGGACATGGCTAGATCGACATAAAATTTCACGACGATCAAGAATATATATACTTTATGGGGTCTCAGACGAATATTTCGAGTAGTTACAATCAGAATGACGAAATTAGTATACCCCCTATCCTATGGTGGAGGGTACAAAAAGACCTGTCATAGAAAAACACCACCTTCAAAATTTCAGGTTTCGATTTTGTAGCAGCTTTATCAGGTTATGGACCGATTTAAACCATACTAAGAACAGTTGTTGGAAGATACAACGAAACACGTCGTGCAAAATTTCAGCCAAATCGGATAGAAATTGCGCCCTCTAGAGGCTCAAGAAGTCTACTCGGGAGATCGATTTATATGGCGGCTATATCAGGTTATGGACTGATTTAGACTATACTGGGCACAGTTGTCGGAATACCAAAAAACCACATGCGAAATTTCAGCCAAATCGGATAAGAATTGGGCCCCCTAGAAGCTCAAGAAGTCAAGACCCAAGATCCGTTTAAACGGCAGTTATATCAAAATATGGACCGATTTGGCCCATTTACAATCCCAACCGACCTACACAAATGAAAAGTATTTGTGCCAAATTTCAAGCGCCTCGCTTAACTCCTTCGAAAGTTAGCGTGCTTTTGACAGACGGACGGACAGACGGACAGAAATGGCTAGATCGACTTTAAATGTCATGACGATCAAGAATATATGCACTTTATGTGGTCTTAGACGCATATTACGAGGTGTTACAAACGCCTCATCGTGTAAACTCCCCTAAATCAATGGCAATAAGGGGTTTAAATAAATGGTATTTGAAAGTAGAGCACGATGCTGATATTTTTCAGGGCTAAGTGTCTGGGGGACCACCTCACCCCCGAAAACACCCCTAAATCAGATATCATGAGAATATCGGGCGGAATTAAAGTATTTTAAGAATGGAGTACACCCTACATCCAAACTTAAATTCGTGTACCAATAAAATTATGGGAATTAGACTGTCAGTCAAGAGATATACTATTTTCGTAGCATGGTATTTCATTTAAAGATCCTTAATTGTCGAAAATAAATATTCCAAGGAAACTTTTGTTCCATATAAAGTAAAAGAAGGCAGCATATACAATATGTAGATAAAATCACATGTGATTAAAAAACAAGTAAAAGCGTGCTAAATTCGGCCGGGCCGAATCTTATTGGGTTGCCCAAAAAGTAATTGCGGATTTTTCATATAGTCGGCGTTGACAAATTTTTTCACAGCTTGTGACTCTGTAATTGCATTCTTTCTTCTGTCAGTTATCAGCTGTTACTTTTAGCTTGCTTTAGAAAAAAAGTGTAAAAAAGTATATTTGATTAAAGTTCATTCTAAATTTTATTAAAAATGCATTTACTTTCTTTTAAAAAATCCGCAATTACTTTTTGGGCAACCCAATATATACCCTCCACCATAGTTCGCATTTGTCGAGCTCTTTACATGGTATCTCCTTTTAGGCAAACGGAGAATAATGGATAAGAATTGAAATTCCGTTGGACCTATATCAAGTTATAGTCCGATTCGGACCATAAATGAATCAAATGTTGAAGACCATAGTAGAAGTCATTGGGGGCTCAAGAAGTAATATCAAGAGATCGGTTCACAAGGGAGCTGTATCAGACTATAGATCGATTCAGACCATATTTGACACGAATGGTGACGGTTATTGAAGAGGCCATTGGACAAAATTTCAGCCAAATCCGATAAGAATTACGTCCTCTAGAGGCTTAAGAAGTCAAGATCCCAAATCGGATAAGAATTTCGTCAATTAGTTGCTCAAGATGTGAGGATTCAAGATCAGTTTATATGATAGTTGTATCAGGTTACGGACCGATCTGAACCATACTTAGCACAGCTGTCGGAAGTTACAACAAAACACTTCGTCCAAGAAGTTAAGACCCAATATCGGTTTATGTAACAGATATATTAAAAAATTTGGACCACTTATAATAACAATCGACGTACACTAATAAAAAGTATTTGTGTAAAATTTGAAGCGCCTAGCTTTTTTCTTCAAAAGTTAGCTTGCTTTCAACAGACAGACGGACGGATGGACATGGCAAGATCGACTAAAAATGTCATAATGATCAAGAATATATATACGTTAGATGAATATTCCGAGGTGTTACAAACAGAATGACGAAATTAGTATATCCCTTATCCTATGGTGGACGGTATAAAAATAAATTTTCTGCAAAGTGTAAATGTTCACAGTTCTACATTTAGTTTCTATTTTAACCACATATGATTCCACAAATTTATCTGCAAGATTTTGCAGCTCAAAGCTATTATCTTAAATTTTTTATACCCTTACCGATATTTTTATACCCACCACCAAAGGATGGGGGTATATTCATTTTGTCATTCCGTTTGCAACACATTGAAATATCCATTTCCGACCCTATAAAGTATGTATATTCTTGATCAGCGTTAAAATCGAAGACAATCTAGATATGTCCGTCCGTCAGTCTGTTGAGCTGCAACTTCGCACAGATTCTTTTTTTTGTCCTTAAGCAGGTTAAGTTCGAAGATGGGCTACATCGAACTATATCCTGATATGGCCCCCATATAGACCGATCGGCCGATTTAGGGTTTTAGGCACATAAAAGCTACATTTATTATCCGAGTTTGCTGAAATTTGGAACAGTGTGTTGTGTTGGGCCCTTCGACATCCTTCTTCAATTTGGCCGAGATCGGTCCAGATTTGGATATAGCTGCCATATAGACCGATCCGCCGATGTAGGGTCTTAGGCCCCTAAAAGCCACACTCTCGACTTAAGGTTTTGGGCCATAAAAAGCGCATTTATTGTCCGATTTCGCCGAAATTTGGGACAATGAGTTGTGTTAGTCCCCTCGACATCCATCTTTAAGATGGCCCAAATCGGTCCAGATTTGAATTTAGCTGCCGTATAAACCGATCTCTCGACTTAAGGTTTTGGAGCCATAAAAGGCGCATTTATTGTCTGATTTCGCCGAAATTTGGGACAATGAGTTTTGTTAGGCCCTTTTTGGGTCAGATTTGGATATAGCTGTCATATAGACCAAAATCTCTTTTTAAAGTCTTGGCCCATAAAGGCGCATTTATAATCCGATTTCACTGAAATTTGACACAGTGACTCATGTTAGGATTTGTTTTCCGTCCGTCTGTCGAAATCATGAAAGACTTCGAACGCGTAGAGCTAGCCGCTTAAAATTTTGCACAGAAATTTAATATCGATGTAGATCGTTGGGGATTGCAAATGGGCCTTATCGTTTCAGATTTAGACATAGCTGCCATATAAACCGATCTCCAGATTTGACTTCTTTGGCCCTTACAAGCCGCATAAACTGTGCAAAATTTCAACTCAATTTCTCTATTTTTAAAGACTGTAGCGTGGTTTCAACAGAAAGACGGACGGATATGGCTAGATCGTCTTAGATTTTTACGCTGATCAAGAATATATATACTTATAGGGTCGGAAATGGATATTTCGATGCATTGCAAACGGAATGACAAAATGAATATGCTCCCATCCTTCAGTGGTAGGTATAAAAATATCCCAGCCTGCCAAGAAAAAATGAAAATGGCAGCATTGTCATTAGCTTGAAGTACTGTACACACCATATTCCATATCATATACTTTCAACAAGTTGTAAATCAAACGTGTTTGTTCACATCTCAAATGTAAATAAAACCACATATATGAGCAAACCGCAACGAACAATACAATCAAACCTTGAACAACGACTATTTATGCTAACGTAGCGGGATTTAAACAAGTGGATAGTTGCATATTTGCTCTCATACACACTACTAGCTACACCAGTGCATGGACTCTTGATAGAGTAGATTTCCCATCCGGCTCTTTGCAAAGCTGCCAGTTACAACGAATAGAAATAAACGAAAAAATTTTAGCAACAGAATAATTATGAATGGACAAAGATGTTAGAATGAAGAAAAAAAATATATATAGCTACAATTAAACCGATTTTATTTTTTTTTTTTGCTTTTTTTTTCAAAACATGTTTACGCTATGCTGTTAACTATTTTTTTTTTTGTCAATTTGCTTGTGTTTTTCAATGTTTTTTGTTATATTAACTTCCTTCTTCTCATTTCTCTAAAGAAAAAAATAATTAAAAGTCAGACACGGGAGATGTCCTAGGAAAAGAATAAATTCTTTTTATATGTTCGATTTTAAGACTAGTGCATTATAATTTTTATAAAAAAAAACTAATTATTTATCACCCGAAATACACTAAATTATTTATTCTGCTTAGGGTAAAAATAGCAAAAATTCTGTTGTATTATTTAATATAGTATTGAGAATTTTAAACACCATTATGACTTTGGAAAAGTTTGCTTTTTTAAGTGGGGAGAATTTATTAGGGAGGTCAGTCTATATGGCAATTATACACAAATTTTGCTCGTTTCATGATGTATTTGGCATAGATGTGAGCGCTGTAATACAACTCACGGCTCAAAATTTCATTAAAATCAAGTCAAAGACGTGCCTATTATTGGCCAATGAAAAATTAGTCTAAAATGGTCTGATTTAGATCAAACATGCTATTTTTTAAAATTGTTTTGCTTGTTTGGCTACACAATACAAAGCAATCTAAATCATATATGTTTTTTGACGCGACAAGAAGGCAACAACAGACAACTGAATTCCAAAATTAAAAAGAATCTTTACTCTCAAAAACGTAACATTCCAACTTCATTTGATATGGTATTACACTCGGTAATCAATGTCCAAGTTGTGCCAGATAAAATTACCCCCTTTATTCTCTGAGATATCTTAGACAATGTCAATCCTATAACGAATTATACTATGTATTCCAAATGCAATACGTTCGTCCTTTTCCCACTGGGTCATAGACATTTTTGCTGAGTACGACGAGTCATCGCTCTTCCACTGTCTATGGTCAAGTGCGGTTCGATAAGCCTAAAAAAATATTTTCAAAATTGATAATTTTTTAAATATTACAAAGCTGGTTCTTAGATGATCAATTCATTCTGAGCTATCCCTCCTAGAACTATATAAATTCATTTCCTTTTAGTTTGTTTTCCCCTGTCATTTTAGCTTTCAGGCCTTGGAGTCCTTTTGTCCTTAACGGCCTACATGACCCTTTTTTAGAGTTTTAAGGCCACCAGACACATGTTCCAAATTTCGATAGCAGATTCCTACTCACTCTCATAGACATTTTATTTGAGCCGGCCCCCCCGGTTTTGGGAGTTTAGGTTTGGGCGGCCACAGACCCTTGTCTGATTGACAGTCTGATTCTACAGACACTTGATCCAAAATAATAATATCAAATTTGTACTCTGCTATCAGAGACCTATATTTAAACCTATTTTCAAATCTACATTAAGTTGTGTGAATAAGGCCGTTTGTTTGTGTATTTTAAATACTCTACTTGAGACATCCGTCACATTAAAAATTTCGGCAATGCAGTATTTAAAGTTCCTTTATTTTCAAAGGAAATCAGCATCCATTTAGCTGCGCTCCAGGGATTTTGGAGGGGTAGATTTTTAAATCAGTTGTAAATGACATTGTTTTAAGGTAAAACGCATTTACATAAATAAACCGTAGAGTGTGTTCGTACGTTACGAGTAATTTGCTGCTAAAAATAGCAAAAATTATTGCTGAAACAACTGACAGTCTGCTGGAAATGAGACAGCAATGAATTTTTGCTAAAACAATAAACATTTTCTGCTTATTTTATGCCGTATATTCAAGCGCAGTATGCACCTCTGGCGAAATTTTCGTTACCATAAGAAATGCATTGACATATCCTAAACGAAATTTTCGTTACCGGTACCGTTAATGAAAATTTTTGCAACAGGATGAAAATGTATGTTTTAACAGCTCCATGCATCATGAAATAAAGTTACTAGCACATAAAAACGATTAATTACAGCGCAAATGTACTTTTTTGACCACAAATAATTAGAATATAAATCGATTTTTGTCGCCATCTTGGATCTACACAACTATTTTTCAGTGACGACATAAATATCTAGGCTGCAACCGAAAATTTTGCTAGAGGTGGTCTCACGCGAACAGCTGTTAACAGGCGGCCAGGTTTGACGGTATTAAGATGTCAGATTTTTGTTTGCACAGAAGAGTGGAATAGAGGTCTAAAAACCACACAGTTATGTTATTTAGTAGCATAAATTCAGATATTTTATTTGAAATTCATAAATTCCATTTGAAATTCAAAATATGTCAATTGTAATTCAGACATTCCATTTGAAACTCAGAATATTTTATTTAAAATTCAGTTACTCCATTTAAAATTCGGAATATTTCAATCGAAATTGAGATATTTTATTAAAAGTTCAAAAGTTCCATTTGCAATTCAGAAGACGTGAATTTAAATTTTGAATATTTTAATTGAAATTCAGAATATTTGTTTGTTGTAAGTTGAATTAAAGCAACCCACTATTAAATTGTTTTCACAACTTTTACGATTTGTAGCCACAAAGAATCAGCGTTTGCTCACATTTTTAGGTTATATCATACAAAGTTAACATTCAAATAGCAAAAATAATAAATCGTAGGGAAATAGGCAATTTTGACACACACAATGAAATACCAATGATACATAAAATGTGGCATGTCATAAGACAAGAATATGCAGTGTGATAGAGATTTAAAATAGGTCTATTTGAAAGTTATATAAAGGAAATCTGTAAAATAAATCTACTTCAAAGATACATTAAGTTTTGTGAATACCGGTGTAATATTACAGACATCATAAGTTTTTCCATGAAAGAAAAAAATTATGAAAATGGAGAACAATAATAATAAATTAAGATAAGGATACCAATAATAATAAACAATAATAAAGATACAAACATTAAAGTTTTGCTGTAAAAATGAGAACGAAGAAAATTGCAAGCGTTCAAAAGGTATATCTTGCAGGCATAGGGCTTCTTGCTGGAATGCTGGATGGCGCGACTCACCGTGTACCGTAAACAACTGAATAAAATTTTTTCTCACTAAGTGCCCTATCTGTCAACGAGTTTAGAAATGAGCCTCATCGCTGAACAAAATTTGTCAAAATTTGAACACATTTCGAACCGAACACTGATTTTGGTAATAAAATTCAATGATTTGCAAGCGTTGCTCGTTAGTAAGTCTATTCATGATGAAATGTCAAAGCATACTGAGCATCTTTCTCTTTGACACCATGTCTGAAATCCCACGTGATCTGTCAAATACTAATGCATGAAAATCCTAACCTCAAAAAAATCACCCTTTAGTTAAGAACCATAACACAACAAACAACGAAAAATGGCGCGAACTAGTAACATACCCAAAATCAGAGTTGCACTGGCGCTGATCGGTTCAGATTTTGATATAGCTGCCATATAGACCGATCTCTCGATTTAAGTTTTTGGGACCATAAAATGTGCATTTATTATCCGATGTCGCCGAAATTTGGGACAGAGAGTTAAGTAAGCTCCTTGACATACATCTGCAATATGGCACAGATCGGTAAAGATTTTGAGGCTTATAGGTTTGTAGGCCTTTGGTGTTGCATAATTTGCCTTGCTGGGCTTTGGCATAATTACCACCCTTGCCTCGTGCCAGGCTTTCGGAGTACATGCAAGTCCTATTCACGCTGTAGAAAAAGCGTCTCATCTGGCAGCCAGATAGTCGGCCTCCTTTGTCATAACGCCGGAAATGTTCCACCAGGTCTGGATGACTTAAATGGTATGATGGTCCTCAAGGCTTCCTTGAACATAAGTTACGTTATGAGAAGCCTTCGACCAACCTCATTATTCCAAAATTCCGGTATCTCCGTGCATACCGTCCTATTCTGTGGAAAATGCGTTTTCATCAAAAGCCTCAACATATTCTCCGTTGTCTCTGCTTTCACTCCCATGTCGTTTATTAACGTTTAAGTTTGGACATGTGCTCTTGAGAGAAACTTTTTCATCTTGGCGGCGTCACTAACGTTATCGACCTGTTCGTAGAAAAGCTTCCAAGAAGACGTTTTGCCGCTCTGGTAATCTTATTGTATTCCCTGAACCTTGTGTAACACACATCCCAGTAAACTTCCGCTTTTTTACGACATGCTCTGTTGTAAATCTGCGGACCCCTTTCCCAATGTTACGAATCTCCCCGGTCATCCAGGGCTTTTCTTGGGCTGATTTCCTATCTCGAAGTGGACAACTATCTTCTAAAGACCCAACTATTGCAATCGTTATCCTGTTGACATTGTCGGCAATATCTTCTATGTCAATTGACAATCTAAATTATCTTGCCCAAGTCTTCATCTGATCAGTCTTCCTAATTTTGGCCAGTTGGTTTTCCACTTAATATGGAATAATAATAAAATTAATAATTATATTTTCCGAACAAATTGTCATATCTAAAACTTCCTCCCTAATCCTATTAACAAAGGTAGCGGTGTTGGCAATATTAAGTGTTATCAAGTCGTTGGTATTCAAGAATTCTTGGCTTGTCCTCACTTGTTAATGTTGGTACTACCCCACGTCGGAGAGTCGAAAGGCAGATAAACTGCTGCCAGGTATGATCCACCGTCTCTCTGTCTCATCACTGTTGCCTCTCGCATCGACAACTCTGAGGAATATACATATTTAAAATTTTTATGAAAAAAAAACGCAGGTCTTCTGCCGAGTACCAGTGTTAGATAGAATAATTGTCAGTTAATATGGTCAGTCCAGAAACTTTGTTCCGGGTCCAGAAACTTTGTTCCATGGCTTCTGACTTAAGGCAATATGAAACATGCTCTCCCTGATTTTCTCTAGCGTTAGTAGCAGTCTCGCTCCGGTGATGGTTTATCTGGATGACCTCTATCATTTATTAGATAGGATTTTTGGGAGTGGGCGATGGTCTCATCGTCTGATCCCTGTTCTTTAGGCTGCATTGAGCTTCCCGCCACTGCACTGCCTGATGTTTTAATATGAGGATCTTTGCCTATCCTAGTCTTCCGAAGCTTGAGTAAATGGGCTTCTTGGGAGTAGGTTGTGGTCTCATCTTCGGCTCCCTGTGCGTTAGGCAGCATTGAGTTCACTGTCACTGCACTGCCTGATGTTTCAGCAATAGGATCTTTATCCAACCTAGTCTTCCTAATCTCGAGAAAGTCGTTGATGATTCCGTCGTCGGGTCCCTATTCGTCAGGCTATGTTGGGTCTCTCGCCCCTACACTGACAGATGTTTAGTATTAGGATCTTTGCTTATCCTAGACTTCCCAATATTGAGAAAGTCGGTGATGGTCTCGTCGTCGACCCCCTGTCCTTTAGGCGGTATTGAGCATCCAGCCACGACCATGGCCCCATAGTACGCCATCCCTTAAGTCTTTGCTAACCTTATCACGGAGACATGATCAATGCCCACTACAAGGAGAGTTCCATCCTCCTTCTCCTCCTGGTAGCAGACCTCTCATTTCTCTGCGACCAAATTTTGGATTTGCTTGTTTAAGATCTTCGTCATGCGTTTCGTCGAGATTTTGCCGCCCAAATCCTTGTTGAAGACAGTCGCCTTTGCGAGTTGTGGGATGTCCATCTCTCTCACAAGGTCGAGCTTTGCGCTCATTGCGCTAAAGCAAAGCGCAGTGATAGGATGTCTCCTCTATACTCACAGCTTATATATCGTATGGGTAGCCCCCTTCAGAGTTCACCACATGTTCGATAACCCGTTCGTTTACCATATGCCTCACCTGGGACAGACGTTCTGGTGAAATCCTACAGGATACACAGACGATATCGATAGCTGAATTGCTTCAATATATATTTTTATACTCACCACCGAAGGAAGGGTCATTTTCATTTTTCATTCCATTTGCAAAACATCGAAGTACTCATTTCCGATTCTTTAATGTATATACATAAGGGCTAAGCACCCTCCGCAGCTAAGCACCCTCCGAAAAGTTTTAGACCCTACTCCCCCCACCAATTCGTCCGCAACTTGTGATTAACCAGCAGCCTTTAAAAATTAAAACACTAAGCTAAAATTTGGCAAAAATTCATATTTTTTCCATACGCAAGTTAAATTATTGAATGGGCCTAATCGGATTTTATTTAGATAAAGCTGCTATAAAGACCGATCTCCTAGCTTCCTAAAAGCTCATTTATGACACAATTTAGAAATATGGAACAATGATTTGTAGGCCCTTCGACATTCTTGTTTGAATGTAAAAAAGTACTCGATTCCTATGAAATTGGGAACTTAAAGTTACGTCAAGCGCCTTGACTGACGTTTTGAATATGGGTAAGATATGCCCATGGTTGAACTTATCTGTCTTAAAGGACGACATGCCAATTTAAGATCTTAAGTTTATAAAAGGCTCATTTATAACGCAATTTCGCCGCGATTCAGATAAGTGCGTTGTATAAGATTTTCGATAGCCGTGCCGAATATGGTCCACATCGGACCATGTTGGAATATAGATACCATATAGACCGGTCTTCGGTTACAGATTCTTCGCCTATTAAAGACTTATTTTTTACCCGATTTCTCCGAACTTCCGAAATTTTTGGTAGTTTGTTGTATTAGGCACAAAGACATCCTTGCCGCATACGATCTCTATCGGTACGTAGTTAGATAAAGCTGCCATATGGAGATATCTCCCGATCATATGTCTTTGACCCGAGTATCCAAAGTTCATTTCAGAGTATACAAAGTTCATTAATTTGTTTGTTTCACAGTTAAAACTCATTGGAATGGATATGGAACACAATAATTATGTAAATTATTGCTACACTGGTGCACATAATACGCTTAATACAAAATTCGAAATATATAGGTAGAAATGCTTAAAAATGCAAGATCCTTTTCGGTACAGTTTTGACTAATTAAGGGCCGCAATTAAAATGCGTTTTTCTGAATTGAACAAAATAACGTATGGAACAAGATATCATTAGTCCAATGATATATTGTTATATTTATGGTTTTATTGAAAATAATTGTTAACAAAATCAGGCAGTCTTCTACCTATCAAATTGCGTAATCTAAATTAAAAAGCTAAATTACCACGATATTATTACGTATTTTTCGGGAAAAAATTAGTTTAACTATTTTTTCTAAGTTTTAACTAAAATTGTATCAAAAAGCAAGCCGAAAGAGCTGGAAAGTAATCAAACAAAATTCAAACGCCGTAAATGACATAAAAACCGCGCTCATTTTCATTTGTTTTATGATACTCAATGGTCCGCTTATCACAGGGCCGCTGAAGAGAATCTTCTGTCGAAGTTGGTATTAATTTTAATTTTTAATTCTTAATAAATTTGTTCTTTTAATATGGTTTTAAATTCAATTTTCAATTTTTCAGTCAAAGGCTGGTACTATATTCCTTTTTCGCGATATTTTATGCCGATTAATTTTATTAGATAATAGATATTAAATCAAAACAATTTGCTAATTTCATTCAGTAGGTCATTCACTCATTTCTTATGGTAAAATGTTAATAAAATTGTTATTTTATCATTGTTATTTGTGTAGTGTTTCAAAGAAGTAATCGCAAAAAATGGGGTTTCGATGGTGAAAAGCGAGCATAGCCTTGAGGTATTGACAACATTTTTTGTGTCCATATTCATTCGAACCGCTTCGAACACATCGCAGGCCAAAGAGTAATTCGGCATTTGTTCGACTCAAACGCCAAACAACTTCATTCAACCTTTTCAATGTTCTCTCAATTACCGGCATTAAAACAGCGCGCCAACACTAATGAATGTAATCGAAAGGTAAATGCAAGAGAGATGTTTCTTTTTACCGGGGTCTCTCTTTTTCGCTCTCTCAAACAGAGAGCAAACGAGGGACAGAGAGAGTAAAACAAATTGAATGAAGTACGGCGCGGAATTGATGGACAACGAACGAACAAGCCAGTCAGCGAGCGAGCAACTACAACTTTTCAATTTACAAATTTAATTCGACGCGAGCGCACGTTAAACCGCGTGAATGCAATCGAAAAATCGAAACGAGTTGTGTAGTGTTTTTGTCCTAAGAAGACGACATCGTCAATGAGACGAATGGCATGAATATTCATTCTGTCTGTCATTTCACACATTTTTACCCGTCGCTTTGTGCATTTCATTCTCCGTTTGTTTCTCGGATTTATTCAATAACAACAATGCCGAATGTACGTTGAGTTCGATTGGAATGAGAAAACAAAGTAAATAGCCACAACGGCAACAGCAACAACAACAATAGTAATAACAAATAACGCAACGTGGGGTTCTCTACTACGAATAATAAAGAAAAAAATACCAACAACAATAATAACAAAACCCCCATCAAAAATGAGTGCGTGTGTGTGCGTAATGGGGAGTAGTGAAAAATGTGAGAAATGAAATAGAAACGAATGAATAGAAAGAAGATAGATGAAGTAAAGAAAAATATAACACAAAATCGAAAGAGTTCAATTTTCAAGATATTTATGAAGTGTGTTGGCATCAAAGAAAACCCCAACAAATTTTTGGTGAAAGAATAAGAGTCTATCATCTGCGACAAATACAAAAATGAATATGAAAAATTATAAATGATTAAAACGAAATTTGTTTAAAAGTCTATTAAAGAGTAAAAAAGGTGTAGAAAATCATAAAGAATTCTTTAATATATCCTATGAAATTATGATGAATATACAATGAGAAATAATTGAAATGAGGCAAATTCTTACCACAATGTTCAATGTGACGGTGCCGGGGCAGTGCAAGGCAATTGCGTACCCTATAACGTGTGATTAGGTCTGTTCGTGTACTTTTCCAGTAAAAATTAGCAGGATGCTGCAACTTTCTGCTGGAAAAAAAAATACAGTAGAAATTGCAAGCTCTCATTTACCAAATTCTCAACATTTTGCTCGCTCTCACGCACTCTGCCGCTCTCTTCTGCGGCCAAATAAAGTACTTCCTGTGACAATTTGTGCAAATTTGGAAAAATTTTTTAAATACGCGAACTCATTCGGGAGATTGTTTTAATTGCAAGTAAATGGAGAGATAATTTAACTGACCGTTGGTAAAGAAATGTTTCCATGATGATATGTATTATAACAAACGGAAACAAAATTCCCTCAAATATCTACATTCTTAAGGAACATGAAGTAATTCAACTTTCCTGTCCGATTCCAGTTTCAGTTTTTCCTAAATGATAGGGTGCATCTTGGTGACGAATAATGTGGCGCAGAGGAAACCCCTTTCTAGAGAACGCTGACATTATTCCGGTACTATGTTCGTGTTTCTTAAAGAAAATCTTTATTTGTTTACTATAATTTTTAATTAGCAATTGATTTTGGATTAAACAAATGTTGTTTCCATTCAGTGATGAAATATTAACAAAATAATTATGTTAACATTAAACGTTGTTTAGTGTTTACTTTGATTTTCTTTGTGAAACTCGAAATTTGTACCAACTTATACTTACAAATATCGCTAGAATGAATTAAAGGACTGCCATTAGTTAACGTCTCTACTGAATTTTCTCGTGAGTGTAGTCTACCCGTACGCATTTCAAGAGATTATGTAAATTGAACAATCATGTAAATATATCGATATTAGTTACCTCTGGCCGAATTTATACACACTTTTTATAAGGCATCATGTTAATCAAAATCTCCGAACGGTGACATGGATAAAAATAGTTGTTGTACACTGAGGCGGCAACTTTTGCCGATTAAGGATTTCATCGGGTTATTCCAGTACGTACAACTGGCTGTCTTGGTATTGGGATAAACATTGTGTCCTGCATATCTATATCTTTATTTTTTATTCACAATTCGGACCAAACGTGGTATGAAGTTAGACGTAATATATAATAACTAGAGTCCGGACTTTTATGCAATATCGAAATTTTGCCATCAGTTATTAAGGATATGCGGCGGTGAATTTCTGAAGTCAATTTATGTTTACAAAATTAGATTTTATTACAAACCAGCTGGACCAGTTTGCTTCGCTACACCCTAATATGCCTTTCAATGGAGGTGGCGATCAAGGAATTAGCCCTGAATACCTTGATCGCCACACTAATTTAATTGTTTATTGTATTGGTTATATACTTTTAAAATCGTATTACAAAGCTACCGCATGGGATACAACATTTTCCGAGATCCGCAGATCCATCTTGTGCATACCCAAATTTGAGGGCAAACATTTTACTATACTACAACTCTTTTCATTGGTGTCGTTCGGAACAGAGTTTTCTCTTTTAATTTCCTCGTTTTTCTGCTTTTTTGGTAGGATGCCCGCAGATACTTGTTCTTTCATATGGGTACAACATCCCGGTCCCGGTGCGTCAACATGACAGTTTAGTGTTGATTTTATTGGGAGGAGGGTGTCAGTCCCCCCGACACTTGGACACTAATGATAAAAACATATGATTACACTTCTGTCAAAGATCTTGTATTTGAGTCCTTTATTGTAGCGATCTACATGTCCAAAAATGTCTTTTTGAAAATAGGATTTCCTTTGAGCATTTTGAAGAAGGTGATCAAGATATTCAGGGCTACGGATTTCTTTCAGATCCACAGTAATTATTTTGTTTTGTGTTAGTTATCTGCATTCAAAATCATATTTCATAGCTACCACTTGGTGTACCACATTTTTAAAGACCCACAGGTTCTCCTGTGTCTATCCCAATTTGTCATAGACCTTTATTTTAGTTCCCACATTATCCCGATCGAACGACACGACCTACTAAGGGGTATTTAGTAGGTGGGCCGGTCTCAGGCTCTGACCCAAATGTGTATATCAGATACGTAGTCACTTCCCAAAGACCTTTCATTTGATACCCATTTTTTGACATTGGACATTCATGCCCGTTATGGGTGTTTGTGGGGTTGGGGAGGCCCCGTAGACCCCATGGACCTAATTCTTATAACAGATGTGTACTCAACTTCCAAACATACCTATATTGTTTCAATCGGTAAATATGTCGTTTTTGGGAGGTGCGCAGGGCCCTCAGACACCAAAGAATAAATTTTTATATCAGATTTGTACTCTAAATTTAAATACCTTTCATTTGATATCCGTACTGGCCAAAGCGTTAAAAGTGTGCTGTTGGGTGGTGTTTTTGGGGGTGGGGACCCCCCGACACTTAGGATACCATTTTAAAGTTCGTACTCTACTATTAAATACATTTCGTTTGATACCCATCGGTAAACACATCCGTTCGGGTGGGTTTTGGGTTGGGGCGTCTCCCCAGGTTATTTGACCCCAAAATCGTATACTAGTTTCGTGTTTTTGGCGTACCATCTCCAAGATATGCAATTTTTGAAAATGGTGGTGTGGGGGAGGGTCCGTCTCCCTTCGGATATTAAACAAGTAAAAGCGTGCTAAGTTCGGCCGGGCTGAATCTTATATACCCTCCACCATGGAGCGCATTTGTCAGTTCTTTTCCCGGCATCTCTTCTTAGGCAAAAAATGATATAAGAAAAGATTTGCTCTGCTATTAGAGCGATATCAAGATATGATCCGGTTTAGACCACAATTAAATTATATGTTCTGGCCTCAAAAAGTAAAATATATGGGAGCTGTATCAGGCTATAGACCGATTCTGATCCTAATAAACACGTATGTTGATGGTCATGAGAGGATCCGTCGTACAAAATTTCAGGCAAATCGGATAAGAATTGCGCTCTCTAGAGGCCCAAGAAGTCAAGACCCAAGATCGGTTTTTATGGCAGCTATATCAGGTCATGGACCGATGTGAACCATACTTGGCACAGTTATTGGATATCATAGCAAAACACGTCGTGCAAAATTTCATTCCAATCGGATAAGAATTGCGCACTCTAGAGGCTCAAGAAGTCAAGACCCAAGATCGGTTTATATGGCAGCTATATCAGGTTATAGACCGATGTGAACCATACTTGGCACAGTTATTGGATATCATAACAAAACATGTCGTGCAAAATTTCATTCCAATCGGATAAGAATTGCGCACTCTAGAGGCTCAAGAAGTCAAGACTCAAGATCGGTTTATATGGCAGCTATATCAGGTTATGAACCGATAGGAACCATACTTAGCACAGTTGTTGGTAGTGATATTAAAACACTATGTGCAAAATTTCAGTAAAATCGGATAAGAATTGCGCACTCTAGAGGCTCAAGAAGTCAAGACCCAAGATCGGTTTATATGGCAGCTATATCAGGTTATGGACCAATATGGCCCATTTACAATACCAACCGACCTACACTAATAAGAAGTATTTGTGCAAAATTTCAAGCGGCTAGCTTTACTCCTTCGGAAGTTAGCGTGCTTTCGACAGACAGACGGACGGACGGACGGACGGACAGACGGACAGACGGACGGACATGGCTAGATCGTCATAAAATGTCGCGACGATCAAGAATATATATACTTTATGGGGTCTCAGACGAATATTTCGAGTAGTTACAAACAGAATGACGAAATTAGTATACCCCCCATCCTATGGTGGAGGGTATAAAAATGTAAACTATTTTTAGCGGGGGCTCAAACTCTACCATCAGTGAAAATTTGGAAAATAATGGTTGTCAAAATTTCGATTTTGCATAAAAATCCGGACCTTAGTAATAACGCAAAATTAGGTAGAAATGTTAATTCCAGTTAGAAAGGATAGAGGCTCTTAGGTTCTCAAGAAGTAAGACGAGTTTATATAGACCAATATTATTTTATGAACCATGTTTAGATGCAACCAATTTAAATAACAGCAGACAAAATAACTGCTACTATAATATTTATGCTTTTTAACAAAAAATTAACACCGAAAATTGGCAATTTTTTACTTTTATATAGAAAATGTCTCAATAGTTTTTTAGAAGCAGACTGTGTTTCCTGATACCAGCAGACTAATTTTTCTGGGCCTTGAAGGACATGTACTTGACGTACCGAATTTCTGCAGACCAAGCTAACATTTTTTCTTCTAGGGAATATCTGGCTATAGGCCGATTTAGATAATAATTATCATAGACTTTGGTGGTTGTAAAAAACAAAAATTTGCAAATTTTGGTAATGAACATTCCATTAAGGAACAAGGGGGATACTTCTCTCTTATAAAAATGAGTGCTATCCGATACAAGTCCGAACGGTTTGCCGCATAGCAACACCACTTCGTAGAGAAGGTTAAACAAGGCGGGATATCTCACAAATGCAGCCAGCATTTTGATGTTCACGACGGTATTTGAACTCAGGCGTTCGGCATCATAGGCTGGCATGCTAACCTCTGCGACAAGCAATCTCTTGAGTTATGTTAAATCAGAAAACAACATTGTTTTAGATCGAAATCATACAATGATGCAACAAGAGAGTAAGAATTGTGTGAATTGAGCATCCACGCTATCGTAACAACAATTTTACTTTTGTGCACCCCTACTCCCAGCTGTAAATATCAACGATCTAAAGGGTACAATTTTTATACAATTTGGCTGAAATCTTGTACTATCACGTTTTCTATGACATTCAACAGATCTGCCAAATGTGGTCCGAATTGGTTCAAAATCTGATATAGCTCCCATACAAATCAATTTCCCGAATATACTTCTTGAGCCTCTAGAAAGCGCAATTATTATCCCATTTGGCTGAAGTACTGCACAATGGCTTCTCCTATGACCTTCAACATACGCGCCAAGTATGGCTTGAATTGGCCGATTTTAATTCTTGAGTTCCAAAAGGTCGCGGTTGTTATCCGATTTTGTTAAAATTTTGCTCTTTAACAATCAAGCACAATATGGACCGATTCGGTAATATTCTGATAAATTTCCAATATCATAGCAACTCCAATGCATTACCCTTTGTGTGCCTTTGGCCAGCACCGTAGCACAGTGGTGAGCATGTCCGCCTATGACGCTGAACGCCTGGGTTCGAATCCTGGCGAGACCATTAGAAAAAATTTTCGGCGGTGGCATTCCCCTCCTAATGAACACCACAAGTGCGATCCATGGTGGAGGGTATATAATATACCGAACATAGCACACTTTTACTTGTTATACCCTCTACCACAGGATGGGGATACACTTATTTGGTCATTCCGTTTCTAACACATTGAAATAATGATCTGAGACCCAACAAAGTATACACATTCTTGATCGTCTTGACTCCCGAAGGAATAAAGCTAGTCGCTTGAAATTTTGCACAAATACTTCTTACTAATGTATGTAGGTTGGAATTTTAAATGGGCCATATCGGTCCATGTTTTGATATATCTGCCATATAAGCTATTCTTGGATCTTGACTTCTTGAGCCTCTAGAGTGCGCAATTCTTATTCCATTTGTTTGAAATTTTGCATAAGGTATTTTATTATGACTTCCAATAATTGTGGTTAAAATCGGCTCATAACCTAATGTGGCTGCTATATAAACCGATCTCGGATCTTGACTTCTTAAGCCGCTAGAGGGACCAAGTATTATCCGGTGTGACTGAAATTTGACATGAAGTGTTTTGACTTACAGTAAATATGTCAAGTATGGTCTAAATCGGTTCATAACCTGATATAAATCTCTTATAAACCGATCTCTCGTTTATATTTCTAGAGCTCTCAGAGTGCGCAATTTTAATCCGATTTGGCTGAAATTTGGAACAATGATTTCTACTATGGTATCCAATATGCGTGTTTTATTTACGTGTTTCAATAGTGTCACAATCGTTTTCTTTTTATAAAAGGGTGACTTACGAAGTGAATAAGACGACAATATTTATTTACTGCGCTTGTCAACGAAATGGACCCACTGATGTTAACTAGATAAATATCTTTTTACAGAGATTTTACAGAGTTCTTTGCCTCGCATTCCAAATTACAAGGACCGTCAAATACATTGTATTGAATTATAAAAAATATAATAAAGATTTTGAGTTTTAACTTGAAATAAAATACAAAAAATTTATTCAAATATCCGTGTTAGTGAAAATGCCTAAAAAAAAGGTTAAACTTACATATACGAATAAAAAACAAATTCCCATAAATTGTGTTTGAAACTAATAAATCATTTTTAAGAATGGAGCTTAACCATCGGGCATGAGTGTAAAAAGTTTAATTTCTATTTTGTTTCTTTTTAGCAAAAAAAAAAAAAAAAATAACCGCCAAAAATAAAATGCAAAAGTGATTGGGAGTTAGATAAGAAATCCATCCCTAGATAAAGAAATATATTCAAATTGAGAAAAACTAAAGTATGGTGGCAAAAATAAAAAATAGAAAAAAAAAATAAAGCAGTGCAAGAGATAAAATTAATTGTTAAGTAAGCAATTGAAAAAGATAAAAATTCTCACAAACAATAAAAATAAAGAAATGTTTATCTAAAAAGAAAAACAAAACGCCAAATATAACGATACAGTAAAAAGAAACCAAACAAAAAAAATTGTGGTGGCGAAAAAAAAGAATAAATAAATGTTACTTCCTTCCATGAAATACTAACAAAAAATGCTCTCATAAAAACTGCAAGTTTTTAAGATTTTTAATTTCGAATAATGTTCTAATCTGGTCTGCACACATGCCGCATGTGTCCAGAAAATGTGTAATGGCAATGGAAATATAAAATTTGGTGGGGTAAACGAAAAAAATATAACCGATCGACCCTTAGAGGTGGCCACCAAAAACCTTAAAAATATTTAAAATCTTAAAAATGAATCAACGAAGAGCGTTAAATGGAATATGAAAAAATCAGCAAACAACGAAGTTTAAATTAAAGCAGACCGTTAACATTTTTCAAAGAATATTCATTGAAACGGAAACCACAATCGCTGAAGTTTTTTTCTTGACGTGCTTCCACTTCAATTCTTTTTGAAAATCCATAATATTTGGTATTTGTGAAAAAAATCTGGCCTCCCTTTTTTGACTTCGAGTTGGCTGAAAAGAAAAGAAACGAAAAAAAACTAAAAAAACGCCAACTGGAATTCTCAACAAACCAACCCAGCCAGTCAGCCAGCCAACAATCAACGACCGCTTCAACGACGACTACAAAATAAAGTTATTTATTGTCTAATTCCATAAACAAACGACCCAAAGACCAAAACCCCACCAAGCACAGTCTCTTTGGTCTGTTATTTTTTGTGGGTCTGTCTCCGCATTTTTTCAGTTTTTGTTGTGTTTTGTTTTTGGATGCCAAAACCAAACCCAAACCCCCACTAAAAACTGTAAAGAACACCGAAAAAATTGAAACATGTCGTCTACCATGGCTACAGCGACAGGCGCAGCAACAGCTCCATCACCGACAACAACAGCAACTTCGGCGGCAACACGCACTTCGGATTGTCGTAAATTTTCACCAAATATTTTCAACAAAAGCAAATGCAGCCATTGTTTTCGTCAGCGTGAAGAGCACAGTGCTGCAGCTTTGGAATGCAATCGGGTAAGTGGAATGCAGCCCATTTTCTTTTTTCTTTATTTCCCCTTCCCCAATACACCAGCTTCCAACACATCTCAAAATTAATAGGAAAAAATTCTGAAAATGCGAAAACTTTTGAAATTTTCTCGTCATAGACATATCAAATTTTCTATTTTTAGAAGCTAAATTTTTCTTGACATTTCTTTAATGGATTTCTTGCCCACCATAGGATGGGGATATACTAATCTAGTCATTCCGTTTGCAACATCTTAAAGTATTGATCTGCAACCCTATTAAATATATATATTTTTGATCCTTTTGACATTCTGATTCGAACTACACGCAAAAAAAAATGCATTACCCACAAACGAACTTTTCGACAAGTAAACTTCTTTTGTGAAAAACGTTGGGACTTTGTTTACGGAACTTGTGGCGAATATATATTTGAATATATTTCAAAATGTTGCCAAACAATCTATGCGCTGTTGAATTTATTGTTGCCAGCCTGGCGCCGTTTGATGTGAGGTTTTTTGTTTGTGGTATTGTAAATAAAATACTTTGGATTCAAATAACTGTGGGGACTCCCTACCCCAAAACCCAGGTAAACGGACAAGTTTACCGATTAAGACAATATGGTCAAGAAATAAAAGATACTTAAGAGAAGAGTACAAACTTGATATAAAAATTCGACCCCAAGTGTCCGGGCACGCCCACCCCAAAAACCGACTTTAAATGACATGTTTCCGAATGGGGCAATATGGATATCAAATGAAAGGCAATTGGAAGTAGAATACGAAACTTACACAAAAATTTGTGGTCAAATCCCAGGAGGGCCGCTTCACCCCAATCGGACATGTAGGCCGATCGGGACAATATGGGATTCAGGGGTACTTGAGAGTAGAATACGAAACCTATATAAAAAGTTGGGGGGTCAATTCCCAGGTGGGTCGCCTCACCCACAAATTATGCCCCAAAGGGACATGCATACCAAATGGAAAAATATGGGATTCTAATGAAAGGTATTTGAGAGTGAAATACAAATAAAAATTATTTTCCAATTTCGGTCATGTCAAAAGGGGTCCGCAAACGTTTAAGGGTGTAGCGAAGGAATCATCTTTTCGTGTAACAAATCGTCCTCAGTTATGAACGATGCATTTTTGGCTTAAAAGAAGTTTTGAACTTTTGCGTAAAAGTTCATAACTAAGTGTCCACAACATCACTACTAAAATTCAACGATGGATAGAAATGCTGCACAGTTACTACAAAAATATACTTCACTAATAACACAGATTTGTTTGTCGCGAAAATGTATCAAACAATTTATTTTTTTGCGTGTAGTCATGCCCGTCAGTCCGTCTGTCGAAACAACGATAGCAGTCTAACGAATGAAGTTTACCATTTGACATTTTTCGCACATTCTTCGTATTCATGTACGTCATTGGGGATTGTTTACGAACCATATGGGTTCAGATTTAGATATAGCCTCCATATAAACAGATTCATCAATATGTCTTCTTGAGCCCCCGGCAGGCGAAGTTCTTATCCAGTTTTGCTGAAATTTTGCACAATGACTTCTCCTATGATCTCTACACCAAGTATGTTCTGAATCGGTCCGTAACCTGATATTGCACCCATATAAACCGAACTTCCGGTTGTATTCTTTGGACCCCTGAGAGCGCAATTTTCACCTGATTAGCTGAGATTTTTGAAGTTCTAAAACGATCTCGGCATATTCGTTCGTCTCTTGTAACCACTCTTTATTTTAAAACTGGCGGTATTCATTTGAAAATTGACACACATTTGTTGTTCGATCCAGAAGCTGAGTTTGAAAATAAACTTGAAGCTGGCGAATTTTATATATATCCCCTATATACACCGGTTATATATCAATTTTACCCTTCTTTAATGGAATTCTTGTATACTAACGATAATGTTGATATCCTCCACCTTTTTTAGATTCACTTTGTCATATTGTTTCTAATACATCAACATATTTATTTGACCCTACTAGATAGATATACTAATACTCCCAGAAATATTTGGTATAAATCTGCTGAAATAGGGACATCAGTAAGTTAGTTGATTATATATTGATGCCTTAAAATTTAACATATAAACACTTTCTAAACACTTTTTTAATACAGTTGATGTCTTAATTTTAAGGGTATATAATGAAATCTTTCTACGATTTCAAATATCAATCAACAAAATATCTTCCAAAATCATATTAATAATTTTAAACAACAAATATACGTCTGAAATTGCCAAAATGTATATCAACATGTAGCAAGGCTTTAATAATTGCCGAGAAGTTAATATTGAGAACGTGTTCCTGCAAAAGTGACAACAATTTAATTTAAGTTCAGCAGACAGTGTTTGCTGATATCAGCAAACTTATTTTGTTGGGTGTAGACATTCTTAATCGTCGTAAAGTTCGTAGGCTATTTAGCCATGTTCGTCCTATTGTTACAGTTTTTAATAGACTGTTTGAGGATATCGAAATAGCAATCCAGGTGAATGCGATAAAGTCACTCACTTAGATTCGGCTTTTGGTATTTATTTATTTATCGTAATACTCCCTTTTTTATTCTATTGCCGTACGAGCACTCAAAAAAGAATGTCTGCTGATAATAGCAAACACTCTCTGCGGACTGTTCGTAGTTAATTTTGCTGCTATTTCGGCAAAGGTTCTGCTACAAACTACAAATGCTCTCAGAGCAAAATAATTTGTAAAAACTGGAGATTTTGTTAGTTGAAATGGCAGAGCGACAAATTTTCTAAAGAAGTTGTCAAATGTTTGCCAACACAGCAGTCATATGTTGTTAATCGAGCGATGCGTATAATTTGGACGTATCTTATTCTCAACCGATTTCCATAAAATTCACTACAAATGTCAGCAATTATGAGAGGGATTTGTGGTTAGCCGGAAATTGAAACACCTTGTCTCCAGGTTTACTCCCGTGGATGAGAGGCTAGCCACAATCCGCATAAAGCCCAAATTCTTCAACATCGGCCTTAGTTACACCCATGCCCGAATGGATAACAAGAACAAACAGACCAATTATAGAAAGAGAAACTGGAAAAGATCCGAGAAGGAATAATCAACACCTGCCATGTTTTCGTTAACTACATAGCTGTCTTCTACTGCCCTAGACCCTCAAAGGCATTTCAAGCCATGTCTGCGTTTAGTGTTGCTGCAAAACTGATGCGACTGCAGAATTTTAATGCTCCTCAGTAAAACTAAGTAAAAGCGTGCTAAGTTCGGCCGGGCCGAATCTTATGTACCCTCCACCATGGATCGCATTTGTCGAGTTCTTTTCCCGGCATCTCTTCTTTGGGAAAAAAGGATATAAGAAAAGATTTCCTCTGCTATTAGAGCGATATCAAGATATGGTCCGGTTTAGACCACAATTATATTATATGTTGGAAACCTGTGTAAAATGTCAGCCAATTCGAATAAGAATTGCTCCTTTTGGAGGCTCAAGAAGTAAAATAGAGAAATCGATTTATATGGGAGCTGTATTGGGCTAAGACCGATTCAGACCATAATAAACACGTATGTTGATGGTCATGAGAGAATCCGTCGTACAAAATTTCAGGCAAATCAGATAATAATTGCGACCTCTAGAGGCTCAAGAAGTCAAGATCCCAGATCGGTTTATATGGCAACTATATAAGGTTATGAACCGATTTAAACCATACTTGGCACAGTTGTTGGATACCATACCAAAACACGTCGTGCCAAAATTCATTTAAATCGGATAAGAATTGCGACCTCTAGAGGCTCAAGAAGTCAAGATCCCAGATCGGTTTATATGGCAACTATATAAGGTTATGAACCGATTTAAACCATACTTGGCACAGTTGTTGGATACCATACCAAAACACGTCGTGCCAAAATTCATTTAAATCGGATAAGAATTGCGCCCTCTAGAGGCTCAAGAAGTCAAGACCCAAGATCGGTTTATATGGCAGCTATATCAGGTTATGAACCGATTTGAACCATACTTGGCACAGTTGTTGGATATCATAACAAAACACGTAGTGCCAAAATTCATTCAAATCGGATAAGAATTGCGCCCTCTAGAGGCTCAAGAAGTCAAGACCCAAGATCGGTTTATATGACAGCTATATCAAAACATGGACCGATATGGCCCATTTACAATACTAACCGACCTACACTAATAAGAAGTATTTGTGCAAAATTTCAAGCGGCTAGCTTTACTCCTTCCGAAGTTAGCGTGCTTTCGACAGACAGGCGGACGGACGGACATGGCAAGATCGACATAAAATGTCACGACGATCAAGAATATATATACTTTATGGGGTCTCAGACGAATATTTCGAGTAGTTACAAACAGAATGACGAAATTAGTATACCCCCCATCTTATGGTGGAGGGTATAAAAATTGGAAATAACCTCTTTGAACCGTTTACTACCAAACGAGGTTTCAGACAGGGAGACCGACTATCGTGTGATCTCTAAAATATCCTGCAGGAGAAGATTATTTGAATTGGCATGGCACACTATTCACAAAAGAAAATATTTTACTCGACTATGTCGACGACATCGATATTATGGGTCGGTCACCGGAAGAAGCTATTGCAGCCTTTGAAAGATAATCAAAGAAAGTGGGTTTGGATGAAAATAGAGATAAAACAAAGTGGATGATATCAACCTCCTCAAAGTCCTGTAAGCACGAGCAGATAAAGAAATTGGGGAAAGTTTGGAACTACAACTTTGAGATAGCCAACAACTTTATCTACTTCGGCACCGCCGTAACCGAAACAAATGTCACCAGTTTAGAAATAAAACGAAGGAAAATATTATCTAACAGGTGCTATTTTGGATAGAGCAAGCAGTTGAAGAGCAAAGCCACTTCTCGATAGAGGAAAAATATACTAAACAAGGCACTGATGCTTCGGAGCCATATAAAAGCACGGGAGAATTTAGGCATCGTATGAACCACGAGCTGTATGATGACAATAGCATAGTTAAACGCATCAAAAAACAACGGTTGCGTTGGCTAGGCCATGTTGTCAGAATAGATGAAGAAGCTCCAGCAAACAAATCTTTTGAAGGCGACCATATAAGAACACGTAAATGGGGATGACCAAAACTCCGATAGAGCGACCAAGTGGAAAGAGACATTTCAAAATTGGATGTCAGAGATTGGAGAAGAAGCTCAGAAGACCGATGAGCTTGGAAATATATTCTACGTTCGGCTAGAGGAATAAATTTTCTGTAATCGCCAATTAAAGTAACGTAGTATCCAAACCTGAGCCGATTTCTTCCAATATCATTTGAATTCGTTTCTATACAAAATTAAAAATTTCTTTATCAAATTTTAAGATGATCGTATGAAAATTGCGATCTGTACTTTGTACACAATTTTACGTGGACAGAGAGACGGACGGACAGAAGGACATAGCTAATTCGGGTCCGAAAGTAATTCTGAGTCAATCCGTATTCTTTGAAATGGGGTTATCTTTCTTCCTTCTGGGTGTTACAAACAAACTCACTAAGTTATAATATTCTGTACCACGGAAGTCGTGTAGGGTGTTTGTATATTCATGGTGGTACATATACAAAGTTTGGACCGGACGAACTTCAATACCATTTTACTTGCGTGTCTTTCTTTGACAAATTTATGAAACGTGATGTTTATTTTAATTATCGTATTGACAAACATTTCACCCTGCATTCCATTATGGTGTTGTCTTGGTATTTTGAAAAATTTTGTTGCCACTGATCCCAACTAGCAAGTGTTGACATATTAATTTTCAAAGTAACTGTGTTGTTTATTTACCCACTTTGTGTGATCAAAGAAAAATACATATATCTGATTTATCGTGTCATGAATTTTGAAAAGGTTTCATTTTATTTCGTGAGTTGGCGCCGGTAGTTCTTGAAGCCAAAACATAGACCAACTAACCCTAAGCAACGGAATGAGTTGTATTAATGAATGATTGAAAGTTGATTTTCAGTAGGTTGAAAATCACCAACGAGAATGGAACCCGAAGATAAATAAATTCCCTAAGAAATGGCCGAAAGAGTCTTGTAAAACATCATAACCAAAGCTACAAGCTACACTAAACATGACAGTTTTATTTATTACTTGTGCTGGTGAAATATATCACTTAATTTTTATATATCTGAAAAGTAGGGGAGAGGCTCCTACACCTAAAGATTTAGCTGAACTTGAACGGCTTGGAAATATTATGTCCACTTCAATTGTGATACTTGTCTGTCTATTGTAATCGAACAAATTTTGTCTATCGACAAGTGAAGTTTGAGGTTCGAGGTGGCGTTCCAAAGGACAGCCATTTAGGTCCATTATTGCTATTCGTTCTTTACTTCAATGATCTTCTATCAGTTATTCAGTCTTCAAGGATTTTAATGTTCGCAGCTGATGTGAAACTGTTTTGTAATTTGGGTTCCCAGATCGGTCACTATGCTTGCAGAGCGATCTGCACTCTCTTGTGGACTGGTGCTGTTAATGGCATGACGCTTAATCTTAAGAAATTGAAGCATTTTTTTCTTCAGAGCAAGACCTGGTGACTATTAAATAGGTTCTTATAAATTGAATAACGTTGATTCCTTTACTGATCTGGATGTTATTTTGGAAAGCAAATTACGTTTAAATTTGCACTCCGAAATATTCGGCATGATATACCTCTTAGACTACCTTTAGTGAGGTCTCATTACGAAATAAAAAAACTCTTCGCTTTTTATGGGAACTATAAAATTATTGTCTTGTTACGTTAGTATTTAATAAACAAATATATTAATGTAAAAAGAAAATTATATAATAGGTAAACCTTTACCGATTTTATTCATATAATAAAGAAGACTATACTTCGTCTGTATTATTGCATATATAACTGTGTTATTTTCATTGTTATGTAATTTCTATGTTGCTTCAGACAGAATATGTATGTTGATCTAGCTCTGGTATATTACAGGCTATGAAATTTCTATAGCAATAACCCTCCATGGTTCGGACTATTGGGTTTATTTTCACTTTATGTCGCAAAAACTAACATGCAAACGACGATAATAAAAATATATAAATTTTTCCACATAACACAATCGCCCGGTTTTATGTCTTATGCTTGCAAAGTGTCATTACTAATCCTATCGCCCGATTTGATTATTTTAACGTAAACTTAATACAAACAAGGCTCCGAAAAAATACTGGGTAGAAATGTAAGTAGAATTAACTGATCCGTGGAGGATACATCATAGGCCTCTAGGCTAAGGATGATTCTGTTCTCGATACCGATTACGGTGGGGCATATTCAGAAGTCAGAGAATGTGTGGACAATGTCTAGTGAGGAAACACTAGAATTACTCGTAGATACACATTTCCCGAGAAAATCTCGAAAGGACAGCGTGGCGTCAGAAGAGGTTGGCACTGGTATGTATTCGTCGGAGGTTTTTAGAGAATTGTATCTGAGCTGAAAATCCTTTGGGCGATAAGAAGTTTCGACTCCTTTAAGTCGCCAGGCCCCGATGATGTATCACCGGTTGGATTACAAGCTGTGTCTGATAGACTGGTTCCCTGACTTAGGGAGATATGCTCTGCTTACATCAGCATGTCATATATATCTGTGTCATGGAGGGACACGGAGGACGTTTTCATTCCGAAAGCAGGAATACTATACCACGCGAAGGCGAAAGATTTTCATCCTATTAGTCTGTCATCCTTTATGCTGAAGACTCTTGAGAGGTTGATAGAAATATATCTTAGGACAAAGATCCTTGGAGATCGCCTGCATGCATATATTGTAGTAAAGACAAATCCACATATTAAATTTATTTCACGACCTAGTCGGCTACATAGCGGGTTTCTCTCGCTGTCAAGGAATATACATTGGAAGCATTTCTTGACATTGAAGGTTTTTTTAATAATGTAAAATCGATGTCAATCATGAAGGAGTTAGAGTTTCTAGGCATCAACTCTACCGTATGAAAGTTTATAAATAACTTACTTATTAAAAGATGCATTACGGCAGGCTTGGGATCTGTGAATCTAAAAAGATGGATCAGCAGAGGAACACCTCAAGGAGATGTACTGTCTCCTCTACTTTGGAATATAGCCATTAACAAATTATTATTGTCTCTAAAAGAACAAGGTGTAAAAGTGGTCGCGTATGCTGATCATGTGGCAATTGCGGTTAGGGGAAAGTTTCCCAGCACTCTAAGAGATATACTTCAGGAAGCTCTACGTTCAAACACGAAGTAGGCTACCGAAAGTGGTCTAGGTATAAATCCGTGCAAGACAGAAGTAGTTCTTTTCAGCAGGAGATACAAGTTGCCTACAGTGGAACCTGTCTTCTTGTGAGGAGAGAATGTTCCTTTAACAGAAAGCTCAAAATACATGGGTGTTTTGCTGGACAGGAAATACAAGTTGAAGTCCAAGAAAGGCAACTCTTGCCCTATACACCTGCAAGAGAGCCATTGGCAAAAGTTAGACCGCGTATTATGCATTGGATATATACTGCAGTTGTCAGACCTATAATGCTATATGGTGTTGTGGTATGGTGGACGGTGCTTCAAAAGTCCACCTACTGCCCAATACTTAACCGGCTCCAAAGGATGGCTTATTTGTGCAGCGACCACTGCCATTGGTCATTGGTCATGTGGCGTCTACGGACACTGTGGTTCCAGGCAGTGTGGATTACACCCTACCTGTGCCGCTTCTTGATAAAAAGTACTGTACCACTATTCCTGATAGAACTGATTGGAACTACGATATCCTTGGAAACAGAAGTTACATAGATTTTTATACAGATGGTTCCAAACTAATCGACCAGGTGGGCTTTGAAGTGAACTATAAAGATCTAGAACTAGTCATATCGACAAGGTTACCCGGCCACTGCAGTGTGTATCAAGCGGAGATCCTTGTAATTAAGAAAGTGGTGAAATGGCTAAGATATAACTACCCTTCACATTCAATGGATACTGGAATATGTGGGCAAGCCTCTAGCGTCATGTAAGCTAAATTTTCCTGACCAGGCCCGAAGGACAACGAATGATAGCTGGTCACAAAGAGGGGGCTGTGAGCATTCCAAAACTATATGGCCTAATTTAGACTTGACGAGGTCTACCACTTTGCTGTCATTGGCTAGAAGAGACGACTTGGTCATTGTATCCGTCATGACAGGTCACAGTCTAATCGGAAAACATGCTGACATACTGAAGGTTTCCAGCAACGACTTTTGCAGAAGCTGTGAAAACATCGAAGAAGAAGAGACTATAGAACATCTTATGTGTGTTTCCCACACTAGCAGTCAGAAAGAGTTCCACTTAAGGTTCGCATTTCTTTGATAACCTGTCTGATTTAGCGGATGTGAACATTCGCAAGTTATTGGGCTTTTTAAAGCGATCTGGGCGGTTCAACGGTAGGAACTAGAAGGCATCTTTCTTCTTCTGTTCCTGTGATATCACAATGGACGAAAACGTCCAAGTGAGTCTGATGACAGACTGCAACTTAAACCTATGCTAACCTAATACAAACTAACAAATGTTTATAATCCTCTTTACATGTACTCCGATTGTAGCAAATGTATTGATTTGTTGTTTTTGTTCATGCTTAATATTGTTGTTATTTATTTATACATGTGATATTTGCCAGATGATTATTACAACCTTAAAGTTACTTATGTTTAGTTAATATCAACATTAACATTTGTCACCTTTACAAAAACCTATTACACATGTTGATATACGAGTATTAGCACATGCAGAATGAGCCCCTAAAATTTTGCTAATTTTAATTTAACTTGTTGGAATATTGTTGCCAATGCTTTTAAATGTTACTAAAATCAAGTTTTTGTTTATAGTGGTTAAGAGTTTAAGCCCACTCACTGTAGTTAATATTTAAGGGTTAGTGTTCATTCGCACACACTTCTTTTGTGTTACGTTTATCTTGAACTTATATCATACACATTTAACTAAGTGCTCTACATTATATCAACTCTTGTACTTTAATATAAACAATTACTGAACTAAACTACAAACAATGAGAGAGCTACGAAAAATGTTTTTAAATGCAAACAATTTGCTATTTTCAGCATTTGAAGTATAAAAGTAAAAAAATAAAAGCACTCTAAACAAACAAACCAGCAAATGTAGCCAACCTCAATGTATCTACCAGTTCAAAAAAGCTGGAATAAACCGTAACTGAAAAGAATCAAAATTTTGATGAGGCAAAGATGGATGATCTTGCACCCTACAAAATAATTTAAAGGAATACAATTGAAAAAACCTGAAATGGTTCGGCGAGTGAAGGTTCTTGTTCAACGAAATCCACGCCGTAGTGATAAACAAGTGCAAAATGCCACATACATATATTGAAAATTGAACTCAAGGTAAAGACTTACTAGTACCTAAAGACACACAGTCTTATACCAAAAAAAAAAGTTTGATTTGAAAGAGCAAAGTCGGTGCTTCGCTTGCACAAAAGCGTTAAATTTCCAAACATCGAGTTCTCTGACAAGAAAATTTTCCCATTTGGACAACTCGTAAGCTGCCAAAATGATTGTGCTTACTTAACCCGAAGTAATATTTCATTTCGAGAGATGGTATAGGCAGCTGTGACCATGGATGGCCACCTTCCAATTGTTTTCCCCGAGCCAGGTGTGAAAGTATAGCTCGTCTCGAAAGAAAATAAACGAAAAGTGATGAAATAAATAAAATTCGTCGTAACAGCAAAAAAAAAAAAAAAAATTGAAAAATATAAATTCTTCATAGCTCGACCGGGATTGGAAGCTGGATACTCGGAGCCACAGCGAGATCCGTTGCCATCGTCTCAAATTCGAACATTTAGAACATTTCATAAGATGCACAGATAACATGTATTGGAAAAGAGCAGATTACTGTCGTACTCACATCGCAAACACGTTTTCGCGGTAAAACCACGTACACTAGAGTCCAAATTCACTTTATTTGAGATGATTTCCAAAGCCCGTTTACACTACGATTCATGTGATTTGTATTTGTCAACAGGGATGTTTTCAGCCTATCGTGTGATCTCTTTATCATGTTTATCATGATATCATGTTAGAGATGATTATACGAGATGGAGATGTGAATAGATATGGCACACTAATCACAAGAGAACCATGCTACTCGCCTATGCCGACGACATCGATATCATAGGTCGGTCACCGGAAGTAGTTACTGCAGCCTTTGAAAGAATAGACAGAGAGTAAGTGAAAATGGGTCTGGCAGTAAATGGAGATAAGACGAAATGGATGGTTTCAACTCCCAAAAGCCTTGCACAACCGAGCAAATAAAGAAAATGGAGAAAGTTGGGAACCACAACTTTGAGACAGCCAGTAACTTTATATACCTCGGCACCGCCGTAACCGAAACGAATGACACCAGTTTTGAGATTAAGCGGACAATAATACTAGCAAAGAGATTCTACTTTGGACTTCGACAGAAGAAGATCACACTATACAAGACACTGATACTACCCGTGCTGTTATATGGTTCTGAGGCATGGGTACTTGTAAAAGCAGATGAGGCAGTGCTTGGAGTATTTGAGAGAAAGATTCTTCGTAAAATATATGGACCAGTTTGCGATAGTGGAGAATATAGGCGACGTATGAACCACGAGCTGCATGAGCTGTATGACGACTATAGCATAGTTACACGCATCAAAATACAACGGCTGCATTGGCTAGGTCATGTTGTCAGAATGGATGAAGAAGCTCCAGCAAAGAAGTCTTTTGAAGGCAAACACGGTGGTACGCGAAAACCAAAAGCCCGATGGAAAGATCAAGTAGTGGGAGACACCTCGAAACTTGGTGTCAGAGATTTTAGAATGAGCGCAGAAGATCGAGGCGCTTGGAACGCTATTCTACGTTCGGCTAGTAGAACAAATATTCTGCCATAGCCAATTAAAGTAATGTAAGTAAAGTAATAGGGATGTTTTTGACACCGCTTTTATTGTGATCAGCTTTTCTACTGTGTTCGGCATATATATTGATCAGCAATTAATTTTGTGAAGCGATTTTATTCAATTAAACTAAAACAAGTAAAAGCGTGCTTAGTTCGGCCGGGACGAATCTTGGGAACCCACCACCATGGATTTTGCTAAAATATTGGAGCTATGTATGGTTATAGACCAATTTGGATCGTACTTGCCACAGTTGTTGAGAGTCATAACAGAACACAACGTAAAATATTTCAGCCAAATCGGACAAAAATTGCATGCAAAATATATGTGTAAAATTTCAGCCAATCGGACAAATTGAAGCCTCCAGGGGCTCAAGAAGTCAAGTAGGGAGATCGGTTTATATGGGAGCTATATCAGATTAAACATCGATTTGGATTATACTTGGCACAGTTGTTGGAAGTCATAACAGGATACTATTTGCGAAATGTCAGCCAAATCGGACAAAAAATTGCGGCTTTCAAATCGAAAGATTGGTTTATATGGGAGCTATATCTAAATCTGAATCGGTATGGCCTATTTGCAATCCCCAACGACCTACATCCATATTAAGTATCTGTGCAAAATTTTAGGCGGCTAGGTTTACGCGTTCGACCGCTATCGTTATTTCGACAGTCGGACGGACATTGCTAGATCGAATCAGAATGTCGAGGCGATCCAGAATATATATACTTTATGGGGTCCCAGATCAATATTTCGAGGTCTTACAAACGGAATCACTAGATTAGTATACCCCCATCCTATGGTGGTAGGTATAAAATTGTATAATTTCAATAAGAAATTGTCAGAGGTTGAGAAAAAGTGCTGTGAAAAATACCCATAATAACTGGTTTTTAATACAAACGTAGTAAATTTCGAAGGAGATTAGGTGCAAATCTCCTCAAATAAGTAGATGAGCTCACACTGAAAATGTATGGGAAGCCTCGTTGCAGATTTCCAAAATCTCGTCGCAAATCTAGAAATGCTTCAAGTGTAAACCATATTCGATATAAGATTGCCTGACTATGTATAAGTAAAACCTACCAAAGTATAAGTACGACCTACTAATGTACAGCCCTAGAAGCCTCGTCTATTACCATGGACGAAATGTGTCTCACAATGATTTTGGAAGTTGGTGCCCACGGCCTACGTAGACCATGGACGTAGCAACAATATTCGGTACTGTCACGAAATGCTCGTTTTGATCAAAAATTGCGGAAAAATCATGTTCCACATGTCCACCATTTTGCCACTTTGGAGACCAAAGTAAGGACTAAACACCATGCCAGTATGGATGCGGCAAATTACACTCAACCAAATTTGTTACACATTTAGTGGTGATTATAAATATCTCCTGAGACACATTTACATTTGCATTTTATTTTTTTTTTTCATCTAACATACTCCTCATAATTAAGCAGCAGTCGTTTTCAGCAACCTTAAGTGCGTGTGCGACAAACAGCGAAACTTTCGATACGATGGCAAAAATCATATGAAGAGATCCGGATCGTGAGAAGACGAGGTTATTGCTGAAAATATGTTAGATAGGTGCGACAAATGATAGCATGTTTAGATAGAGATGGCCTGTCGAAAACTCGGACACATATGACATACATTTCCGACGTATAATACATACGTCATAAACCTAGCCAAGACGGCTTGTTTTTGACGGATTTGAAAAATAATTACGATATCGTACAATTATTTTCAACTTTTGGTGATTATGACACCAATGGTGCATAGATTAGAACGTGCTCTTATAACAGAGAACGTTTGAGTTCCAATTCTGACAGCAAACACATGTTTTACCTGTTATTCTTCATCACTACAACATACTGGCGGAGTTTGTGAATATATATTAACGTGGTCAAACTGCTCCGGAAGGCAGGGCGCTGATAATAAATAGATTTAAAATAAAATCTTTTTTATCATATTTAAAATTTTGAAAAATGTATATAGCAACAAAAAAAATCTAAAATAATGATATTATGCCGAAACTAAACAAGTAAATGGGCATATACGAGCTTCATGACGTATACTACTTTTTATACGTTTTATACAAGTATATGACGTTTTCGAAATTTTTGATAGTCGAAAACCTAAAAAAACCAACATACAGACCATCTCTGTGTATACGGCACGTAGGGAAGATGATGAAAGATGTTAAAATCTACACTTTTGCCTAGACTCCATCGTATTAGCTTTAAATATTTGAAATTACTTTAATACTATGCCATAATGTAGGGCACATGTGCACGAACACATACACTTCAGCTGCTAAATAAAACCAAAGTGCTTAGGTTTTTCTAAACGTTTGACAACGACAACCATTAACCAGCATACGTTATCTTTCAACGTAGAACAGGTATACTGCCTTCATCAACTATATACAAAAAGAATTTTTGTTTAAGAGTTCTTTCACATCCCCCGTTTTTTTTTTTTTTTGTTAAGTCTTTGCTTTGCAAAACGTTTAGATTTTTCTGCGTTTTTTGTTATTTTCCACTTTTTTGTCCGAAGTTCCACAACTACTACAAAAACGTTTTTACGATTTGAAACATATTATGTTTGCTAGTTGTTTGCAATTTTATTTTTAATATGAATGGGGGGTTCGTGCTCAACAAAAGCCTTGTGAAGTTTGTAATTGTATGCCTCAACAGCAGCAATGGGCAAAGTAGAATAGTTGGCAGATGAGCTTCAACCTCCCCATCATCATTATGATAATTTGTATGCTTAGTTTTTTGTGGAAATATTCAAATTGAGCTGAAATGCGGCAGTGTTGCCAAATACCTAGAATATATTACGTGTTTAAATATTATGCAAGTCTTAAAAACTTTAGCGCCATAAAATATTCGTAAGGCATTTGGAGTCTGTATCATTAACATTTAGTGGTATGGAGAATGTATTCATTCTCAATGAATATTGATGAAAATACTAAAATTCAAATTACACACAGACTTGCATATTCATTTGGATGATACAATTATAATAAGTTTTAATTTTCGTCTTGAAAATCGAAAAATCGAAAATCTATTCGATGACTTGTTGGGAGAGACTAAGGGGAAAATTATCTTAATGGACTTTCTAAGTTTCCTTATTATCGTTCTGTAATTTAAGATAATTTCAAACAAAACCAGTAAAAGGGCGTAAAATTCGGCCGGGCCGATTCGTATATACTTTTCACCATGGATAGCATGTGACAAGTTCTTTGAATGACTTTTTCAAATATATATAGGAGCTATATCAAGTTTAAACGGATATGGACCGTACTTTTCATGGCTGTAAGAAAAGTAGGTTGGAGAGGCAGTCTATTTTTTAACAGGCTCACTAAGAGATATTTTGTTCATTGCTGTACAACGGGAATTGCAAATAAGAACAAAAATTCTCATGTCGATCTAGAAATCAGTAAGAGGAAATGGACTTGGTTGGGATATAGCGGGAAATGTCCTAGAATGGAACCCACAAGGATAGCGAAGGGTGAGAAGCCCGAAAAACACATGGATGCGCTGTACGGAAACTGAGTTGGAATCAACCCATATATCGTTGAATCAGACCAAGTCTTTAGCCAACGATAGTGTTAGATGGAGAGAGTTTGTTTATGCCCTATGTTCACACTAAACAGTTAAATATGTGTCTTATTTTATTGTAATATATGTAATATATACTTCAATTAATTTTAAAAGACTCTGCAGGATGACACTAGCTGATACGCGTTCCTCAGTAAGAATAGGAAAGAATCTCCCCGAACCATTTAATACCAAACGAGGTTTCGGACCACGAGACAGCCTATCGTGTGATCTCCTTAATATCCTGTTGGAGAAGATTATGTGAGATGTGACACACTATGTTTAGGCTATACTGGATTATGCACCAATTTGGATCATACCTAGCAACGTCGTTGAAAGTCATAGTAAAACGATGCTTGCATCATTTCAATGAAATAGGATAGTAATTTCGCGCTCTAGAGGTTCAAGAAGTCAAATTTAATGATCGGTTTATATGGAAGCTATATTAGGTTTTTTACTGATTTGGACCATGCTTGGCATAGTCGTTAGAAGTCAAAACCGAACACCTCTAACAGAACAGGATTACGATCTCTAAGGGCTCAATAAGTTAAAAACCGAGATCAGTTTATGTGGCCGCTACTTATGTATATCAAAACATATACCGATAAAGCCCATTTATAATCCAAACTGACCTACACTATTAGGAAGTATTTGTGCAAAATTTCAAGTGCCTAGCTTTACTCCTACGTGCTTTCGACAGACAGATGGGCATTGCCTAAATAGACATTTAAAGTCAAGACGATCAAGAATATATACTATGTTGGGTCTCAGATCAATATCTCAATGTGTTACAAACGGAATGTCGAAATTAGTACACCCCATCCTATGGTGGTGGGTATAATGAATGTGGTATTTGTGAGTGTTATATCACATTGAGTACCTTACATGAAATCCTCATTCAATCCTTATTCTTTTGACCATATGATACCATTCATACCAAGGGGCTACTCCGTTTCTTATGGAGAGACTTGATTGCGCAGATAAGCCTTCCAACCGTTTTATTGTATAATTCTAATTATTTAATTTCTCATCAACAATCAACATCACTCACTCATTGCCTTTGTTTGCTTTGTGTGAAATCATATTTCGTACTCGTCCGCCTTCTGTCGCCGTCTTATAGTATATCAGTTTCGCTATGGGCGAAAAGCTTCAGCCTGCTCTGATGCTACCGATGGATGCAAAAATAGCGTATCCCCCTTCTTAAGGCAGTTCTGGGCAGTGGCTGTGTGCTTAAAAAAGTGCACTCGTCACATTGAAATGTAGGTAACACAGATACCCTAAGAGCTGGGTTGATGGTTGGTCGTTGACGGCATGACAGAAGCAACTACACAAATATTTGTGTGAACAAAAAACTTTGTTTAACTTCATTAGTATACGAATATGTTAATTATCAGCCTCACGTCCGGACAGTTTAGCGTGGTTATTTAGTGTCGTTAGGTACATATGTATGAAGCTCGGGCAGTTTACACTGTACCTGGGTAAATAACAGTCATATTCTTAAGGTTTACCATTCCAATAAAGTCAGCTTTCAGTTAGTTAAAGTGTAAAATGACATAACTAACGTGAAAATATACTGTGGTGCAAGAATTTATAAACGTAAGAATGTATATTAGGGCTGGTTGATTTTTATAAATTGTATATCAAAAGCGTTAACTACACAAAATTCGAAGAAATTTCTCCGAAGTAACTATATATCTAAAATAAAATAATAAACCGCGCCTCTTGACTTAAAAATAAACTATTATTTCTAGCATTTGTTGTTTAAAAAAAAATATGTAAAATCGGTGCGGTAAGTGATAGCATGTGTAGTGTATGCGGAGAAGATGATGAGACGTTGGAGCGTTTCCTTTGTCATTGCCAGGCTTTCACGTCTAACAGATACCGGAACTTAGGTGGAGACACAATACCAGACATGAACCAACTTAGGGGAGTGGTATTGAAAACAATTAAGGATTTTGTGAGTAGCAAGGAATTCCATATTTAAAATTTTCTTTTTAGAGGTTATTTTATAGTTTTTAGAGGGCACAACAAGCCGATTACTGGCTTAGGTGTATGTCCATAGTGGCATGGGGCTGATTAATATCTGCACCCTCTTTTCAACCTAACCTAGCCTAGCCAATGTTTTGCGATCACGAAATTTTACACGTATCAATTTTTTGGCTTAGATACAATCGCTATGAATTTTGATGAAAATCTATTCAGATTTAGATATAGCTCCCATATATATAGCCCGATTTGGTATAGAGTGGTATTTTACCCATCTGAAAACCTCTCTAAAACTTCATCCAAATCGGTTAAGATTTACATATAGCTCCCATATATATTTATCGCCTGATTTACACTTATAAGGCCGTAGAAGCTACAACTTTCGATCTTCACGAAATTTGGTAACGATTGTTTTATTAAATTTCTTTACACCTCTTTAATCAAAATCGGTTCAGATGAGGATATAACTCTCATATCTGACTTAGCATAGTCCGATATTCACTCAAACGATTTGCAGCTTCAAGGGTTTGTTAGAAATTTGTAAAATTTGTTTGATATTGCACATGCCTGTATCTTGAACGTTATAAAGATTGATAAAGACAGCAAGTTCTTATAAAGGCCGAGGGACCGTGGTAGACCTGGCCACTTATCTGGGGTGGACATGAAAATCCATACATAACTCCTTCCACATTATAATATAAACCACGGGAAAATATTCCATATTCCGAGTCTTAGATCATGAATTTTGAATTCCAGAAGATTTTTCATTTTCTACTCAAAAAGTATATTCGAATAAAACATTTTAAGACAGAGATAAGCAATCACTCCAATATTGTATCATCATCATCCGATAGCTGGAAACAGTTTTTATAACTTAAGTAACAACCAGGCGCTTGGACATTACGTTGATAAGTAAAATATTCTGAGAATTCGAAAGCGTATGCAAAGGGAGCGTGCAAGATCCCTAAAAGAACTTTTCCAAAATAAGGTGACAGACTTTGTGCACTGCGATGGCAAATTCTTGCCGGCATTAGATGCACACAAATTTAAAGAAGAACATCTACTTATAGATATTTCTTATAAAATACAGAACATCCTATTGCCGTATCCAAATTGGACTACTCTTTTGGTCGTGAACAAGTGATTTGTAAAGGTATTGGTAATTGGAATTTTTACGACAAGTTGCATATTCTCCATTGCCATACAACTGAATTTAATACAGGTCGTATTAATTGCGCTTGCGTCCTTCTTAAACAGAAACTTGATCGCGACTTGTTGTTTTTCACAAATCGTCACAACGCTTTTGAATTGGTTTTTAAGGAGTATTTAAGGCGAAGGTCACGGAAAAAAGCACTAGTCCGAAAATTCCATTAGTCAAAAAGTTTAATGATAGTAAGAAAAAATAGATCCTGAAAAAATAGAGAGCTGCACAAAAACTTTATCCGGTGTTAATGCTGCAGACATAGAGAGACTGATCGAATTTTACTTGATTTTGCCAAAACAAGTACAAGCGTGCTAAGTTCGGCCTAGCCAAATCTTGGGAACCCACCACCATGGATTTTGCTAAAATTTTATGCAAAATAAATTTAGTTGAAAGGCATAAGTTTATGCTATATACCAAACTTCTGTCGAACCAGCAAAAATTAAAGCTTTTAGGAACCGAACAAGGATAATGGAGAGTCGGGTTAATTAGAGAGCTATATCATGTTATAGATAGATTTGGACCACACTTAACACAGTTGTTGAAATCATAACAGAACACTTCTAGCTAAATTTCAGCCAAATCTGACAAAAATTGCTTCCAGGGGTCCAAGAAGTCAAATCGGGAGATGGGTTTATATGGGGAGTCAAATCGGGAGAACGGTTAATATGGGATCTATAACAGGTTAAAGACCGATTTGGACCGTACTTGGCACAGTTGTTGAAAGTCATAACAGAACACTACATGCAAAATTTCAGCCAAATCAGACAAATGGGAATTATTTTTGCAAAATTTCAATGAGTTAGCTTTCGATCGTTATCGTGATTTCGACAGACGGACGGACATGGCTAGATCGACACAGGACGTCGAGTCGATTAAGAATATATTTTCTTATGTTTTCGAGAATTGATTGAACTTTCGGTAATATTTTTTGGTGGAGACCCATGCATCAGGCGCAGTGGATGGCAAGATGAATTTACACCTTCAAAATATCACTTCTAAGTTCTTAGTTCGAAATAACTGACGGACATAAGGCTGCTTTATTGGAAATCTGTCTATTCATCGCAATATCTTACAATGTTTACAATGCCCTTTAGCAGTAATGTGAGTGAAAATCGAACTACGCTTTTATATTTATGAGCATCTAAACCGATTTGAATAAATTTTAAGCAAGATATTTAATAAAACAATCGTTACCAAATTTCGTGAAGTTCGATAGTTGTAGCTACTACGGCCTTATAAGTGTAAATCGGTCGAAACATATGTATAGGAGCTATATCTACATCTGAAACGATTTGAATGAACTTTAACTGCGGTTTTCAGATGGGTAAAACACCATTCCATATCTGAATCTGAGCCGATTTTCCATAAAATTCATAGCGGTTGTTTGTATAGCGATCGACTTTGTAATGTATATCAATCGACTGAATTGACTTAACCCTGCCTGTCTGTCTGAATGTACCTGAATTCTTAATACCTAGTTGCATGTTCTATTTATTGTCCAATTGTTGTAAACGTTCAATTTATACAGTTGTGGAAAATTTATCAGAAATGTGGTTGAGATTTACATAAATAATGTAATTCAGCTGCTACATTCAAAAATTTCGATGTGTCACAAACGGTATGAAGAAATTAGTACATCCCCATCCTATGATGGAGGGTATAAAAACTCATGCTACTATAGTTTTCTGATTATCATAAATAAAAATGTATTCTTAGTCATTATTTTTATTTTGTTTGGTGGTCAATTTGTTTAATGTCTACATAAATTATTAATACTTCCACCCATCTTGTTTTACATCGGTTATGCTTACTCTCTCTCAAAGCTCAATATGATCTAATTTTATGTACTCTTTTTTCTTCAGAATTGCGATGGTATAGAAAAATTGTTTTTGGAATTCTTTCGAATATAAATTTGGTTTTCACTCTAGGCGGTTAAAATGATTCTGCAAATATCTTAATAGTTATGTACATGTAAAGCAAAATCATCATTCTTGCCTGACGGTTGGAAAATAAAGTCGCTTAATCAAAAACTTGGTGTTTTACTTAGAAGGCTAAAACATAACTTTATAAAACCCAAAATATTCGCTAAGACTCGGAAAGAACTTAAGACTACCGTAGCTAGCGAAATTCTAAGACAAATACTGTGCAGTATTACCTCATTCTTGTCTAGGAATAAATTTAAAATAAATTAAAATCTAAATTATTTAAAAACTAAGGTAAAGCCCTATGGTCGGACAATTATCATGTCCAGGAGTGGCTCAAGAAGTCAAGATTCAAGGTCGGTTTATGTGGCAGCTATATCAGGTCATATACCCATTTGAATCATACTTAGCATAGTTGTTGGAAGTCGTAACAAACACCTCGTGCAAAATTTCAGCCAAATCGGATAGAAATTGCGCCCTCTAGAGGCTGAAGAAGTCAAAACATGGACCGATATAGCCCATTTACAATCCCAACCGACCTACACTAGCGTGCCTTCGACAGACAGACGGACGGACGGACAGACAGACGGCGGACATGGGTAGATCGACTTAGAATGACATGACGATCAAGAATATACTTTATTTTATGGGGTCTCAGATAAATATTTTGAGGAGTTACAAACAGAATGACGAAATTAGTATACCCCATCCTATGGTGGAGGGTAAAAAAATATACCAACATTCCACAGATCACGAGTGGTGTGCAAAACAAAACTACATTCAAGTGATGAAAAATAGCTTTAAAAATGGTTTTCTAATAACAAATGACAACATCCAACAGCAGGGGTTTGAAACAAGGGTTGTTGCATTGCATACAAGGGCTGTGGTTGTACTTATTAGTAAGGGACAGCAAGGAACAAATAATGTTGTGGTAGGCAGCATAGTCCAATAAAACAATAAATGTGCCAAAAAGTACATTTAAGGAAGTTTCATGAGTAAAATAATATGTCATTAATATTTTAGCAGAATTTTGTATTTAAAACAACAGATTTTGTAATTTGAAACAGCAGTCGAAAATGTTTGTTAAAATTGCAGCCCTATGTTTGCTGAAACACCAGCAATGACTGCTTTCCCATTTTCAGCAGACAAAAACTGTTGTTTTAGCAAACATTTTTGCTATTTTGGACAACAATTTTCGTGTAGGGTAGTGTTTTAATTTCACTTGCTATGCAATTGTCATAATGTCATTGTCATTTTTCCCTCTTGTAGTGTGATGCATTAAAAATCTGATGCCTGATTTCTAGTCGTACTAAATATTATTTCTACCTGTGCTGATTCAATTTAAGTCTATGTAAACATTTCTAATCTATATTTGTCGACAAAAAATATTTATAATAGATTTCTTCTTATCTCACTTTGCATTACATCCATGGCTGTGCCACAGAATATGTGCGCATATTCTATTGTGTTATGTCTTAGCCTTGTAGTCATTTAAAAAAATTCAAAATAAAAAACGCAAACCTAACAAAAAGATAATAAGTTTTCATTGCTCGGTTGTTGTTTGCAACCAAGCTAAGAATGTAGGTTGACAAGTATTTAAGATTAAAAAAAAAAAAAAAACTAAGCTCTGGCCATAGAACTAACAAAGCAAAGCAAGGAAACATTTATAGGAGGGACAACTGTCTCATGCTTATGCCAGCATAGATCAAAATGAAATGGAAAATGTTGAGCTTTGATGTCGTTGGCGGGCCTGGTGTCAGAAAACAAAAATACTGCTGACAGGTCCTAATTTGACAATGCCTAGCAGTTTAGTTTACAATTTGCAAGCAACCAGAATTTAGATCTACTATCTGATATGAGCGCACATATATCGTATACTGTGAACTCTAACAATTAAACAGGAAAATTTTGCAAACTTACCTATTGGACAGAAGTCGTGCTACAGTTTGATTTTATTAATGTCGAGGTTAAGTTAAATAATGACAATCAGTATATAAGCTTAGACTTAATCAAGTCTAAGAACTACCAAACACACATTTTAGTGCGTAGCCAACTATTGTATTATAAGAAAACGCCCCAATAAATACTTAAATAAAATTGCTTTTACTTGCGTATGCACTTCTTATTGAAAAGGCGGCTAAATCTATGTACAGAATAGTCTGAGCGACTTTTGTAGTAGTGATTGGAGGACACTTATAAATATTTTCTATCTATGTATATCTCTATTACAGGGTGAGATACAAGGTTTCAATCAATCTGTCTTCGCAAATCACAATATATGAGAATAGCTCCAGTAAAAATTAAAAAAAAAAAAAATTATAAAACAGAAAATCATATTGTTAAAAATAAGTTTGGAAATCGGTCCACAAATCATCATTTCGTATCGTAAACGAAAATTGGTAGAGGATTACAAACTCCGAGGCCCCAGAAATAGACCCCACGCCCTCTACGTATCTGAAATTTTGCATATCACCAAACAAACATCTCTCTATACTATACATATAAAATTTCATGAAGACCTCTCGTTCTAAATTGGCAGACTGATTTTCACTTCTTTTAAGTCTTTCGAGTATGAGTTCTGTTGACAATGAAAATATTTAAAATATTTTATATATAACGTAGATATAAAAAATGGTCAGGAGGTGTATTATAAAAAAATACCCACGCTAAAATCAAAAAACATTGAATTTTAGACGAATTATTTGGGTAATACCCAAAATGTACATTTTCGTGAAAACCAAAACTCATATCGAGATTATCATAAAACCAACACCAATAAAGACAACGTTCAAGTTTTTCTGCATTTTGCAGATAAATGTCTCCACGAAAAAATAAGCATACATTTTTGCCAAATTTCTTGACGAAAATACCCAACATGTCTTCACTCCAAAATCGACAATTCTGCTTATTTATGTACCCATTGAGCCAAAAATGAGCTTCGTCGCTAAACACAATTTTTACGCGAATTTACGCGCGTTGACCTTTTTTCACTCATTTTGATAAAAAATTCAATAATTTGCAAGCATTGTTCGTTTGTAAGAGGACTCATGGTTAAATTATAGACCAAAACTGAAGATATTTGACAGTGAAACATAACACATAAGCTGTGAGCTGTTTAAACCAGTGTTGCCAAAAAGATAATAGCTAAAAATCGCCCTTTACAAATTTCAGAAAATATTTCGCAATTTGTTTTTTTGTAGCAAAATTAATACATTTGAGGCCTCACAGTAAAATTTATTGTAATTTACAAGTGACGTTTTGACTAAGGAAAAACTAAATTAGCCCACATAGCTGCATGAACAATTCCCCAAAAAAGACGGGAATAGGCCCAAAAATGTTTTTATTGTTGTTTTCTATATATCTGTTTGGGACATATGGCAATTTTAGGTTTGGGGTGTTATTTCTTTGGGCGAAACTTTACACCACCTATGGAGGTCACCGTTGCGCAGAAGTTAGCAAGTTCGCCTATGATGCTAAACACGCCTGGTTTCGAGTCATCGTGAGAATATCCGAAAAAAACTTCGGGTGCAACTTTTCTACCAAGTGGCATAGAAAAAGTATACCCTATTGAAATGGTCGTGGCAAATTGCAATTTGATTAAAAGCAGTTATATACTGTAAGAACCATATTGGGTACAATGGCGTCTGACAGAAAAAATTGGACTTTATAGTCTAGATTTAGTGGGAGCTCACATATGTATATTGTTGACTAATATAACTTATCATTCCGAATTTAGGTTAAAAATACTACTTCTATGCTCTTAAAAAGTAGAGTCAGGGCATCAGGTGATGTTGAAATCATACGAGGGCCATACAAAAAGTAGCTGACGTTAAACAAAACCTCCTTTTAATTCGCTACACTTTTTCTAGCGATTTTTTAGAATCCCAATAGTCTCGATATGTCGTTTGTAGCTGTCTAGCTACTTAAAATATCCATTAATCTCAACTTCCACATTTTCTTACTTGCCGATTCTTTTCATATTTTTTTCGCCTTCAAATCAAGCGATAAGTTTATATAGGATCTATATCAGGTTATGAACCGATTTATAGCATACTTGGCACAGTCGTTTAAAGTCCAAATAAAACATTCCGCTCAAAATTTTAGCCAAATCGGATAAAATTGCGCCCCCTAGAGGCTGAAGGTCCGAGATCGGTTTATATGGGGGCTGAAACAAAACAGGGACCGAAATGGCCCATTTAGAATCCCAACCGTCCTACACTAATATAAAGTATTCTTGGATATAGCTCCACTGCTTCAAGAGTTAACGTGCATTCGACAGACAGACGGACGGACAAACGGATGAAAAAAACATATATATATATATATATATATATATATATATATATATATATATATATATATATATATATATATATATATATATATATATATATATATATATATATATATATATATATATATATATATATATATATATATATATATATATATATATATATATATATATATATATATATATATATATATATATATATATATATATATATATATATATATATATATATATATATATATATATATATATATATATATATATATATATATATATATATATATATATTTATATATATATATATATATATATATATATATATATATATATATATATATATATATATATATATATATATATATATATATATATATATTTTTTTTTTTTTTTATTTATATATATGTATATCAATATTTGGATGTGATGATAAACAGAATGACTAGATTAGTATACCCCTCATCCTATGGTGATGGATCTCTAACTATCTCTATGTCTGCTCGACTACTTTTGGGGCCGCCCCCGTTTAAAGATATGATCCGTATAGTACATATTTGATTTTAAGCTGGAAATAGATAAAAAATGATTTGTACCAAGTTGCGACCCCATAAAGTTTATATATATATATATATATATATATGTATATATATATATATATATATATATATATATATATATATATATATATATATATATGTATGTGTACTGAGACTTTTGGGGACACTTTTCCTATCTACCGGTACTTTTGAGAACATTTTGGGGACAGTCCTCAAAAGTTTTGTCATGTACCGTGACTTTCGGGGACACTGGACTTTCGAGGACATTTAAAAAAAAAATTAGTTTATTGGTTCGTTTGAAAGCTCTATTATTATTAATTATAAAATTATTATTTTTTTTCATATGTATACGCTATTTCCATCCTTTTTTTCCATTTTAAAATTATTTTTCTCAACCCAGGGTTGCCATCCTCGTTACTAATTATCACGGGTACAACGCCGTTGAACTACAAACATTTCATGTGGCTTTGTACTCAAGTGTCCTCATAATACCCGATACATTGCAAGGAAAAATGTCCCCGATTGTAACGGAGTACATATATATAAATATGTATTCATAAATATTAATTGCGACATGGACGACAATGTTCTACTCATTTACTTAGTGGTCGATTTTAGAGGAAACGATTATGGTTATAAAGACACAGCTAATTAAACATATTAACATTTCTATTTGTGTTTAAAATGTCAAAAAATACATTCTTGAAAGGATAGACAAATAGAACACTATAAGTGTGTTCGCGTACTTTTCAATATTGGTAGGTCACTATAGGTCAGTTCGCGTATTGTTTCAGTAATATTTACAGAAGAATGAATGCGACCTGTACCTTGATTACAAGAAAACATGGACAAACAGACAAACGCACATAGTTAAATCGAATCAGGAAGTAGTTCAAGCCAATCGGTATGCTTAATGGAATTTTTTTAGCTTTGCAAATAAAAGCACTAATTATCACGGGTACAACGCCGTTGAACTACAAACATTTCATGTGGCTTTGTACTCAAGTGTCCTCATAATACCCGATACATTGCAAGGAAAAATGTCCCCGATTGTAACGGAGTACATATATATAAATATGTATTCATAAATATTAATTGCGACATGGACGACAATGTTCTACTCATTTACTTAGTGGTCGATTTTAGAGGAAACGATTATGGTTATAAAGACACAGCTAATTGAACATATTAACATTTCGATTTGTGTTTAAAATGTCAAAAAATACATTCTTGAAAGGATAGACAAACAGAACACTATAAGTGTGTTCGCGTACTTTTCAATATTGGTAGGTCACTATAGGTCAGTTCGCGTATTGTTTCAGTAATATTTGCAGAAGAATGAATGCGACCTGTACCTTGATTACAAGAAAACATGGACAAACAGACAAACGCACATAGTTAAATCGAATCAGGAAGTAGTTCAAGCCAATCGGTATGCTTAATGGTATTTTTTTAGCTTTGCAAATAAAAGCACTAAGTTATAATACTGGGGCTTAAATATTTTAATATGTATACTTAAAATTGCTTTGTCATGGATATTATTTAAGAATCCCTTACTTAACTAAATTGTGTTGTGGAAAAAATTTTGGTTTTAAGGTGGGTATTAACTTCGTACACCAGGGAAATTTTTCACAAAACGTTGTTTCACTATTTGTTGAACCTCAATGAAGTCTACTCTCATTTTTGATCTCATATGAAAACACCGTCAAACATATGATCCACCACCAAAATTTACTTTGCTAAACTGTATTGTTTGTGTAGTTATATTATAAACAAGTAAAAACGTGCTAAGTTCGGCCGGGCCGAATCTTATATACCCTCCACCATGGATCGCATTTGTCGAGTTCTTTCCTGGCATCTCTTCTTAGGCAAAAAAGGATATAAGAAAAGAGTTGCTCTGCTATTAAAACGATATCAAGATATGGTCCGGTTCGGACCACAATTAAATTATATGTATGTTGGAGACCTGTGTAAAATTTCAGCCAATTCGTATAAGAATTGCGTCCATTGGGGCTCACGAAGTAAAATAGAGAGAACGATTTATATGGGATCTGTATCGGGCTATAGAACGATTCAGACCATTATAAACACGTTTGTTGATGGTCATGAGAGGATCCGTCGTACAAAATTTCTGGCATATCGGATAATAATTGCGACCTCTAGGGGTCAAGAAGTCAAGATCCCAGATCGGTTTATATGGCAGCTATATCAGGTTATGAACCGATTTGAACCTTATTTGACACAGTTGTTGAAAGTAAAAATAAAATACGTCATGCAAAATTTCAGCCAAATCGGATAGGAATTGCGCCATCTAAAAGCTCAAGAAGTCAAATCCCCAGATCAGTTTATATGACAGCTATATCAGGTTATGGACCGATTTCAACTATACTTGGCGCAGTTGTTGGATATCATAACAAAACACGTCATGCAAAAATTCATTCCAATCGGATAAGAATTGCGCACTCTAGAGGCTCAAGAAGTCAAGACCCAAGATCGGTTTATATGGCAGCTATATCAAAACATGGACCGATATGGCCCATTTACAATACCAACCGACCTACACTAATAAGAAGTATTTGTGCAAAATTTCAAGCGGCTAGCTTTACTCCTTCGGAAGTTAGCGTGCTTTCGACAGACAGACGGACGGACGGACGGACGGACAGACGGACGGACATGGCTAGATCGACATAAAATTTCACGACGATCAAGAATATATATACTTTATGGGGTCTCAGACGAATATTTCGAGTAGTTACAAACAGAATGACGAAATTAGTATACCCCCCATCTTATGGTGGAGGGTATAAAAATAAAAATGTAAGAGCTATATTTGCCAACAACAACTGTTTATTGAAACGACAATGATCGAAAAAGCGACTAAAACTCTTTTGTTATCATGTTGTCCCAAGTTGAAAAGCGCTTCGTCCACGCTTTTAGAGAAAGCTAGTTTTTCACTCAATAAAGAACTTAGTACCACAAATGAAAATGTTTTCACAGATTTTTTTCACTATTTTTTTTATATGGAGTTTCACTGTGAAAACTGAAGTTAATACGCACCTTTAGAAAAAAATTCCTACTAAAACATACCCAAATGTCGAAGCGATTTCAATTTTTTCAATTGCAAATCACTTTTTAGTAGTCTTTTCATTTTTCACTGCAATTTTTGCTTGTATTTTCACAGTTTCTTTTGCGAACTTCTCGATTTCAACCCCCTTTTTAAATATTTCTAATTTGACAAAGAAGTTTCATTGTCTTTTCTCAATATCCGAAATCCCATCAGTTTCTTTTCGTCTATAGGGGGCTATACCGAAATCTGCACCGATCTGGGTCAAATTAGGCTAGGATTTTGAGTGGCCTTATATACAGTTATGTGCAAAAAAATAGGGACAACAGATAGACGGACAAATAAAGGATTCCAAAGCGAGTAAAACGACAGCTAAATCGATTCTTTATAGAATTTTTTTAATGCACCGCCATTGCAAAAACGATTTTTGTTACGAAAATGTCAAACATGTACTGATATTTAACAAGAAAGCTCTATTGCTACAAGCAGTCCAATTTTTAGTTGTGCAAAATAATAGGAACACTTCGGGTTTTAAAACAAAAATCACAAAACTAGAAAAAAGGAAGGCAAGTTTTGAGTTACAAGTGCAGCCAAATTGTGTTCTAACAGCGTTGTTGTAACTTAACAATCTCTTGTGCTTAATAAAGGCTTGGACCATCCTGGGCATAGAGTCGGTTCAGTTCAGGCGAACCGAAACTGATATAATTAATTGCAAATGCAAATTTTGCCCATGAACACTCCATTGAGGAACAGGGGCAAACTTCTCACATATCAATAAGTGCAGTCTGATTCAAGTTTAAGCTCAATGATAAGGGACCTCCTTTTTATAGCCGAGTCCGAACGGCGTGCCGCAGTGCGACACCTCTTTTGATGAGAATTTTTTCATGGCTAAGTACCTCACAAATGTCGCCAGCATTAGGAGGGGATAACCACCGCTGAAAATTTTATGATGGTCACGCCAGGATTCGAACCCGGGCGTTCAGCGTCATAGGCGGACATGCTTACCTCTGCGCTACGGTGGCCTCCAATAATTAACTACGGAGCTAAAATGGTTAACCAAAATTCATGGGAATTGAAATGAAGTATTCCCCTTATATGAGTTTTAATGATATACCAAACATTTTCAATCGAATTTAGATTCGGAGACTTTGGGGGCCACCACAGAACAGACATTTTATTGCTTCTATACCTAGGTTGTCTATATTAAGAAGTGTGCTTAAGGCTCTTATCCGGTTGGAAAATTTATCCGACTTGCCTACAGTCTTCAGATAATCCAAGGACACAATTCTGTCAATTTTCAAAATAATTTGTAGATATAACGATATCCTATATACAATACAAGAGGTCCACTTTATTGTATAGAAACATTCCCCTAACCACGATAATTCTACCGAGATGTTTGATAGTTTAAACGGTGTACTTGGGGTTTGCAGAGGCTTGAGCCGGTCTCATTACATGATATTATCCCCTACTTAGGCTATTTAAAATAATTTTTATTTATCAACCAAAAAATATTGCGCCATCCTTTTTGTGGCGAGTTGAAAATATCATATTTGATATATCCAATATATCAACCTTTGTTGAGTAATCTATTTTGACAACATAGGCGTCATTTTTATTCATAAACTTTTAAGAAATTAGAGTTTTTCGAAGAATTTAAGTAACAACTTTTACATTTACCAAAGTTTTTTTTTTTTGTTTAGACGATGTAAACAGTTTTTTGTTCTAAAAGTTCAACATTCCGCCTCATAATTTTCGGTTTCTTGACGCAAGTTTCTAATTTGAGGATCCATTTCACAGCATTTTCCACAAGAATTTGCGAAACCGTATGCAATTCTGCAACTTTATGGTTGTAATTTCTCAAGTTTAGTAACTTTTGAATATTTTTTCTTGTAACTACGTTACAGTACCTCGTTCTGCCTATATTTGCCTAGGGTCTTCTTTATGGTCTTCAGCCCATAAAAGCTGCAATTTTTGTCCGATTTCGCTGAAATTTGAAGCAATGAGTTGTACTAAGAACTTTGGCATCCGGTTTGAATATGGTGCATATCGGTCTATATTTACATATAGCTGCCATATAGACCGATCTGCCAATTTTGGGTCTAAAGCCCATAACAGGCGCATTTATTGTCTGATTTCACTGAAATTTGAAACAGTAACGTTTAGCCTTTGGATATTCTGTTTTAGTTTGGCTCAGATCGGTCAGGATTTGGGTATAGCTGTCATCTAGACCGATCTCCCGATTTACTGCTGATTTAAGGTCTTGGGCCCATAAAAGGCGCAATTATTGTCCGATTTCGCTGAAATTTGAAACAGTGAGTTGTGTTAAGTCAGTTGATATCCTTGTTTAATTTGGCTTAGATCGGTCCAGATTTGGATATAGCTGCCATATAGACCGATCTTCCGATTTAAGGTCTTGGGCCCATAAAAAGCGCATTTATTGTTCGATTTTACTGAAAATCTGGACAGTGAGTAGTCTTAGGCCATTTAGTATCTGTTTTTAATTTGGCTCAGATCGGTCTAGATTTGGATATAGCTGCCTTATAGACCGATCTCTCGATTTAAGATCCTGGACCCATAATAGGCGCATTCATAGTCCGATTTCGCTGAAATTTGAAACAACAAGTTGTGTTAGGTATCATGACATCATTGTGCAAGTTGGCATAGATCGGTCTGGATTTGGATATAGCTGCCAAATGATCGATGTTGTTGTTGTAGTAGCCATATTTGCATGTGGAGATGGGTGGCGATCCTCGTCAAGCTCTTTCAAGATGAGCAAGCTCGTTCCGGTCCAAAGGACCAATCGCCGCGGGAACACAAATAGATCGATCTCTCAGTTTGAGGTCTTGGCCCCATAAAAGGCGCATTTATTGTTCGATTTCGCTGAAATTTAGTTTAATTTAATTAATTTAAATTTAATTTTAGCCTTTTGACATCCTTTTATCGGTCCATATTTGGATTTTGCTTCCAAAAAGACCCATTTTGTTCTAAAAATGTCCGTGTCAAATTTGGTCCAAATCGGACCATATTTCGAAATAGCTGCGATGAGTGCATGAATTATGAATTTTTCACCGGACTATTACGAAAGGTGGTTTAGTTATATACTCAAGGTGGTGGGTATCCAAAGTTCGGCCCGGCCGAACTTAATGCGTTTTCTCATTGTTTTGTGTTCTTTCTCATTGCCTAATCTTTCTTCGGACACAATGGACCTAAGTTCCCAGAGTAAAGCAGATAGCCATTGAGCTTGTTCTACAGGTGTCATTGTATAACATAAGATTAATAACCATAACAGCAGTGAACACAAACATCAATTTATAAAATGTTTATTTTGAAGTTTACATTTTTGTAAGGCGAATTCAAAAACTAATTGACATAAAATTTTATCAGCTGGGTTGATGAGACCATCTGATAAATACGCCTTGGATGATTCTAAATGTTTATTTCGATATCGACTTTCGCCTAATCGATTAGTTGACTTTGTGTAAAAAAATCGAGGTTCACTATCACTGATTAAATAGTGGAATAATCGATTTATACGTCGATTTGGTCTCATAACAATGTACCCCAATTTTTTGCCAAAATTATATCGCTAATGGGAGCTTTAACAGTTTTTGGACAAACTCAATGGCAAAACAGAATGAAGACCGAAACAGAATGAGCGCAATGAGTATTATTTTGAGTGTCGCGTTGCAAAAATGCAACGCTGCAAAAAAATTTCAAAAAATGTACTCACAAAAGTTGAAAATTTTTTAACACTGACGACTACAAACACTACTTCACGTGTGCCAGCAATAAATGATGACCATTTTCAAGCGCCAAATTTTAAAAAATTTTAACTTTACCCCGTGACTGTGGTCTAGGCGTAAATCCGTGTAGACAGAAGTAGTTCTTTTCAGCTGGAGATACAAATTGTCCGCGTGTCAAGGCAAAGCGTGCCTCCTAGAAGCTTTTCTGCGAACAGATCGATAACGTTAATGATGCCTTCAAAATGAAAAAGTTTATTTCAAAAACCTATGTCTTTCTGAAACGTTGGTAGACGACATGGAAGTGAGAGCAGAGACAACGGAGTATATTTTGAGGCTTTTGGTGAAAACCCATTTTCCACAGTATACTGAGAGTGATCGAAGGATCATCATCACAAAATTTATGGTAAAGAAATCCCTGAGGAGCTTTAAACCATTTAAATCACCCGGACCTGATGGAATATTTGCGGTGTTAATACAGAAGGAGGCTGACTATCTGGCGCCTCATCTGGCCAATATTTTCACAGTGTGCCTGAAGGTACGTTCAGATTGATCAAATATTTGATCCATCTTGCATCTTGTTTTGTTATTTATGCCCAAAATATGTCAAATTCGATAATTCTTGCTTTTGCATTTATATTAAAGTACGTTTACCATGGTCACTAAATCCGGATTTAAGGCTCTCATCAGCTGATTTTATTAAGGGAAAACAGGTGATCGAGCCACTAAATCCGGATTTAGTGGCCAATGTAAACGTGCTTTTAGACACATTTATTTAACACATTTTGTTTGTTCAAAAACGAATCAAATAGCGTTAAGGTACGTTCAAATTTATCCATCTTGTTTTCTTATTTATGCCCAAAATATGTCAAATTCGAAAATTCTTGATTTTGCATTGATATTAGACACATTTATTTGACACATTTTGTTTGTTCAAAAACAAATCAAATAGCGTTACCATTAAATAAAAAAATGCTTTTAAAAGTACGTTTACATTGGCCACTAAATCCGGATTTAAGGGAAAACAGGTGATCGAGCCATTAAATCCGGATTTAGTGTCCTATGTAAACGTGCTTTTATATATAAACAAAATTAGATTACACATATACCTTGAGCTAAAATATCGTCTTGTTTTGTTTCTAAGTTAAATACTTTGCGTATCTGGGTCGATTCGATGCCAAATATTGTCAAAAATTCAAAAAAAAAAAATTTATGTCGGCTGATAGCTTAAGCCGCTTTTACACGGAATGTAAATGTCTTATGACCTGTCACTTTTTGTACTCACATGTAATTGAAAATGTCTGTCAAAATTTGTGAATTTACATATGATTCATAATTTTTGCTATCACACCTGCATTTTATGTCCGTATGACATAACCTAAAAATTTGATCAAAAGCTGATTTTTTTATGCGTAAAAATTGTTAAAGTTGTGGAAAAGCTGGTTAATTTATAAAATTGCGAAAACAATTTAATTTTGAGTTACTTTCATTCGACTGATATCAAAAACCGCTGATTTCTTTATGTTTTTGTCAGAAGGAATAGGGGGCGCTCTAATCGAAAGAAATTACATGGGCTATTTTGAAAAGTGATTCTCGTATATTAGTTTTGTTTGTATCACACGGCATGTACAACTCTGCATGTGCTAAATTTGACATGTAAGACAAATACATGCCGTCTAAATGAGCCTTTAGCTTAACCTTATTCAGTGAACCCTGGCATTGAGGATGTCAACTTGTTCTCTTTGTAAATTAATTCTTTGTTTAGATTTTCTCCTATTTTTGTCATTTTCATTCGGCACATATGACATCCTTAATGATGTTAATGGGGCCTATCCACTTTATGTTTTCGAAAATGACCTAACCTTCTCATGGTGAATCCTGCCCCTGTCCTATGGTGATGGGTTTAAAAACAACAAGTGTGAAGGGTTCAGATGTTTTCCAAAGCAAAGCGAGTTAATGCAGATACTGCATGACAGTAAATCGAAACAATTGGAAAGTTTAAACTCAAGCAAGTTAAAGCCCCAATTAGACGAGCCGACAAGTCATACGACATGTCACTTTCTGTAATAATAAGACTTGTCTTATGTAAGTCAAATACGAATAGAGCGCTCTCTAATCGCCATGTATTGTCGTATGTATTGCACTTTTTTTTATAGACATGTGTCTACATGTATGTTCGATGAAATAGAAGCTCGATTTAATCGAAAAAGTTGCATATTTATTCCAAAATCCATTTGTCATATAAAATTTTTCTTACGTATCACACGATGTGTACAATTTTCAGCGTGGCTATTTTTGAAATTACATATGACTTGTCGGCTCGTCAATGGAGGCTTTAGTTAAAAGTTTTTAAAATACCTACTCTAAACAAAAAAACTTTTACACTCGTATTCACAAAACTTAAAACAGCTTTATAATGGGTTTATTTGACAGTTCTATAAAGGAAATCTGTCAAATAAGCAGAGTTTAACACTATTTTAAGTTTTGTGAATATGGGCATTAGTTGTGAACTTCCCTTCATAATTTGTTGAAATTGACAGGGTTGCATTTTTAAAGCAAAATTTTGATCTTTGCCATTGTTGCATTCGGGAATGCATTGAAATCATTGCTTCAACAAACTTCACTTGTTTCCGGTATTTTTAGTGCGGTTTAAAATTTGGGTACCTTTTAATCCGGTATATGAGTTTCGGTACTTGGTACTTTGAATCATTTGGTTTCAAATATTATGGGTCGTTTTACATAATGGCTGTGTATTATTTAAGTATGTACTATATGGTGCATTGCAATGAAATATGTATGAAAATGACATCAATCCAGATTGGCAACTAATGCTAAAGCAGAGTATTTTATTCAGCTTTCGGATTCATTGTGAAAAAACAAAATTTTTTGTTTAACATAATTACTTAAGATGCCTTTAGACGAGCAGACATGTCATAGGTTATTTCAAAAATAGCTACTCTGAATGTTGTACACATGATATAATCACCAGGTAGCGTACCGTAAACAGCTGAGTACAATTTTTTCTCGCGAAGTACACAATCTATCAACGAGTGTGTGTGTGTGTATTATAGTTAAGAACCATAGCACAAACAAACAATGAAAAATGGAGCGAACTAGTAACATGCTCAAAATCAGGGTTGCACTAATCACTGATTTTGACAGATAGTGTACTCAAAATTTTGTTGTTGGGCAACTGCCACTACCTGTAAATAAATATGTCTTGGTTGTACATATCATAAGCAATCAGCCGACATACAATTTGTGAGTTTTGACAATACTCGGCATTGAGGATGTCAACTTTTTCTCTTTGTACATTCATTCTTTGTTTAGATTTTCTCCTATTTGTCTCATTTTTATCCTGCACCTTCCTTAATGATCTTCATAGGGCCTATCCACTTTATATTTTCGAAAGTGGCCTAACCTTCTTTTAGTGAATTCAGGTGTGATATGTACGAAAAGTGTAATATGACAAATGGATTTTGGAATAAATATCCAACATTTTTGAGTGTCGCGTTGCAAAAATGCAACACTGTAAACAAATGCCAAAAAATCAACACGCAAAACTTGTTATCTTTGACGACTAAAAACAATATCTACATGTGGCAAAAAAAAATATAACTTTACCGTTTTTTTTTTTTTTTTTGGGATTTGTGTGCAGAGTTGCATTTGCCTGCAATGATGCTAGATATGACAAGACGAGTTATTGGTGCCTTTAAATAACCAATGGCCATCATGTTCTGGCGGCGATCGGTCCTTGGGAACGGAACGAGCTTGCTTACCTAAAGGAGCTTGACGAGAATCGCCACCAACCTCCACATACAAATGTGGCTAAGTCATTTTAATTTTATATAAATGTTTCTCGGGGTTTATAATTGCGATTTCATTAAAGTTCTAAAGCCCCGTTTACATTGGCTGCTAAATCCGGATTTAAGGCTCACGTCAGCTGATTTTCTAAAGGGAAAACAGGTGATCGAGCCATTAAATCCGGATTTAGTGGCGAATGTAAACGGGGTTTAAGCAATTTTTGAAATCCAGAATGTTTAATCATTGAATAAATATGTTGCGTTCTGCCTCTTTTAGTTTTGTCATTCAGATTGAATGATGACACCATAAGTTTTGATAAGCGGCGATAAGATTGGCCACTTAGCTAATCGGGGATAGCATTTTTCGCCATACAAACTAAGCGGGGAAAATCCGCTTAATGGCTAAATAAAACAAAGCTACTATTACTCATGGCCGGTTACAAAGCACTAAATGATTCAACAAAAAAATTTCGACGAAATTCTGTCATTCGCCAATCTTGTTTTCAGATTATTTGCATTGGAAGAAATATATATAAAACAATTTTATACTATATTTCATACCGATTATTTATAACATGTGAAGATCGAATAAAAACAACATACATAATTATTAAGTATGAACGACCCATTAAGTTTAAAGCAAATTAATCAAAGTACCAAGTACTCAACTGTGGTGGAGTGAGTAACTAGACAAAGAAAAAAACAAATCAATGGCAATTTGTAATGTAATAAACATAAGAAAACTCGTGCGCTAGCCCAAGGAAAATTAAAATAGCATTGCAGCTTATATTAAGTGAGAGGTGAACATCTCTCTAAATGCCACATCAAATTTGCTATGCAATGAAGGAAAGTGTATTGCATAAGGGCGATCTGCATCGATCGTAACAAAAGGTGGTCAGAAAAGGCAAAGCCTCAGCACAATATTTTGTTTAATTATGAAATACCACATTATTCATGCAGCGTAACGCCTTAAAAATATGTATTTTGATATTATAATGTTAATTTTAATTAAGTGTCAAAATTAAACAAAGTGTGATAATTTAATAAAGTGTTATGCAAATGTATCATGTTTTTCTTAATCGATTTTTTTATTATCAAGGTATCTTAGAAGGATTCAGTGAGCTTTATTGGGCATTACCGAAAATACAATTGAGATGTTCGGATAATATAAACACTTCTACCATTTAAGGTCTTGAGTTCATAAAAGGCACATCTCTTATCTTACTACTCTGAAATTTGTACATAGTCTTGTATGAGACTACACATTGGATGGGTTCATATATGGATATATGCAGCTACCAAATAGACTGATCTTCAGATGTAAGGCCGCGAGTCTACACAAGTATATATATTATTGGTATCTCTGAAGTTTGAAATAAAATGTAGTGGATCATTCGATGCGCATTTCAAGTACAATCCAAAATTGTTTAAATATTTCCTTATATGTAAAATAGTTGCTCGTATTGTATAGGATAACAAACATGATATATCCAAAATTTGGCTCAGCTATACTTTATTCGTTTGTATGCTCAATTATGTCATTTCGTTCGCATCACATATCTATTTCTTTCACTACAAAGTGTAATATTATTATTCCGCGTTAAACTATATGACGATATAGCCATGTTTCTCCATTCTTCTGTCTGTTGAAATCACGGCACAGCTTAACGATATTGAGCTGAAACTTCGCAGACAATCTTTTTATACCCATCACCAAATATCAATATCCGACCCTATAAAATATATATATTCTTGATCGTCGTAAAAGTATAAGACGACCCAGCCATGTCCGTCCATCTGTCTGTTGAAATCAGGCTACAGTCTTTAAAAATAAAGATATTTAGCTGTAACTTTGCACATATTCTTTTTTTATCCATAGGCAAGTGAAGTGGGCTATATCGGACTATATCTTGGTGTAGACCATATATAAAACGATCTGCCGATTTAAGGTCTTAGGCCCATAAAAGCCGCATTTATTACCCGATTTTGCAGAAATTTGAGACAGAGTTGTGTTCGGTCACTAGACATCCTTGTTTAATTTGGACAAGATCGGTTTAGATTTCGATATAGCTGCCATATAGACCGATTTCTCGACTTAAGGTCTTGGGCCCATAAAAGGCTCGTTTATTGTCCGATTTCGCTGAAATTTGGGACAGCAAGTTGTATTAAGCTCTTCGACATCTTTTTTAAATTTGGACCAGATTGGTTCAGATTTGGATATAGCTGCTTTATAGACTAATCTCTCGATTTAACGTCTTATATTCATAAAAGTCGCATTTATTGTTCGATTTGGCTGAAATTTAGGGCAGTGAGTTGTGTTAGGTCACTCAATATCTTTCTTCAATTTGGCCAATACCAGTCCAGATTTGTATATAGCTGCTATATAGACCGATCTCTTGATTTGAGGTCTTGTGCACATGAAAGGCGAATTTATAATCTGATTTCGCTGAAATTTGGGACAATGAATTGTGTTAAGCACTTCAAAATCTGTTTCCAATTTGGCTTAGACCGCTCTAGATTTGAATAAAGCTGCCATAAAAACCGATCTCTCTATTTTAGGTTTTGGGCACATAAAAGGCGCATTTATTGTCCGATTTCGTTGAAATTTGGGACAGTGAGTTGTGTTGGGTCCCTCAATATCTTTTCAATTTCAATTTTGCCCAGATCGGTTCAGATTAGGATATAGCTGCCATATGACCGATCTCTCGATCTAAGGTCTTGGGCCCAATTTACTATCTGATTTCGCTCTAATTTGACGAAGTGATTTACGTTTGGCTTTTCGACATCCAGGGGTTATATGGTTCAGATCGGCATATATCTGGTTATAGCTGCCAACAAAATCAATATTTTGTTATTCAAAATTGAACATTGACTTTTATTTATTACACCAATCAATTTCCGTGCCGGGTTTGGTCCAAATCGTACATAGCTGCTATGGTTGCACAAAATATGCATCTTTTATCGGATTATGACGAAAGGTGGTTTACATATATACCCGAGGTGGCTGGTATCCAAAGTTCAGCCCGGCCGAACTTAATGCCTTTTTACTTGTTTTATTTATGCAGGCTATAAAAATTGAAAAAATTAGTTGAAACGATCCATGCCAAATATGTAAACATCGGTATATTTAAGATATAGCTGTCTGTATCGGGTCGCATTCGGCTATAAAAAGGAGGCTCTTTATCATTGAGCTTAAACTTGAATCGGACAGCACCCATTGATATGTGAGAAGTGTGCCCCTGTTCCTTAATGGAATGTTCATGGGCAAAATTGCAATTGAGTTGGCCTTTCTATATTCCTACCGAGTATGGCTAAGATGCAAATGCAAATTGCAAATTTGCCCATGAACATTCCATTAAGGAACAGGGACAAACTTCTCACATATCAATGAGTGCAGTCCGATTCAAGTTTAATCTCAATGATAAGGCACCTCCTTTTTATAGCCGAGTCCGAACGGCGTGCCTCAGTGCGACACTTCTTTCGGGAGAAGTATTTTCATGGCAAAGAACCTCACAAATGTTGCCAGCATTAGGAGGGGAAAACCACAGCTGAAAATTTTTTGGGATGTCGACGCCGGGATTTGAACCCATGCGTTCAGCGTCAAAGGCGGACATGCTAACCTGAGCTACGGTGGCCTCCATTATTTTGAATATAGCTGCCATTAATACTGATCTCTCGGATAAAAGCAGAGTTTATTGCCCTATTTCGCTGGAAGTTTGAACAGTAAGCTTTGTTAGTCTCTTCTACATCCGTTTTCTATATGGCTCAGATCAGTCTATATTTCGACAATGCTGCTATATAGACCAATATCCCAATTTCGGGTATTGGGTCCTAAAAGTCGTATTTTTTAACCCATTTCGCTGGAATTCGCTACAGTGTGCTATGCCAGGCTTTTCGACATGAGTGCTCTATATGGTTTAGATCGGTCTATATTTGGATATAGCGGCCATAGAGACCGATCACCCGATTTAAGTTTTTGGGCCCATAAAAGCTGTATTTTGTTGCCGATTATTCTGAAGTTGGGTACATTGGGCTGTAGTACACCTTCACATATCGTCCTGAAAATGGTAAAAATCAGGCTATATTTAGATATAACTACCACATAAACCAATATTCTGTTTTACCATTTTGAACGGTGAATTGTATTAGATTGCTCGACGTCGGTTTCGAATCCAAATGGGACCATATTTTGATACAGCCTATAGGTTCATATTTGTGAATTTATTCACAATATATATTTAAATCAACTTCACAAAATAAATCATTCAAAATCACATTTACTTCCAATATTCAATATGTTTTCTTATTTCTTTTTTATATTTGTTATGAGGCAAAATTTCATTACAATAGCTGTTGTCCTCGAAAAGTAGTCAAAGTCGGTTGTCCTAAAACAACGGCGATGCGTAGAAATTGAAAATAAATTAAGCAGCGTTGGCAATCCTGTTTTACTTATATACAGCGTGATATTCAAGGACGCGTCCTCGAAAGTAACGATACATAAAGTAATGTACTCAAAAGTACCGGTAGGTAGTAAATCTGCGATAAATAGGCCCCAAATAGGGCAAAAAAAAATTTTTTTATATAGAAAGGCTTAAAAAGTCGGGAGATAATTTTTAATCGGTCAAAACTCCGAAAATTTTTTGGTCCCCAAAAGTCACGGTACACATACATATATATGTACATATATATATATATATATATATATATATATATATATATATATATATATATATATATATATATATATATATATATATACATATATACATATATATATATATATATATATATATATATATATATATATATATATATATATATATATATATATATATATATATATATATATATATATTGTCGATAGAGCCGTGACCGTTCGTCTGTGAAACTCATATAAGCTGATCTCCACTTGTTATCCGATTTGGCAGAAATTACGCACATAGTGTTTTGTTCCCATAAAAACCGATCTCCTGATTTGGATGTCGCAAATGTTATCCCATTTGGCAGATATTTTGCAATCTGAGTCGATATAGCCATGTCCGTGCTAACGGTTGAACGCCTAAAGCTAGCTTCTTGAAATTTTGCACAGATACTTCTTATTTGCGTAGGTCATTGGGTATTGCAAATGGTTCAGATTTGGATATAGTTCCCATAAAAATCGATCTCCTGATTTGACTTCTTGAGCCCATGGATGTCGTAAATGTTATCCGATTGGGCAGAAATTTAGCACATAGTTGTTCCCATAAAAACCGATCTCCTGATTCGCATGTTCAAATAATGATAGGATAATTTTAGAAGTTAAAACATTTTCGATGAAAGAAGAACCGGTTGGGTTAATGTTGAGATAACTGCTGAGTATTGTTTTTGATTGTACTGGGGTTAACGAATGCGGGCTGCTAACGTTTTTCAAAAAATTGTTTTGTATAAATATCAACTGTTTGTTGTCTTTTGTTTTATATTATCGGTGATGAGAATTATTTGAGTCTTTTTTTAAATTTTAACAAATACATACATAGAGAGACAATAAAAACTACACGCGTAGACACATTGTAATTTTGAATTCCATCATCAATTCAATGTATGCATGCTAGTTTGTTCAAAGAAATACAGGTGTAACTGAGATATTTTATCTTTCTAAACAAAACAAAATAAAAAATCGCAGTCAATTTGACCTATGTTTATTGTACATTTATGTAAATTTTGATTGGCATTTTTTCTTTCTGATAGTCGTAGATTTCTTGTTTGAAAATAAAACAAACCTTACAACAAGGTTAAGTTTTGTGCCTAGCGCGATAAGTATGTCTATCCAATCCATCGCACAAAATGAACGCTTAATGAAGTATGAATGTCTCCTGTTATGTTAAAATGATGAAAGATGAAAAAATCGTATTTAACAAAATGTTTTCAAACCAATCAAATAAATCATTTTAATACAATAATACCCAGACGTATGATAATTCTTTTTTTATTTCTACATACTTGAAAAGAAGTATATTTGAATACATCATAAATTCATAATGCCATAGCATTTTTTTAGTCGTTTAAATTTTCAATGTATATATGAATGTTGGTATCGAATTGTTAGTAAGAAGTAGAAATAGTAAGTTAAGCCAGCGCTGCGCTTAGGTTGGCCGACGCGATTATTATTCACACTTCACGAAAGCTGCCAGTATGTAGACTTTAAGCTTAAACATACTTGCTAAATTAGCTGATTGCCTCAAAAAATCGTTACTGTAGCTGACGATCTTTCAAGTTTCCTGCAAATTTGTGATACCAAATATGGAGATTTCGACGCAGCGGAGAGGGCTGACTAACTATGTCTAGAATCGAATTCGTCGAAAACAACAGGAGTTGATTTTTTCAACGGGAGATATAAGGTATCCATGGCAGCACCAGTCTTCTTGGGAAGTTAGTGCGATCTGTTTACTTCCCTCTACGCCTGCAAGAGTTCCAGTCGCAAATGTTGGGGGTTTAAACTGCTTGTCATGATTCACAGGCGATTTCCACCAAATGGGATGGAATGGGCTTATCGCTTTTGTGGTATATACTGCAGTTTTCAGCTTTATAATGCTAGTGTGTAAAGGAGTTTTCTCTTTGGTCAGCGGCGGCAACAGACACTGTGTTATCCTTGATACAATGCCCGATGTTCAAGACAGTGTGAATTACACATTGCCTGAGCCGCTTTTTGATAAAATTACTGTACCACTACTCCTGATAGCCCCGATTGGAACTACGATATCCCTGATAATAGTAGTTATGTAGACTTCTATACGGATGGTTCCAAACTAGGTTACTAGGTGGGATTTGAGGGGTACTATGAAGAACAAGGACTGGTCATATCGTGAAGGTTACCCGATCACAGTAGTGTGTATCAAGTGGAGATTCTTAAAATTCAATAAGTAGTGGAGTCGAATCTTCTCAGACAGCCAGACAGCTATCAAATTCCTGGAAATCGTATATCTCAATTCAAAAACCGCCCTCAACTGTCGCAAATCTCTCAACGAAATGGCTGAACAGTTCAAAATGCACCTGTTGCCGTACCAAAGAGATATCCCAGGGAATTGTGGAGCGGACGACCTTGCGAGAGAAGCAACTACCTTACACATTCCAGGGGAATTGGAATCTATGGGTATGCCTCTAGCGATATGTAAGTTAAGTTTTCTGGATCAGGTCCGAAGAGCAACGAATAACAGATGGTAGAATTCCAATTTTATATTTTTTTCATGTATTCTTTTTTTAATGGTTTAAAAATAAAAAAAATTAGGACGATCAACCAAAAAAAAAAAAAATAAAACAACAGTTTTTTTTACCTCCGACTCACTATCAAAACATTTTTTTTCTGGCGTAAAAATAAGCGTCAATAAGCTCGGCTCGACTTCGCTTGGCATCAGCGTGCATTCTGTTCGCGCCCTAAGTACGTCTGATGGCAGACTGCCCCTTAAACCTAACCTAACTGCGGTATCACAATAGTCTAAACGTTGTCCAAAGAATCTCTCATGAATAATAACTGGTGTCTAACATAAACTACCTCCTCCCTTATGCTAGTGACATTGCTGCGAATTTCTCCACATTTCTTAGTATTCTGTTCTCCTCCATTCTCTTCATGACATGTTCGTAGGAAACAAGTAATGCACGTTACGGTTATGTTATTAAACTCAACAATTTCTGACTCCATTTCTTGAATATCAATCATGCTTTTATATCCTGTCCACTGTCCGTCCGTTGAAATCACGCTACAGTCTTTAAAAATTAAGATAATGAGCTGAAACTTTGCACAGGTTCTTTTTTGTTCATAGGCAGATAAAGTTCGAAGATGGGCTACATCTGAATATAGACATAGAGCGATCTTGCCATGTAAAATCTCATGTCCATTAAAGACGCATTTACTACCCTATTTTACTGAAATTTAGCATATCGAGTTATGTTAAGACCGTTGCTGACATCCGTTACTAGTATGGTTCAGATTATACCATATTTGGATATGGTTGTCATATACGTTTACGGATCTTCCGATTTAATGTCTAGACAAATAGAAGCCGCTTTCATTACCCCTTTTTGCCGAAATTTGAAATGTGATCGATCGGACCATATTTTGATAAAGCTGCCACAATACCGATCTCCCAATTTAAGGTCTTAGGTGCGTAGAAGCCTCATTTATTACCCAATTTCGATAGATTGGACATTGTATGCTGTGTAAGGCCCTTTATCTATTATTCTATTCTATATTATGCTATTCTAGCCCTCTTTCAAATTCTCGCCTTATGTTAGAGCCACTAGAGATCTTAAAAATTCAGGAATCACTTCCAACCACCACCACCATTATCATCAACGTCATTAACATCAACCACAATTCGCTACCATTGTAGCCACTTCACCGTATTCATCTTATTGTCCCTTATGTGAAAAACTTTTTCGAAATCGCTTTAGCGTAAGAATTTTTCATAGTGATTTTTCTTCTCTAGACTGCTATCTGCCTGCCGGCATGGCCTCATGAAGATCATAATGGCTAAGAAAAATAGCTTAGAAATTATAAAGATTATGAAAGAAGAAATTATAAAAGACCCTTCTTTTTTGTTAGCTAGCTGCTTTTGTGCTAATAAGCAGGGCATATTTTAGAGACATTGTAAATAAAATAGTTAAGTAAATTGAAATGTACTCTACAAAGAATAAGACGTGCCAACAAGTTGCAGAAGTAATATGTTTATATGTGAATATGTTTACCAATTGGCTTTGAATCACTTCCTACACTGAAAAAATGTTTGTTCTTAGTTTGGAGATTCGAGCCAAATATAAGTAAACTTAATTTACAGATCATCAATTTTTTAAGGAAACATATCCTTTGGTGAAAGATATTTTCCTTGACACTAAGATTTTTTTCATTTTAAATGGTAATTCAATGGATCCTTAACCTTGCGTCTTGTTATTTAAGAAAAAACTCTAAAATGAAGGTCAAAACATCGTTGAAATTTAGGAAATGTATTCATATAATTTGGAACTGTTCAGCCATTTCGTTGAGAGACCTGTGACAAATGTGAAGCATGCATATTTTCAACTTTTTTTCTTCAACTCGTTTTCACTGCCAAAATCCTACAAACAAGGAAACATCTTAATTTTGAGCCAAATTTTTTTTTCTGTGTAAGTATATATAGTCTTTTCGTAAATTTTGTATACAGTGTACAGATTGCATTTTTAATCGGATTTTTTTTATCCTCGATGATTGTGGTATGCAATTTTTGGTATGGCCATAAGCTCTTTCAAAATTGTTTTCTCTTGATCGAAAGATATTGGTAATGATTTCAAGCCAAAAAAGGAAAACTTCAAAATAACGATGTTATTTCAAATGTAAGTCGCTAGTTTTTACGATTTACGATTCATTCTATTTGTGATACCAACACAACAAGATATGCTCTTATATATGACAGTGTTGGTTTCATAGATGTGTAGACAATAATTAAGTCTAGTTTACAATTTAAATTTAAAAATAAAACAATTTAATATTTAAAAATAGAAAATTTTAATTATTAATATTATTGGAAAAATGAGAAAAGCTCTTTTCTGAATGTTGTAAAACTGCTTATGCGTTGAATGTTCGAAGGAAGGTTGTTTCAGAGACGTATTGTAGCGATGAAGAATTGTTTCTCTGAGTTCAGGCAGTTTATTTTGAGTGGTACAATTTTCAGCCCTCTATTAGATCGTTCAAATTTTAGATGAGCGAAACCCAGGTTCTTCCGTTTGGATAATTTTGTGAAGCAGAATTAGACTTCTAATATTTAGATAGTTTTTAAAGTATGCATTGAAAACTTGTAACGCAAATTGTGAAATAATTTCATGACGTTTTCTATTAAAAATGTATCTGGTAATGTCATTGAAGGCAACAGTAAGTCTGCGAAGTCATGCGGATTTGAAATGGTGTAGGGAGGCGGGCTGCCCACAGGTTACGCAGCATTTCATACACTTTGCCAAGAGTTTTACTAATGTGATTAGTCCAGGTAAAATTTCAGTTAAAAGTTAAACCCAAGTTACTAGCAGTTTCAACTCGTGAAATTGAAGTGTTATTAAGATGTACAATTAAATTATCGAGGAAAGTTAGCTTACGTCTATGTTTTACGAGTAGTTTCGACTTTGATGGGTTTATGCAAAGTTTATTATTTTTTGCCCAGTTATAAACCTAATTCAAATCATAGTTTATATCAGATACACATTATTGAATATCGCTTATTTTTGTATCAATATATAGCTACAGATCATCAGCATACATTTGTGTTTTACAGTTAGCTAGAACATCCGAAAGATCATTTATATAAATGGAGAACAGTAGAGGGCCAAGAATGGATCCTTGGGGAATGCCTTTAGATAGTTTAAGTAGACTGGAGCAACGATTTTCAGTTACTACCGCTTGTGCTCTTCGTGACATATATGATAGCATAAGTTTACAGGCGGCATGAGAAAAATTAAACAGTTTTTGCAGTTTTAATATCAGAATATGATGATCAATGGTATCAAATGCTTTACTGTGGTCCAACAGAAGTAAGAACGACACCATTTTGTTATCCATGTTTTGGCGAAGGTTTTCACTAACATCTAACAGAGCGGTGCAGCAGCTTCTTTTCCGCTATCCAGACTGTCTGTCAGATATGAAATCATTCTCAGTTAGAAAATTACTAATTTGATCAGACATAACGCGTTGTAAAACTTTAGACAAGAAAGGTAGTATAGCCTCTATTTGCTTTAGGAATATGTAAAATCTTTGCGATTTTCCACTCCCCAGTAATAATCGATTTGGTCGATTAAGGCCCTTTATCTATTATTCTATTCTATATTATGCTATTCTAGCCCTCTTTCAAATTCTCGCCTTATGTTAGAGCCACTAGAGATCTTAAAAATTCAGGAATCACTTCCAACCACCACCACCATTATCATCAACGTCATTAACATCAACCACAATTCGCTACCATTGTAGCCACTTCACCGTATTCATCTTATTGTCCCTTATGTGAAAAACTTTTTCGAAATCGCTTTAGCGTAAGAATTTTTCATAGTGATTTTTCTTCTCTAGACTGCTATCTGCCTGCCGGCATGGCCTCATGAAGATCATAATGGCTAAGAAAAATAGCTTAGAAATTATAAAGATTATGAAAGAAGAAATTATAAAAGACCCTTCTTTTTTGTTAGCTAGCTGCTTTTGTGCTAATAAGCAGGGCATATTTTAGAGACATTGTAAATAAAATAGTTAAGTAAATTGAAATGTACTCTACAAAGAATAAGACGTGCCAACAAGTTGCAGAAGTAATATGTTTATATGTGAATATGTTTACCAATTGGCTTTGAATCACTTCCTACACTGAAAAAATGTTTGTTCTTAGTTTGGAGATTCGAGCCAAATATAAGTAAACTTAATTTACAGATCATCAATTTTTTAAGGAAACATATCCTTTGGTGAAAGATATTTTCCTTGACACTAAGATTTTTTTCATTTTAAATGGTAATTCAATGGATCCTTAACCTTGCGTCTTGTTATTTAAGAAAAAACTCTAAAATGAAGGTCAAAACATCGTTGAAATTTAGGAAATGTATTCATATAATTTGGAACTGTTCAGCCATTTCGTTGAGAGACCTGTGACAAATGTGAAGCATGCATATTTTCAACTTTTTTTCTTCAACTCGTTTTCACTGCCAAAATCCTACAAACAAGGAAACATCTTAATTTTGAGCCAAATTTTTTTTTCTGTGTAAGTATATATAGTCTTTTCGTAAATTTTGTATACAGTGTACAGATTGCATTTTTAATCGGATTTTTTTTATCCTCGATGATTGTGGTATGCAATTTTTGGTATGGCCATAAGCTCTTTCAAAATTGTTTTCTCTTGATCGAAAGATATTGGTAATGATTTCAAGCCAAAAAAGGAAAACTTCAAAATAACGATGTTATTTCAAATGTAAGTCGCTAGTTTTTACGATTTACGATTCATTCTATTTGTGATACCAACACAACAAGATATGCTCTTATATATGACAGTGTTGGTTTCATAGATGTGTAGACAATAATTAAGTCTAGTTTACAATTTAAATTTAAAAATAAAACAATTTAATATTTAAAAATAGAAAATTTTAATTATTAATATTATTGGAAAAATGAGAAAAGCTCTTTTCTGAATGTTGTAAAACTGCTTATGCGTTGAATGTTCGAAGGAAGGTTGTTTCAGAGACGTATTGTAGCGATGAAGAATTGTTTCTCTGAGTTCAGGCAGTTTATTTTGAGTGGTACAATTTTCAGCCCTCTATTAGATCGTTCAAATTTTAGATGAGCGAAACCCAGGTTCTTCCGTTTGGATAATTTTGTGAAGCAGAATTAGACTTCTAATATTTAGATAGTTTTTAAAGTATGCATTGAAAACTTGTAACGCAAATTGTGAAATAATTTCATGACGTTTTCTATTAAAAATGTATCTGGTAATGTCATTGAAGGCAACAGTAAGTCTGCGAAGTCATGCGGATTTGAAATGGTGTAGGGAGGCGGGCTGCCCACAGGTTACGCAGCATTTCATACACTTTGCCAAGAGTTTTACTAATGTGATTAGTCCAGGTAAAATTTCAGTTAAAAGTTAAACCCAAGTTACTAGCAGTTTCAACTCGTGAAATTGAAGTGTTATTAAGATGTACAATTAAATTATCGAGGAAAGTTAGCTTACGTCTATGTTTTACGAGTAGTTTCGACTTTGATGGGTTTATGCAAAGTTTATTATTTTTTGCCCAGTTATAAACCTAATTCAAATCATAGTTTATATCAGATACACATTATTGAATATCGCTTATTTTTGTATCAATATATAGCTACAGATCATCAGCATACATTTGTGTTTTACAGTTAGCTAGAACATCCGAAAGATCATTTATATAAATGGAGAACAGTAGAGGGCCAAGAATGGATCCTTGGGGAATGCCTTTAGATAGTTTAAGTAGACTGGAGCAACGATTTTCAGTTACTACCGCTTGTGCTCTTCGTGACATATATGATAGCATAAGTTTACAGGCGGCATGAGAAAAATTAAACAGTTTTTGCAGTTTTAATATCAGAATATGATGATCAATGGTATCAAATGCTTTACTGTGGTCCAACAGAAGTAAGAACGACACCATTTTGTTATCCATGTTTTGGCGAAGGTTTTCACTAACATCTAACAGAGCGGTGCAGCAGCTTCTTTTCCGCTATCCAGACTGTCTGTCAGATATGAAATCATTCTCAGTTAGAAAATTACTAATTTGATCAGACATAACGCGTTGTAAAACTTTAGACAAGAAAGGTAGTATAGCCTCTATTTGCTTTAGGAATATGTAAAATCTTTGCGATTTTCCACTCCCCAGTAATAATCGATTTGGTCAATATAGAGTTGAAAATATACGTTATATAGGGTATTAAGTCAGGTAGTAATATCCTCAGAAAGCGTGGGTCAATTTCATCTAATCCCATAGCATTAGATTTAATTTTGTGAATGCTTTCGAAAATCTCTTTCCCATCTACACAGCGGAAAGAAAACAATTTTCCGCTTCGAATCGTTAAAAGATTCTTATATTATTTCAAAGTTGACTCTCAATCTGTACTTTTGAAATTCAAATAATTAAAGTATATAGGTACTCTCTATTTGCTTTAGGAATATGTAAAATCTTTGCGATTTTCCACTCAGCAGGAAAAATCGATTTGGTCAATATAGAATTGAAAATATAAGTTATATAGGGTATTTAGTCAGGTAGTAATAGTCTCAGAAAGCGTGGATCAATTTCATCTAATCCCATAGCATTAGATTTAATTTAGTGAATACTTTCCAAACCTCATTCCCAAGCGGAAAAAAAGATTTTTGTCTTTAATAGTAAGATCCAAAGTTAATATCAAGTAAAAAATCTTTCATTAAAATAATAAAAAAATTTAAATATACCACCCCAATCCCCAAACACCCCTAAATCGGCCATATTTACCAACCATATTAATGTGGAGCTTAAATGAAAGGTATTGGGGGGTAGAGCAAGAATTGATACCCACTTACGGGATCAATTTTCTGAGGGTCAACCCCTTTCTCAAAAATATGGGGTTAAATTAAATGATTTATAGATATATGAGAATAGCGCACGTTGGTGATATATTTTCCGGGCTTTGTGTTTGGGGACCACCCCAATCCCCACAACACCCCTAAATCGGGCATATTTACCGACCATGACAATGTGGAAATTAAATGAAAGGTATTGGGGGGTAGAGCAAGAATTGATATCTACTTTCGGGACCAATTTTCTGGGGGTCAACCCCTTTCTCAAAATACCCCACAAGCAGCAATTTTTTAGTGGCCATGGCAAAATGGGGCTCAAATAAAGGTATTTGGCATCACCCCTTCCCCAAAACACCCCTCAAAGGGTAAAAATATTTCGACCTTGCCAATATGTGGTATTTAAGATTAGAAAACGAATTTGATAACCTATTTTGGGCCATGTGTTTGGGGGACGCCTCATCATATAACTCCCCTAAACCAATGGCAATATGGGGTTTAAATAAATGGTGTTTGAAAGAAGAGCACGATGCTGATATTTTTCAGGGCCATGTGTCTGGGGTGCCACCTCACCCCCGAAAACACCCCTAAATGAGTAGCGGGCTGAAATAAAGTATTTTAAGAATAGAGTACACCTTACATCCAAACTTAAATTCGTAGACCAATAAAGATAAATATGGGATTCGGACAAAGCCACTTATATTGTTAAACAATTAGTCAAGCGATATACTATTTTCGTAGCATGTTATTTCACTAAAAGCTCTTTAATTGTCGAAAATTAATATTCCGAGGAAACTTTTGTTCCATATAAAGTAAAAGAAGACGCAGCGGAGCGGGTTGTGGGTTGTGGGTTGTTAATATTTAATATTTCGGCTTTTTCTTTCAGATAATAAGAGATTTTTTCCTTGATTGATGAAGTTTGGTAATCTTTGCGACCCACAGAAGCGAATCTTCAGTATAACGAAGCTATATGAGGTCGGATCAAACAATAAACGTTATTATACCCTCCACCATAAGATGCGGGTATACTAATTTCGCAATTCTGTTTATAACTCCTCGAAATATTCGTCTCAGACCCCATAAAGTATATATATATTCTTGATCGTCATGATCGCACGCTAACTTTCGAAGGAGTAAACTAGCCGCTTGAAATTTTGTACAAGTACTTCTTATAGGTGTGGGTCGGTTGGAATTGTAAATGGGCCATATCGGTCCATTTTTTTTAAATAGCTGCCATATAAACTTACCTAGGATCTTGACTTCTTGAGCTACTTCAGGCCGCAATTTTTATCCGATTTGGCATGAGTTGTTTTGTTATGATTTCCAACAAATATGCTAAATATGGGTGAAATCGGTTCATAACCTGATATAGCTGTCATATAAACCGATCTTGTGTCTTGACTTCTTAAGCCTTTAGAGGGCGCAAATCCAATCCGATTTCGCTGAAATTTTGCATGACGTATTTCCTTATGACTTTCAACAACTGTGCTATGTGCAAAGTATGGTTCAAATCGGTCCATAACCTGATATAGCTGCCATATAAACCGATCTGGCATCTTGACTTCTCTCGCAATTATTATCTGACTTGAGTGAAATTTTGTACAACGGCTTCTCCCATGACTAAGTATGGTCTGTATCGGTCTATAGACTAATACAGCTGCCCTATAAAACAATCCCTCTTTTTTTACTTTTTGAGCCCCTAAAGGGCGCAATTCTTATTCGATTAGGCTGAAATTTTACACAATGACTTCTACTATGGTCTCCAACATTCATTCCATAACTTGTTTTAAATTTCATTTTATTTATGCAAAACATGTAATGCAAAGCCATCAGGCCCATTACGTTATTACACTACATATATATTTATTAGAATAAATTCTCATTAAGTACAAGCATACTTATGCCAGCGTTTTTTCCAATCTTCACTTCTGAAACGCTCCTGTTTCGATATTTCTTTTATCTCATAAATCGTAGCAAAACGCTTTCCTTTCATCGGTGTCTTCAGTTTTGGGAAGAGGGAAAAGTCCGCGGGGGCCAAGTCCGGTGAATACGGTGGTTGAGGCAGGAAACGGTTTTGCTTTTTGACCAAAAACTTACGCACAGGCATCGATGTGTGAGCTGGTGCGTTATCATGGTGCGAAATCCAAGATTGGGGTTTTCCATAATTCTGTGCGACCTTGTGACAAATATTCATGATGCACCACGTCATTGCACTCGAAGAAAACAAATCACATTTGATCGAACTTGACGAGTTTTTTTCGATCTTGGCTCTTCTGGACGTTTCCATTGAAAAGATTGGGCTTTGGTTTCAATGCCATAGCCAAATACCCATAATTCGTCACCAGTTATGACATTTTGAAGGTAATCTGGATTGTCGTTGACAATGTTCTACAGCTCCTGAGGTATGTCCATGCGGCGTTGTTTCTGCTCAAAATTTAAAAAAAAAATCGTAAAAATTGCTTGGCGTGGGCCGAACGATATGCCAATATAATCAGCAACCTCTCTGATAGTGATTCAACGATTATCCAAAATAATTTTCTTCACTGGTTCAATCTTTTCATCCGTTGTTGACGTGCTCGGGCCACCAGGGCGAGCATCGTCACTGACGTCGTCTCTAACCGGTTATGTCACAGTTGAACTTGTGTTCTGCTGTTGGTGGATTGGCCAAACGCCACAGTCGACATTTCAAGTGTCCTTGCGCATTTATTTTTTTACACAAAACTTAATACAGTTTCTTGCTGAAATCGGTCCTTTGATCTATAACTAAGGTACAACGCTGTGCGTACTTGCCCCAAATTCCTTTTTTTCTAATTTTCAAAAGATTTGTGTCTTAAATAATAAGATGCAAAATTAAAGATATATAATACTACGATTTAAGATAAAAATTCGTTAATATCAAGTACAAAAATCTTTCACTAAAGGAACTATTTCCTTAACAAATTGGAAAATTGGGCATTTATTTAAATCCTTCTGGATTTGTTGTTTTATTTATAGCAATTAAGTAACCATGCTTCCTTTATTTATATTACCAGATTCTAACATAAACTTGAATTGCTTACTGTAGGGTACGTAAGAATTTATCTAAGCGTGTAGAAAAATTCACTCCGTCTGTAGTGCTTACCTGCAATCTCATCAAGAACTTGCACATAAAAGTAATAATCAAGTTGATTTCTTCTACAAGTATGTGCAGGTGCAAAGATGCCATAACTTTGTTAACCCTCAAATGCATTTCTAACACTTCATCCATCCATTTATCTATGCATTCACAAACCAGCCAAGCCCGCCGCTTGCCACAGTCATGGCAACAATGCTATCCATCAAAAGGTACTTACCTCGATTTATATGTTTTTCCCATTTTTTGCAATACACTGCAACTATCTTTGCTTGCCTCAGCCTTTTTGTGTTGCTATTCTTGGTAGATACACCTTGGGTTATGTGTAATTATCAGCGTGAGTACTTAAGAATCTTAAGAATAGTTGTGTAGTGAGTGAGTGGGGCAATGCAACTTGGTTTTGTATTCGTCGGTAGTTTTTCTTCATTTTTTTCTCCTATTTTTGCTGGCCATTGCAATGAACAAAGTGTTTTGAAAACGGATACCCTTTCATCTCAGCAATTAAATCTTGGCTTTTGTATGTGTCCATGAACATGTATTATCTCATTTGTGATGTGTATATCACTTTTGTAAAAGAATTTTAACAATGCCAAGGGGCTAGGAATTTTTCCTCTATTTGGATCATTAGTTACAGAATTAGAAGAGGTAAAATAAGAAAAAGAGACGGTCAAAGAAAATGTATATTGATAATTTGTAGTGGTTCTGACAAGGAATTAAGAGGGAAGAAACTTTCACAATTTTAATCATTTCATAAAAAAGCTTAACCTTTGGCATATCTAGGGGCTAAATATCTTAATTGTTAGACTAATTGTTCGAACATAGATTCATAAAGATACGAATATTGAAAAAAGGGCTTTGTAAGTGGTTATTAGAAAAACGATCATAGTTACGCAATGGTACACACTTTTATGACCAAATCGGCTTAAGCCCTTTGTGCACATCAAGCGAAATTTTCGGTAGCAAACACATGGTGACAAAAAACTATGCATTCATTTGGCCAATCTGTCACACTTTTTTGGTTAAATAAATCCTTGACGTGGCGCAAAAACTGATCAAAGAAAGAGTATTCTTGCAATCGGTAAATACACAAAACGAGAGCCGTTGTCGTTGTTTAGCTTTCGAAGCCATCAACACATCATCCAAACAAATGCACCGAATCATGTGTATGCCATGGGAGTAGTGTAATTGTGTAGACAAAGATCTGCCAATACACAAACACATGCATTGGAAAAAGAATAGCTAAAAGACAGGGTTGCCGAGCGTGGGTAATGTGGTATTTATATCCTAGAAGCGTTTTCGCAATTAATACAATAGAAGTACAACATTCTAACGTAAGGCCTTTGAAGCCTTTACACTTAATATGACCGATATCTCCAGATATTTGTACATTCAATTAAAAATTTGCTGAAATCGGTAAAGGAATTTGCATTATTGATTAACATTTTTTGCAATTTTAATTTATGGCTAAGCTTAAAAATCAAATTAAATTGGTGATTAACTCTATATAGCAATTATTTAAAGAAGATAAATTGTCGTTTCCAATATGGGCCCCTCTTTATTGTCGGGAACGTGGTCTTAAAAGAGTATTATAAACAAATAAATTTATACATATACTTAGATTGAATCATAATAGCTACCAATCTTAGCATTTTGCGCACAATACCACCAAATCTAGATCCACATGTGTTATCTTCCGTCCTCAGTGCCGTTTTCCAAGTTAATATAATCTCTATATGAATAATAAAATATTAAAAGAACGTTTGCATTCTTTAATGTCCTTCAATTTATTACGTTTAGAAATTATTCATTCGATATGTTCACATCCTAATTTTTTTCGCTTTTCATTATTTTAGCATAACGTTTTCCACAGTATTTTTTGTTTTTACTTTCAGTTATAAATAAATTATATATTTTGGGGATATAAAAACAGCAGTTTCTATTTTTCTTAAAATTTTTTTGTTCTAGCCACGCTACTTTGTATCTGCATATGATAGAAGCGAGACATATATTTGACTCATTCTCACAATTTTTCGCAACGGATATGTGTGAAAGGGAACACAATATAATCTTGATCAATGCACAATTTAAACTGTTAAATACCAATTTAATTCGTAAATTTGAAAATATGTTCAACGTACGCCTTGTTTACCAATCATTTACCGTGATACAAAAGAAAATAGAATTTCTATATGAAAAATTATTAAGCAATTAAATCCTTTTTTGAAAAGCATTTTGTAAGTCAATACCATATTTAATCGATCCAATCTAGGTCTATATTTTTTCTGTGTATGCAATTTATTTTGTTTTTGTTTAATAACTTTACTTGTCGACTTATTCCTCTATAGTTGGCACATTCTGTGTTGTCTCCTTTCTTGTATACTGGACATAGTATGCTGAGGCTCCAATCACCGGGTATGCGTTCTTCTAGCCAGATCGCGCAGACGATCTGATCCACTTCGCCGCCATTGTTGGACTCTAGCAGCTGGGAAAAATGTTAGAGAGCGCACCTCTTATCCTATTTAGCTGAAATTTTGCACAATAGCTGCCTCTATAACCTGCAAGTATGATCTGAATAGGCCTAAAACCAGATACAGCTTCCATATAAACAGATCTCCCGATTAAACGTATATTTTTGATCGTCTTGACATTCTAAGTCGATTTAGCCATGTCCGTCCGTCAGTCGTAAGCGCGCTAGATTTCAAAGGAAAGATGCTAGTTTGATATTTTGCACTAATTCTTCTTGGTAGTGTAGGTCGGTTGGGATTGTAAATAGGTCATATCGGTCTATATTGTCATATGGCTGCCATATAAGCCTATGTTGGATCTTGACTTCTTGAGCCCAAAGAGGGCGCAACTTAGCAAGCTTTTAATTGTTCTTTCTGCAGAATAGACTTTTTCATCTTTCCTTTTATCGCGATATCTCTCCATCTTAACATTCTAAGTCGATTTAGCCATGTCCGTCCGCCAGTCGTAAGCGCGCTTAATTTCGAAGGAAAAAAGCTAGGCGCTTGATATTTTGCACTAATTCTTCTTGTTAGTGTAGGTCGGTTGAGATTGCAAATAGGCCATATCGATCTGTTTTCATATGGCCGATGATAGATCTTGACTTCTTGAGCCCATAGAAGGCGAAACTTAGCACGCTTTCACTTGTTATTTCTGCGAAATAGACGTTTCTCCTCTTTCCTTTTATCCCGATATTTCTCCTTCATTTGGCGCGTTGCTGCTGATTGCAGGATTGCTCTATATGCCGCATTCTTGGCTTCAGTAGCGTTTCGACACTCTTGGTCGAATCTTGGGTTTCTTGGGAGTGGCTCTGGTACCCAAGTAGGATTTCGCGGCATTTTTCCAAGGAGTGGACAATGGTTTGCCACCTCGCCGTTATATCATCGAAACAAGGAGTGCTTTCATCAAGCAGTTGGATCAGTCGAGTGGAAAATGCCGTTGCCATCTGCTGTGGTTGCAGCTTTTCAATGTACGCTTGTTGCAACAAAGTAATGCTCCGAATCGATCTTCGTTCCTCGGATCGATCGTACATCTAACACGCAGAATGAATGCCTTCTATTTATTGCAACAATTCAGATTAATTCGATTCCTTACTTCTGTATCTTTGAACAACAATGCAGCTTTGTGATTTTTTTTATGATGAAATCTGGTGCTGCTTACTACCATGTGTTTTGCCGCGGCAGAGTCTATAAGCCTCAACACTTTATCGGACGTTATCTCTTTGAGTCAAAATTTTCCGACTGTTGGACCAAAGATATATTCTTTCCCTATCTTCGTATTAAAAGTTCCCAGGATGATTTTCATATCGTGAGCGGAGTAGCGGTCGAATTTCCTCCTTTGGTGCTCGTAGAAAATATCTTTGGTCTGCTAGACCTTGACTTGTGTCGGGCCAGGGGCACAAATAAGGCTAATGTTAAATAATTTAGTCTTTATGCGGATTGCAGCCATCTTCTCTTCCACCGGAGTAAACCTGGAGATCAGGTGTTTCAGTCTTAGACTAAACACAGATCCACAGTCAAGTTCATGCCTCGTGTCATGACAGCTATAGTACGGTGGGTCACCGTTTGGTGTTGTTGTGACGTCTTTCCCGATCTATTGCACTACTTGTTAGGCGGTTCTATCTGCCATTGTACCTTGCTAATATATTCGCAAGAGCGAATATAGCATTTTTTCTATAGAGTCCGGGCATTCCATGTGCAAATTGCAGATCATGGTCCTTTTTTCGTTTGCGTGGGTCGTCAACGTTAGGAGAGTCCGTTGCTACTGTCTTTTGTTTGTCAGAGTAATCGATATGATTTTCAGACGGCGGGTTACTGGCCCAGCGCCCCAACCACATGGGTTAAGGGAATCGCAGTTGCATCCCCCCAATTCACCAGCCCCTTGCTTCGAGATCCGACGGCGGCTTCCTGCCGCCCCTAATCTAAGAATATACGCCGATGTTGCCCTTTGGTTATTTAAAGGCGGCAATATCTCGCCATATCATTTCTAGTATCGTTGGCACATAGTATTTAACTACAGAATCCTCTCTGAGATTCTCGAAATCGCTTACTGCCCACGACTGCATTTGCCGCTACTCCGCATAAATACCAAGCTTTCCCCTGACAACATGGACCCCACACAAGTCGAAGGTCAAAGAAGCTTCTCGATTTCTGAACCAATGAAGATCCATATCGGACGATATTTAGGTATAGCTGTCATATTGATCGATTTGCCGATTTAGGGACGTAAGCACATAAAAAGATGATTTATTGCCCGATTTCACTGAAATTTGAGAAATTCGATTAAAAAATGTGTAAACCCTAATGTGTTTGTGAGAACTCAAAAGGACTTATTTTCCAATTTTTTGATAAAAAATTGACTAATTTGACATATGTGGTTTGAATATTTGTTAGTACGGTTCTATAACATGTCCTCTTTACCAAGCAAAAAAGAAAAAGTTTAGGTATTCGAGCAAGTTTTTTCCATTGAGACTTAATAATAAAAATATTTTCTTTTGCCAACCAATTATTTTAAGATTTTTAGATTTCCAAACAGCATAACTTGCAACTAAAAAGTAGGATTTAATTTTCTAAATTTTTGTAGGAATTTTTGAGCATTATCCAGGAAAAAAAATTGAAATCGGAACATAAATGAAGATTTGGCAGCCCAAACAAACTTTCAAAATGCCTAGGTGAATAACTTTTCTCAAACGGCAGTTTTGTTTACTAGTTTTTTCTATTCTATCTCACATCACAATAGTATGACCTGCTCCTATCCTCTCTCCATTCTCCCATAGCCTTTAGTTTCATAGGCACAGTGGCTGTCTCATGCTTAATCTGTATGCTTTTGAGCCGATATCTAGAATAGTCACCAGTGCCCTGGTATGCGTTTTCTCATCGTTCCGCCTACGCAAAGCGTCAAGGCCGTGGGCAAAAATGGCAAAAGTCAACATATTTGTAATGCAAATTTTTGGATGCAATTTGCGAGAGAACATTCCAATTACTGTAAATGTAAAATTTGGTGTCAATATGTCGAGTAGTTTTGTGTATATAGGGGTTCAAATCCAATGCGTTTGGGTTATGCCCTTTTTCTTTGTTTAATGGCGAAAATTAGAAACTGTATCTTTTCTCATCATTTTAGTATTTCGAGTAACGGTCGGTATGAAAGAGTGTCAATTGGCTAGTTTGGGATGTAAATAATGTGACAGTATCTTTTTTTGTATATAAATATTGATCATATGGAATTTATAGTTGCCCAAAGCTGAAGTACATAGTACGAACTCGTGGAAGTGAATGCCAACTTAAGTAAATCCGAAAAAAAACGTTCGCCCTAGTTTTTTTGTTTTTAAGTCTTAAAAGGTATGTTCTTTAACCTGCAAAAGCATCAGCTGCATCTGCCTGCAACAACAAAAGTTATTAATCTTTCAAAAGCCGCCACCATATGATGGGATCCCATTTAAAGTGTTGTATCGATTTGACTTTTTGAGCCACCAGAAGCCTTAATAGTTGTCCGATTTGGCTGAAATTTAGCATGCAGTGTTTTGTAATGACTTAAAATAACGATGCCAAGTATGTTTCAAATCCGGCCATAATCTGGTATAGCTCCCATATAAACCTATCTCCCGATTTTATATCTAAAGCCCCTGGAAACACTAATAGTTTTACGATTGGGTTGAAATTTTGCCAGCAGTGGGTTATTTTGACCTTTCATATCCATGGTAAGCAGGTAAGCCTTGTCCAAGCTGGTCTATAACTCAATATAGCTCTCACATAAACCGAACTCTGTTTCAAATTCCAGCGAAATCAGGTAATAATTGCGGCTTCTATGGGCTTTAGGCCCTATGGCTATGGGCTATTTAGGTCCCATGGGCTTTAGGCTATATCTAAATATGGTCCGATAAGAACCATATTCGGGTCGACTGACGGGAGGCTTATAAGAACTCCTTGTTTCAAATTTCAGCCAAATTGGGTAATGAATGCAGCTTTTTTGGGCTTAAGACCTTAAATCGGAAGGTCGGTCTACATGGGACCTATTCCAATACGTGGGTCTATATGGTCCATTTTTGGTCCTAAGTCTTCCATAATAATAAATAACATATTTGCCATGTTTTATTCACCTAGGATAACTAGTTATATTTTTGGCCAACTTGCCTCTGAACTCACGACACCGCGCTACGCCAGAACAATATGTTCTCTGAAACTACTGTACTCATAATGTCCTGATGTTGCACTTCTTTTCCATCGCCATCTAACCTACTACTGTGGCTTATGTTAGTATTGGTCCAACCACGGTCCTTTAGAGCCAGTGAACTATATTTAATGGCAGGCCTCATTTCAAGCTTACTACCCAACGAAATTGAGATCAATTTCGGTGGGCATTCTCAGTAAGTTCCTGAAGGTGACACTTCCAGTTCAGTTTTTTATCTTTATGCTCTGGTCTTTCGCTAACTGTAATACCACAAAGGGCTAAAAACGGTCTAAATGTGATTGATTGTTGGGCTTTGCTTGTACCTTAGTTAATCCGATTGAAATTCATTTTCTTACTGAACTAAGATCAATATGAAACGATGCAAATTGAATAACCACATAAAATCTAGCATTTTCTTATTCCTAAAATTTCCCATTTCGCAAACTTTACATAGGACTTGACTTGGCACTAATGTGTGAGTTGTTGAATCTATCTTGTCTTGCTTCTTGGGTCGCTTGGCTTAACAAACTTTTCCCATCGCCCCCAATAACCGCTGGAATTGACCTTCATTTCGACAGCATTTATGTCAATACGAAACTCTTAACACTGATATTGTTGGTATCTTACTCACGATTTTCCCTTCACCAATCAACCCCTTTTCCACAATCTTTAAATTTGGCATCGAAAACGGTTTAGACTCTTCATCTGGTACTACGTTTGTATTACGACGCTAAGCAGATGTACGGATACGACTTCCACACCGTCAGTTCCAAGTGAACGAACTATGGCAAAAAAGGCATCCCAAAAATCTAACAAATTGACTGGCCTTCATCAAAGAATTACATAACTTTAAGCAAAGACGATGAAAAATATTTTGTTATTAAATATTTGTTACTTGTGCATGTCTAGCTCATATCTCTCCCTTTGTCTTTGCTCAGTGAGCTGCGTTTTCTGCATAAATTCTTTGCCATCCCATAACAGGCAATGGAAAATAGTCACACATTGCCCCCTCTACCATCGCCTTTTTTTACTCCAATCGTACAAAAAATAAGACAAGAACGAACAGTCAATATAAATGCGCCACATGCATCTTTAAAACGGTCAAAAAGATGAAAGAAACAGACACCAAATTCCAACGACTCAACAGAGGTACACAAATGTTGAAAGACATATCTGTTCAAAAATTTCGGGCAAGTAAACAACTGAAAATAATAATCCTAAAACGTGAGCTGACATACCCTACACTCATCTTAGGATTGAGGGGTAGAATAGAAGTGACATAAAGACAAGTTAGTTTTTTAAATTTAATCAAAAAGCGAACATAGAAAATTATTTATTTCTTAACATTTATTTTCTTTTTTTTTTCAGGTAAGTTTCATAAAAATATCCCAGAAACATTTACATATCATTAGGTAAGTTGTTTGACAAATCAATTAATAAGGAGGAATTTTTTCTCAATGTACCCATTTCGCACGTAATTAACGTTGAGTTTGAGCGCCCCTGTAGCCGAGTTGATAGTGTGTTCAATGGACTTGTCTAAGTATAAAAGAAAAACAAGCACCTAACCCAACATTGAGCTTTAATTTGCCATGTTGCGAATAAAAAAAACACATCGGGTAACGTTGGGAGCAAATAATAAAAATACAGATATTAATCGTCGATTTGAACTCTAACGCCCATTCAATAGATGAGGCTATGTTTAAAATCGATCCGGTGCACGAAAACGCATATGCATTAAATATTCTTTACAATACAATAATCCAAATTAGAAAATTAGTGTTAAAGTTCTTAAAAAACGATGAGCAATATAACATCTAAATATCCATTTACGACCCTACACCTTTACCTTATATGATTTATGTGTCTGCCCGTGTGTAAGTAATAATCATGCTACCCTGAAAATTGTTTTAACGAATAATTGTATTCACCCCACGATATTCGTAGCGAATATGATCCAGATCGAACCACCAAACTACGTGATTGTAAACAAATCTTCCGTATTGACATCTTGAATTTTTAGGGGTGCATGTTTCATCCTTCGGCAAGCTCTAAGTATCACAGGGAATTGGGATTAAACAAAAGTTTAAATGTAATCCTTCAATCGAACTATCAAACTATTTTAAGGTTGAAGACCAAGAACTCTGGTTCTTGGTACTGATCTCATTGGTTAACCTGATCTCATCAGTTTATGAGGCAGTCCGAAAGTTAGTGCAAAAGAACGACTGAAGTATGCGGCTTTGCCAGTAAATATGTCATATTAGCGGGGTGTTATAGGGACCCCCCAGACACTATATAGGTTCCGAAAGTGAATATCAGGTTTTTACTGTGCTCCAAAACGTCAGTTTTGGGGGATGGGGGCCCCCAAACAAAGATAATAAAACCAAGGCACCTGCATAGATAATCTCTAAACAAGTACGAGAGCGAGATGAAGTCACCCAAAAGGGCCTCATAGATCGGTTTTTACGAGTCCATAGAGGAAGTGAATAAGTATTTTAGATTTCGCAGGGTGCTCTAATAAGATCCGAAAGCCCTTGGAAGCATTCTAAGGGATCACGGATCGTAGCACAGAGAAGCTTGAGCTACTAGCAGACGATGGTGTCAAGGTAGATAAAGTTGTTGACTTTCTCAAAGTTGTGGTTCCCAACTTTCCATTACTTTTGTTTTAACTCCATCGATTCTTTCAAAAATTGCAGTTACTACTTCTGGTGACCGACCTACGATATCGATGTCGTCAGCATAGGCGAGCAACATTTGTTGTCTTGTGAGTACTGTGTCATATATATTTACATCTGCATCTCGTATAATCTTCTCCAGCAAGATACTAAAGAGATCACACGGTAGGCTGTCTCCTTGTCTGAAACCTTGTTTGGTATTAAATCGTTAGGAGAGATTCTTTCTTATTCTTAGTCCTGTATGCGATGGGGAGGAGACTTATTCTTCTGTAGTTGGCATATTCCGTTTTGTATACTTTCTTGTGTGCGGGACATAGCATGCTGAAGTTCCAATCATCGGGTCTTTCCTTTTCTTGTTTCTTTCTGCGGAATAGGCGTTTCTCCTCTCTTCTTTTCTCCCGATAGCTCTCCTACATCTGGCGCGTTGCTAATGATTGCAGGATTGCTCTGTATGCCGCATTCTTGGCTTCAGTAGCATCTCGACACTCTTGGTAGTACCATGGGTTTCTTGGGGGAGGCTTCTGGTACCCAAGTAGGGATTTCGCGGCATTTTCCAAGAAATGGGTTTGCCACTACGCCATTTAATCATCGGAACATGGAGAGCTTTCATCAAGCAGTTGGATCAGTCGTGTGGAGTATTCCGTTGCCATCTGTTGTGTTTGCAGCTTTTCAATATCCATCTTCCCTGCAGTATCAGATAGTACTTTCCTCCCCATGTTCAAACGGGTGCGAACCTTTGCTGCAACAAGGTAATGATCCGAGTCTATATTCGCTCCACGCTGGATTAAAGTCTTAAATTTATCAGAACGTGATCAATTTCAACGGTTGTTATCCAATTAAAATGCTGGCGACATTTGTGAGGTACAGTACCATTTGGTATGGTTATGTAAAAATCTCTCTACAAAGACGTGTCCCCTGCGGCACGCCGTTCGGACTTGGCTTCAAAAAGGAGGCCCGTCATCGTTGCGCTTAAACTTGAATCGGACAACACTCATTGATATGTGAGAAGTTTGCCCCTGTTTCTTAATGGAATATACATGGGCAAATTTGCATCGCGATTCGCTGGGTGGTTTTCATCTTGAAGGTGGATAAATCTAGCCAATCTCTACCCAACAACTACGGGCCAATCACCCTCTCATCCTTATTTTGAATATTTGAACAGTCTCGACCCTTCACAGTTATGCGGCTATTAGCAAGCTCATACAAATGGTGCGAACAGAACGCGTGCTGATAGCCTTGCCGAGATAGTTAGTGCGATAAAACTAGTTACATACAAGTTAATGCAAATAAGCTTGTATATAAGATAGTGACAGATCAGATAGCAATGCCGATTAATTAAGTGAAAATAGTTCCAAAGCGTTTTTCGTGCTTTTTTGCATTGTTGATGTTTACTTTTTAGAGTCCAGTCGTGTTTAATGCTTTTAAAATTAAAAAATGCCTAGCGATCAAACAATAAGTGAAATTTTTTACAGCGTTACATAAGTAATGAAATTCACTACATTCACTCCTTTTTAGTTTTTGGACACATATTCTTCTCGCATGGGAATAAGTGTCAAAACGCTGGTCTCAGCATCATCACACACTCTGTTCGTAACCCTAAGACTTGGTCAGTTGAAAATGGCCTTCATATTGTGATTTAATTCATCGAAGAGAATTTAAGAGTGGATGACTTCACTTTGGCGGTCTTATTGAACATGGGAGTGCGCTTTAAATAACGAAAAGTTGTCCCCTCTTTTGCTGGAAGGGCGGATTATTAACACATCGATAGTGGAGAGCTGTGTATTCTGGTTATCAATGAGATTCTGAGGTCTTTCCAGAAAGAGAAGGTGAAGGTCGTTACCAACGCGGACGTCATGGTTGGTGGCCGCTTCCTCTCTTCTTTTACGGACCTCTTTCAGAGTGTGTGTTTCGAAAATTGTCTGAATGGGCGAGAAACTGAACAGGAAGCGAAAGATGGTGTTTTCAGGGAACCTGTCCTGGATGGAATCGAGCTTTAGCACTCCTCCGGCCGACATACTTAACCAGAGATTAAGCTGGCGAATGTCGAGGAAATGGGTCTAAATGAGCTCTAATCCTGTCGCAACTAGATAGCAAAGAGTTTGGGGGCTTAGGCCGGTAACTGTTTACTGGATGTTTACTGCGCTTGTTCAGCCAATTCCCGTGTCTGGATGAGATGGTACAGGGTATCGCGGCGATGTTTAACTCGGGCGCAAGGCGGAGGCCCCGAGATTGGTGCTGAATACAATTCTCGATCATAGGTAATTTTACATGCATGTTAGATGTGTGGCAACGAAGATCTCAATAAGACGGGAGTTATTCCCGAAATGAGCTGGGGTAATGGTAAGAGTTTCTTCTCGGTTCATCTGGTTCCCTACTCTTTTGTCCTGTGCGTTGGTTTATTTTTTCTGCCGTACTGTGCCATGTTGAATCTAAATCTGTTTGTTTAACTCGACTTAGATATTAAACCTTAGAAACCTTGCAAAACGCAATATCTGTCCGATTGTGCTGAAATTTGGTACGTGAGGTGCGAAGGCTGCGATATAAGAGGCCTAGGCGACATTAAGTGTTTCCATATGCAATCTGACATCTCCATTGGTAAATTTGACAATTTTTAGCATAATCGTACTCAAACCGTTTTGCTGTACGACCATCATTTATATTGGTTTCAGTGACTTGAAAATATTAATTTGGCAAATGTTAAATGTCGCTGAAAGACGAATTCCGTGATTATCGACCAAAAACGGCCATTGTATCAGAGAACATTGATGCCGTGCGTGAACTTATAATGCAAAATCGACATGTGACGAGACATCCTTGGCAAGAGGCATCCTTGGTCTTTGCTTCCACCAGCATACATTCGATATAGCATGAACACCTGGCCGGTCAATTCTAAGTGGTACACCACAAGGGGTTTGCCTGAAATCTTAAGAGAAATTCGTAAAACGAATCATCATTTACGATGACATAGGCTTCAACCAACGCCATTTTGACCGGCCAAAACGTCGAATTAGTGGATTATCCTTCGTACAGTAATTGACACACAATTACTTCTTTTTTTAATCCCTCACATTAGTATAGAAAAAAGTTTTAAAGGTGCCTCAATCGGGGTTGAAAGAGTGATTCGATAATTGGTTGGAGCGCATGCAAAAGTGTATAAATCATACTGGGAAATACTTTGAAAACAATAAAACTATTTTTGCTGACAAAAATTTAAATTTTCATTGTCAGACCAGAAATTTCATTTAATTTTAATTTCAAATACGACTTAATAGGTAGATAGAAAATCAAATAAAAATCCTTTAACTTGAGTTTTAGATCTCCGAAGAACTTATTTTGCTCAAATGGTCTGAAATATACAATGTGATGTACGCTTACAACACTTAACACCCACACTGAACGGCGCAAAAAGGTCAATAAAGGACTTTATCCCCCCAGAAAGTCAAATGCTTTCCAACTTGACTTTTTGAATCCCCAGAAGTCAACCATTCGCCGACTTACTGTCTTCAGATAATCCTCATATAAACTGACCTACTTGCCATTAACTCTTATGTTGTGGTATTTTATCAGAATCTATTGTGATGGGTATCCAAGATTCTGCCTGGCCAAACTTGGCGCCTTTTTACTTGTTGTTTGCTCATTTTTTCATCTTTCTTAGAACTGTTAAAACATGAACCATCATGACAAAGCAAACCTCTACCTGGTGTCATGGCATATTGTAAGAGGGAAACAATACTTCTAAATTTCAATTAATGGCAACATAAAAGATCAGACTTTATCTTCAATACCCAAAGGTTTACGTTAGACATTCAGTTATGAACTTTTGATTACTATAAGGTTTTTGTCTTGAAGTTACCTCATAAAAGTTGCATATTTTTCAATATTTTCATTTTGCCAGTTTTGTTGTTGTATTTGTCGAACTTCTAGTCATATTAAAAGATCTAAACAAAACTTGGAAAATTAGACAGACGGCTTGTCTGCTGGCCGGCCAGCCAACCAACCATCCAACCATAGACATAAAGGCCTGCAGCACATTCATACAGAAAATCGACGACTTAAAACAATCTCATAGAGCAAAAAAATCTTCCAACAATGCATTTTTTTAAATGCAAAAAAAAAAATTGTTGTTTTTAGGTTAAAGTGTTATTTTTGTTGGTATTTTCATTGAGATTTTTCAGATTTGTGTCTCATTTGGTTGAGATTGGTGGGTAGTTTTTTTTCATTATTTTAGGAACGAAGAGTGTTGAGTCTGACTTGTTTTATGTTCTTATGTTGTGGTATTGTTGTTGTTACTTTTTATTTCTAAACAAACTTTGATCTATAAAGGTTATCAAGAATTTACAATCATAAAGTTTCAATAGCGTCGACATTGTTTGGGATATTTCGATTTTCGCTGCTGTGGTGGTCTTTTCAAAAGCTTCTCTGTCGTCTTGCTCTATACATTCAGACAATTGATTTCCACGGAACAGGTTACAGATAGTTTAGAAATATATGCAGTTAGATAAGTAAGGTTTCGCTAAGGTGCTCTCTTAACTAGATAGAGCGTAGGGCCAGGAGAACTGAATTAGATTAGAGAACATGTAAGAATATGAGGTATACAAATCTAGTCATTCCATTTGTAATACCTCGAGATATCAATTTGCGACTCCATAAAATGTGCATACGAGTATTCTTGATCGTCTTGACATTTTAAGTCGATATAGCCATGTCCGTCAGTGATAAAGGTCGAACGCGTAACGTCATCAGTTCAAAAATGCGTAAACAAATTTCTTATTGATGTAGGTCGTTGGGGACCATGTCGGCTCATATATCGCATCCCATATAAAGTGGTCCTTTGGCTTGATTAATTGTGTCCCTAGAAGACGCAATCATTTTGCGATTTGCCTCAAATTTAGTGTTCTGTTACGATTTAGTCTTGCCAAATACGATCCAAATCGGCCTATAGCCTGATATAGTTCCCGTAGAAACTTACTTCCCGATTTGGCATTTTGATCTCCTAGAAGCTACAATCGTTATCCGATTTGGTTGAAATTTTGAACGTAAAGTTTTGATATGACTTTCAACATTCAGAATGAGTCCCTAACTTCATATAGCTCCCATAAAAACCCATCTTCCGATTAGTGGTCTACTGCCCTTAAACTTAAATTTTTGTCTGGCTAGTGTTTTTTTTTAGCAGAATCAATGGTTGTGGGTTTCGATGGTACGGTCCGCCCGAACTTATCGCTATGTTATGATTGGGCTCACTTTAAATTTTCATAGCGGTGCATTTTGATCCAAATTGTGTAATATATCTAGCAAGCATGTTTTTGCTAGAGGAAAAGTCCTCATTTAGAGCCTCTTTTGTGCTTCCGGGGAGCCATTACCTTCCAAAGAAAGGTAATGGCTCCCTACAACATAACATTACCTCATTGACTATGAAAGCGATTAATAAAATGCTTTTTCTTTCGACTATTGCGGTTGTAATAATTAAAGTAAAGACGTAAAGACTCTTGAATTTAATATTTTGATTCGCAGCAAATAAGATCTAGGGGTACGTTCGTTTCAAATGCGGCGTGGGATAAAAAAGCGTTTGCTAACCATACACATAAATTTATGCAGCTAAATCAAGGATATTTAAGTAATGCTGGCTCGAGTTTAGTCATTTTTCACATCATTTTCGACGTCTTAAAATTACAGCAATTACTTTTCGACATTGGCTTGACCTTTTAAGCTATATAGTGAATTGAAAATTCGTATAATAATTTGGCTCCTTCTCTAGCATTCAAGGACATAGCTCGATCTATTTTACTGTTTTTGGGTTTCTATTACGTTTTCTTGCTTTATTTATAATTTTGTGAAGTTTCATCAATAACTTTTAATCAAGAACTGATAAAATCGCAAAATGTTCTATTCAAATGACAAAAAATGAATTTATAACTTTATTCTGTTTTTGTAGTATTGTTCTTAACTATATATAGGGAAACTGATTTTTATACCTACCACCGAAGGATGGGGGTATATTCATTTTGTCATTCCGTTTACAACACATCGAAATATCAATTTCCGACCCGATAAAGTATGTATTGGGTTGCCTAACAAGTAATTGCGGATTTTTTAAAAGAAAGGAAATGCATTTTTAATAAAACTTAGAATGAACTTTAATCAAATATATTGTTGCCATTTTGTTCGATAACCTTCTGCCATTTAGTATTCCACGCTCATAGAACTTCTGGCCTTTATCTGCAAAAAACTGAACCAAGTGCGATTTTATAGCCTCATCATTGCCGAAAGCTTTACCATTTAAGGAGTTCTGCAAAAATCGAAATAAATGGTGCAAGGTCAGGGCTATATGGCGTATGCATCAAAAGTTCCCAGCCAAGCTCAGTCAGTTTTTGGCGAGTGATCAAAGATGTGTGCGGTCTAGCGTTGTCCTGGTGGAATATGACACCTTTACGATTGACCATTTCTGGTCGCTTCTCCTTGATGGCTGTATTCAATTTGTCCAATTGTTGACAGTAAACATCCGAATTAATCGTTTGGTTCCTTGGAAGCAGCTCAAAATATACCACACCCTTCCAATTCCACCAAACAGACAGCATAACCTTCTTTTGGTGGTTATCAGCCTTTGAAGTGGTTTGAACTGGTTCACCATGCTTGGACCATGATCGTTTTCGACTAACGTTGTTGTAAACAATCCATTTTTCATCTCCAGTTATGATTCGTTTTAAAAACGGATCGAATTCATTGCGTTTAAGGCGCATATCACAAGCGTTGATTCGGTTTGTTAAATTAATTTCTTTCAATACATGTGGTACCCATATAAAAATTGACGCCAAACAAACAAATGTAAACAAAATTTCTCGCACTTTTTTTCTAAAGCAAGCTAAAAGTAACGGCTGATAACTGACAGAAGAAAGAATGCAATTACAGAGTCACAAGCCATTGAAAAAAATTATCAACGTCGACTTTATTACTACCATATTACCGACAATTACTTTTTGGGCAACCCAATATATTCTTGATTGTCGCAAAAATCTAAGACGATCTAGCCATGTCCGACTGCCTGTCTATTGAAATCACGCTACAGTCTTTAAAATAAGAGATATTGAGCTGAAACTACTCATATTACTCAGATTTTTTCTTTGTTCGTAGGCAGGTTAAATACGAAGATGGGCTATATCGGACTACATCTTGATATAGCCCCCATATAGACCGATCTCTCGATTTGAGCTTTTGAGCTCATTAAAGGTCCATTTATTGTCCGACTTCGCTGAAATTTGGGATAGTGCGTCGACTTAGGCCCTTCGACATCCTTCTTCAATATGGCCCAGATCGGTCCAGATTTGGATATAGCTGCCATATAGACCGATCTTTCGATTTAAGGTTTTGGGCCCATAAAAGGCGCTTTTATTGTCCGATGTTACCGAAATTTGGGACAGTGAGTTTTATTAGGGCCTTCGACATCCTTTGTCAATTTGACCGAGGTCAGTCCAGATTTAAATATAGCTGCCATTTAGACCGATCTCTCGATTTAAGGTCTTGGGCCGATTTTGCCGAAATTTAGGACAGTGAGTTTTATTAGGGCCTTCGACATCCTTCTTAAATTTGGCCCAGATCAGTTCAGATTTGAATATAGCTGCCATATAGACCGATCTCTCGATTAAAAGTCTTGGTCCCATAAAGGCGCATTTAAAGAGTGATTTGTTAAGAGCTTGATAACTTTTTTAAAAAAAAAAACGCATAAAATTTGCAAAATCTCATCGGTTCTTTATTTGAAACGTTAGATTGGTCCATGGCATTTACTTTTTGAAGATAATTTCATTTAAATGTTGACCGTGGCTGCGTCTTAGGTGGTCCATTCGGAAAGTCCAATTTTGGGCAACTTTTTCGAGCATTTCGGCCGGAATAGCCCGAATTTCTTCGGAAATGTTGTCTTCCAAAGCTGGAATAGTTGCTGGCTTATTTCTGTAGACTTTAGACTTGACGTAGCCCCACAAAAAATAGTCTAAAGGCGTCAAATCGCATGATCTTGGTGGCCAACTTACCGGTCCATTTCTTGAGATGAATTGTTCTCCGAAGTTTTCCCTCAAAATGGCCATAGAATCGCGAGCTGTGTGGCATGTAGCGCCATCTTGTTGAAACCACATGTCAACCAAGTTCAGTTCTTCCATTTTTGGCAACAAAAAGTTTGTTAGCATCGAACGATAGCGATCGCCATTCACCGTAACGTTGCGTCCAACAGCATCTTTGAAAAAATACGGTCCAATGATTCCACCAGCGTACAAACCACACCAAACAGTGCATTTTTCGGGATGCATGGGCAGTTCTTGAACGGCTTCTGGTTGCTCTTCACTCCAAATGCGGCAATTTTGCTTATTTACGTAGCCATTCAACCAGAAATGAGCCTCATCGCTGAACAAAATTTGTCAAAATTTGAACACATTTCGAACCGAACACTGATTTTGGTAATAAAATTCAATGATTTGCAAGCGTTGCTCGTTAGTAAGTCTATTCATGATGAAATGTCAAAGCATACTGAGCATCTTTCTCTTTGACACCATGTCTGAAATCCCACGTGATCTGTCAAATACTAATGCATGAAAATCCTAACCTCAAAAAAATCACCCTTTATAATCCGATTTCCCTGAAATTTGTCACAGTGACTTATTTTAGGCTTCGACAACCGTGTCGTATATGGTTCAGATTAGTCTATATTTCAATATAGGTACCAAAAAACGAAATTTTGATCTACAAAATTGATCAATGAATTTTACTTATTAGACCACTTAATGACGGTGCCGAATTTGGTTCAAATCGGACCATATTTCGAAAAAGCTGCTTTGGGGTCATAAATTATGCATTTTTCACCGGATTATGTCGAAAGGCGGTTCGGTCCGACCGAATAATTTTATTTTTAAAATAGATACGTTTTGATAAATATCGGTGTATTTTTCAATTACTTTCTATTACAATTCTGAGAAAACAATTGGGATTAGTGTATTATCTGAGTATTTCCTATTCAAGTGAGTGGCAGTGTATATATTTAGTGCATATGGTATACACTTATGAATTGTTTCATGGTTGCCCATATATTTGTTAAACTTTACATAACGCAGTAAAATGTTAAACATTAACTATAAATACTTCATGACGTTGTTCCACTTTAAAATGTGGTTACCATAACCACATTCTTGAAGTCAAGTATTTTATTATTTTGCCATAGTAAAAGAGAATAATTTGCTCTATAAAGATAATGAGTAGTTATCTGTATTTTAATATGACGTTAATTGCGACGACAAAGGGGGTCCTAAATGCAATTAATTTTATATCAATGTTAGCAATAATCAGGTTTCTATAATTTGTTAACCCTTCACCTCTACTGTGGTACAGGGTATTATAACTTAGTGCGGTCTGCGTGATACAGGCAAAAGGGGACCAAAAGTAAGATATTGTAAATTAAAAAGATGAAAAAGGTGAAAGACATCTTGAAACTTGGTGTCGGAGATTTAAGAAGGAGCGCAGAAGATCGAGGCGTTTGGCACGCTATTCTAAGTTCAGCTTATGGGAGAAATGTTCTGTCATAGTAACACGCAGAAGAGAGAGAGAGCACGACATTCTGATTCGATTAAGTAAAGCCCGTTTGTCTGTCCATGTATCCATGCTAATTTGAGTACAAAGTACTGGTCGTAATTTTTATCTGATCGTCTTAAAATTTAGCAATGGCGGTTTTTCATTGGCCAAGAGACGAAGCCTATCGAAATTGAAAGAAATCGGTTTTGATTTGGATATAGCTTCCATACAAACGTTTGTCCTATTTGAACTAATCACCCTTATTATGTATGTCGTAGTCGAATTTCGAGAGCAGTCGTAGTCGAACTCGAATTTACATTTCGTTGGTATTATGTAAAAAAAATGACGTGAGTGTTTTTGTAATAGACGTATCCTACATATTTTAATAAATTCTGAACTACCCAGTGATAAAAACATCAGCTGATTGAAAATATTTGAGTTACAATTGCCGGCTTTTTAAACGTTTCGTAATAAAAAGTAAAAAAGTAAAATAAAAATGCTAAGTGTTGCAAATTTTTCATCTTCTGACGAAGAAGACGAAACCAATGCTTATAATCTTATTTGTTATCGCAGTCAGATAAGAATTCAGTCAAACATATTTTCCCTTCCAAGTTCAAAGTAAGTATGTTTCCTTTCACGTTTCTCCCAAATTATCAATATTTTTTTGCAGATTTGTAAGCAATTTTAGACTGAACAAAGCGTCTTTTCGGTACGTTCTAAGGACAATTTCACAAAAACTTCGTGATCCCTCCAGATCAACATGTGTGCCGAAAACTTTGCGGCTGGCAGCAACACTAAGAATACTCGCGGAAGGTAGCTACCAAAAAGGAGCAGGAAACGATTTCAACGTGGGCCTGGCACAACCCACAATGAGTTGTGTCTTTCACGAGTGCATAGATGCGATGTATAGCGAACTTTGCTCCAAATGGATTACATTCAAAATGAGCGAAAGGGAAAAGATGGAAATAAAGGAACATTTCTATGGCCAAACGAGGTTTCCGGGCGTAATTGGCTGTATTGATGGCACCCATATAAAGATTTTGGCTCCAACTCTATCAGAACGTTGGAAATACTATAATAGAAAGGGATTTTATAGCTTAAATGTGATGGTGGTGAGTAACTGATTAATATGCTATTCACAGAATTTTATAATGCAAAATTACAGGTCTGTGATCATAAACTAAGAATACGTTATATTTCACCAAGCCATCCAGGTTCAGCACACGATTCGTTGGTATGGAATGTTAGTGATCTTAAAGCATATCTTGCAGAACGATATAATAACGGAGAAAGAAACACATGGCTTTTAGGTATGATGGAATGACAAGGATAAAAACAAACTTATTTATCTATATATCTACAGGTGATAGAACCATATTTAATCACCCCCTTTAGGGCAGCAGAAGAAGGCAGTGCTGAGTCTCGATTTAACACAGTACATTCAAAAGCAAGAAATATTGTGGAAAGAACAATTGGTGTTGTAAAAAATAGATTCCGCTGCCTGCTTGGTGCGAGACAGTTGCATTATTCTCCAGAAATGGCCGCGAAGATTACCGCAGTTTGTGCAGCTTTACATAATATATGCATCCACTATAAACTCGATCATAGTGAATTTGAAATCCCTTTAGAAAATCAAAATTCAGATGAAGATTATAATGAAAATAATGGCGACATGACAGCAACAAGTATAAGATTAAATATCATGAACACAATGAATGTATAAAAAAATTAGTTTTATTGAACACAAAATATAAAAAATAACACAAAAGGTATCCTATACCCATGGCAATTAGGAACTTAACAGCAAAATAAAAAATGGCACTATGCATAAAAACACACAAATCATAAGAATTCTTGAATTCTGGCTTTTTCTATCTCAATTTTTTGTTGTTTGAGGGTTATTTCTTCCGTTCTCAATTTCAACATGTTGGTCCTATAGTTTTCTTTATTTCTAATTTGTTCTTTGTATAGCCTAAGTTTTTCCTTTTCCATTTTCAATCGTTCTTCTTGAACTTTATAATTTTTGCGACTATACCTCTCGATTTCCGACAAACTCTTTTTTACTTCTTCATATAAACTTGTCTGAATTTTAAGCTGTTGATCCAGAAGTACATTTTTGTCCACAGTTCGTTGCTTCCTTTTTCGAGTGGAAGTATTGGGTTGGATATCCACTTCTACATTGTCCTCGCTGACGTGTCCATCAACTTCGTCCTCCAAAATTTCTTGAATCAGGTTTACCGGCGAGCTTTGAACACCGATGGATGGGCATTCTGGACTTACAATAGAATTGATTTGCAGTAGTCCTGCTACTGCCTCCTCCAAAGGTGTCAACAACTTCTGGTTGAAAATGCCTCCACCAGTTGCACGGCTTTCCATCTTATTGTGCACGATTTTCTTCTTAACGCTGCTCTTCATATCTGCCCATACCTTCATCCAACCTTCAGCCTCACGTGTGGGAGGGCCTAAACTATTCAGCTTCCTTTGCAAATTATTCCACTGCTCTTTAATGGACAACTTGTCTGTGTTTTTATGGTATCCTTTAGCTATATTTGGGTTTTGACACATAAAATCCACAAGAGCTTCAAATTGTTTTGGTGTCGTTTTCTTTATCCTTTAAATATGTATAATTGAATAATTTTAGGTAAACAATGCACAAATGTTTGATACTAAGACTTACGTTTTGCTGTTATTCATTTTTATACCCTCCACCATAAGATGGGGGGTATACTAATTTCGTCATTCTGTTTGTAACTACTCGAAATATTCGTCTGAGACCCCATAAAGTATATACAGGGTGGCTGATGAATATTGCTACAATGATGAATATTGCTACATTTTTTTTTCGGTGTATGGAATAAATTTTTCTTTTATTCATGTTAAATTAAATTATTAAATTAATTATTAAATTATTATTAATTAAATTAATTAATTAATTAATTAAATTAATTATTAAATTATTATTATTAAATAGAAAAAAAGTTATTACATTTTTTTTTGGTAGCGGCTTTCATCAGCCACCCTGTATATTCTTGATCGTCGTGACATTTAATGTCGATCTAGCCATGTCCGTCCGTCTGTCCGTCCGTCCGTCCGTCCGTCCGTCTGTCTGTCGAAAGCACGCTAACTTCCGAAGGAGTAAAGCTAGCCGCTTGAAATTTTGCACAAATACTTCTTATAAGTGTAGGTCGGTTGGTATTGTAAATGGGCCATATCGGTCCATGTTTTGATATAGCTGCCATATAAACCGATCTTGGGTCTGGACTTCTTGAGCCTCTAGAGTGCGCAATTCTTATCCGATTGGAATGAAATTTTACACGACGTGTTTTGTTATGATATCCAACAACTGTGCCTAGTGTAGTTCAAATCGGTCCATAACCTGATATAGCTGCCATAAAAACCGATCTTGGGTCTTGACTTCTTGAGCCTCTAGAGGGCGCAATTCTTATCCGAATGGAATGGAATTTCGCACGACGTGTTTTGTTATGATACCCAACAACTATGCTAAGTATGGTTTAAATCGGTCCATAACCTGATATAGCTGCCATATAAACCGATCTTGGGTCTTGACTTCTTGAGCCTCTAGAGGGCACAATTCTTATCCGATTTGAATGAATTTTTGCACGAGGTATTTCGTTATGATATTCAACTACTGTGCCAAGTATGGTTGAAATCGGTCCATAACCTGATATAGCTGTCATATAAACAGATCTGGGGATTTGAGTTCTTGATCTTCTAGAGGGCGCAATTCCTATCCGATTTGGCTGAAATTTTGCACGACATATTTTATTTTTACTTTCAACAAGTGTGTCAAATAAGGTTCAAATCGGTTCATAACCTGATATAGCTGCCATATAAACCGATCTGGGATCTTGACTTCTTGACCCCTAGAGGTCGCAATTATTATCCGATATGTCTGAAATTTTGTACGACGGATCCTCTCATGACCATCAACAAACGTGTTTATTATGGTCTGAATCGGTCTATAGCCCGATACAGATCCCATATAAATCGTTCTCTCTATTTTACTTCGTAAGCCCCAATGGGCGCAATTCTTATACGAATTGCGTGAAATTTTACACAGGTCTCCAACATATAATTTAATTGTGGTCCCAACCGGACCATATCTTGATATCGTTTTAATAGCAGAGCAACTCTTTTCTTATATCCTTTTTTGCCTAAGAAGAGATGCCGGGAAAAGAACTCGACAAATGCGATCCATGGTGGAGGGTATATAAGATTCGGCCCGGCCGAACTTAGCACGCTTTTACTTGTTGTGAATATTCTAGTTAAATTAAAGCCGCAAATAATATAACAATGCAAGCTGTTGGAAAGGGTGACATAAAGATGAACCTAACAACTCCAAGAGGTAATGACATTGTAACTGTTAGAGATATCCTCTATGTTCCAGATTTGGAAGTGAATCTTTTGTCTACAAAGAAGATTGTAGATCATCGAAATAGTGTAGATAGATCTGGATTTCGTATTATAAATTCTTTCAAATAGATCGTTGGAATGGCAAAGCAAGTAAATGGCTTATACAAATTGAACGTTTATTCAACTAAAAGCTCGTATATAGTGTATATCCTGTATATCATGCGCAAAAGGTATACAACATCGTTTCAGTTTCCCGTCAGAAGGTTCCAGAGTATCAAAAGTTTTAGATATTATTCACTCTGACGTATGTGTCCCTATGAAAGTGAAGTCCATGGGTGGAATTCTTTATTTTGTGACTTTCGTAAATGATTTTACGGGAAGGTAAGGGTACATTGCATAAAAAGCAAAGACGAAGTTGTGGATCGTTTTCTTGAATATAAAGCCGAGGTGGAAAATCAAACATAGAAGTCAATCAAAATTTTAAGAACTGGCAACGGTAAGGAATACGTGAATAAGAAACTGGCTGCTGAGTTAAGAAAAAGTGGAGTAATTCATCAGACTACGATTTCATAAACCCCAGACCAGAACGGTCTTGCTGAGAGGATGAACCGGAATTTGATGGAAAAAGCTCGGACAATGTTGTATGAAGCAGGTATGCCGAAATCTTTCTGGGCGGAAACAGTGAATTGTGCAAGCCATATCATAAACCGATCACCATACAAAATGTTACAAAAGACTCCGGAAGAAATGTGATCTGAACACAAGCCTAACGTAAGTTATTTTAAAATATTTGGATGTACAGCCATGTGTCATATCCCTAAACAAAAACGTCGTAAACTTGATGCAAAATCGGAAAAATGTGTATTTGTCGGCTACTCTAGTACGTCAAAAGGATATCGTGTTTACAGTTTTAATCGAAAACAAGTTTATGTATGCCGAGACGTTATATTTCACGAGACCGATTTTCATTATAAGAACAAAGATAACAAAATCCAAAGCAATGGTGAAATTCCCCTATACACGATTCAAGTGGGGGTACAACCTGGTTATATCCGTGATAATCAAAGCGATTTTGGGTCATGCTCATCAATCCTAGTTCAAAGCGAACATATTGATGATGTTCCTGCAGCAATTGGTTATGTACATAATCAAGACGTTTCATCGGTTCCACGCAGAAGTGAAAGACTCGCAGCGAAAAACAAAGCTCTAACCGTCAAACAAGAATGTAGCGCAGTCAAGCCAATAAGCCTTGAAGATGCCATAAACAGCTCTGAGAAGCTGAAATGGATTTACGCGAAGAAAAGCGAGATAAAATCTCTTGAAGAGAACAATACATGGAAATTAGTAGAAAAGCCGCCTGGAGTGAATGTCATCAAGACCAAATGGGTTTTCACAAAGAAAAAGGAGCCAGGTAACAATATTCGATATAAAGCCAAATTAGTAGCAAAGGGCTACACACAGAAAAGGGGAATTGACTACGACGAAACATATTCGCCTGAAGAGGATATCTTTGTTGAAAAACCTGTAAGTATTCCAATTAAGAATGATGATGATCATCTTTTAAAGCTGAATAAAGTAGTATATGGTCTTAACCAGTCGAGCTTAGTTTGGAATACGAAATTGGATAAAGTTGTTATCAAAATAGGACTGATTAGATCCAAAGTAGATACTTGCATTTACATGCACAGAGATGGATCAAATATGACGTTTTTGGCCATATATGTCGATGACATATTACTATTCAGCAATGAGACATCATATCGAAAAAAAAAATAAAAGCCCAATTAATGAAGGATTTCAAAATGAAATTTTTTGGAGAAGCAAAGCAATGCCTAAGAATTCGAATTTCACGAAAAGATGACAAAATTTATTTGGACCGGGAAGAATACATAGACGAAAAGTTGAAGAAATTTAATATGGACAACTGCAATCCTGTATCAACGCCAATTGATGTGAATGTCAAACTTTGAAAGGATATGTCTCCCAAAACAGCTGCCGAAATTCAAGAAATTTCAAAAATTCCCTATCAACAAGGAATTGGAAGTCTACTGTTTGCTTCGCAGTGCACTAGACCAGACATATGTCAAGCTGTTATAAGCTCAGTACTTTTAACAATTGTCCTGGAATGCAGTAAATCGAATTTTCAGATACCTGAAGGGAACAAAGGACGCCAAATTAACATTCTCTAAAAGTGTAAATGAAAATATAATTGCATATTCTGATTCCGACTGGGCTAGCGATTCCGATGAAAGGCGTTCAGTTACGGGATATGTAAATATTCTTCAAGGAGATCCTATATCTTGGGCTTCCAAAAATCAAACAACAATAGCATTATCGTCTACAGAAGCCGAATACATGGCACTCTCAGCCACAGTTTAGGAGATTGTATGGCTAAGAAAGTTTGAAGCAGAACTCAACCCAAAACTCAATGAAAAGCCAACAACAATCTATTGCGACAATTAAAGTGCAATGCATTTGGCATCAACCAGCAAATATTTAGCAAGATCGTTTGAAAGAGAACTCAACCCAAAACTCAATGAAAAGCCAACAACAATCTATTGCGACAATCAAAGTGCAATGCATTTGGCATCAACCAGCAAATATTTAGCAAGATCGAAACATATTGATGTTCGCCATCATTTTATACGCCATCAAAAGAGAGAGTCAAATGTTAATAAATTTGTTGGAGTTACAACTCAACTCATGATTGCAGACAATTTAACCAAAGCCGTTCCTACTGATAAACATTACTATTGTTCAACTCAAATGGGGCTACATTTTAATTAATTTTTATTCGAGTGTTGAAATAAACTCTTTGTAAAATATACTTGTACGAACAAAAACATGTAGGCCATGAGAATTGAATTTGTATTTTTATTTCTAGTCTTCGTAAACTCTGTTAATACATATTAAATATCTTTTACTTTGCAATCATTCAACTGAATAGACGTGTTTCTATTTTTTGCTCTGCTAAAAAGAATATTGTATATACCTGCGAAATGGAGGGACACAGAGGTCATTTTCATTTCAAAAGCAGGAAAATCATACCATGCGAAGGCGAAAGATTTTCGTCCTATTAGTCTGTCATCCTTCATGTTGAAGACTCTTGAGGGGTTGATAGAATCTTATCTTAGGGCAAAGATCCCTAGAGATCGTCTGTCTCGGAGACAGCATGCATATAGTAGTCCTAGTCCGCCCTAGTCGCATACATAGTCCTCCCTAGTCGCCCACATATACGGTTTCCTCGCTGTCAAGAAATACACTATTATAGCATATCTTGACATTGAAGGCACTTTCAATAATGTAAAACCGACATCAATCATGAAGAAGCTGGAGTTTCCAGAGATCAACACAACCGCAAGAAAGTTTATTAATATCTTACTTACTGAAAGATGCATTATGGTAGCATTGGGATCTGTAGATCTAAAGATGGGTCAGCAGAGCAACACCTGAAGGAGGTACACTGTATCGTCTACTCTGGAATACTGTCATTAACAATATATATATTATTGTCTCTGGAAGAAAAAATTGGTCGTGTATGCTGATGACGTGGCAGCGACTCCGGAGATCCGGAGAGGTAGACGGAGTCGAGCAATTTTCCTGGGTTTGAAGTCGGAATCTAGTAAAAATTGCTGGATTCCGCATGCCTGGTTGGAACACATTCTTATTTTTATACCCTCCACCATAGGATGGGGGTATACTAATTTCGTCATTCTGTTTGTAACTACTCGAAATATTCGTATGAGACCCCATAAAGTATATATATTCTTGACCGTCGCGACATTTTATGCCGATCTAGTCATGTCCGTCCGTCTGTCCGTCCGTCCGTCCGTCTGTCTGTCGAAAGTACGCTAATATCCGAAGGAGTAAAGCTAAACGCTTGCAATTTTGCACAAATACTTTTTATTAGTGTAGGTCGGTTGGTATTGTAAATGGGCCATATCGGTCCATGTTTTGATATAGCTGCCATATAAACCGATCTTGGGTATTGACTTCTTGAGCCTCTAATGTGAGCAATTATTATCCGATTGGAATGAAATTTCGAACGACGTGTTTTGCTATGATATCCAACAAGTGTGCCAAGTATGGTTCAAATCGGTTCATAACCTGATATAGCTGTCATATAAACCGATCTTGGGTCTTGACTTCTTGAGTCTCTAGAGGGCGCAATTCTCATCCGATTTGAATGAATTTTTGCACGAAGTATTGTATTTTGTTATGATATCCAACAACTGTACCAAGTATGGTTCAAATCGGTTTATAACCTGATATAGCTGTCATATAAAAACATCTGTGGACTTGACTTCTTGAGCGTCTAGAGGGCGCAATTCCTACCCGATTTGCCTGAAATTTCGCATGACTTATATAATTTTTACTTTCAACTACTGTGTCAAATAAGGTTCAAATCGGTGCATAACCTGATATAGCTGCCATATAAACCGATCTGGGATCTTGATATCTTAAGCCTATAGAGGTCACAATTATTATCCGATTTGCCTGAAATTTTGTACGACGGATTCTCTCATGACCATCAACATACGTGTTTACTATGGTCTGAATCGGTCAATAGCCCGATACAGCTCCCATATCAATCGGTCTCTCTATTTTACTTCTTGAGACCCCTAAGGGCGCAATTCTTATTCGAATTGGCTGACACTTTACACATGTCTCCAACATATAATATAATTGTGGTCCAAAGCGGACCATACCTTGAAATCGCTCTAATAGCAGAGCAAATCTTTTCTTATATCCTTTTTTGCCTAAAAAGAGATGCCGGGAAAAAAACTCGACAAATGCGATCCATGGTGGAGGGTATATAAGATTCGGCCCGGCAGAACTTAGCACGCTTTTACTTGTTCTAATTATTTTTATTCAGTTTTTGTAATTTTTAATCTTGTCACTTGAAAAATTCTCTACGACTGTTTCTGTCGAATTTCTCGTTAAAAAACGGCATACATAATACCAAAAAATGTAATAGATTTTAAACATAGTCGCATTTCAGGCGAAAAACGACATATGTAATACCATTCACAATAAACGACAGGAATTCGTTGTGACTACGACATACATAATAGAGGTGAATATTTCAATGATGTCGTCATTTGTGAACCGATTCTCAGGAAATTCTTCACAAGGCAGTCTCTTTTGAGTCTCAGTTAAAATTTAGATATAGCTTCCATATATATGTGTTGTCCCATTTTCACTTCAAGAGCATTTGCGAACGCTTTTATTTTCCGATCTTCTCAATATTTTGCACTACGCTTTCTTATACGACTACCACAAAACGTGGTAGATATGGCACCCATATATATGTATCGACCGACTTCACTTTTAGACCCTTTGTTTTGCACAACGTCTTCTATGAATTTTAATATGTCGCTAAAATTGTCTCAGATTTAGATATAGCTCCCATATATATTCTCGCCCGATTTCGACTAATACTGCAATGATTTGGTTTTTTGTTAATCGATCCTCTCAAAATTTGGCACTAAGCTTTATGTTATGACTCCTCTAATCACTGGTAAATGACATAGAAATCTATTCGGATTTATACATCTAGCTCCCATATAAAGGGTGATTTTTTTGAGGTTAGGATTTTCATGCATTAGTATTTGACAGATCACGTGGGATTTCAGACATGGTGTCAAAGAGAAAGATGCTCAGTATGCTTTGACATTTCATCATGAATAGACTTACTAACGAGCAACGCTTGCAAATCATTGAATTTTATTACCAAAATCAGTGTTCGGTTCGAAATGTGTTCATTCACTGTAACGTTGCGTCCAACAGCATCTTTGAAAAAATACGGTCCAATGATTCCACCAGCGTACAAACCACACCAAACAGTGCATTTTTCGGGATGCATGGGCAGTTCTTGAACGGCTTCTGGTTGCTCTTCACTCCAAATGCGGCAATTTTGCTTATTTACGTAGCCATTCAACCAGAAATGAGCCTCATCGCTGAACAAAATTTGTCAAAATTTGAACACATTTCGAACCGAACACTGATTTTGGTAATAAAATTCAATGATTTGCAAGCGTTGCTCGTTAGTAAGTCTATTCATGATGAAATGTCAAAGCATACTGAGCATCTTTCTCTTTGACACCATGTCTGAAATCCCACGTGATCTGTCAAATACTAATGCATGAAAATCCTAACCTCAAAAAAATCACCCTTTACATATATGTATGTGTCTCCCGACTTTCACTTATGGGGTCATTGTATACGCATTAATCAACCGATTTTCTCAAATTTTTTGCACAGGGATTTCCTCTATGACTCCCATGACATGTCAAGATTTTGGTCAAAATTCTACACAGAAAAAAATAACAAAGAAAAAACCAACAGCCAAATTTTTATATGGAAAAGTTAATTCTGAACGAATTTTAGCATTAAATTGAAGACATTCATCGTTGAAGTAGGAGTGCACAGACTTGACAGACAAAAAAATTTTAATTTTGTGTATTTTCAACAAATTCTTTTGTTGAGTTAGTTGTTAAATTGCAAACCCACATTATTTTTTCTGTAATTCTATTTTAGAAAAACCGACATTGAAAATGATGTCGGTATGCATGAGGATGCGTGGAAAACTACCAAACATGAGATCACGAGTTCAAAACTTCGCGGCTGTAAAATTAATAAAATTGTTTTAGGGTGATATAAGAGAGAGTTACAGAGAAAAACCCGAGAGAAAGCATATGACGAAAGAAAATAAGCAAGCAGCACTCACGTGCCGAACAAAGAAAACAAACAAATCACCACCACGACACAGCACATGTGCTCTTTGGTTTGCAAAGAGTGCCCTTCAACAACAAATTTGTATTTTGGGTCGTTGAGATTCAAAATAAGTTTTTCCAGGAAAATTTACAAAATTTGTCGGTGTTTTTTCGACAAAAGTTTTTGGTTTTCAAAATTATTTTTATCTGTGTATATTTCAAGTTTCATCAAATTTTAGTTCCGACGACGACGGTGTAGGGTATCAAAAGGTCGGCTTGGCCCAACTTTAGCCCGTCGTTACTTATTATACTTTATAACATAAAGTGATGGCCACCACTAAATGATTTAGTAGCGATCTCGGACGACCATTGCGGTGGTCGTGGGTTTGATTACCACCCCGACTAATAATACGCTTCATCATCGAGTCTAGCTACTTCTTTTAATACAAAGTTTTGTATACCTTTTGATTAAAATTTGGATTTTTTTACGATAAGAGCTAAGTTGTGGGTACTGCAGTTTTAAAACGTATATCAGCTGAATGAAATATATGGGAGCTAAAAGTAAATCTGGACCGATTATGATGAAATTTGGGACGTCAAATAATGGTAAGATTTGTAAAGATCTTAAAGTCCATATCGGGTGAAAGATATGTATGGGAGCTATGCCTAAATCTCGTGCAAAATTTTTTAAAGATCGGATTAAAATTGTGGCTATATCTAAATCTGAATGAATATTTCACACGTATTTGGAACGAACGCTATCTTGTTTTTCACAGAGGTACTGAAATAACGACTTAGAATGTCACAACGATCAAAATGTGTTGGCTCTCTGGATCGGAAATCGATATTTGTACAAATGAAATAAGTAAAAAAGCATTAATTATGACTGCTTATGAAGAGATACTGATCCAACGGTTGCAGAAATTAGCTTGTGTTAGGTAAACTTAAAAAAATTAATTTCCATTTCCATTGGGCTTTAAGTTTGACGCTACAATTGACCAGGCTATGAACTGTAGATCCGACAGACAAGAGGTTAGAGACCAACACTACGGTACTAGTGATAGCATTCGCCACGCTAGAAACGTATGCCGAAGGCGTGTTGCCTGTGAGCAAATACATCTGTTGCCTGGCAATTTATTTTCAGTAATCAATCAAATCCTTCATTTTCTGGTGGTATTCAGTCTTACGGTCATTATCTCGATTCACTCCCCCTTTTGGAGAAATAACATAAAATCGCATTAAGTTCGGTCGTGCCGAATGTTTAAATATATAGTCCGATATGTACCATATTTGGTGCAGTGGTAGCACATCAAATTAAACTCACTGAGAAAGTTTTCAGCCAATAGGATAATAAATGCAGATTTTATGGGCTCAGAAAATTTTTCAGCGGAGTTTTTTCCCTTACAAATGTTGGCTACATTTGTGAGGTATCCTGGTATTTAAAAACTTCTTTACCAAGTGTTGTCTCAGAATTTTACTATAATCATAAATGTATATTCTTTGTAGGGTCCCATATTTCGATGTGTTGCAAAAGGAATGACAAAGAGAATGTTCTCACACTCTACTTCAAAAGTGGTATATTCCATTTATTGTACATTTCAATTTCTTCTGTAAAAGATTTTTCTTCGAATAATTCAATATTTTTGTACTAATTTTATTCAAATTTTTGTACCCTTGGTCGAACTGCTAGTAGTTGTAATTTATTTTACACAAATCATGAATGTTTTTTGTTTTTAACTTTTACTTTAATTCAAAATAGGGAATTTACCAAGCCTTCAGAAAATCCTACAAGGGCAATTTGAATTCCATAAATGGCTGGAAAGCACAGTTTGCCAAGCGCATAAATCTAATGATCAAAGAAGCGTATGAAGAGGGTACTTGACGCGCTCTTCGAGCGGACCATTCAAATGATATCTTCAAAGACAATAAATCAATGAATCTAATGTTGCCAATAATCGACATTTTTAAATTATTTTTTTATTCTCATCCACTACTTAAGTAATCGAAGATTGTGGGAATTAATTTGTATAGCGTTCAATAACCATTTTTGAATGCATATGTACATCAAATATAAACTTATTTAGAATAACACTTGAAGATATCTTCGTGGGTATTTTTGTTGGAGTTTATTACCATTTTAAGTCGAACAATTAGCCTTGATTTCGTAAACAGATCACACAATTAATCCGGCAAGCCAAATGAGCATGTGCCTTCATCCACAGCCATAGTGATAAGCTATTCAGGCAGAAAGCTTAAAAGTTACCAACAGAATACACTAGGTAGCACCCACGGTACACAAAGAGCAAAATCAATGCGTTGTTATTGTATTTTGTCTGCGACAAATAAAATTTATGTCGCATTTTAAAACGTTTTACGCATTTACGCAGTCTATTTTTGAACTTGGTTTAATTTTTTTGTACCTTGCTTTTTGACACATATTACAATTTATTACAAAATCTTATAATATATACTGCAAAACGGAACAAAAAATGCGATTTTTTAAAATTGAAGCACGCCTTAATCTGTATAAAATTCAAGTTCATACAATGGAATCATAAATCTACCATTGTTATTGTCACTCATAATATGCACTTTGCTAATTATATAAAATGCAGACGTGACTAAGTAATGTTAAGCTTACCTTCGCATTGAATGTATTGTAACATTTGTTAAAATCAAGAAATTAATTAAATGTAAAACAAGTAAAAATGCAAGTTCGGTCGAGCTGAATTTTGGATACTATTAATAAATCCGCAGTAGCTATATTGAAATATGGTTCGATCGGGGCCAAACAAACAGACGTCGAGGGTCTAACGCATAATAATAGGCCTTATGTGTATTCAAGACTATAAATCGAAAGATCGTTGTATATGTCCGCCATATACAGTGATATTTAAGCGAAATCGAGTAATAAATATGCAAATTTATGGGTAAAATACCTTAAATCGGGAGATCGGTATATATGGCCGCTATATCCAAATACGGGCCGAACCATACTCCGTATAGAGGAAAGGCCTCACACAGCTCACAGTGCAAAATTTCAGCGAAAACGGATAGTAAATTTAGCTCTTGTGGGCCCAAAAACTTAAATCGGGAGATCGGTACATATGGCGCCCGTAGACAAGGCACGGATGAGGCTTGACGAACCTAGTTTTGGTGGTGTACAGTCTCCTCTACTTCTGAAGCGTGGGTACTTGTGAAAGCAGATGGGGCAGTGCTTGGAGTATTTGAGAAAAAGATTCTTCATAAAATATATGGACCAGTTTGCGATAATAGAGAATATAGGCGACGTATGAACCACGAGCTGTATGACGACGATAGCATAGTTACACGCATCAAAATACAACGGGTGCGTTGGCTAGGTCATGTTGTCAAAATGGATGAAGAAGTTCCAGCAAAGAAGTCTTAAAGGCAAACACGGTGGTACATGCAAACCGGGAAGACCAAAAGCCCGATGGAAAGATCAAATGGTGGAAGACACCTCGATACTTGTTGTCAGAGATTTTAGAATGAGCGTAGAAGATCAAGGCGCTTGGACCGCTATTCTACGTTCGGCTAGAGGAACAAATATTCTGTCATAGCCAATTAAAGTAAAGTAAAGTAAAGTAAGGTACTAGTTGGGTGTTTCGCTGAACAGGAAATTGAACTTCAAATCATTGACAAAAGTTGGTGGTTTAAACCGTATGTCATGCACTGGTTATATACTGCAGTAGTCAGACCTATAATGCTATATGATGCTGTAGTCAGGTGGGCGACGCTTCAAAAGTCCACCTATTGTTCAATACTCAGCCGAATCCAAAAGATGACTTGTTTGTGCATCACAGCCGCACTCAGGACGACACCATCTAATGCACAGAATTTAGTGCTACACCTAATGCTTCTGGAAATTGTCACTAGATAAATTGCAATGACAACTGCTGTGAGGCGAAGGTGGCTTTTTCGTTGATCATGCAGCGGCTACGGACACTGTGTTATCCTTGATACAATGCGCGCTGTTCCAGGAAGTGTGAATTACACATAGCTTGAACCGCTTTTTGATAAAAAGTACTGTGCCACTATTCCTGATAGAACCGATTGGAAATACAATATTCTTGGTAATAGAAGCTTCATAGACCTCTATATGGATTGATCCAACCCAATGGGTTGTACTAGGAAGAACTAGGACTGTTTACATCGGTCAGGTTACCCGAGCTCTGCAGTGTGTACCAAGCGGAGATCCTTGCAATTAAAGAAATGGTGGAATGGCTAAGATGTAATGTTATAACGACGACTGGCATAATTATCTTCTCAGAACGTATTTCTGAAATCAAAGACAGCCCTCGACTGTCGCAAGTGGCTGAACGTATGATGAATCCGGGTATTGGTTTCCAATAGGTAACTCAATTCACACACTGCTTTTCGAGAATACGACTCTGAGGTATTGTTCAGTGGAGATTAAGTGGAGAGAGATAATCCACTCTGTACTTGGTCTGCCCATGTCCTGCATTTCAAAGTATGAGAGCAGTTCAAATATCGAATTGTGTATACCAATTCGTCATTCCGATTTTATACCCTCCACCTCCCTTTGTAACGCCTCGAAATAGGCGTCTAAGACATAAAGTATATATTGTATATTCTTGATCACCATGACATTTTTAGTCGTTCTAGCCAAGTCCGTCCATCGGTCTGTCGAAAGCGCGCTAACTTTTGAAGGAGTAAAGCTAGGCGCTTGAAATTTTGCACAAATACTTCTTATTTGTGTGGGTCGGTTGGGATTGTAAATGGGCCAAATCGGTCCATGTTTTGATATAGCCGTCGATCTTCAGTATTGACTTCTTTGGCCTCTAGAGGACGCAACTATTATCCGATCTTGATCTTGAGCTGCTAGAGGGCGTAATTCTTATCCAATTTGGCTGAAATTTTGCACGTGATGTATCACTTCCAACAATTGTGTTAAGAATGGTTCAAATCGGTTCATAACCTGATATAGCTGCCATATAAACCGACCTTGGGTCTTCAATTCTTGAGCTTCTAGAGGACGCAATTCTTATCTAATTTGGTTGAAATTAGGCATATGTCGTTTCGGTATGACTCCCATCAACTGTGCGAAATATAGTCTCCATCAGTCTATAACCTGGTTTAGCCCCCATATAAACCGAGCTGCCGATTAGACTTCTTGACCTCCTAGACAGCGCAATTCTTATACAATTTGGAGTTTGAAATTTGGCGTATGTCGTTTTGGTATGACTTTCAACTATTGTGCCAAGTGGTGCCTAATCGGTTGATAATATGATATAGCTGCAATATAAATCGATCTCCAAATTTGACACTCTGAGTCACTGGATGGCGCAATTTTAACTCGATTTGCCTGACATTTTGGAGGTGGTATTTTTCTATGACTTCTAACAGCCATAACATATCAATCGGTCAATAAGTTGATGTAGCTCATAAATAGAAGGCATCGTCCTTCCCCTGTTTCTGTAGTACCACAATGGACGAAAACGTCTTAGTGAGTCTGATGGCAGACTGCTCCTTAAACTTAACATATCCACGTATCTGAAGTCTCTTTAAGTTCGCCGAGATCGGATTCCCTCGTAGGGAAAACCTATGCCTCTGTAGACCCGGGCATGAGCACAGCAGGTGTTCGATCGTCTCCTCCTCAACCTATTCAAGACATCGTCCACAGTAATCGTTGTATCCGATTATGTAGTAGTAGTAGTAGTAATACTTCTTTATTGAGAAAATTTTTTTGTTTTCATTCATTATACAATTTATACAAAGATTCAAAAAAATCAATTTTAGAAGTAGTTGGAATTTGCGATAATGTAATAATTACGTCTATCGCGTTATATATAAAACAAATTTAAGTTAATCGAATTCATTCATTAAAAAGTTTCTATATTTATAAGTGGTTTCCATATAGTTTGCCAACCTATCCCAGTCTTCTTCTTCTTCGCCATCAAGTACTCTAATCACCTCTTCCTCATTTAATATTGGTCTTTGAAATGATAACATTCTGAATTCTTGAAGTACAGGACATTTTCCCAGAAAGTGTTGTATTGTTTCGATCTCACGCAAATTGCATAGTTTACACTCTCTACTCGATGTATCGGAATCAAATTTATTATACCCCAAAGGAATCATTCCACTGCGTGTTTTGAATATCCATACGATCTTATTGTAAGAATTTTTATCGTTCAGGTAAAGCTGAGCTCGGTTTGGATTCAAATATTTATAAATTCGCAGACTCTGACAGTTCTGTTGTCTCCATAGTCTCTCCTCATGTAGTCGCATTTTTATGCTGCTGAGTAAATTTTTGCAAAATGCCCTCCAGTTAGCTAAACATGAAGTGGATTGGTCCCATTGTATGTTAAAGTTTTGCGACAGGGTAGCTATTTCTTTTGCCCAAAATGTATTTTTCTCCAATATAATATTAGATAATTGTTTCGGGAGCCTGCATGGTTCATGGTGATACAGTGTTTTCTCTATATACTTCAAATGTAATCCCAGAGTATAAATCTGGGTATCTTCTACATCTGTTTCCAGCATCAACACGTAGTTTGGAGTAAAACTTGGTACTCTCAAAATCCGTTTCAAAAGATATCTCTGCAGTGTATTAACTTCTTCAAAATAAGAGTATCCCCAAACTTGAGCAGCATACGTTTGTATGGATCTGCAAACAGCTAAAAATACCTTCCATTTGTTATTCATATTTATATCATTTCTTTCCATAAATTGTTTCCATATAGAATTTATTGCGTTTTTTGCTTCATTATTTCTGTTTTGCACATGTTTATGAAATTTCATTTTGGGTGTAAATACTACTCCTAAATATTTAAATTCGTTGCAGATTTTTATCTCCCTGCCTTTGTATGTCCATTTCTCGTACTTGCTTAGCTTTCCTCCATTTCTGAAAACCATTATTTCCGATTTGCTTATATTCACTTCTAAGCTCCATCTTTTGCAGTATAATTCTAATTTATCTATCATATTCTGTAGGATTTTAATATCATCAGCTAGCAGCACAATATCATCTGCATATAGAAGTAATCTTATATTGATAGATTCCACACATAATCCGCCTTCAATATAATCATGCAAATCATTTATGTAGAGTGTGAATAATAATGGTGATAAAAGGCAACCCTGTTTAACACCCTTCGTTGTTTCAAAATATTCGGATATTTCTTTTCCGTTCCACACAGCTGATTGGGTATTGTTGTACATTTGTTCTACCAATCTAACGAATTTATATGATATACCCATTTGAAAAAGCTTATAAATAAGGGCTTGTCTCGATATATTATCAAATGCTGCCTTGAAATCTACAAAGAAAGCATATACTTTTTTCTTTTCGCTCAATTTTAGGTTAACGATAGATGCTAGATTGTATATATTATCGGTTGTTGCATAATTTTTGCGGAAACCAGATTGAAATTCGGTTAGGATTTTGTTCTGTTCAACCCAGTTGTATAGCTTTTCGTTCATTAATCCCATAAAAATCTTAGCTGCACAGTTCATGAACGAAATGCCTCTATAATTTGATGCTTCATTCAGATCTCCTTTTTTGTGTATTGGGAAAATAATGGTCTTCGAAAATATAGGATCGATTTTTCCATTCGTATACAATCTATTGTATGTATTTAGAAGCAGGTTATGAAATTGATCAGTGGCATTCATGAAGAATTCATAAGGGATTCTATCTTCCCCTGGAGCTTTATTAGTTTTTACACTTGCCAAAATTTTCTTCAGTTCGATCATAGTAAACGGTCCATCTAAATCAGAATCTTCTTTATAAAAAGGGGCATAATAGATAAGGGTGATTTCTTCAGAGTTATTTAATAAACCTTCGTAATAGGATCTAAATACTTCGGGGGTTATGTTAGAGGATACAAGATTGTGTTGGTTGCGCATTTCTCTAGCCGTTTTCCACCATTCCTTGGAGTTCCTTATACAATTGAGGTTATTAGCCATGTTGTTGTAGTACACCTCTTTACTGCTATTACATATGGCTCTATAATGCTTCTGAGCTGATATATACCGGCGTTTGTCTTCTAAAATACCCGTTTTTCTGTAGATTTTCAGCAGCTTGAAGGTATTAATTCTTGCTAAATTGCAATTATTATTATGCCATTTATGCTTTGAATTAAAAGATGGTTTACGGCTGTTTTGTTTTGGATAAGATTCCTTAATAATTTCACAGATTTCGTTAAGGCTGATTTCATTTATAGCTGCGATTTTGTTAAGATTTGCGCTCATCATTTGTTGATAATTACTCTTATATTTATCCTTCCATATTAACTTTGGTAGGAGCGCCATCTTTTCTTCTATTCTGTTGTCAGTTCCAACATTAATTTGCAACAGTATGGGAAAATGATCCGACCATATCTTATCTTCAACTTTAAATTCATAGGTATATCGTAGTAGTTCCTTAGACACAGCACATATATCATTAACTGAATCTCCAACTGTTGTAACATATGTTAAATTCCCTTCCTCATCACCTTTTGTTATGCCATTTAAAATATACAAGTTGTAGTCGTCACAAAGTTGTAGAAATTGGATCCCCTTTTGATTGACGGTTTTATCTTTTGATTTTCTTAAATCGTATCCGGAGAAAAAGCTTTCTCTGTATATTTCACCCATGTGTTGACTAATTTCCCCAATTCTAACATTAAAATCTCCGATTAAAATAGGATTTTGCATTTCTTCCTCTTGAAAATATTGTTTTAGATTTCGTAAATCATTATCCCAAGTGGCAGGTCTTAAATATTGCGGTATTATAGAGCATGTATATTCTTTGGTGCGCAGTTTTATAAATAATTTTTTGTTCGAATCGATTATTTCCGGTTTAACGCCTATTTCAGGCAACTGTTTGCTTACTCCAATCAATTTCCCACCAATAGCTCTACCGAATCTATGAATGCGTACTGCCGGCTCAAAAAAAAGATCAAATCCGCTAAAGTATGGTATTGCTCTCTTCTCCTTATCAGATTCTAAATGTGTTTCTATTAATATTATTATTTGAAATTGTTTAACATATTGAAAGAAGGCTGGGAACAGATATTTGTTTTCAAGACCATTTATATTGTAGGATAAAATGGAGAGGTTATGTGGCTTCGGTTCATTGATGGCATTTATTGGTTTTTTGGGTAGAGTTCTTCAAAAAATTGATCATAATTCAAGCAGATGTTCTTTTTAACATCCCCATATAGCTTTTCAAATTCTTGCTCACCATCATCATTACCAGAGACAAGTTTATTTTTAGAATTCCATTTAAACCATTGATCTTTTATTTTCATTTTATCTTCTCTTACAACAATTTTATGCTGCTTACTGAGAGATAAGATTTATCCGATTATAAAACCTGTAATGGTACTCATTGACCCCATTTTAAGTGCCACAGCGAAGGAGTTGTCCTCATTCGGTCAACACTCTGACATCCAAACTTACTGTGCCAAATTTCAGCGAAATCGGGTAATAATGCTGCCATATAAATTAATATCCTAATAGTGAAGCAGCAAATTTTTATCATTAAAAATGCTTTTATTGTTTTGCAAAGTATGATTTATACACTTTTGCATGCGCTGAAGCTAATTAAAGAAGCAATTTATCCACTCCGATTAAGACACCTCGAAAACAGCATTTTTTTTTATTAATGAGAGGGAACAAAAAGAAGAACATTATGTGCTAAGTTAGGTTTGTACGGCGAATAGCCCATCAATGCCACGTTTTGGTCGGTAAAAAAGGCCCCAATGCACAGTGTTGCCAAATCGAAAAATCTTGGAAATAATTCCAGAACTTTTGAACGGAAAGAGATATGTACACGAAACTTTGTCAAAATTTCTTCGCACTACTAGACACGAGCCTTTGTTGCTGCAAGGTGTTCATTCAGTATCGAAAGTATGGTGGACCACCATTGGTGGCGGAAGAAATTGCCTCTATCTCACATGACAATCATGCATTATAAGTTCATGCTGGTGCAACTGTTGTTTTTGGACGACCATCACGGAATTAGTCGGCTGAATTCATTTAACCCGTTTTTCAGGACGGTTCTTCATCGCCACATTGAAAAGTTGTGAAAAATGATCTTAGAAAATTGTGTAATTCCATTGCCATTGCAGAAATTGTCAAACTTTCCAATGGAAATGGCATATTACACCTGGCAACACTTGCTGTTGCCTAGGCCGGTAGCTTATATAGCCGATCGTTAATGTGGATTCTATGAGCCATAAACCTTGAATCGGGAGATCGGTCTATATGGGGGCTATTTCAATATTTTGTCCGATCCGAATATTTGATATCGGTTTTGAGGGTCCTAAGACAACGCACTGTGTCAAATTTTAGACAAATTTCAGCACGGTTGTCAAGGGGCTAAACGAAAATAGCAGTGGCAAATTTCATCGAAATTCGAGAGATCAGTCTAAATGTGTCAAGACCTTAATTACCACAGACAGCCGGTCCGACGGACATGGATAGATCGTCTTGAGAGTGTACGACGATCAAGAATTATAAGGGTTTCCACGAACGACTTGACAACTTTGAATTTAAATGCACTTTTATAATTGAGTAAACTCAACATTTTCAACATGGTAAAGTACACGAACGAACAGCGTCTGCAAATCATAAAACTTTACTATCGAAATTGGGAATCGGTGACCGCTACTTTAGGAGCTTTAACTATAATTTTTGGTCGTAATTCCGTTTGTCAGAGTCATTGGGTCCAACGTTTTGACAAACGTAATCACAAATCTTTTGATTGTACTACAGGCCGATAATAAAGTTTTTGAAACATTCGATATGTTATGTTAGCGATATGTTAGCGTTTTATTTAAAAAGAAGTTGACAAGTCCTACTGGAAAACCCGACATATACTTTGTAGGGTAAAATATTGATATGTTACCAACAGACAGACAAAATTAATACACCCCATCCATCGGTGGTTGGTATCTATAAAAAGTAACAAGTAAATGCGTGCTAAGTTCGGCTGGGCCGAATCTTATATACTCTTCACCATGGAGGTTAGACAAACAAAGGATAATGGATAAAAAATTTCATGCTTATGGACCGATTCGGGCGATACTTGGTATGGATGTTGGAAACCATAGTAGAAGTCATTCAGCCAAATCTGAAAAGCCCCTATAGGGGCTCAGGAAGATATATCGGGTTTATATGATTATAACCATATTTGGCATGTTGAAGCTTGTAGGAGAAGTCGTTCAAGAAGTCAAGATCCGAGATTGGTTTATATGGCAGCTATATCAAGTTATGAAACGTTTTTGACCATATTTACTCATAACAAAACACCTCATAAATCGGATTAGAGTTGCGCCGTAAAGAGGCTCAAAAAATCAAAATGCATAATTGGTTTATTTGGCAGTTGTATCAAAACATGGACCGATGGGCTCATTTACAATCCCAACCGACCTACACTAGTAGAAAGTATTTGTGCAAAATTTCAAGTGCCTTGATTTACTCCTTCAAAAGTTAGCGTGCTTTCGACAGACCGAAAAAACGGAAATCGACTCAGAATGTCAAGACGATCAAGAATATATATAATTTGTTGGATCTCAGATTAATATTTCAATGTGTTACAAACGGAATGACGAGATTAGTATACCCCATCCTATGGTGGAGGGTATTAAAACGTATTAAGTTTGGCCCAGCCAAATTATGGATACCCACCGCTACGGCCATATATCAATTTCTTATTTGTATTTCGTCTAAATCTGACGAAAAATTCACGATTTATGTTCTTTTCAATAAATTGATAATGCTCAATTAACGACTTCTTTTCAATACCTGGTAAGACTTCGTCAAATTGTTCGCAGTCCAAACCGCTCTAAAAAGTATTTCAAGTTTCATTTTCCCCTAAAAAATCTCAATCAATTAACCGTACTTATTGTATAACGTTGTCTAACAAAAACAACATTTTACTTAAACCAATTGTGTGTGTATATACTTGAAATTGAAGTACATTCGCACACTCACACTACACTCGAGATATTTACATATAAATTTAAGGCTATCTAATGAATAGCGCAGGCGCGCACTCATTCTTCTCGGCATATGTTTAATGTCTAGCTTGGGTTTGAAAATATCGTACATTTTTTCTTCGCCATTTATAATGTGTGTCAGTCAGTTGGCCAGACAGTTGCAAGGCAACATCAACGCTAAACATTCATATGAAACTATTAGGCAACAGGCTATCGAAAAATACGCCCACAGTACCCTTACCCCTTGGACTTATCTAATGGTAAAAGGAAAACGAGAGGCCCATAGTTATTCCAAAGAGTGAAGAATATAAAATGTTAAGAAGAAAAAAATATCTTAAAATATACACACAACTGTAGATGGCAAAATGTTGTTAACATTAAAGAGGTGTGCACATAACACACATTAAAATGCACAAAAAAAAAACATTGTACATTAATTCTGCCAACAAGTTCTGATAATAGGGGGTATAGATATTTTTTGGTGTAAAACTTTAATCCAAGACCGAAAGTATGGTATTTGTATCTGATATGGCTCTAAATGTATTTCATATAATATTGACTATAATTCGAATGCGTTATTAACTGTCTAAAAGAAAGTAACCGTTGAGCAGAGCGGACTTGTTATTTAATTTCGCTTCTCAAAGAAAAAAATCTGTGTCTCGGATTAGGTACTACCTATTATGCAAAAATTTAAAAGCCTTTCAGGAGTAGGCTCAAAATGAACTCCAAAGACCCAACAGCTACGGTGGTAGCATCAGACCGTAGCATGTTGTCCGCACCTCCTAAAGGTGGGGAGAGTAAGTTCGTCACCAGCCTTTAAGAGAATATGGTATTCCGATTCAGACGGTGACAATGAAACAATCATGGCAGCCGAATCGAGAGATGCGGGGGCACGACGAAGGAGATTGAGATGAAGCAGCGGAAGCTAAATCAGGATGCTGAAATCGATAGAACTGACATTCCAAGTACTTGTACAGAAGCTGTAAAAAGAATCCGATTTTCCGAAGAAGCATAACACTGTTAAAATGCTGAAGAAGAAAAAGAGCTCCCCGCTTTCAAATACTCTAAGATCAAGCCAGCCCTCACGCAATGGAGACTCCAGACAGTGTTCTGCTTAACGAGCGGTTTTTCGAACATGTGTGGAACTCTGTGGAGGGTCCATCCATACAAATGATGTGCTGCGAGTATAGAGGGCACAACTTTACGCTGCGGAATATATTGATGCCTAAAAAAAGCTCGCTGGAGGTATCCAGGGTCCCTGGGAGGGCGCAAAGCTCGACCTGGTGATAAAGATCAAGATCCCTCAGATCACAAAGGCGATGGTCTTCATCAAGGGATTGGGCAGTGAATTTGGGACGGATCGCATGTTGGAATTCTTGGGCAAGCAAAACCAAGGTTTGGTCGCAGAGAAGTGGGAGGTTTTCCACAGGGAGGAGAGGAGGAAGGAACTCACCTTTTGGTTGGCATTGATCACATCTTGACTAGTTTTGCTAAGATTAAAGGCATGGGTACAACGGGAGCAAGGCTGTCTTTTTCAAGATTGGGAAGACTAGGATAGGCAAATATCCTCATATTGAGACATCAGGCCGTGCAGTGGCAGATGCCTTAATACCCCCTAGCAAACAGAGGGCTGACGACGAGATCAATACCTACTGTCCCAATAACGAGAAGACTGGGATAAGCGATGAACCTAATATTAAAACAATAGGCGGTTTAGGGGCGAGAGACTCAACACAGTCTAACAAACAGGGACCCGACGATGGAACCATTACAGACTTTATCAAGATTTGGAAGACTAGAATAGCCAAAGATCCTAATATTGGAATATCAGGCAATGTAGGAACAGGAAACCCAATACAGCTTAACGAACAGAGACCCGACGTTGGATCCATTACCTACATTATCAAGATTCGGGAGACTATAATAGGCAAAGAACCTTGTACTGAAACATCAGATAGAATAGTGACAAGAAAGTCAATGCAAACTAAAGAACAGGGAGCGGACAATGAGAACATCACCTACTCCCCAGAAGCCCATATACTCAAAATTTGGAAGACTAGGATATACAAAGATCCTAATATTAGAACATCAGGCAGTGTAGTGACAAGAAAGTCAATGCAAACTTAAGAACTGACAGCGGATGATGAGACCATCACCTACTTCCAAGAAGCCCATCTGATGGAGGTCATCCAAATAAACCTCCACCGAGGCGAGACAGCTACACACGCTCTGATGAAGAAAACCAGCAAGTGCAAGATTCACATTGCCTTAAATCAGGAGCAATGGACAAAGTTTCTGGACTGAACCATATCAACTAAAAATTATTTTATGCTTACACTGATACTCGGACCTGCGCAATTTGTCATACAAATTTAAATTTATTATTTTCCCCAGAGTTGTCAACAGTGGTGAGACAGGGAGACGTTGGAACATACCTGACATCGCTTTATCTGCCTATCGACTCTCCGGCACCGCCATCCACGTCGGAGCTGCAACGGCGAGTGATAAAGGCAAAACAGACAGGAGTGAGGTACTAAAAGGTGCGATGCGAACTCTCACCACATTTCGTGGTGTAGTACCAACAAGCGGGGCCGAGCCCTAGCATAATTCTTGAATACTAACGACCTAGTAACACGTAACATTTGTAACACCGCTACGCTAATAGGGAGGAGGTTTTAGATGTGACAATTTGTTTGGAAAATTTAACCGATGAGGTTAAGAATCGATATAGAACAGCGATGGCCAAAATGAAAATTTAACTGTATGTGTGAATACTCTTTTTAAGTATTTTTAGTTCTCTCAATATATAAAAATCATTTTTTGGACTGAACGATTGGTCTTTTGCAAAAAACATAAAATAAGAAAACTTAAATACTTTTTTGTACCTTCCAAAGGTTAAATCGATAAAAAATAATTGATTTTAAAATAAACAAGTAAAAGTGTGCTAAGTTCGGCCGAGCCGAATCGTATATACCTTCCACCATGGAACGCATTTGTCGAGTTCTTTTCCCGGCATCTCTTCTTAGGCAAAACAGGATATAGGAAAAGATTTGCTCTACTATTAGAGCGATATCAAGGATATGGACCACAATTAAATTATATGTTGGAGACCTGTGTAAAATGTAAGCCAATTCGAAGAAGAATTGCGCCCTTTGGGGGCTCAAGAAGTAAAATAGAGAGATCGATTTATATGGGAGCTGTATCGGGCTATAGACCGATTCAGAACATAATAAACACGTATGTTGATGGTCATGAGAGAATCCGTCGTACAAAATTTCAGGCAAATCGGATAATAATTGCAACCTCTAGAGGCTCAAGAAGTCAAGATCCAAGATTGGTTTATATGGCAGTTATATCAGGTTATGAACCGATTTGAACCACACTTGGCACAATTGTTGGATATCATGACAAAATACTACGTGCAAAATTTCATTCCAATCGGATAAGGATTGCGCACTCTAGGCTTTTCAGTAGAAAACTGGGGCAAGGTAATTTAAATTGTCCATGCATAGAAGACATTGACGACAATATCAATAGGATTACGACTGCACAGAGGGGTATTTCGAAAATAGTTGTCCTCTTCTTGAAAGGAAATAAGCCCAAAAAAACCCTGGTTGGCCGGGGGGAGTTAGAAAGAGATGCGCTGACTTTATTACAGATCACGACGTAAAAAAACGGAAGTTTATTGCGCCATTACACTGCGCACGGCTCAAGGAATACAATTGGATTATCAGATCGCCAAACCTTCCTCCTTGAAGCCTTTCTTCGTACAGATCGACAGCATTAATGACGTTAATGAAGATGAAAAAGTTTCTCCCAAAAACACATGTCCAAACCGAATCTTTAGTAGACGACACTGGAGTGAGAGCAGGGACAACTGATGACATATTGAGGCTTTTAATTAAGACGCATTTTCCACAGGATACGACGGGAAACATGGAGACACTGTAATTTTAGAATAATGAGATTGACCGAAGGCTTAGCATTACAGTATTTATGATAAGGCAAGCCTTGAGGAGCTTCAACCTATTTAAGTCACCTGTACCTTGTGAAATATTTTCGGCTTTACTACAGAAGGAGGCCGACTTTCTGGCTCCCATCTGGCTACTATATCATTTACTCTAAAAGCTTGGTGATATTTATACTCGAGCCCGGCAAGGCAAGGTATGCAACACCCAAGACCTACAGACCATGGTAAAGAATAGGACATACAGCGAACTGTTCAAATACAAACAGCATGCCTATGTCAATGGAAGGTTGGTGGAGACTGCCCTGCACGAGGTTGTGCATAAAATAGAAGAGTCCTTCGATACCAAGACTTTCACCTTTGCGGTTTGCACTGACATAGGGGGACTTTTAGCAGCGTGCGTAGACATACAGATGAAATGTGAGGCAGCCGGAGTATGTCAAACTAATACGGTATAACCGAGGCGACGATAGGAGACCTGAAAGGAATAGAAAAGGTTTCGGATCGGATACCTGATCAGAGGCACTGATGCCAGTGGCAAAGTTTTGGATAGGCGGATAAACCAAGATTATGGAAGATATGCTACACAGATGGATCAATGCTAAAAGACACAGTGCACCTTGGGGTCTTCATTGAGAACCGAGGAATTGAGATCTGTTTTAAACTGCCTGACCATAATACGGTACTGCAGACGAAGATCCGAACGATTACGGAATGGGTGAGGTGGTGTGGCAGTAACCCGAGGATGTTGAGTGTCAACGTCCTTGCGGACAGTAAACTGGATATCAGGGCAATAATAAACAGGACGGTAAGGTCACGAACAATCTTGCAGAGTAAGAAAAAGATTAGTGCCTTCTCTGAGGATGGTACGATCTGCATCGTTTGGATGCCGGGCCATAGCGGAGTATAGATGAATGAAAGAGCACACGATTTGGCGGTGAAGGCCAGAGGACTGCCGTCAATAAACTTTGTTCACCCGAAGCCTTTCGGGTCAACGCACAGTGGAATAGAATCAAAAAAAATTAAAAATAAATATTCCACTTAAGAACAGGTAGAGATAACACTTTGACATTTAAAATAGTTAGAGCTGGCGACGAACGAATGTAATACTGTGGAACAGCGAAACGGTCGGTAGTGAGACGAAAACCTTGGTGGATCGGGATCATGAGAAGACGAGGCTATTACTGAAAGGAAGTGAGAAGAAGCTCAGTATAGCTTTCGGTATCATAACGCGGCACATAGGACTACGAGCATACTTATGTAAAATAGGTGCGGCAAGTGATGGCATGTGCAGGTCATGTGGAGAAGATGATGAGACATTAGAGCATTTCCCATGTCATTACCCGGCTTTCGCGGCTAACAGACTCCGCCACAAAACCAGACATGAATCAAATTATGAGAATGTTATGGAAACAATTTAAGGAGTTTGTAAGTAGCATGAAATTCCAGACTAAGATTTTCATTTTTGAAGTTCCGATTTGCTGGCTTAGGTGTATGTCCATAGTGGCAGGGGATAGGTTAATATCCGCACTCTCTTTTCAACCAAACCTAACATAACCCACTGCTTGAAACGTCAAAAAAAGGAAGAAGGGCAAAATTTTGGCGAAGCAGTTTATATAACACCCTAACTAATAACAACAGATCAGATTTTCCATATTGCACACTAAAAAGTCGAAAAAAACATCTAGTGAAAAATGGATGGAATGAAATTGTGAACATTGCAACACTAGATGTACGACTTACATTTGGAAGATCCTAAATTTAGTGAAATTTCGATCCAAGTTTGTTGTAAGCAAATGAATCATCGACCACATGAAAGATTTTTATAAACATCAAAATCTGAACCAAATTTTGTGAAAATTTTGATCAGAATCGGTACGTATCCTGATGTATATATGAAGTTCCAATATAGGAGAATCCCCCTGTCTACAGGGCTTAGTTTGGTTGGAATCGGCCTACAATTTGATACATCGTCATGAACATTTATTTACAGATTATGTACAGATTATGCTCTACTTTCTTTTTCTCTGGTTGGTTCATTGTCGTTCATTACTTTTCGTCGAATATATTTCCAAAGAATTGTTATAGTTCACATTTTGTTAAAAACACCCTTATATATTCATATGCATGTGGCAATCTTAGAAGGAATACGTGAAGCGCCTCTACAAGCTACTGCATACATTTAACTTTTGTCGCGTCGCCATTGTCGTTACGTTGAAAATGAAACTTAATTGAAATCTACAAAGCAAATCCCATTCATTTATTTATCCATCCGCCCACTCGAGATTTGTAAGATTTTTCCAAAGAACGTGTTTGTGTTTTTCTTGCCATTTTGATGGTGTTTTGTTGAGATTTTGCAGCTTTGTTGCCAAAATATTTAATGACTTTAATTTGCATAAAAGAGGAGCAACTGTTTGTGGTGTTTATGGCTCATGTCCGTCTCTCTGTCTGTCTGTCATAGTCCAACTGCCTTCATGCTAATTTATATGAACATTATAATGGATTTATTTGTTCAATTAAAAATTTAATTGAAATTCTTTTGAAACTAGACAAAAAGCCCATAATAGCAGAAAAGCAATGCATTGGCGATGGTGAACAGTGAAAAAGTCAACAGTGGTTGTGTATCCAGTAAATGTTCTAAATTTGAATAACTCCAAGGCCGTTTTTTTTTTGCATCATTGAAGAACATTGATTTGAATGATGTTTGATTTTAAGTCACCATATTGATTGTGGTTAAAAGTTGTGGCTGGTTGCATGATTGTTTTGCTGTCATATCGTGCATACTAATTGATTTTAACATATTGATTGTGAAATTAAGGGAACATATTTATGATGTTGACATTTACAAAGAATAGACAGGCGTAACGAATGGAGAAGGGTTTGGTAAATTGGAATGTTTATGCAGTGCAGTTGTCGAAAGGTTGTATTTCCAATCTTAGCGATATTAAGCTAGAGCTCTCATTTTTGATACGCCAGTGGGGCCAATTATTATCCGATTTGACTGAAGACCGCCGAATCCGAATGGTTTAGGCATTCGGCGTCATATTACAACGGTGGTTATCCCCTTACTAACGCTGGCTACATTTATGAGGTGTCCTGTCATGTTAAAATTTCTCTACCAAGTGATGTCGCTTTGCGGACTCTCTACCAAGTGATGTCGCTTTGTCGAAGTAGGCCCCTTTATATCCCCCTGCATATGATGGAGTATACAACTTCGTCAATTCGTTCGTAATATTGTAAGTCGTAAAATAAGCAAGTACTTCTTATTTATGAAGGTCGGTTGGGACTGACAATGCGCCAAACCTGTTCATATTTAAATATTGCTCCCTGATATAAACTGATCTCCGAATTTTACTTCTCGAGGCGCAGTTCTAATCCGATATGGTTAAAGTCTTACACAATGACTTCTAACGCAGAGCTGCCTAGTCGGAGTCGGAATCGAAGTCTTGGAGTCGGAGTCGAGCAATTATCCCTGGAGTCGAAGAAATTGCATTGACTACGACTACGGACAAAATAGAAAAAAATGTTACAAAAAAAATATATATTGAAAAAAGAATTTTGTAAAAATTTAATCTTTAGAAAACATTTATTTGGAATTTTGTCTTAAGAAAAATTTCACTAGAATTTCGTTTTTGGAAAAAATTTCATAAAATTTTTGCCTTCAAATGTTGTCATTGAATTTTAGATTGAGAGATTTTTTATTTCATATTGAAATAACCCCCCAAAAATTCAAATAAAATAATTCCCAAAATAAATGAAATAAGTGCCTTAATAGAGAACAAATAAAAAAAAACCCCAAAAAATTTGTGGGCTTTTATTTCTTTTTTAAAAATTTAAACAGATTTAGGTGTTTTTCTCAAAATATCAATTTAAATAATTTAAGCTATATTAAAATTCACATTTAAGTGAAGACCTGCATTGGATCTTTAACTATTAAACGGCAATAGGGAGAATTATTTGTGTCAAGTCCTTGAGAAGTGGAATCTGCTTAAATACTAAACTGAAATTTGTTGCATATTTGAATGTGTTTGTAAAGTAAAAGGACAACTTTTGGTAGTTTTTCTTTGCGAACAACAAATTCAAATTCTTTTCCTGGTTGGTAACATCAGCCTGAGATGAATTATTCTCTGAATCTTCTATGAAGAAATTTGGAATCATATTAGCACATGTGAGATTTTTGGCATTACCCATTCTGGAAAAAAGTTGCGACAGTTATTTTGGCATTTTCGTACAAAAGAATATTTTCTTCAATATAGCTTGACAAAAATGGAAGCTATAAAATATATCTTATTAAATTTATATGTACAACCATCAGAAGTAATTTAATCTGTTTGGATCTTAATAGTCAAAAATAGTTTAATTAACTGAGATTTAGTGTAATCTTTTGAATCGATAATACGAGTATGCTTGAAGTGCACTTGAAATAAAATGTTGTTAATTCTGAACACAGGTATCCTTAAAATAGTAATATTAGAAGCTTGCAGACATAAACTTCTGTTTTAGCAAACATTTTTGCTATTTCGAATAACAAATTTAGTTGAGTGTACCCATAATGCCTAGGTTGAAGCACCTCATACCCATTATTTAGTGTAGAATAGCATTTTAAGTGCCCGGAGTCGACCCCAGAGACGGAGCCGAACAATTTGCCTGGAGTTGGAGTCAAAATTGTTCGACTCCGCTGCCCTGCTCTAACGTATATACCAAGAGTGGTCCCAATCGATCCATAACCTGTTATGGTTCCCATATAAACCAACTCCCGATTTTACTTGATCGGCTACACGCAAAACAATAATTGGTTTGGCATAATCGATTTGTTATTAAGATATTGAGCTGACACTTTGTGCAGATTCCTTTTTTGTTTTTAGACTGGTTAAGTTCGAAGATGGGCTATATCGGACTATATTTTATTTTAGTCTCCATATACGCTGAACTGGCGATTTTAGGCCTTAGACCCATTAATACTGCATTTAATACCCGATTTCGTTTGGCATAATGGAAATTTTCGCCAAGTAAACTTGTTTTCTGAAAATCGTCGGACTTTGTTTACAATAAAAGTACATTTTTTTACCGATAAATTCTTGCAAATAATTCTGACATATATTAAATTTTTTTTCTTGACAATACCTTTCATTCTTCATATATATAACATGTTATATGAGCTTTCAATTATTTTTTCTTTATTTATAAATTAATTTAACGCCAAACATTCAAAATAGACTGTGCGTTTGAAAGTATGCCAACTTCAATTTAATGTTGTAACATAATTCAAATAAAATTTTTATGCATTAGAGCAGATCCCAGTTGGTATTTCAGACTCTTTCAAAATATTTTTGGATTTATTTCGAAGTGAGGTAAGGCCACCGTGTCGCAGAGGTATGCATATCGGCTGTATTCGTTGTGCTATTAATAAAACAAAAAAATATTTATGGGAGATGTGGTTTTCGCACATTTAAATATCAACTTTGTTATGGATATTTCTTTATTGCGTAAATCTTAACAAACAATGTATGTGCCTTAGAAATTCTTGTACCTGGCAGCCATTTGTTGTTGCTCTAATGATTTTTGTCATAGGACATACCAGCACTTTGTTCTTTACTAACTACAATTCGAGTTAACCATCCGCACTCGTCCAAGCTGCTCAATATATTGACTGCTCTTTGCTCAGTCGAAACAAAAAAGAGGAAAATATTGTGTGTAGGAATGTGCCTATACCAATAGAGAGCACACAATTACAATTATTTGCAAGCACATGCGCTTGCTTGGGCTTATTTTCTTGTGTACGTACAAAGTAATGTGTGAGTATTTTTCCCAACTACTGGTCTATACGCTTTCTCACAAGACACAAGAGAATAACTATTGGTCAGGTATACCTACCAAAGCAATTTTGCAATTAAAGAGTTTTTGGTTTACAACAAATGAAAGGTCCTTTTACTGTAAACAAAGCTGCTAAAGGGGTTACAATAAACAAAGTTAGTTAAGTTCAATAATACTAAGTTTATGGCTAACTTTTGATATGTTGAAGCGAAATGTTACAAGTTTACAATTAAAACAAGTAAAAGCGTGCTAAGTTCGGCCGGGCCGAATCTTATATACCCTCCACCATGGATCGCATTTGTCGAGTTCTTTTCCCGGCATCTCTTCTTAGGCAAAAAAGGATATAAGATAAGAGTTGCTCTGCTATTAAAACGATATCAAGATATGGTCCGGTTCGGACCACAATTAAATTATATGTTGGAGACCTGTGTAAAATTTCAGCCAATTCGTATAAGAATTGCGACCATGGGGCTCACGAAGTAAAATAGAGAGAACGATTTATATGGGATCTGTATCGGGCTATAGACCGATTCAGACCATAATAAACACGTTTGTTGATGGTCATGAGAGGATCCATCGTACAAAATTTCAGGCATATCGGATAATAATTGCGACCTCTAGGGGTCAAGAAGTCAAGATCCCAGATCGGTTTATATAGAAGCTATATCAGGTTATGAACCGATTTGAACCTTATTTGACACAGTTATTGAAAGTAAAAATAAAATACGTCATGCAAAATTTTAGCCAAATCGGATAGAAATTGCGCCCTCTAGAAACTCAAGAAGTCAAATCCCCAGATCTGTTTATATGACAGCTATATCAGGTTATGAACCGATTTCAACCATACTTGGCACAGTTGTTGGATATCATAACGAAATACTTCGTGCAAAAATTCAATCAAATCGGATAAAAATTGTGCCCTCAAGAGACTCAAGAAGTCAAGACCCAAGATCTGTTTATATGGCAGCTATATCAGGTTATGGACCGATTTAAACCATGCTTGGCACAGTTGTTGGGTATCATAACAAAACACGTCGTGCAAAATTCCATTCTAATCGGATAAGAATTGCGCCCTCTAGAGGCTCAAGAAGTCAAGACCCAAGATCGGATTATATGGCAGCTGTATCAAGTTATGGGCCGATTTGAACCATACTTGGCACAGTTGTGGGATATAACAACAAAACACGTCGTGCAAAATTTCATTTCAATCGGATAAGAATTGCGCACTCTAGAGGCTCAAGAAGTCAAGACCCAATATCGGTTTATATGGCAGCTATATCAGGTTATGGACCGATTTGAACCATACTTGCCACAGTTGTTGGATATCATAACAAAACACGTCGTGCAAAATTTCATTCCAATCGGATAAGAATTGCGCACGCTAGAGGCTCAAGAAGTCAAGACCCAAGATCGGTTTATATGGCAGCTATATCAAAACATGGACCGATATGACCCATTTACAATACCAACCGACCTACACTAATAAGAAGTATTTGTGCGAAATTTCAAGCGGCTAGCTTTACTCCTTCGGAAGTTAGCGTGCTTTCGACAGACAGACGGACGGACGGACGGACGGACGGACAGACGGACGGACATGGCTAGATCGACATAAAATGTCGCGACGATCAAGAATATATATACTTTATGGGGTCTCAGACGAATATTTCGAGTAGTTACAAACAGAATGACGAAATTAGTATACCCCCCATCTTATGGTGGAGGGTATAAAAAATCATAATTAAAGTTTAGGTTTGTCGCAAAAATATACCAAACGTTTAAATTTTTTTGCATGTAAAGAACGAAATTCAATGGAACTTCTTGTTTTGACCTTCATTCTTATCTTTTGGAAAAACTTATACTAAAATGTAACCTGGAAAAAATCTGAGTCAGGAATGACTTGTTATCACCAATCGACACGATTTTCTGTCGATTTGACTTGTTGAACTCAATTACTATCCGATTTAGCTGAAATTTTTTAGGTGTTTTGCTATGACTTCAAATCGGTTTATAACCTGATGATGTAAGCTCCCGGTTAAACTGATTTTCCGATTAGAGTTTTTGTTTTATATTGGGTTGCTCAAAAAGTAATTGCGGATTTTTTAAAAGAAAGTAAATGCATTTTTAATAAAACTTAGAATGAACTTTAATCAAATATATAATTGCCATTTTGTTCGATAACCTTTTGCCATCTTCCTGGCAAATTTAGTATTCCACGCTCATAGAACTTCTGGCCTTTATCTGCAAAAAACTGAACCAAGCGCGATTTTATAGCCTCATCATTGCCGAAAGTTTTACCATTTAAGCAGTTCTGCAAAGATCGAAATAATTGACAGTCTGATGGTGCAAGGTCAGGGCTATATGGTGGATGCATCAAAAGTTCCCAGCCAAGCTCACTCAGTTTTTGGCGAGTAACCAAAGATGTGTGCGGTCTAGCGTTGTTCTGGTGGAATATAACACCTTTACGATTGACCATTTCTGGTCGATTCTCTTTGATGGCTGTATTCAATTTGTCCAATTGTTGACAGTAAACATCCGAATTAATCGTTTGGTTCCTTGGAAGCAGCTCAAAATATACCACACCCTTCCAATTCCACCAAACAGACAGCATAACCTTCTTTTGGTGGTTATCAGCCTTTGAAGTGGTTTGAACTGGTTCACCATGCTTGGACCATGATCGTTTTCGACTAACGTTGTTGTAAACAATCCATTTTTCATTTCCAGTTATGATTCGTTTTAAAAACGGATCGAATTCATTGCGTTTAAGGTGCATATCACAATCGTTGATTCGGTTTGTTAAATGAATTTCTTTCAATACATGTGGTACCCAAATATCAAGCTTTTTCACCAGTCCAAGACTTTTTATGTGATAATGAACGGTTGATTTTGGTATATTTAACTTCTCTCCTATCTCACGCTCAGTTACATGACGATCCAATTCGATTAATGCTTTGATTTGGTCATCATCAACTTCATTTGGCCGACCGAAAAATCTGCAATTACTTTTTGGGCAACCCAATAGTTGCAAGTGCTTTTCCGGTATGGAGACCACATTGGCGCTGAGGAAAACATGCCCGCCAATAACATATATATTTTTATACCCACCACCGACGGATGGGGGTATATTCATTTTGTCATTCCGTTTGCAACACATCGAAATATCCATTTGCGACCCTATAAAGTATATATATTCTTGATCAGCGTAAAAATCTAAGACGATCTAGACATGTCCGTCCGTCTGTCCGTCCGTCTGTCTGTTGAAATCACGCTACAGTCTTCAAAAATAGAGATATTGAGCTGAAACTTTGCACAGAGTCATTTTTTGTCCATAAGCAGGTTAAGTTCGAAGATGGGGTATATCGGACTATATCTTGATATAGCCCCCATATAGACCGATCCGCCGGTTTAGGGTCTTTGGCCAATAAAAGCCACATTTATTGCCCGATTTTGCTGAAATTTGGGACAGTCAGTTGTGTTAGGGCCTTCGACATTCTCCGTCAATTTGGCTCAGATCGGTTCAGATTTGGATATAGGTGCCATATAGACCGATCGTCCGATTTAGGGTCTTAGGCCCATAAAAGCTACATTTATTATCCGATTTTGCTGAAATTTGGGACAGTGAGTTATCTTAGGCTCTTCGATATCCTCCGTCAATATGGCTCAGATCGGTCCAGATTTGAATATAGCTGCCATATAGACCGATCCTCCAATTTAGGGTCTTTGGCCCATAAAAGCCACTTTTGTTATGCGATTTTGCTGAAATTTGGGACAGTGAGTTGTGTTAGGCCCTTCAACGTCCTTCGTGAATTTGGCCCAGATCTGTCCAGATTTGGATATAGCTGCCATATAGACCGATCCTCCGATTTAGGGTCATTGGCCCATAAAAGCTACATTAAGTATCCGATTTTGCTGAAATTTGGGAAAGTGAGTTGTCTTAGGCCCTTCAACATCCTCTGTCAATATGGCTCAGATCGGTTCAGATTTGGATATAGCTGCCATATAGACCTATCCTGCAATTTAGGACATAAGGCCCATAAAAGCCACATTTATTATCCGATTTTGCGGAAATGCGGGGCAGTGAGTTGTGTCAAGCCCTTCAACATCCTCTGTCAATTTGGCTCAGATCGGTCCAGATTTGGGTATTGCTGCCATATAGACCGATCTCTAGGTTTTGTTTTGGGGCCATAAAAGCGCATTTATTGTCCGATGTTGCCGAAAATTTGGGACAAAGAGTTAAGTTAAGCCCCTCCATATATTTCCGAAATTTGGTCTAGATCGATCAAGATTCGCATATAGCTGTCATATAGACCGATCTCTCGATTTAAAGTCTTGGCCCCATAAAAGGCGCATTTTTAATCCGATTGCACTGAAATTTGACACACTGACTTATGTTATGCTTTTCGACAACCGTGTTTGTTTTTTAGATATAACTACTAAAAAGACCAATATTTTGTTATATACAATTGAACAATGACGTTTACTTATTAGTATTTGGTCCAAATCGGAACATATATTGATATAGCTGCTATGGGGCATAAGGTATGAGTTTTGCACCGGATTTTGAAGAAAGGTGGTTCACATACAGGGTGGCTGATGAATATTGCTACAATGATGAATATTGCTACATTTTTTTTTCGGTGTATGGAATACATTTTTCTTTTATTCATGTTAAATTAAATTATTAAATTAATTATTAAATTATTATTAATTAAATTAATTAATTAATTAATTAAATTAATTATTAAATTATTATTATTAAATAGAAAAAAAGTTATTACATTTTTTTTTGGTAGCGGCTTTCATCAGCCACCATGTATATATCCGAGGTGGTGGGTATCCAAAGTTCGGCCCGGCTGAACTTAACGCCTTTTTACTTGTTTTTAATTCAACCAACTCGCAGGAATATCCCCTATGTACGCAGCCATTGCGTTGGCAAGTAACAAATTAGTAATTAGATGGAGTAGTCCTTATTGACGTTTGTTTGAAATTTCTGAATGTCATAGTGAGGTGGAAAGACATTGGAAAGGAACCGATTCCACATACCAATAGTTGGGGCAAGAAAAGGGTTCTCTCTATAGTGCATGGTCCGGTAAACTGCCCAATAAATAATAAAAAACGTGTTCCTAAAAAGTCTAGTATTTCTGATAAACATCCTTACATCATGAATAAGAAGGCTAATGTCTGTGGAGCATACACCATGGAAAAATCTATAGAACAGCGTCACACAACCGACATGACGACGATGTTCAAGGGAAACAATAGAGTTGGATACCCTACCGTCGCCAATCAACACCAGCGCTCTTTTTTGGATGCGGTCTAGGAGTTCCAAAGATATATGGAATCTCCAGCCTATACAGGTGAATTTTATTCCATCTTCGGCCTGATTTAGGTAGTATAGATATTGAGAAGGTCATAGGAAGTGAAGTTATTTTTGCACTGTTTAAGAAAGCCCAAACACTTGGAAGCTTTTTTCGACAATTCAAATACATGCTTTGACCAATTGACATCGCATTGTATCTTCATGCCCACAATATCAAAAGTATCTGTCTGTTCAGCATCTATTCCGTTGATAAATATTGACTATGACATTTGGTAATAAATTAGTCGGCGAATTGTGTGACAACAAACAACACTGCGTATTCCGTGCATTAAAATCTACTCTGTATCGACCCCACTTGGAAATTGCCTTATTTCTGGTAGAGTGTCGCATCCATAATACGCCTTCAATTTTCAGTTTCCCGAAGACTTGGTCTATGGTTAAATGATTATGATGATTGAATGACAAAGACTGCTGTCATCCGCAAATGAGTACATTGAATTCGAAGTCTGACTCAATAGATCATCAAAGAATGGTTGATAGTCCATTTACAACAACTCGTATAGTACGGTTTGTATAAATCGAGAAAAGTCATTACCGACTCCAAAAGCATTTAGCATTGATATAAGTGCGCCGTGCTAGACTCTTTCAAATGCCTTGAAGATATCCAGTGCCACGACCTTGCTTTCACCGAACTGGTGGATAGAGTGTCTCGAACGTCCGCAACGTTGAAACCATATTGTCTATCGCTGAGAAGGAATTTGGACTCAAGGTACTTCACATGGTGGTTAACTCTGCTTTCCATAAGCTTGCATGGTCCGGTAATTGGTCTATAATTTGCAGGATTTTTCGCCTAGGCCTTCTTGGGAATCGGTTGAACGTTGGCAACCATCCAACACGCTGCGAAGATTCCAGCACGGTATATAAGGTTGACATGATTACGTAATGGACGAGCAAGAACATTTGGGAAGAGCAAGTGTTGATATACCATCCGGGCCCGAGGAAGCACCCCTTGGAGAAGCAATGACTTTGGCATGTAGACGTTGTTCGTGTGGAAACTTTTCGGTCAGCAAAATAAGACCTCTTATCATTAAGTAAAAAGTTGAATTGCGCCAAACTCGTTGATATGCGAGAAATCATTTTGCACATTCTTATTGAAATTTGGTGATCAAGTTTGCATTTCCTTTAATACCAACCACCGAAGGATGGATTGAAACAAATCGATTTGTTATTAAGATATTGAGCTGAAACTTTGTGCAGATTCCTTTTTTATTTTAAGACTGGTTAAGTTCGAAGATGGGCTATATCGGACTAAATTTTGTTTTAGTCTCCATATACGCCGAACTGGCGATTTTAGGCCTTAGACCCATTAATACTGCATTTAATACCCGATTTCACTGAAATTTGGAACATCGAGTTGGGGTTTGTCCCTCGTATAGTCCAGATCGTAATATATTTGGATATAGCTGATAATTGGTCTTGGAGCCATAAAAGGCGCTTGTATTACCCTATTTCTCTAAATTTGCCAAAACGAGCTAACGAGTACGGTATAAATCGTACTATATCTGGATATAGCTGCCATGTATCCCGATCTTCTGATTGAGGGTTTTGGGACCATGGAATGCACTTTTATTACCCGATTTCATTTAAATTTGGCCTAGTATGGTTTAGACCGTATATTTGTATATAGCTGCCATATATACCGATCTTCCAATTTATGGTCTTGTCCCTATAAAAGATGCATTTATATTTCGATTTCTCAGAAAATTAGCGCAGTGAGTCGTGTGAGGCTCTTCAACATCCGTACTAAGTGGTTAATGTGGTATAATTGCATTTGTTTAAGCTCAATGAGGAGGTGCCTCCTTTTTATAACCGAATCCGAACGGCGTGCCACACCTCTCTGCAGAGAGGGAAAAATCAACGCTAAATTTTTTTTCTGATGGTCTTGCCAGGATTCGAATCCAGGCGTTCAACGTCATAGGCGGACATGCTAACCTCTGCGCTTCGGTGTAATGTGGTAATGTGGTAATGTGATTAATATATAAATATCCGAGAGTTATGCAAAGTTCGGACCGACCGCCCTTAATATGTTTTTACTTGTTTAAAAGCCAATTAAGCTTTTCATTGATATCTGCGCAAGATAGCCTACGCATGACTCTATATTGAACTCATTTCAGCTTGTCCTTAGAAATTTACATCTAAAAGCATTATCCGTTTCTGTTTTTCAGATAGAGTAATTTGACATTCATTTTATACCCACCACCATACGGTAGGGTATCGAATATTCATTATACCATACAACACTACTGATGTACAGGTACAGGGTTTTATACTTTTATGCATTTGGTTGCAACCTATTACAAGGGAAAAAAGTGTAATTTTTACTGATGACGAGAAAACTTTTTAAAAGAGCCCTTAAATGCAGTTCCGTCTTTAAAATAATTTTAATTAAAGAATTTAGGTTTACGATTAGTTGATAGTTCAATGAAGTAGAAGTTTACATTACTGGGAGTATACGGTATTCAAGAGTGTTATTTAATTACCGTAAGCTTTTTAGAGTTTTTTATGTTTTTACAAAAAATATTACAAAGACTGTTCATACATTTTATACTTCCTAACTAAGGTAAAACATTTGATTAAATTTTACTTTTATTTCATTGCAGGTACGTATCTCTTAAACTTAGTGGATTGATTTCCAATTGAGCATATACTTCTGAACATACGTAAGTAACATAGACAATAATTCTTTTTGTCTAATATTAATTATTTATGGTCAAATGGTCTGTCTGTCACTGTGTGTACATGAAGGTAATATCGTGAATCATGACAAAATCAGCGATATTGAATAATCATATTGTCATGTGCAGTGAATTAAATTCTCATAAATAATATAAAAGAAAAGAAATAAAAATCTTGTAGAAAAAATAAATAAAAAATGCTACCATATTAATAAGCAACTGCAAACATGCGTTGGCAACTGTCTTTTTGTGTAAAGAATATTACCTAGTGTTTTTATTGCTACACTCTTCTGCTGGTAGAAAATATAATTTAGTTTCAGGATTTAGTATAAGTTCAGTGCTGACGACGTGCAATTTTTTTGCCAAATCGAATAAAAGCTGCACCCTCTATGGGCTTATGAAGTCAAATCAAGAGATCCGTGACCTGTATAAAAATTTGTTTACCGATTTGGATCAAACTTGACATGGATGTTAGTAGACATCAGAAAATTTATCATGTAAACATATCTTCCTCCACCAATTAAGTGTTTCTTTGTACATTTAAAATGTATTACATAATTGAGTTTCTTCTCGCGTGCTTTCTAGTAAAAATTTGTTTGTAAAAATGTGCAGTGCTGTAAGAACAGCATTTACTCTCTTTTGCTATTTATTTGAATTAAACAGATGGTTTTCATAAAACAGCTGTTCAATGCAGCAAATTTCTGGGGAAAAAACTGTTCTAGAAATTAGCAAGATCTCAATTACCAAATTCTCAAAATGTAGGTCGCTTTCCTGCACTCTTCTGCTGATAATTAAAGTACGCGAACAATTTCGAGTAATAATTTGTGGACTGTGGTTATGGACTGATTTAGATGACACTTGGCATATTTGTTGGGAGTCATTCCAAAACGATATATGTAAAATTTCATATCGGATAAGAATTAAGCCACCTAGAAGCTCAAGAAGTCTAATCGGGGGATGGGTTTATATGGCAGATTTACAATCCCGACCGACCTACACTGATAAGAAATATTTGTGTAAAATTTCAAGCGCCTAGCTTAACTCCTTCGAGAGTAAGCGTGCTTTCGACAGACAAACGGACGGATGAAGGAGTGACGGCGGATATGGCTAGATCGACTTAAAATGTCATGACGATCAAGAATATATATATACATAGACGCATATTTCGAAGTGTTACAAATGGATTGACGAAATGAGTATACCCCATCTCATGGTGGAGGACATAAAATTGAGAATCAGTTCAGAAATGCCTTCCCAACCACCAAATTAGAGAAGAGCCGAACAAAATGTTTTTATTAATAGGCCTGGTCTTTCTATTGTAGTGTGCTAAAATCTTTCATATTATCTGGTTAACTCCTCAGCTACAGCCGCTTCGCATTTCGTGAATATGTCTATATCCATTTAAAAATGGCGGGCTTATTTCTCCCAACTTCTTTCCTATCCCACTGTTCATTGTAAAGTATTTGAGGTGACGATAGTTCGTAGTATAGTACGAGTAGTAGAGTACAAACAGTCTATAAAATGGATGGTTAAGGTGTTGTAAGTTCAATTACGAATCACCGTTCCAAATATCATTGGAATCACATGAAAAATACGGATTTAAACCTTTTATTAAACCGATTTTAGCAGAATTTGAAACCAGGAATTTCATTAGACATTATGATGCTCACGCGCTGTCTTTTTATGTAAATAGTTTTTATATAGTATTATGTACCATAGTGGTGAATTGGATTTTCGCTTTTTTTTTACTTCTATGCGAATATCCATATTCAATGCAATACAATGGTCTTGTAAATCATTTATGATTTTCACCTTAAATACATGGTTGATGTATAGAAAACTTTGTGATATTAATTGTAATTCACTTTGTGATATTAATTGATATTAAATTTGATTGACGTTGAATGTCCAATCAATAACCATTACATGTGTTTGCTTTTTCTGTAAAATATTTTTAATATAGAAGTGTATATTTAATATGAAAATTGGTGTTGGAATTTGAAAACAACATGGCAACACATCGAAATAAAAATTTCCGTCTCCACAAAGTACACGTATATTATAGATCATTGCGGAATTTAAACTTAAAGCTGTCCGTGCTGTCCTCGCTACAGATTTCAAAAGTTAAGATATTGGGCAGAAATTTGGCACAGACTCTTATTTTTTTTTTTCATATGTACGCAAAGTTCTTAAATGTGCCAACTCCAATATTTGGATACAGCTTTTATATAAACCGATTTCCCAATTAGTACTTGTGCATTATAAATTTCGAATTAATGATCCGCTTCCTTTGACAATTGGATTATTTATATCCCTTAACAGTCGTGAGATAGATGCCATAAAAACAGATTTACAACACGCCGAAGTCTAAGTCGATTTCTCTGGCGTTTGGTATTAAAATCTTAAAGCACTAAGAAGGTTATAATAGATCTTAAAGGATTGATACATTAAATACAACCTGTTCAGAGAATAAGTTGTGTTGGCGAAGGCGGGGTGATGAGAATAAGTCTTATACTGAATGGAAGTATAAAGGAGGTCGGTATAGCTTTCGGTAGCATCACTGAACACATAGGAGAATAGCAGATGAATGCGGCAAGTCATGGGGTGTATAGGGCAAAGGGAAAGATGCCCTGCAAATATTTGAAATAGTCTCCCGCGAATCTTCCAGACGAAGATAGTTATCGCGAATGAGCTCATTTAAAAGTCGTACACGCGTATCTTCCATATAGATTGCTAACGAGTAAATCAGAACTATCTTGGAACATCTTAGAATCGCACAAGAATCGAGTGGACAAGAAACAAATTATTGTTTTAGAAGATTTTTTAAATACTCTTCTACAAGAGTTGTGCATTATTCGCCTGGACGTGTAACAAATAATTATTTTGTAAAATATTCTTCATTAGGAGTTGCGCGTTATTCGCTTGGAAGATCTAAAAATGCATATCGAGATTAGTTTGTACGTAGACAACTTAACAAATATGCTTCACTTCAAAACCTTACTATAGAGTACTCTATACCACCGAGTCTACCTACTACTTTTAATACATGGAACTTATGTTTATGTCTGGTTAAACCAAAATTTTACATACCCATTGATATATCAAACAGAACGTTGCAAGATTTCTTATGATCGGATCTAAAGTATGGCTACTGCTTTCTTAAAAGCTCGTATCGGTTAAAAGATATATATGTGAGCTTTATGCTTATCTGAACCAATTAGGATGAACATACGTATTGGGACGTCAAATAATGCTCATGCTAAATTTTATAGAAATCGTACCGAAATTGTGATGTGATGAAATAAATATACGGGAGCTATATCTAAATCTGAAACGATTTTAATGAAATTTTGCACACAATTCGGGTAGTTGAGTGGAACGTCTTGTGCTAAATTTTGTGAAGATGGAACCAAAATTGTAACCCCTACATATATATATATGGGAGTTATATCTTAATCAAAACCGATTGTGGTCAAAATCAATATCGTTCATCCTTGGATCAAAACAGCGACTTATGCTATAAATGTAAATAAGAAATATTAAATTATAAAAGTGTACATGCATTCTTGTGATCAATGTATAGGTACATTGATCACAAGAATGCATGTACAAGCAGACAGATATAGCTTAATCGAATCGGAAAGTAAGTGGTTGTGTAGGCTATATATTAAGTACCAATCATATAAACCAAGTGAGAATTCTGTTGGTGTTGCAGAAGTTGTCGACTCAAAATAAAACATCGAATAACATAATTAACTCCGGCCATCGAATAGTTAACTCCGGCCGTTGTTAAACAAATTTTCTGGATTATTATAAAGCAATCCGTTGTATAATAATCAACGCGAAGATATTCTAGAAGAGTGTTTCACGACTTATATGGACGGTTATAATAAAATGAGTTGTAAGAAAATCGCCACGAAGAGTTGCTAAAACTTCAGCACCCGCAATGGTGTGCCCAACGATAACCTAGAAGAGAGTTTAGCAACTCATACGGACGATTATAAAACCATTAACAAATCTTGTACGCAATGAATTGCGTAACAATTTCGCAACTCATGCAGAAGACAAATTTCTTAAAAAGATTGTTTTCCAGAAGATTGTTTTATTCATCGCGGGGACGAACGTTCTTTCAAACTTATGAAAAATCTTTGCAGAGTGATGAGACACAAAACCAGACTTTAACCAACTTAGGGGCACGGAATGGAGAACAACTGGGGATTTCGTGAGAACCACAGAAGTGCTGACCTACATTCTTTCGAGTTTACTTTTTTTTAGTTTTTAGAGCACACAACAAGACGACACACAGTGGGATAAATCAAAAAAAAAAAATTGTAAAACAAACGAAGAGAGATAACTCTTTTAAATTTTTGGTGGCTAAGGTATTATCGAGATCATGTGCAAAATTTGAAGGCTTAAGGTAGTCCGGGCGCTTCTTAGCAGGCTCCCAAAATTTGGTCACCATGGCGAAAAATTTCGAAAAATTTTTCGTACTGCCAAATCTGCATCTGGGTCCGATTTCCAAAATTTTCTTGCTGGATAGTGCTTACAAATCCCTCCAAAAAAGTAGAGAATATCCCTGGTTTCGGGGATATGCTCTATCTCTACGTTTTTTTCGTATCCGAAGATCGGTTTATATGAAAGCTTGCTCTAGTATTACCCGTTCTAGGGCCAACTTCCGGCCCAGTCAATAAATATTTATAATTTGTAGGAGCCGAAGATCTCATACCGGATCTTCGTGTCAAAAAAACCAAACACCGGATTTATTGCCAAGATAATATTCATCCAAAATCCATGGTGGTGTTGATATCAAAATTGTGTATATCATAACTAACTCAATGCAATTTTTACTTACTTATTTTAATCTTCACTTCATGTTCTAGAGAAACAGCCTCTTTAATGAATCATAATAAAACAAGTAAAAGCGTGCTAAGTTCGGCCGGGCCGAATCTTATATACCCTCCACCATAGATCGCATTTGTCGAGTTCTTTTTCTGGCATCTCTTCTTAGGCAAAAAAGGATATAAGAAAAGATTTGCTCTGCTATTCGAGCGATATCAAGATATGGTCCGGTTTGAACCACAATTAAATTACATGTGGGAGACCTGTGTAAAATGTCAGCCAATTCGAATAAGAATTGCGCCCTTTGGGAGCTCAAGAAGTAAAATAGAGAGATCGATTTATATGGGAGCTGTATCGGGCTATAGACCGATTCAGACCATAATAAACACGTATGTTGATGGTCATGAGAGAATCCGTCGAACAAATCAGGCAAATCGGATAATAATTGCGACCTCTACAGGCTTAAGAAGTCAGTTTATATGGCAGCTATATCAAGTTATGGACCGATTTGAACCATACTTAGCACAGTTGTTAAATATCATAACAAAACACGTCGTGCAAAACTTCATTCCAATCGGATAAGAATTGCGCACTCTAGAGGCTCAAGAAGTCAAGACCCAAGATCGGCTTATATGGCAGCTATATCAAAACATGGACCGATATGGCCCATTTACAATACCAACCGACCTACACTAATAAGAAGTATTTGTGCAAAATTTCAAGCGGCTAGCTTTACTCCTTCGGAAGTTAGCGTGATTTTGACAGACAGACGGACGGACGGACGGACATAGCTAGATCGACATAAAATGTCACGACGATCAAAAATATATATATACTTTATGGGGTCTCAGACGAATATTTCGAGTAGTTACAAACAGAATGACGAAATTAGTATACCCCCCATCCTATGGTGGAGGGTATAATTAAACTTTCCAAAAATATATGGTGGTTATTGTTAAAAATAATTGTAAAGTCCAATTTCATATTGTTTTGTAAGATGGGTTTGTTTTCAGTTTCTACGCGAAATTCTTTTCTTTTTTTTTAATGTCTTATTAAAAACGAATGAAAATAAATGTAAACAAATAATAAAACAAATATACAATAAAAGTAGGTTAATCACTTCAACAAAGCAACAGTTGTGTTTACATTGCGAACAACTGCTCACAAATGAAACAACAAAATTAACCGCATCGCAAAAAGCGAATTATTTAAAAAATAATAAACCGCAAATTTAAAGAACGCCAGCATTTGCGGCAGAACATTAAAAAGTACATCTCTCAAATAAAGAAATCGAGAAACAAAATTTCATTAAAATTAAGGCTAAAATAAAAAATATTTTCTTCTTATGGCCAATAGTAGTCGGCGATTTTTTTGGCGGAGGTAACGTCGATGTTGACCAACAAAATATAAAACCTTTTATTTGCACAACCATGCTATTTTTACAACAAATTGAAGAGTTGCAAAAACGAAGAAGGTAGTGAAAAATAACAAAAATTAAATTTCATTGAAATAAACGGCAAAGAAGAAGAAGAAAAAAACACAAATCTTGTAAATAACATATTTAACCGCTATGATAAAATGATGCCCAAACAAAAGTACCAACGTAGCAGCTCGAAAGAAACCAGCTCAACTCAAGAACTAAATTTCAAACAGAACTCAAAGTTTCAACAGCAGTTTCAGCTGACTGACTGCTGTTGCTAGTATCTCACGGCGAAAAACAATTCGCAAAAAATACATTACAAATAAATAAACAATTTTGACACAGTTACGCTGAATTAACAACAGCAGCAGCCGCAATAACAGAAAACACTCATCTTGACGCATATATGGTAACAATGAGATGCTACACTGTACAAAAAATTCATCGGAGAGACATCGAAATATTTTCAAACTTTATTACTCACAAATGGTCAAATGTCATTTTAACAGATAATTTTTGCTAATTTTTATACCCTCCACGATATGATGGGGGTATACTAACATCGTCATTCCGTTTGTAACTTATCGAAATAATGATCTGAGACTCAACAAAGTATATATATATATATATATATATATATATATATATATATATATATATATATATATATGCTTGATCGTCTTGACATTCTAAGTCCCTTTAGCCATGTCAGTCTGTCGGTCGAAACTTGTGAAAGAGTAAAGCTATGTGTTGAAACTTTGCCCAAATACTTCCTATTAGTACAGGTAAGTTGGGATTGTAAATGGATCAAATCGATTTTTTCTGTCTTTGATTTGACTTCTTGAGCCTCTAGAGGGCGAAATTATTGTCCGATTAGGGTGAAGTTTTATACTATGTTCTATATGTGACATTCAACACAAGCACCAAGTATTGTCGATCCAAAAATTTAAAATAGCACCCATATAACCCTAGAGAAGAAAACTCCTATATGATTTGTATGAAATTCTCACAATGACTTCTCCCATGGTCTTCAACCTAAGAGTCAAATATGTCTCCCAAATAAACCGATCTCCCGTTTTTCTTCTTTAGCCCTGAAACTTAGCACAATGACTTCTACTATGGTCTTCATCATCAAAATGTCTTATAGCACAGTAAGTCTTATCCTTTATCCCTTGCTTGCCTCATAAAGGAAATTACATTGAACTTCTGTTGTGAAACGTTTGACTTAGTTTGCGATGAAAGTAAATATTTTTTTTGCTATAAATTCTTGTAAGATTTTGTGACAAATATAATTTTTATTTACCCTGACAATATTTTCATTCTCGATACATAATCCATTATCCGGGTTAGCAATTAGTGTTTCTTCTTATTTAAAAGTAAATGCAGCGTCATCCTTATGTCTATGTATATTATTTTTACATTTGAAATAGATTGTGCATATTGAAAAGACTACTAAGTTCAATGTAATGTAATGTGGCAACATAATTCAAACTCAAATTTTTAACAATTATGAGCAGATGTCAGTTGACAATTCAAACTCTTTCAGAGATTATGTGGATTTATTTCGGTATTATGATACATAATTATATTAAAAGCGTTACATTTCACACAACTCCATTATGTTTTTTTGTATTTTTGATGCGTTATGCTTTGAATAAATAAAACAAAATATTACTTGTGGGAGTTGCTGTTTTCGCTCATTGAAACCCCTACTTTGGGAAGGATATTTCTTTACCGCGTAAATATTACCAAACAAAGAATTCGCCTTAGAAATGCTGGTTGTGTTTTCTTGTACCTGGCAGTCATTTGTCTGGTGCTCTAAAGATTATGCCATTGGACATACCTTGCATTTTTGTTAATACCTTGTTAAAGTTGTCACTTTCTGAGTTTACCACCCGCATTAGATTATGCTGCTCAAAATATTGACTCCTCTTTGCTCACTAAAAAAAATGAATAAAATGTTGTGTGCGAGAATATGTCTATACCAGTGACGAGCACACAACTTCAACTATGTGAAAGCTCATGGGCTTGCTCGGGAGTATGTTCTTGCGTGCAAAGTAATGTGCTGTAGTGTGAGTATTTTTGCCCACGGCTGGTATATACGCCCAAAAACTCTTCCTTTCTCTTTAGTAGGGGAGACACAATAAAATAATTATTGATCCGGTAAACGAATAATCGTTTGAGGCTATCAAAACACTTTTGCCATTAAAGAGTTTATGGCTAGACACCAAAAGAAAGGTCTTTTTACCGTAGCGAAACTGCCAAAGTGTTTACAATAAAACATAGTTATGTTCAATAATATATATATATGGCTAACGTTTGGAGCGAAGCGTTTTACAGTTACAATAAAGTATAAACTGCACAACAAAAGTATAGTGTTTGTAGTAAAATCGTCCCAAACGTTTAATTTTTTTTTTGTGTGGTGGAGGTTGTATAATATTCTGCGCGACCGAACTTAACACAGTTTTACTTGTTTTCGTAGAGAATTTTGTAAATAAAGTGATTTTGCGCTATTGTTGTACTAATGTTTTGGGTTTTCATCAACTCCGTTGGGCTCTGCTAAATATAGAGTGCGCCCAGGTGGCGTGTGGTTCCAGGTTACAAGCAGAATAACATCCAACACATCAATTTTAGCTTAGTAGGGATTGAGGCGGAACATTTGCCGGAACACATTTGTAGCCAGAACTACTCAGGTTTTCCAGGGGAGATTAAGTTCTTCAGGTGCTATGGGTACCATTGACCAGATAACTGCTTTGTATGCAATCATCTCATTGGCAGTACCCATGTTCCGACTTGGTCTCAAAAATGGTAAAGGATGTCAAGTGTAACTCGACATATTTTGAGATAGTTGGTGTTCGGAATCGTTACCCCAACGACTTTCATATCCTGGTGCAGCGATTGGTACAGAGTAACGAGAACCGTCCTTTGACTCAGTCCATTTTTTTAGACATCGGTAACTCTGAGAACTTTAGGTACTCATCTTTCAGTGCATCCTGTTTCTTCATCGTCAGTGTAAAAAAATTCGGATCTGGCGAATGATTTATGTAACTTCATCCAAGGCAAATTGTGATGGTCGTTCAACGGGTCAAAAAAGACGGATGCGACGAATTACCCTTCTTCTTACCCTGCCACTCTGCGTAAGCTCAATAAATTAATGTTGGCCTGTCAACCTTGAGCATCTTTTCTGCTCAGTGACCACGTAGCTTAAAGCAGCTGACGTCCTGTCACTCCTTGTGCCGGGGTTCAAAAGTGACTTAATAGTAGATCAAAGGCCCCTAAGTTACATTGTTTCAAGTACTCTTACCACTAATTCGCATGTTCGTTGACCACCTCCTTGATATCAGATTTAATTCCCAGATTCCGGAATCAGCAGGATCGAAGTAGCGAATCCCATCATGCTCGTAAGCCTGAATCGTTGTCTACGCCGGGGAATTGGGCCGCACCTGGAGTGTTCGAGCGGCTTGTATAAAGCGAGCGGCAGTTGCATGTTTAATGCCTCGGGAATTTTTCCTCACCATGGCGTAAATCATAGGTAGGCGAGAGTTTACGAAAGCAACGATTGGAGTACTCTATAGCCGTTCCAATCGGCTATCTTCTGATTGATATACGTCCGTCGTTCAGAGGTTATGACTTCGGATGGCCCCCAATTCGCTCGTTTCACCACTTCGATTAAGTAAGGGGCCACTAATTGAAACGCCATTTTGTCTTAACTCACAGAAGTGGGTTCGAATTCTGGCGAGAACGTCAGACAAATTTTGCGGCGGTGGTCATCCGCTTCTAATGCTGGCGACATTTGTGAGATAGTAGGCCATGTCAATACCAATTTTGACTCGACTCCGACTCAGACTCCGGAATATGAAGAATTTTGGACCCCCTTTAACCCTAGACAATATGGGTAGCAAATGAAAGATATTAAGGAGTATATTATGAAGACGCAAAAAAACAATTACGTCGTTTATTCCAATTTTTTTTTGTCCAAAATTTTGGATGAGAGGAGGAGGTTGATGATGAGTATGAAGACATCACATAAATGGAGCCCAAATTAAATGTACTCCTAAGGGCATTAAAATGTGATTGCCACAACACGCAGCAAACTCTGGATAGCGCCAACGACAACAATAGAGAGCACGTCCCCCAGAGGGTCATTTTGGGTCGCAAGGGGATAGAAGGGCCTTTGTCCCAGAAACGGACTTCAGAACTAGGGATATAAAGGGCATTCTCCTCAAAATCTCTTCATTTCGATTGTAACAACCCCAAAATAATCATAACAAATATTTTCAAACGTCTGAGTATTCGAAGTCAATTTAGCCATATCAGCACTTCTGTTCAACAGGTGGACAAAATCGATTTCGATTTTCTTTTAGGACAAAATGTCGACCTAATTTTCTCTTAAGACAAAATTTCAAGAGAATGTTTCTGAAAACAAAATTTCAACCAAATTTTCCTAAAGACAAAATATCAATGAATTTTTTTCTTAAGACAATATTTCAATGATATTTTTCTAAATCTCAAAATTTTAATGACAAAATTTCGAAAAAACAACATTTCAATGAAATTTCTCTAAAACAAAATTTCAAATAAATATTTTCTCAAGACAAAATTTCTTTTTATACACACCACCGAAGGATGGGGGTATATTCATTTTGTCATTCCGTTTGCAACACATCGAAATATCCATTTCCGACCCTACAAAGTATATATATTCTTGATCAGCGTAAAAATCTAAGACGATCTAGACATGTCCGTCCGTCTGTCCGTCTGTCTGTTGAAATCACGCTACTGTCTTCAAAAATAGAGATATTGAGCTGAAATTTTGCACAGAGTATTTTTTGTCCATAAGCAGGTTAAGTTCGAAGATGGGCTATATCAGACTATATCCTGATATAGCCCCCATATAGACCGATCCGCCGATTTAGGGTCTTTGGCCAATAAAAGCCACATTTATTATCCGATTTTGCTGAAATTTGGGACAGTGACTTGTGTTGGACCCTTCGACACTCTTCGTCAATTTGGCCCAGATCGGTCCAGATTTGGATATAGCTGCCATATAGACCGATCCTCAGATTTAGAATCTTGTGCCCATAAAAGCCACATTTATTATCCGATTTTGCTGAAATTTGGGACAGTGAGTTGTGTTAGGCCCCTCGACATCCTCCGTCAATTTTACTCAGATCGGTCCGGATTTGGATATAGCTGCCATATAGACCGATCTGTCGATTTAAGGGTTTTTGCCCATAAAAGGCACATTTATTATCCGATGTCGCCGAAATTTGGGACAGTGAGTTATATTTTGCCCTTCGACATCCTTCGTCAATTTGGCTCAGATCGGTCCAGATTTAGATATAGCTGTCATATAGACCAATCCTTCGATTGAGGGTCTTAGGCCCATACAAGGCACATTTATTGTCCGATATCGCCGAAATTTGGGACATTGAGTTAGGTTAAATCCCTTGACATAGTTCTACATTATGGCACAGATCGGTCAAGATTTGGATACAGCTGCCATATAGACCGATCTCTCGGTTTTAGGTTTTAGGGCCAGAAAAAGCGCATTTATTGTCCGATGTCGCCGCAATTTGGGGCAGTGAGTTGTGTTGGGCAATTCGACATCCTTTTTCAATTTCACTCAGATCGATCATGATTTGGATATAGCTGCCATATAGACCGATATCTCGATTTAAAGTCTTGGTCCCAAAAAAGACGCATTTATAATCCGATTTAACTGAAATTTGACACATTGACTTATGTTAGGCTTTTCGACATCCATGTTGTATATGGTTCAGATCGGTTTATTTTTAGATATAGCTACTAAAAAGACCAATATTTTGTTATACATAATTGAACATTGACTTGTACTTATTAGTATTTGGTCCAAATCGGATCATATTTCGATATGACTGCTATTGGACAAAAGGTATGCAAATTTCCCTGGATTTTGATGAAAAGTCCTTTACATATATACCCGAGGTGGTGGGTATCCAAAGTTCGGCCCGGCTGAACTTAACGCCTTTTTACTTGTTTTTTTAATATATTTTTTTTTCTTTGAAAATTTTTTTAAATCTTTGACCAGAGTCAGATTCGTTACAATTTTTTCGACTCCGAATCCAGGGAACATTTGCTCGACTTCGACTCATCAGCCCTGGTAAAAACTACTCCCTAAACAGATGTCGCACTGCGGCACGCGGTTCAGACTCGATTCATTTTCATGAGAAACCTTTCGTGGCATTCCGAGTTAAGCGTGTGAGTAACGAATCCGCAGGTATCTCATGTTGTAAAACGACGAAACTTTTATTTTGTGATCCGAATAGTTTCAAAACGAGGCTTTTACTGAGAGGAAGCAGGTATGAGGTCAGTATAGTTTCCGGTGGCATTATGGGTTACATAGGACTATGGGCAGACTTATGCAGAATTGATGCCGCGCGTGACAGTCTATATAGGGCTTGTAAGGAAGATGATAAGACGTTGAAACATTTCCGGCATTCGGCTGCGGATGCGATTCCAGACTTGATTCAGCTTAGGAGCATGCGGTACAATTTCATAAAAATTGGGATGGTTTTTTCCAAAAAAAGAAATATTGTTATTAAATTTTTCGGAATGTATTGTGGTCTTGATGTTGATTCAGCCATTTTTGCTATGACCACCGCATGTTTTGCAAAACACACAATTATTTAGCCCATCAGTTTGGTAGAAAGCCAAACGTCCAACCATGCATCCGTCCGGCAATACATTGGGCAAACCAGTGATCCATCCAACTAACCGAGCATCCGCTCATAAAATCAAATACCTCTTCTTAAGCCAAACAAAAAATACCAAACAAAACTGAAGAACTGCCTTACCTGACCCAATGATAAGCGAACCAGTCGCCAGTACGGTGACCATAAACAGTTAATTGGTAAAGATTTTTGAAATTCGTCGTCATTTTAATAGACCACATTGTAAACTTAGAATGGTCAACATGGTGATGGCCAACAATATTCTAAAGTGGATGGAGTCACAAACTTGATTTTGGTTGAATTCGCACTGGTAGCTGGTAACTGTCAAATCTAGCCATAATTTCAATTAATTTTTTTGGCCAAAGTGATATAAGGTTATGTTCTAGACAAACGAATAGAAAAAGTTGTGCACACCGTTAACTTAGCCACTCCCCTCTTACATCGGCCAACGATTCTATGACTCAACAATTTCAGAAGTCTGCCAAATCCGTCTGTCTGTCGAATTGACCATTTCGTTTGTTTTACTTTTATTTCATTTTGCAGAATGTGTTTTTTATTTTGGGGGCTTAATAAACAATTAATTCAAATGTTCGAAGCCGAATGCTTGCTAGAAGCTCTCATATCGTATATTCTTTTATATATTTTTTTGTAAAGAGACAAACAAATGATTTGAAAATTAAAATTTTACAAATATTAAATAAATAACAAGCTCATGACAATTATGGCCGTCATTTGGTCGACCATAAGCCACAAATTGAAGAAAGACAACCATTTTATTTGATAGGTGTAGTTTTTGATTCATTCTATTGAAATTGATTTTTTGAATATTCAGCAAATGTTGCTACTTTTAACTTGAAGGTCTGAATTCAAGTTCACACAAACACAAAATTATACGTTAAGCTTGTTTTTAAATTTTAAAATTTTGCTGACAAAAAAAGAAAGTGGGGGAATGAGATAACTACACAATAAACAAAAATTAAGAACCAACAACTTTAAACGAAAAAAACAACGACAAATTTTGTTAAATTTCGTGCAACATTTTTTTTTGATGATCAATGAGGCAAAGTAAAAATTTATTGTTGAAAGGCACTCTGTGCAAGCCAATATATCACAACAGCAACAATATTATTCATAAGCTGCAAAACAAAACCATTAACCATGTGCTTTGGTGTAAAGTGGTGGTTTGTTTTATTATCATTGTTCATCTCGCAATGTTTGTTCTCGTTCGTTCACTGTCTGCTTTCGAGTTTTTTGCGTCGCTCTCTCTCTCTCTCTACCATTACTCTCAAAACAAATTTATCAATTTTGCCGCCGCGGAGGTTTGAACTCATGATCTCATGTTTGGTAGTCTAGCGCAGAGGTTAGCATGTCCGCCTATGACGCTGAACGCCTGGGTTCGAACCCTGGCGAGACCATCAGAAAAATTTTTCAGCGGTGGTTTTCCCCTCTTAATGCTGGCAACATTTGTGGGGTGCTATGGTATGTAAAACTTCTCTCCAAAGAGGTGTCGCACACCGTTCGGACTCGGCTATAAAAAGGAGCCCTTTTATTATTGAGCATAAACTTGAATCGGACTGCACTCATTGATATGTGAGATGTTTGCCCCTGTTCCTTAGTGGAATATTCATGGGCAAAATTTGCTTTGCAGTAAGTTTCTCAATAAAATTCAACTATAAAACACAAAAAAAAAACACTTTTACAACTTTTTTAATATGGATAACATATTTTTGGCCAAATTTTCTAAAATAATTTGAACGAAAACTTACTTAACAGTTTAGTGTGCTATATGGTAGTACGCGTATTTTAACATCTAACCCAATAAAAGAATTTTTTGAAAATGCACAACATTTCAACTATTTTGTCCATCAAATCTGTGCAAAACTACTTCAGCAATTAATTTCTTATATTCAAAGCTAAAATTCGCCGATAATAAATTGTTTCACATATACATTCGATAGTTGCTTCTTTCTTGGAATTATTTTTTTCTGTGTACCAAACAGTAAAAGCGGTAAACGTTTTTTCCTGCACTGACATATAGCTTTTCTTTTTTTATACAAGACTAGCTGGTCCGGTGTGTTCCCAACACTCACAAGTGTTTACGGCCCGCTTTTGACATGGTCCAAATTAACAAATTATTTATATCCGTATTTAGCTCTCAAATAACTTTTTTAGAATCCCATATTTTCACGTTAGGTATACATGTCCATAAGGTGTTTGGGGTGGGAAACATTTTTATATAAATCACCCTCATTTTTATATAAATCTTTATAGTATTCAGCTCTCAAATAACTTTCATTAGAATCCCATATTGTCCCGTCGGGTATACATGTCCATAAGGTATTTGGAGTGAAAAATTAACCCACATTTTTATATAATTTCCGAATTTATCTCTCAAATACCTTTCGTGTACATGTCCGTTTGGTGCATAATTTTGGGGTTGGGCGACCCGCATGGAATAGATCCCAAACTCAATTCATATAAGTTTCGTATTCTACTCTCAAGTTACTTTTCGTTTGTATCCCATACTAGTCCGATCGGTCTACATGTTCGTTTGGTGTGCATTTTTGGGGTGGGCGGCCCTCTTATATAAGTTTCGTATTCTACTTCCAATTAGCTTTAATGTGAAACCCATATTGTCCCAATCGATAAACATGAAATTTTTGGGCGCTTTTTGGGGGTGGGCGGGTCCCCCGATACTTGGTCCCCCGACACTCGAAATCTTATATCTATTTCGTACTCTACTCTTAAAAACCCTTCATTTGATACCCATATTGTCCGTTAGGGTGGATTTTGGGATGGGGCGTCATCCCCGGTTATTTGACCCCAAAGTTTTATACCCATTTCGAGTTTTTGAGTTACCATAAATATGCATGCCTAGTTTCGCTTAAGTCGGTGCACCTATCTCCAAGATCAGGCGTATTTGAAAATTGTGATTAGGGGAAGGATCAGCGCCCTCGCGGTTATCGACAAATGAAGCACCAACGGTTAGACCCCTCTATCATCTGTGAAAATTTCATGAAAATCGCTTCAGCGGTTTTTAAGTCTATTCGAAACAAGCTAAGCGAAACACTTTCATTTTTATATAATAGATAATTTGACAAAACAAATTAGTAAACGATGGATTGGTTAAAAACGTACTCTTTTATACTGTTAGTAGCTCAAGAAAATCAAAGGATCACTTTATCCTTTAATTTTCTTGAGCTACTAAAATCTTCACTTTTTACGCTACTAGGCAGTAGATTATAAATTTGGAACAGGGATCAATGAGTGCTGTGCGATTAAAGTTTAAGCTCAATGATAAGGGGCCTCCTTTTTATAGAGTCCGAACGAAAGAAAGATTTTAAGTTCGAAGCAAATCGGTTCAGTTTTATGTAAAGAGTGATTTTTTAAGAGCTATAGGAAAGTTTTTCAAAAAAAAAAACATAAAATTCAAAAAAATTCATTAAATTTTTATTTAAATCGATAGTACGGTCCATACACTTTAATTTTGGAAGATTATTTCAAGCAAAAATTGACCGTAACTGCGCCTCAAATGATCCATCCGCTTAGTCAAATTTTGTCATACACTTTCCAACATTTCGGCTCGTATCTCACGAATAAATGCTTCAATGTTGTCATCCAATGCGTCAACTGAAGCGGGCTTGTCTGTATAGACGTGAGCTTTAACATAGCCCTACAAAAAATAGACTGAGGGCATAAAATCCTACGATCTAGGTGGGCAATTGACCGGTGCCGATCGTGAAATAAAATGTTCACTGAACTCGCCTCACAATAAGGCCATTGTTCCGCGTGCTGTGTAGCATGTGGCACCATCTTGTTGAAACCACATGTCATGCAAGTCAAGCTCTTTCATATTGAGCAAAAGACAAGTTGGATATCATCCCACGAAAGCGCTCACCATTTATAGTTAAGTTACGATTCGCATCATCTTTGAAGAAGTACTTTCCAATAATGCCACCAGCCCTTAAACCTCAACAAACTGTGACTTTTTCTGGATGTATTGGTAGCTCTTGCATTGCTTCTGGCTGATCTTCACTCCAAAATCGACAATTCTTCTTATTTACGTACCCAATGAGCCAAAAAAGAGTTTCGTCGCTCAATGGAAGAAGCACGCGATGAACTTTCTTAACAGAGCACGCATTTTGATAATAAAATTCTTTAATTTTCAAGCGTTGTTCGTTTGTAAGACGATTCATAGTTAAGTTATAGACCAAACTGAAGATGTTTGACAGTGACACAAAACACGAAACGTGAGTGAGCTGTTTAAAGATAAAAAAATAATAGCAACAAAATTACCCCTTAATTTTCTTATACTGATTTATGAAGTGATCTTCCGAAATTGTAGCAGATAGAAGCTACCATGTAGGGTATCATAAGGTAAGCTTTTGAAACCTGCTCATTCTAATATTTAAATTCAACTGTCTGCCAATGAACGGTCATTGCTATGAAAGTACAAAAAGGAAATAAATTTCACCTAATCAGAATATAAAAAATCCAAAGCGTCACGTCCTAACATATATATCGTATATATGGGTTGCCCAAAAAGTAATTGCGGATTTTTCATATAGTCGGCGTTGACAAATTTTTTCACAGCTTGTGACTCTGTAATTGCATTCTTTCTTCTGTCAGTTATCAGCTGTTACTTTTAGCTTGCTTTAGAAAAAAAGTGTAAAAAAAGTATCTTTGATTAAAGTTCATTCTAAGTTTTATTAAAAATGCATTTGCTTTCTTTTAAAAAATCCGCAATTACTTTTTGGGCAACCCAATAAATACACTGCTATATTCTCAATCAAATAGCCACTCAGTCATACTACTATAAATAACAATTAGAATTGCAAATAAAAAATGAATTTTATGTTCGTACCAGCAATAGCAACAAAGTGTCGAGTCCAATGAATGGGCGAGTGGTTATGTGGTCATTACACTGCTACTTGTACTATGAAATAAAATATATTTTTAGAATTTTCGTGTTTTGTTATTTTTAAAGTTTTATATTTAGCGAAATTGGATTGTATTCGCTTAAAATAACTTACTCACTGAAATCTTACTTATATAGACTTTTCTGTAGAAAAACACAAACTTAGGCAGCTCAGTCGAATACGGCGTTTTATTTCAATTGAATGTCAATTGGAGTTGTTTCACATTCTCATATTATTCTCATGATTTCTGCCGACATTTTATGAATTATAAAACTAACGTCGAACATAAGTCGAACAAAGCCGACATTTCGATTACCTACTTGAAGCATGTTAGATGTTCCTCGCGATGATCTATTTTCCCAAAAGTCAGTCAAATCTTGTCGAACTATTATTAAAAATATCAATATCTACATATATCTTTCGCTTTCAGTCTTCAGAGGAGGACAAATTTACAGCAAACTCATGACTCACTTGTGATACGCTGTATAGATTTTCAGTGTTGGAATGAAGTTTTTCCCACTCCATTACACTTACTGTAAGGTGGCACAGTCTGCATTTTACGTCTCATGCACATCCTCCACACTCTTTGTCCGTAGTGTCAAAAGTAGACTTTTTAAGAAATTTAAGAAATGTAATACTTCATTGTCATATATATATATATATATATATATATATATATATATATATATATATATATATATATATATATATATATATATATATATATACCAATTATTTGAGGGCGAGGGCTTAGTACAACACTGAGGATATGAGATGTTATTCTGATTATCTTATCAGGATGAGGAACTGTCTTTACAGAAATCCCAGTAGCTTTTATAAGTTTGTGAATTCTAAGAGGAAGGTTGGGGAATTCCCCAGTTGCATTAAGCTTGATTGTAGGGAATCGTCTGACGATTCGGAGATATGCGATGTGGTTGCAGACTTTTTTCAAAGTAGTTAAACCAAATTGTCTTCCTGTTCCAAATATACTTTTGACATTAATAGATTGAATTATTTCCAAGGGATAATTCTTACTGAGGATGAGGTGCTGTATCATTAAAGAGTTCCAAGACACCAGGGCCAGATGGTGTACCGGCAAATATTCTTATATTTTTCCCGGGATATTTTCCTCATTCCTGGAGTTATATAATTCCTTTACAAAAAAATGGTAGCAGATGTATTATTGAAAATTATAGTGGTATTGCGAAATTAAGTGCTATACCAAAGCTGTTTGAACTGCTGGTTTCTCTCCCATTTGTCACACAATTTCTTTCACCCTAACAACACGGCTTTGCTAAGGGGAGGTCGACTTTGACCAACCTATTAGAACTGACATGTCATGCATATGATGGCTTTGTAAACAGATTTCAAACAGATAAAATTTACACTGATTTTAGTACAGCTTTCGATACTGCGGTGCAAAATTTAAGACTTTTTAAACTTGACATGATGGATTTCCCATCTGTTCTAGCTAGAGTTGGCTAGCTTCTTATTTACAAGACCGTACACAGAAAGTTTACTTTAATAATCTTCCTTTTGAGGATATAGCTGGTTATTCTGGTGTTACACAAGGCAGCCATTTAGGTCCATTGCTTTTCGTTCGTTACTTGAATGAACTTCCATCAGTTATTCAGTATTTAAGGATTTTAATGTTCGCTAATGATGCGAAGCTGTTGTGTAATTTGGATTCTCCAGAATGGTCCCTGTGCTTGCAGAGCGATCTGCACTCCCTAATGGAGTGATGCAGTGTTGATGCCGCTTAATCTTAAGAAGTGCAAGAAGTTATCTCTTTTCAGTATTAGACCTGTTCTAGGTGGCTATTATATAGGTACTTAGAAATTGGATGGTATATTACGTTTTAATTTGCACATAAGACAAAGTCGTTGTTGGGTTTTAAAAAATGGTGGTCCAAAGAGTTTGATTATACTTATGTGACCAAACGTTTGTTTACAAGTTTAGTCCTTAGATCTACTTTGGAATACGGTTGTGTGGTTTGGAACCCATTCTATAAGTGCTACACAGATAGGATTTAATCAGTCCAGGTACAATTTCTTCTTTTTGCGCTTAGGGGCTTACATTGGAATGCGGCAGAATTTCTTCCGCTCTACGAGAACCACTTGCAACTTATTGACTTACCAACGCTCGAAAGGATGCGCCTGATGCTTAGGGCAGTATTTATTGTGAAATTATTGGGTGGTCAGATTGATTCCCAATTCTTAACTGGTGAATTAAATTTTAATATTCCTTTCCAAAATACATGACATTACATACCTCTTAAACTACCTTTAGTGAGATCTAATTTCGAATTAAACAATCCGTTGCCCTCTTTGTGTGATGTATACGATATAACAAATTGTATAGTAGTATATCCATCACCGATCCTTTTCATGTAATAAAGAATTCTATCATTTGTCTGTGCTATGTTGTAGAAGTTGCCAGAGAAGACTGTTCATCTTATTGTCCATTATAGATAACTTTGGTTTAGATGTTGACATAACTTTAGTGTTTAACTGGCTGTGAAATTTATGTAGCCAGCATTACCCTAACCCTCTATTTAACCTCCACAGTTCGGACTATGGGGTGTACGTATCCCTACGTAATGGGTGGTGGCACCCTCATTCGGCAGGGGCGGGTGTAATTGTCGTGGAAACGAAAGAAAGAAAGAGTTTGAACGTTCCAGTGGCAGATTCAAAAACCATAGGCTTAATAAATTTTTCGATATCTTCAACTCAAGTTGAATCAATTTAGATTTTCTTGGTTTCTTCATCAAAGAGATGTATTGCTAGATCTACTCCTCAACCAAGTTAACTCTTAATTCTTTTACAATAGTTAGGATGGGAAAGGGATACTACTTCAATTGAGGATGTGTTAGCCTAACAGGTGACTCAGAGTGGAAGGATAGTAGGTGGAATAAATATTTGCAAAAGGAGGTTCTAAAATCTGAAGCTCTTAGAGGGACACATTACCGTATTTGCGTGTGATGTTTTTGACTTTACTAAGTTCTCTTCCTGCCCTTGGACTCCAATCGATCGATCGACTTGGAGTATGACATTCATTGTGAGTACAAACTTTTTCACTTGGGAGCTTAAGGTGTTGCTGTTTTTTTGACATTCGAATATAAAACCTAAAGTTTCGTTTTGTCCAATATCCACTATATAACATTTGCTTGTATTGTATTGTACGTTTATTTTTGTTCCCACAAATCAGTTGTCTGTCAATGGAAATTAATAATAAAAATCGTAGCAGTGCTGTCTTTAGGTCTCTAAACAAATGCTGCAACTGCAAGTGTCAATTGTGTTGATGTTTGTGTTCAGTCCCAGTTCATAGCGTGTAAACAAATGAAATTTTAAATTCATTTGACATTTTTCTCAAAGTTAATTGAAATCATTCGTAATTATTATTGCAAATAAAAACCAAAATATATAAGTTATTAATGGAGATCAAGGCAATTTGGCCGACTGTGGAGATTCTTGATCGCATTTTAGATAAGTGCTCAATAAATGCCAAGAAGGTCGAGGACAAAATATTTGTATTGCAAAAGCTTAAAGAACAAGTTTTCACAGCCCATACAAGAGGCAAGTAAAAAATATCATAACGTAGCAATCGCTATACAATGTATACAGAAGATAAAACCAGTAAAGAAAGACAAAAGTCGGGCGGAGCCTACTTTATAGTATCCTACACCACTGCGTGTACCAACTTCTTTTGAGCAAATACGGGAGTATATTCAATGGACGATTTGTATGGAAGCTATGTCTAGATGTTGATCTTGCTTACGACCACATATGTGGCTACTATAGCTATAAAGGTCATATCAAATGAAAGATATATATAATAGATGTATCTGATCCGATTTTAATAAAATTTTGACTAATCTTTGTGGCATAAATTAAAACTCCTCATGCACAACCATAACAGGGTGTGAATGAGGAGGTACGGTATATAAAAGTGCTATATCTAAACCTGTACCAACTTAGATGAAACTTTGCGCACGTATTTGGCCATCCTTTAGAACACCCCACACAAAAATTGCTTAAAGATGGGACCAAAGATGGGTGCCTACTATAGCCATAAAAAAGCATCTCGATTTTTTTCCAAAATCAATGGCGTTGGTTCTTGGGACAAAAAAAAATTATATGTGGCAATTTTTTTTTGGAAATCTGGCAAAAAAATGCGATCTGTACCTTAATTATAAGAATACATGGAAAGATAGGCGGACATAGCTAAATCGAATCAGGAAGTAATTCTAAACCGATTGGTATACTTAACAAAGAATCCAGGTCTTCTCCTTCTTAGCCTTGCAAAAATATACACAAACTTATAATACCGAGTTGCACAGTTGTGGTGTAGGGTATAGAGCTGGCAAAAAATCGATAGTACTATCGATATTTTATTTGTTGGCTGAATATCGACTGAGATTTATTCAATCGATATTATCGCAAAATTGAAAAAAAAAGCAATCCGACCTTGAATGCATCCCGATCATACCTTTCCCAGCATCCTTCTTGTTGAGAAACTCATTGACCACGAACTGATAAAGGATCCCCGTCAACTTATTTCACAAATGTCTTTAAATTGCGTTTGTGAATTTTGAAAAAACATATGGAAAATGCCATTGGGGTGGATCAATTTTGGCCCTTCAGCTAAAATTATCAATACCGTATCTAGCCAATTTAGATTTGAGCGACAAAAGCAGTACGTCGCATAGTCGTGGAATCTGCAGACGCTGCAATTTAATTTATTGTACCCTCCACCATAGGATGGGCCTATACTAACTACGTCATGACATTTTAAGTCGATCTAGCAATGCCCGTCTGCTGTCGAAAGCACGCTAACTTTTGAAGCTGTAAACCTAAATGAAATGAAATTTTGTATATATACATCTTATTAATGTAGGTCGGCTGGGATTGTAAATGGGTCAGATTGGGTCTTATTTAGATATAGCTCCCATACAAACCGATCTTCAACTTTTACTTCATGAGCCTTTAGAGAGCGCAATTCTTATCCGATTTGACTACAATTCTGCACGTCGAGAACACGCTTACTTTTGAAGTAGTAAACCTAAACGCCTGAAATTTTGCACATACACATCTTATTAGTGTAGGTCGGTTGGGATTGTAAATGGGCCAGATCGGCTCAAATTTAGATATAGCTCTCATACAAACCGATATTTAAATTTTACTTCTTGAGCCTTTAGAGAGCGCAATTCTTATCCGATTTCGCTGAAATTTTGCACGATGATTTTTTCTATGATCTCAATGTACTATGTTCGAAGCGATCCAAAACCTGATATAGCTCCTTATAAATCGATCTTCCGAGAATACTTCTTGAGTATCTAAAGGCCACAATTCTAATCCGATTTAGCTTAATTTTGCACGATGAATTTCTCTTTGTCCTCCAATAGATTTTCCAAAACCTAATATAGCTCCCATATAAATCGATCTCCCGAATGCACTTCTTGAGCCCCTAGAGAACACAATTCTTATTCAATCGTATAAAAAAATCCATGGGATATTTTTTTTATAACCTCCCACTATTCTCTTTTGCCTACAGTTGGTATGCACCTCAAACGAAATTTTCGTTCCATTGACATATCCTAAGCGAAAGGTTCGGTTTTTCTTGCAGGTAAGAAGCTCAAATGAAATGTTTGTTATCATCACAGATTTTATATCTGCACCTCAAACGAAATTTTCGTTCCATTGACATATCCTAAGCGAAAGGTTCGGTTTTTCTTGCAGGTAAGAAGCTCAAATGAAATGTTTGTTATCATCACAGATTTTATATCTGCACCTACGATTAAAAATTCATGCCGTATGACGCTCAGACTCGGCCAATAAAAGCAGGCCCCTTATCATTGAGCTTAAATTTAAATCGGACACCACTCATTGATATGTAAGAAGTTTGCCCTTGTTCCTTAATGGAATTTCCATGAGCAAATTTGTTTTTTCATAAATGTCTTGGCTGCAGCCGAACATTTCGCTAAAGGTGCGTACAGAGTTCATAAAGATTGAAGGTATATGAGAATCGGCTTGGGATAAGAAATAAGTGATAGTATAGATATTTATTTTAAAAATATCGAATGTTGCGAATATCGATAGTTTGCCATCTCAGTGGGATATAATAAACAAGTAAAAGCGTGTTAATTCCAGTTGGGTTGAATCTTATATACCCTCTACCATGGATCCCGAAAAACAAGTTCGTTGAATGACTTTTTTCAAAAATATAAAAGCTATATCGAGTTGCAAATGCAAATTTGCCCATGAACATTCCACTAAGGAACTGGGGGGCAAACTTCTCACATATTACTGAGTGTATTCCGGTTCAAGTTTAAGCTTAATGATAAGGTGTTTTTTTTACTGGGTCCGAACGGCGTGCCTCAGTGCAACACCTTTCGCCAGGAGTCGAACCGAGGCGGCCAGCGTCATAGTCTGACATGCTAACCTCTGCGCTACGGTGGCCTCCATATATCAAGTTATGGCTGTCATGGTTTTAAGAAGTCATAAAATAATACCACCTTCAACATTTCAGGCAAATCGGATATAATTTGAGTTTGGTTTTCATGGGTGCTAGATTAGATTATGAACCGATTTGGATATACTTGGCAGGGATGTTGCAAGCCATAGCAAAAAATTGTGTGAAAAATTTTTTTGATCGGTTTAAATGGTAGCTATATTAGAGTAGTGTCCGATTTGAACCATACTTGGCACAGTAATTGGAATCGCAACAAAACACCTCATGCACAATGTCAGCCAAATCTTGTAAGAATTGTGCCCTGGGCTCAAGATATTCAATCGGGAAATCGGTTATTATGGCAGCTATATCAAAACACGGACCGATTTGTATTTGTGCAGAATTCCAAGTGCCTAGCATTACTTTTTTGACAGACGAACGGACGGACATGGATAAATCTATTTAGAATGTCAAGACGATCAAGAATATATATCTTTTTTGGATCTTAAATCTATATTTCCGAGTCGCAAACGGAATCTCGAAACTAGTATGCCCCCATCTAATGGTGGAGGGTATAAAAATTATCATTATATACAGGCCTGTTCCGGTTATCGAAAAGCGAAACAAAAGATTCTTATTGCTTATGTTTTCCTTCTTAAATGAAACGGAAATTCCGGGAATTCCCGTTTTTATACCCTCCACCATAAGATGGGGACTAATTTCGTCATTCTGTTTGTAACTACTCGAAATATTCGTCTGAGACCCCATAAAGTATATATATTCTTGATCGTCGCGACATTTTATGTCGATCTAGCCATGTCCGTCCGTCTGTCCGTCCGTCCGTCCGTCTGTCTGTCGAAAGCACGCTAACTTCCGAAGGAGTAAAGCTAGCCGCTTGAAATTTTGCACAAATACTTCTTATTAGTGTAGGTCGGTTGGTATTGTAAATGGGCCATATCGGTCCATAACCTGATATAGCTGCCATATAAACCGATCTTGGGTCTTGACTTCTTGAGCCTCTAGAGTGCGCAATTCTTACCCGATTGGAATGAAATTTAGCACGACGTGTTTTGTTATGATATCCAACAACTGTGCCAGGTATGGTTCAAATCGGTCCATAACGTGATATAGCCGCCATATAAACCGATCTTGGGTCTTGCCTTCTTGAGCCTCTAGCGTTCGCAATTCTTTTCCGATTGAATTGAAATTTTGCACGACGTGTTTTGTTATTATATCCAACAACTGTGCCAAGTATGGTTAAAATCGGTTCATAACCTGACATAGCTGCCATATAAACCGATCTTGGGTCTTGACTTCTTGAGCCTCTAGAGGGTGCAATTCTTATCCGATCAGAATGAAATTTTGCACGACGTGTTTTGTTATGATACCAAACAACTGTGCCAAGTATGGTTTTAATCGGTCCATAACCTGATATAGCTGTCATATAAACCGATCTTGGGTCTTGACTTCTTGAGCCTCTAGAGGGCACAATTCTTATCCGATTTGAATGAATTTTTGCACGAAGTATTTTATTTTTACTTTCAACAACTGTGACAAATAAGGCTCAAATCGGTTCATAACCTGATATAGCTGCCTTATAAACCGATCTGGGGTCTTGACTTCTTGACCCCTAGAGGTCGCAATTATTATCCGATATGCCTGAAATTTTGCATGACGGATCCTCTCATGACCATCAACAAACGTGTTTATTATGGTCTGAATCGGTCTATAGCCCGACATAGATCCCATATAAATCGTTCTCTCTATTTAACTTCGTGAGCCCCAATGGGCGCAATTCTTATACGAATTGGCTGAAATTTTACACAAGTCTCCAACATATAATTTAATTGTGGTCCGAACCGGACCATATCTTGATATCGTTTTAATAGCAGAGCAACTCTTTTCTTATATTCTTTTTTGCCAAAGAAGAGATGCCGGGAAAAGAACTCGTCAAATGCGATCCATGGTGGAGGGTATATAAGATTCGGCCCGGCCGAACTTAGCTCGCTTTTACTTGTTTTTTTTTTTTTTTTTTTTTTTTTTTTTGAAGACGGGAATAATAAAATATTTCCCGGAAATATGGGAGTGAACAATATGGTCGTGCTGACATAGATAATAAATTTTTATACCCTCCACCATAAGATGGGGGGTATACTAATTTCGTCATTCTGTTTGTAACTACTCGAAATATTCGTCTGAGACCCCATAAAGTATATATATTCTTGATCGTCGTGACATTTTATGTCGATCTAGCCATGTCCGTCCGTCTGTCCGTCCGTCCGTCCGTCCGTCCGTCCGTCTGTCTGTCGAAAGCACGCTAACTTCCGAAGGAGTAAAGCTAGCCGCTTGAAATTTTGCACAAATACTTCTTATTAGTGTAGGTCGGTTGGTATTGTAAATGGGCCATATCGGTCCATGTTTTGATATAGCTGTCATATAAACCGATCTTGGGTCTTGACTTCTTGAGCCTCTAGAGTGCGCAATTCTTATCCGATTGGAATGAAATTGTGCACGACGTGTTTTGTTATGATATCCAACAACTGTGCCAAGTATAGTTCAAATCGGTTCGTAACCTGATATAGCTGCCATATAAACCGATCTTGGGTCTTGACTTCTTGAGCCTCTAGCGTGCGCAATTCTTATCCGATCAGAATGAAATTTTGCACGACGTGTTTTGTTAGGATATCTAACAACTGTGTCAAGTATGGTTTAAATCGGTCTATAACCTGATATAGCTGCCATATAAACCGATCTTGGGTCTTGACTTCTTGAGCCTCTAGAGTGCGCAATTCTTATCCGATTGGAATGGACTTTCGCACGACGTGTTTTGTTATTATATCCAACAACTGTGCCAAGTATGGTTCAAATTGGCCCATAACCTGATATAGCTGCCATATAAACCGATCTTGGGTCTTGACTTCTTGAGCCTCTACAGTGCGCAATTCTTATCCGATTGGAATGGAATTTCGCACGACGTGTTTTGTTATGATACCCAACAACTGTGCCAAGTATGGTTCAAATCGGTCCATAACCTGATATAGCTGTCATATAAACCGATCTTGGGTCTTGACTTCTTGAGCCTCTAGAGGGCACAATTCTTATCCGATTTGAATGAATTTTTGCACGAAGTATTTCGTTATGATATCTAACAACTGTGCCAAGTATGGTTGAAATCGGTCCATAACCTGATATAGCTGTCATATAAACAGATCTGGGGATTTGACTTCTTGAGCTTCTGGAGGGCGCAATTCCTATCCGATTTGGCTAAAATTTTGCATGACGTATTTTATTTTTACTTTCAACAACTGTGTCAAATAAGGTTCAAATCGGTTCATAACCTGATATAGCTGCCATATAAACCGATCTGGGATCTCTACTTCTTGACCCCTAGAGGTCGCAATTATTATCCGATATGCCTGAAATTTTGTACAACGGATCCTCTCATGACCATCAACAAACGTGTTTATTGTGGTCTGAATCGGTCTATAGCCCGATACAGATCGCATATAAATCGTTCTCTCTATTTTACTTCGTGAGCCCCAATGGGCGCAATTCTTATACGAATTGGCTGAAATTTTACACAGGTCTCCAACATATAATTTAATTGTGGTCCGAACCGGACCATATCTTGATATCGTTTTAATAGCAGAGCAACTCTTTTCTTATATCCTTTTTTGCCTAAGAAGAGATGCCGGGAAAGGAACTCGACAAATGCGATCCATGGTGGAGGGTATATAAGATTCGGCCCGGCCGAACTTAGCACGCTTTTACTTGTTATATTTAATAAATTAAAGAAAATTTTTTCTTAAGAAATTTAAAAAAGCCCATTTGCTGAAAAACGAATAATTGCATAAAATAGAAGAATCCTTTGATGCGTTGACATCTAGTGGGATTTTAACAATATGCGGACGGGATATATCATATGCTAAAGAAAAGGTGGATAAAATGTGGGTTCAGTGAAATAAAGATAAGGGAGAAAATGGCACAGAGGACGCCGCAGGGAGGTATTTGATTGCCTCTCCTGTCTGAGGGGAGATTTAAACCTGTCTGCTGCGCAGACGATGTTATACCACTTCTAAAAGATAAAGATACGATGCAGCTATGCAGATAGGCCGAAAGGGTCTTACAGATTTCATAAGACTGGCCCAGGAGTCTCAATGTTAACCCAGAAAATACTGAAATCTGCCTGTTCACGAGGAAGATAAAGGTGGCCCAATTTAACGCACCTCGTTTCCGAGTGATCTTGGACGGGAAACTGCGGAAGTGTCACATTAAGGAGCGTCCCGAGGTGGATCACAGATTTTGGGCACTATGTAGACCGGCTGTAGTGTCGAAATGTGGCCTGAATCTCGGTATAGCCCATTGGCTCTACAGGAGCTTGATTCGGCCAATACTTACTTGCGCCTCAGTAGTTTGGTGGACTACGATGAGGATCAAGTGCAAGGTAAGGATAATACGACAGGTGCAGAGAACATGTCTTGGCATAGGGGGAACGAAGATGACCGCTCACTAGGACATTAGAGACTATTCTGGTTATCCCACCCATAGAAATACGGATTGAGTGTGAGGCAGTCACTGCGGCTATAAGATTAAAGGCGATGGGAGGCGATAGAAGATAGGAGTAGGTCATACCAATGCGGTATAATCGCGGCGACGATGAGAAATTTGGAAGGAATGGAAGAGGTTTCCGATCGGATACCTGCGACGACGCTTGATGTCGAGTGGGAGGCACTGCTGCCAGCGGTATAGTCTCGGATTGACGAAACCCTAGTATTGCCATCTGGAGGATCATGTTACACGGCTAGACGACAGAGTGGGCCTGAGGGTCTATATTGAGAACCCAGGGACTGAGATCTGTTTTATACCGCCTGACCATAATACGGTCCTGCAGGCGGAGATCCAGGCGATCACGGAATGCGTGAGGTGGTGTGATGTTAACGCGGGTACGTCGAGTATGAACATCTTTACGGACAGTAAAATGGCCCCAAGGGCATTAACAACCAAGACGATAACAGCCTTGAAGTGTAAGAAGGAGATCAACGCCTTCTCTGAGGATGGCAAGATCCGCATCGTTTGGGAGGAGTAAGAGGGAATGAAAGGGCAGACGACTTAATAGTGAAGGCCAAAGGACTGGCGTCAATAAACTTGGTTAACCCGTAGCCTCTCGGATCGACGCAGCCGAGTTAAGGGCGTGGGTGACATGGAACAGTGTCACTCTGTGGAGCAGCGAAACGGTCGGTATGACGACGAACATCCTATGGGTAGATCCGGAACGCGAAAATTATAGGCTAATAATGAAAGGAAGTAAGCACAAGGTCAGTATAGCTTTCGGTATCATATCGCGACACATAAAACTACAAGCTCACTTATGCAAAATCGGTGCTGCAAATAATAGTATGTGTAGGGCATGCGGGGATGATGATAAGACGTTGGAGCATTTCCTAAATCATTGGGGACTTTGGCCGCTAACAGGCACCGGTACTTTGGTTAGGACACAATACCAGACGTGAATCAACTTAGCGGCGTGGTATGGAAAACAATTAAGGATTTTGTAAGTAGCACGAAATTCCTGATTTAGATTTTCTTTTTCGATGTTACCTTTTAGTAATTAGAGCGCACAACAAGCTGATAACTGGCTTAGGTTTATGTCCATAGTGGCATGGGGCGGATTAATATCCGCACCCTCTTTTCATTCTAACCTAACATATATGTTAACACGATTATTATACCAACCACCGTAGGATAGGGGGTATATTCATTTAGTCATTCCGTTTGCAACACATCGAAATATCAATTTCCGACCCTACAAAGTATATATATTTCGGATCGTCGTAAAATTCTAAAACGATTTAACGATGTCCGTGTGTCGTGCGTCTGTCCGTCCGTCTGTTGTAATCACTCTACAGGATTCAAAAATTGAGTAATTGAGCTGAAATTTGGCACATACACGTCTTTTTGATGTACGCTGGTTAAGTTCTTGAACGGGCCAAATCGGACCATATTTGGATATAGCTGCTGTATAGACCGATTTTCCGGTAAAGGGTCTAATGCCCATAAATACTTTATTTTTCATCCGATTATGCTGAAATTTTAAACAGTGAGTAGTTTTGGTCCTCCCGGCATCTGATCCAAATATGGTTCAGATCAGACTATATTTAGATATAGCTACCATGTAGACCGATCTGCCAATATAGGGTGTGAAGACCATAAAAGCTTTATTTATTGTCCAATTTCGCTGAAATTTGCAAATAGTGGGTTATTTCAAGCCTCCCGACATCTGACCTAAGTATGCTTCAGATCGGATTACATTTAGATATAGCTGCCATATAGACCGATTTCCCGATAAAGGGTCTGAAGCCCATAAAAAATTTATTTTTTTTAAACGATTTCACTGAAATTTGAAGATGTGAGTAGCTTAAGGCCTCCTAACATAGGATGCAAATATGGTTCAGATCGGACTATATTTAGATATAGCTGCTATATAGACCGATCTGCTGACAAAGGATCTGAAGCCCATAATAGCTTTAGTTTTTATCCGATTTCGCTGAAATTTAAAACAGCATTAGGCCTACCATCATCTGAACCAAATATTGTACAGATCGGACTTTATTTAGATAAAGCTGCCATATTGAACGATCTCCCGATAAATGTTTTATGTTTATGTTATGTTTATTTATTACCCGATTTCGCTGGGGGGTTTCATATATACCCGAGGTGGTGGATATCCAAAGTTCGGCCCGGCCGAACTTAATGCCTTTTTACTTGTTTTTAACTTCAATTTAGTTTTAATGTTGATGGAAATATGAGAACAAAAATTCCTGGGAAATGAAAAATACTTATTTCCATTTTCCCGGGAATGTAAAAAGCTGGAAAATGTTAAATCCTATTGAATGGCCATATATAATGGGAAAGGTAAACCCTGTACACCCATAGAATTGACATTGTACAGGTATTGAGCCATTTCCATCTTTCTGTCAAAATCACGCTGTCCTTCAAACGAATAATGCTAACATTAAGTTAAAGCTCGCCGTCCTCCGATAAGACTTCTTGAATCTCCTAAAGCCTCCATCTTTTGCTGATTTCCGTCATTGGATATCGTCATACTGCTAGTGTTCCCTCATACTACTTAGCTTTACATACATCTATAAGAAATTTGTATAGATTTAGGGGAATATTTGTACGAGTAGTGCTGTGGAGGACAGACTGGCGAAAAGCGCCAAAATGGGCTCAATATGTGACGATAGGCAATAGATAGTGTACCTACGGGATTCTATACCAATAGTGCTATATTGCCTGTACTTATATACCTCCTTTCAGTTCTGTAATTGTATTCCGAAAAGGCTGAACCGAGTTCTTTTACTGCAGCTGAAGTGGAAGATACAAGCCATTTCATTATGTCGTTCGGTATCAATGGAAAATGAATGGTATGGGTACGTGTGGATTTTCAAACACGCTTAAGTTGTGTAATTCTCCTAGACTCATCACCTGCTTAAGATCGACAATAAATTCCAACGTTTTAACATCATCCTCGAACGATAATTGATGTGTTCTTTTGCAGTAACAGTATCATGACAAAAACAAACTTGTGTTTGAAATCAAAACAGTGGCGTATGGAAGGAAAGTAAGTAGGCCTTATATATCACTGATCTTGTTTGAAAAATAAATAGAAATGAAAAATATAAAAAAAAATGATCTTCTCCTTAAGAGGCAAAAAAAAAATACTTAAGGAAAATTAAAATTCGGCAGAGCCCGGCCAGGACTCGAGCCTGGACACTTGAACCACTGCCATTTTCGCTTTGATCATTGAGCTCGTCTCGAAAGAGAAATAAAAATGAAAACTAACATAGAACAGTTGGTAAGGAACATACGTCATTAGAAGGGAATAACCACCGCTTAAATTTCTGTTATTCTCGTCAGGATTCGAATCCAGACGATCAGCGTCATAGGCGGAAATTCTAACCTCTGCCCTACGGTGGCCTCCAACCTAAAAAATGTATTTTTATAAAAATGAGAGGTGGTGGTTTGCTCAATTTGTAATAGCCAAAAAACACACACAAAGGGGTTTTGCCGAAGAATCCATGGGACTAAAGGCAAAAGAATGTTTTCTGACTCCATACTAAAACAAAGCTTCCAATTTTGTCGTTGGAAGGCGGAACCATGCTGTCGGACAGCTTAAAGCCGTTCTCATTGAGTCGATAAGGCCATGTATTAAAGGGCCTTGCGAGTCCTGCATTTCAAATGCCTTGTTGAATGCGTAAGTTTTATGAATGACCAGAAAAGCTATTAACTGTACTAAATGAAATGGCATGCAAATGAAACGTGCATTCATGTCGTTTGTCTAGCTAAGATAGAACTTGTAGGAAAATGCTTGAAAGACATGATTAAAAGTTACAGACACCGTTGCTTCAATCGATGCCTATCATGTTGAGAAAATTGTATCAACTGTCTGGTTGTATTTGAAGTAAGATAGTATTCCATGATGCCACAAATTAGAACCACGAAACCGGATAAAACTAGAAGCTGCTGAACTGGTGAGCCTATTATTATTTATCATGCGCAAAGGTTAATGCCATGATCAAAATAATCGCCAAGTGTATGGAAAAGCTTCTAATTTAAAATCAAACATTGGTATGTTTCTTATGATCGGCATTAGACTGTACGAATATCGGATCGATAAATTTATTATCGTTCCTTTTTTATTGAAAAAATAATTCTGGATACACAGAGTTGCATAAGTTGATATATCTTGGGTTTAAATTAAGGCCAAATTAATTTTATGCCATGCTTCGATCCTCAATAATACTGGGAAGTTTTGTAGTATTTCTTTCCTCTTTATAAATTCTGTGTAACTCTCCTAGACTAGACTCTGTAGACTTCTTATTATTGATTTTAATCTTGAAGCAATCATTGGTTTTAAAAGACGGTTTCTTGCATTTCTTTAATGAAATGTTCGCTTGCAGCCTTTTTAGTGCAACCTCATGAGAATTCGGAACCATAGGATGTGTGGTATATATCCCAGTTGTGGTGTAAGGTATAAATATCTATGGGATATAAAACCAAGTCGATTTGCGTCGCAAATCGAAATTTTAGCTTAAAAACCAGTAAGGAAAGGTAAAAGTCGGGCGGTGCCGACTTATAATACCCTACACCCAACTTATAAATACAAAAGTGGGGCTATATCTAATTCTGAACCAATTTTTATGGACCTAGTCGGATGTATTCAGATATATTATTAAAATTACTGTATCAAATATCAAGCAAAGCAAATATGTTCAAAATGTATTCACTACAGTTGAAAAATGACAAAAAATTACCCAAAATGTGACGAACATATAGATGGGAATTTTATCTAAATCTGAACCGATTTCGATCAAACTTTATGGATATTGTGGAAGTCGTCGAGGGAAGCGTTGTAAGCATAAAACCCTGTACCACAGAAGTGGTGTAGGGTATAATGAAAATCTTGTAAGGACCTCCAATACAACTCTTTACGAATAGTAGAATTAAAAAAAAAAAAACTAGATAAGGGCGATCTTCGATGGAGGATTCTGTTTGCAATACTCAAAAAGAGTTGATATAGACCCATAAGAGCCGATCGACGCAAAACCACATCTAATTCCATGTACCCATGTCACCCGTCTGTCCACGTTTTTTGTGCAAAAATCTTCAAACCATATCTTCGACCTATTTTCAGTGTCATATCCAATATCCCTAAATGTAGCACACAATTTTGAAAAATGACAAAACATACTAGCGAAAAGCATGTACGTAGTTCATTTCAAAACCACGAAAATTGAAATTTGTGCACACTTTTCTTAATTGTGAACAGAATTAAGCGTTTATTCTAACCAAAAAATAGAAGAAATCATAGAAGAAATCGTTATGCAAAATTTCAGCCAAATCGGATAAGAATTGCTCCCTCTAGAGGCTCAAGAAGATCAGTTTATCAGGAGATCAGTTTATATTGAAGCTATATCAGGTTGTGAACCGTTGTAGGCCGTACTTGGCGCAGTTATTGATGGTCATACCAAAACATATCATGCAAAAGTTCAACCAGATCAAATAAGAATTTCGCCCTCTAGAGGCTCAAGAAGTCAAATTGGGAGATCGGTTTATATGGGAGCTATATCAGGTTATGAACGGATTTGAACCACACTTGGCGGAGTTGTTGGTCGAAATAAAAGACTTGGTGCAAAATTTCAGCCAAATCGGATAAGAATTGCGCCCTCTTGAGGCTCAAGAGATCAAGATCCGATATCGGTTTAAATGGCAGCTATGACAAAACATAGATCCATTTGACCCATTTAAAATCCCATAAATATTTATGCAATCTAAAATCTAATAAATATTTATGCAAAATTTTAAGCATCCTAGCTTTGCTCCTTCAAAAGTAAGCGGGCTTTCGACCGACAGACAGACGGGCGGAGGGAAATGGCTTTATCGACTAAGAATGTCACCACGATCAAGAATATATATACTTTGCTGGGTCTCAGATCAATATTTCGATGTGTTACAAACGGTATAACAAAATTAGTATACCCCCATCCTATGGTGGAGCGTATAATAACCAAGTAAGAACGTCACTTACCTTCGGCAAAGAATAAAAAACAATTAGAAATGCATTAGATTCGGTATTAAACTTAGGTTCTGATTTCTTTGAGAACTTGTCTGATTTAGCGGATGTGAACATTCACAAGTTATTGGGCTTTTTAAAGCGATTTGGATGGTTCAACGGTAGGAACTTATTACTGTGGTATCACAATGGACGAAAACGTCTAAGTGAGTCTGATGGCAGGCTGCCACTTAAATCTAACCTAACATAGATTCGGTTGGCACGAAATTTAGATACCCCACCATTGATTTATATATTATCCTTCATAATTGCAATAGATATGTAAGCTATATACACATAAGGAGCTAATTGGATCGTATTCGGTATGAACATGGAGCAAAATCGGACAATAATTTCGGCTTTTAAAAGCTCTTGACCTTTAATCGGCAGATCGGTCTATATAAATACTAACTATATTTAACTATAATTTAGTTTAGATTGGAGGGCACGCGACTAGCTACCTCGGTAACTAGCCGCTTCACCTGGAGACTTTGGATCCATTGTGTGCAAAAGCACCATAAATGGAAGAAACCTGAACTAGATCTAAAGGAAGAAATGCTTGTTGTGATCAAGGACGAAAACATCCTTCCAAATAGTTGGCGATTGTACTTACCCAAAGCGGTACAATAACAAGGCCTATCATGAAGCTAATCGCAACTTCGAATGAAAATTCATAAAATCCCTTTTCACTTAATTTCGCATCCTTTCTTATATCCATACTTTTGATCCATATTTTGTATTATTCGCTATCATATCCAAAATTCAAATAACTTTTCTCTTATGATGCACTCCATCGAAAAGACCAAGCAAACTAAATTTGTTTGCAGATTATGCCCAAACCGCATGGGCTTAAAAGCTGTCAGCATTTTCGAAATATTAACATTTCTGAAAGATTGGTAGTCGTAAAGAAATACGGGTTCTGTCGAAATAGCTTCGCCAACTCACATTCTCATGGATCCTGCTTCACAAGGACCGGCTGTACACATTAACAGACAAAGTATCAAACCCTTCTCCATGCAAATTCGCGCCATCTGTCTTCAACTGCCAAGTAGGAACAAAGTAAATTACATAAACAATCGTCTGTTGGGAATTAACAAAGAAGAGACATGTCATCCGGAACTACTGGCGTTAACAATAAACAGTCCCGTCCCACATCGAATAATAAACAAACTTCAACGTCCATGTCACTCTGAACTAATCTCTAACAAAATGCATCGACTTTGCTTCCTACAGCGATCGTTAAAATTCAAACTAAAGAAGGGAAGCGCTGTGCTCGATGCTTGTTGCACTCGGCATCCCGCCTCAGTTGGATTTCGAAATCATTTGTGGACAAATTAAATCTTACCACACTAGAATTGGATGGTGAAATTATACGTCCGGTTATGCTATGGTCAAGTATCGACTCAAGTTACAAAATAGAAGCTACTTTGAAAGTCAACAGCCGTATCAGTAGAACAACTCCAAAAATATCATTTCCTGATCTTCATCCTTGCGGACATCAGATTTTATATATCCTCCACTGTAGACATTGTAATTTGAGTCGATATCTATTCCTGTATAATAGTCGATGGCATTTTTATGAAAGCCGGGCTCCCTACGGCTCAAAACACATCATTTGGAATAATTTTGTATGGTACTTTTACAACTTAAATTTTAGTACAATTTTTTTCTACTCCGAATAAAATTTGAATCATATAGAAACTTTTATGGAATTTACACTAATTGAAATGAATTGACACAAAATGAAATATTGTGAATTCTTGTTATTAAATAATAGTTTTATTTTTTTCAATAATTTGCGCATTTTCAATATGGATTTCTTTGTGCTGTTGCAATGATACTGCAGTGCGGGCAGAATGTTTACGTAAAAAACATAAATGTTTTCCTAATTGGGGTTATAAAATCCCAACTTTTCATTCATAAATACAATTGTGTTATTCCGCCATTTAGTTGCAAGAAAGTATCTGATTACTTGTTTTCTTACTTTGAGTTACAAACCAATTGAATTGTGAATTCTATTGTTTTGCTTAGGCTCAAGAGAGATTTGTTTCACGCAGATATTTTGTGCTCCGCTTACTCATAAGCTACCTTTCTATTCAACGATTTGCCCTAAACAAACAAAATACTTTTTGTAACTGTGTAACGTTTCCCCGTCACCATTAAACGTTAGCCATAAACGTAGTATTATTGAATGTACTAATTTTGTTTATTGTAAAATCTTTAGTAAATTCATCTACGGCAAAACGATCTTAATTTTGTTGTAAAACATAAAATTCTTAAATTGCAAAAGTTCTTTGATAATTCATGTACTGGACCAATAATTATTCTCTTTTGTTTCTCCTACTAGAGAGAAAGGGTGAGTATTGGAGAGTATTGACCAGTGTTTGGGAAAAGTACTAACTCTTTTGCACATTACTTTGTACGTACACAAGAAAATAATCCCAAGCCGATCCATAGACAACCAAATAATTGCAATTATGTGCTTGTCGCTGGTATGCACACATTCTCACATACGACATTTTTCCTTTTTTGTTTTGACCGAGCAAAGAGCAGTCAGAATATTGAGCAGAGCATACAAGTGCGGAGGGTAAACTCGGAAAGTGACACTTTTTAAAGTTTCGGTACAAAAGTGCTTGTATGTGCAATGACGAAAATCATTAGAACACCCCACAAATGGCTACCAGGTACAAGAAAACACAACAAGAACCCACTTACGCGATAAAGAAACCAAAGAGCGCAAGAAAGAATAAGAGCTGGCGTTAGAGTGTAATACGGGATGACGAGTGACAAATTTTAAAGACACAACATGTTTGAATTGCTTACGATATTTCGTTTTTCCTTTATTCCAACTTTCGGTTGCAAAGAAACAAAGCAAAATACGAAAAAATGTTCGAACGAATGCCCGAATCAAAACAGAATAACCCGAAAATGTTGCAACCCTCAATGTGAATCCAATTGGAATACAATAAAAATATTGTGTCTTTAACGAGAGTTATTTTACGGTACGGGGAAGACAAATCAGAAACCCTCTCTTGTATTAGATCTTATGCTCTTTGTCAACAACAACAATTTTGTGTTTAATTTTAGCATAACAAATACAGCAGATCATAGTACAAAACCATAATAGAGTTGTGCGGAAATGGAAGGCTTTTAATATAATTGTATATCATGAAATCGAAATAAATCCAAATATACTCTGAAAGAGTTTGAATCGCCAAATGAGATGTCTCTATAGTTCGTAAAAAGTTTTATATTTTTGCCACAAATTCTCACAAGAATTTATAGGAAAAAACATGTACAATACTTTTATCATAAACAAAGTCCAACGTTTTTCAGAAACGAAGTTTACTTGGCGAAAATTCCTTTTATATCAAACGAATTATTTTTTGGGTGTAGACAGAAAAACGAAACCAACGCATTAGACAAAACAACAGAAAAAGCGCCGTCCACATATCCACCATTGTTGTGTCAAAGGTCCCGGAATTAAATTTCGAATTTCTTTAACAACGAGTTCAAAGGAGATTATGTTGAGAAATAGAGAAAAAAATTCCCTCATTTGTTCTATTTTGTTTGTTGAGTCGGATACATTCGATGAAAGGCAAGAACTTTGATGAGTAGTCCTAGTTATTGAAATTGAGTCCTTAAAATTATTACCATGATAAGTGTTTTGCTATTATAAGAGTAGTGTCTTGTTTCTTAAAGCTCTGTCATTGTTTACTTCAGTTTCCTCTCTGTCTATCTCTTTCTAGTCGAGCCATAATTGTGTCTATCCATATCACATAGTCCATATATTTGTGCTAGTTTTCATATATACGAGAGCCTTGCCGTTTAATTTGTTCTAACACTGTTCGTTCGTGAAAAATTCTTACTGATATAGGTCGTCGGGGAAGTCAAAGGGGTCTCATGGGTTTACATTTGGATATAGCTCCCATATTAAATGGATCTTCGATTGTAAGTGAAGAACACTTATGCCCTCCAACATTCACTTTAAATGCTACCAGGAAAGGTCAATAAATACATATAGCCCCATAAAAACCGGTATTCCCATATGACTTATCTAACCCCTAGTACTCCTACTCATTACCCTATAAGGTAACTGGTGGCTGGTACCCATGATCCGGGCTTAGCTTGTTTTTCTTATTTTCAGCATTGGTTAAGCTCTCGCACCCTATTAGTTGGCGATTATTTTGTTTTGTTAAATGTGTGGACAATTTTCTTATTGATTAACCAATTTCCTTCATATTTCAAAATTTTCATTAGTAGTATTGACTAAATTTATAAACTTTGTTATTGATTTATTGATTTAAGCCAACAGATAATGTGTGATATTTCCCATGGTATGAACCATGTAGCTTGCAATAGCTAAAGTTCCCTGCACTCCTCTTGCAGTCAAATGGCAGCATGTTGGCGATACATGCAACAGCATTGTTCGACTTGTCTACCTCGTTTGGTTTTTGTTTTCCATTATGTTTTTCGTGGCAATTGCAACAAGTTGCTTGCTGTGATAGTGGTGGCAAAGCATTGTAAGAAAATCAACGAAAAACGCCGTCAAAAACAAAAACCATCAGAGACAGACACTTACAACTACAAAACAAAAATATTTTCAGAATTATGCAATGCATGCAGCTCTTGAGCACCTTCTATGAGGCCCTCGGCATCTTTCCGTCCCCCTTCCTCCCACTTTTGTGTATATTTCTATGTATTTTTTAAGCAGAATCAAGAAACTGTAAATAATAAATATGTATGGCATTTTATAAATTTTTGTAACACAAAAACTGCTTAGCCGGCAATGTCTGTCTGGCTTTTTATTTTCCTTATTGTTTTAGGCATGCCAACCTTTAGTTAGATATTCATTCAAAGTTAAAGTCCGTCTTTCTGTTAGTCTAAAGTCGTTTAATGGGTAATTGTTATAAGACCTATATATTTATAATTTTTTTGCTTCTATTTCATTTTTGCTTTTTACCCGATTGCTATATATACGAATTTGTTTTTTTTTTGTTTCTTTGGTTTCTATTAGTTCCAGTTGAATGTTGCCGTTTTCTTTGAAAAGGAGGATAAAGCCCCTATTGTTAGTTTGAGCATTGAAAGTCTTTTGTTTTTTATTTGCCGTAATGCCAACTCTTCCAAAAAGGCGATGGGCTCTGTAAACAAAAGTCCGTCCACCTGGTTGATACCTTAGTTTTTGTTTTCCATTATATCTGGCGGCCGCTGTTTATCCTTTGAGGCAATGTATCATCCATTTTTATTTTACTTTGGTCGCGTATGTTGTAGGTTCAAGCTATTAACCTATTGATCTAATGAAATTTGGTTTCCAACTCTGCGGCGAGTGATGATGTCGCTGTGGCGTGGTTTTTTCTTTGTTGAAGGTTTTTATTTTCCTTTGCCGTACTAAGAGTCATCAAACTCTTATAGTGTCACACTTACACAATTTGATGGGTTATTATGTATATGGCAGACTGACCCCAGAGACCTGGCATATAAAATTACATTAAAATTATTGTGTCTTTCCCTTGGCCATATTATAGAAGATTTTGCGAAATCTTTAAAATAATAAAAGTTTTTTTGCGAGTTTGGCATGAGTCAATATTTTCTTATTTTATTGCCTGCATTGGAGTAAATAACTGCAATCTTAGAAATATGAAGATTATAGAAAAACAAAAGACTATTTACACACTAAATCACATCATTAGTTTCTTCTTAAAAAACATCTAATTAAAAATTTGTGGAAGTTTTATATTTTTTTAAATTTTATCACGGTTTTGTGTTCGCAAATGCATATTAGACCATGAACATTTGCATGTGAAACAGTTAACTTTCAACGAATTTTAGCTCTGAGTAAAGAACTTTAAATGTTGAAGTGGGTTATGTAGAGACTTGACGGAAATTTTGTGTATTTTTAAAATTCTTTTGTTGAGTTAGTTATTCCTATCCGATTTGGCGGAAGTTTTGTAAAATGACCTCTACTATGATTTCCAACATCCGTGTCAAGATTGGTCTGAACCCATAACCTGATAAAGTACCCATATAAACCTACATATGTCTTGATTCGGCTTCTCAACCATCTACAGGAAGCAATTCTTATCAATTTAATGCTTGCTTTTATTAATTTTCAAAAAGATTATCGTTAAATGTTTTAACCGTTATCTTAAAAATTGAAAATCGTTGTACTTTAAGGCTCTCGACTATGCCAACGTCATCATACAGCTAAGGTTCCACAGCTGAGGTTTCAGTCATCGGATATGAGTTCTTCTAGTAGGATCGAGCAGACAAACTGATGCATTCGCCTTATCAGGTTGTCAACTCCACTATCAATTCATTGAGCTGGCAATCCATTGGCCCCTGCTGCCTTGTTATATTCCAGTCAGGTCACTGTGACACCCAAAAAAATTAGTTTGCTGATATTAGAAAACACTGTCTGCTGATTTTAAGTTAAACATTTTAATCTTTTGAATGAAACGATCTCAAATGTTGGAATATCTAAATAATAATTTAGACATAACCAGCAGGTATGCCAACATAGTGCTTTTCGCACTAGATAAAGTGTTTTAGGTTATCAAAAACCCGAAAAAGAACCACCTAGTGTCAAACGAAAAAAAGGAACAAAATCGTAGCTTTTTGCATTTCATTCGGTGCTTTTTACACTTTTTGTATATTTGAGGATTTTGCAGTCGTCTTTTGTCACGCAGAGCTTTATACTAGCCTATTTCATTTAACATAAATGAATGGCGTACATGGGCCAATCAAGGCAAATGGGATTCAAATAGGAGGTATTTAAACGTAGAAAACGAATTTGTTATTTATTTTTAGAGGGTTGTTATTTATATATTAGAGGTAGGTAGGTAGGAAATTAAATGCCTTCTCATAATGTAATGTCATTAAACGCCTACTCTCTCATTGTGTAGTCTTAGAGAAAAACTACTTGGTTGAAATACACTTGCTGTCAACTCTGTGCATTCAGATACTAATAAGATTCTTATATCCATTTCGGTTAACCCAGCATTTATCAAAATTCGACTTTATTGTATTGTAAATGCCACGAAAATGTTAAAACTTTCTTTTAAAAATAACTAATTCTTCATATTTTTTTAGGATATAGCATTACAATCTTACTCGCTCCGCTGGTGTTAAAATCTTTTACATAATGTAATTAACGCTTTCAATTTGGGAAGCAACTTAAATTGGTATAAAATTTCGCAATTGACCCATTTCAATAGCATTGCGATTGAAGTTTTCCTGTGACATTTAATATCCATTACCAAAATAAGATTTTGCCAAGTAGAAGTAGGCGTTGATAGAAACACCGCCTTGGATTAACACAAATGTACAACTGGCAACATTGTTGCATTTACAATTACATGTTTCACTGAAAAACAGTCATCATAAATAAATCCATTTCGGTCTCTCTTTGGTCTTCCACATTAAACTCAGCTGGTTATTGGAAAAATAAAAAGATTTTTTTATACGGTAAAATTTATTGCTGTAAAACATTTGGTTGATGGAAAATTTATTTGCCTTCAAAAAAGATAAATGCTATATTATGATTAAAGCATGTAATTTCAATGAAATAGTTTTTCAAATTTAGTGAGGGCGCTATTTAACGATTTTATACAAAAGCCCGTTATACAGGCCTGTTCCGATTTTCACAAATTCAAGTCCGATTATAAGTACTCTTGATCGCCGCAATATTATGGCAGACAATTATTATTTGATTTGACCGAAATTTTGCGTTGTGATTACTCCTATAATCTCCAATATCTATGCCAATATAATCATATAAACAGATCATCCGACTTAACTTCTTAAGCTAATAACGTAAGCAATTCCTAACTCAATTAAAACAAGTAAAAAGGCGTTAAGTTCGGCCGGGCCGAACTTTGGATACCCACCACCTCGGGTATGTATGTAAACCACCTTTCAACAAAATCCGGTGTAAATTGCTTACCTTACGTCCCATAGCAATTATATCGAAATATGTTCCGATTTGGACCAAATACTAGTCGGTACAAGTCGTTGTTCAATTGTGTATAACAACATGTTGGCCTTTTTAGTAGCTATATCTAAAAATAAACCGATCTGAACCATATACGACACAGATGTCGAAAAGCCTAATATAAGTCACTGTGTCAAATATCAGTGAAATCGGATTATAAATGCGCCTATTATGGGCCCAAGAATTTAATTCGAGATATCGGTCTACATGGCAGCTATATCAAAACCGATTTTGGTCAAGTTGCAGAAAAATGTCGAAGAGCCTTACACAACGCACTGTTCCAATCGGCGAAATCGGACAATAAATGCGCCTTTAATGGGCCCGAAATCTGAAATCGATAGATCGGCCTATATGACAGCTATATATTTAAATCTGGACCAATCTGGGCCAAATTGAGGAAGGACGTCGAAGAGCCCAACACAACTCGCTGTCCCAAATTTCAGCGATTTCATAAAATAAATGCGCTTTTTATGGCCCCAAACCTAAAACCAAGCGATCGTATAGCTGTCATATAGCAGCTATACCTAAATCTGGACCGATCAGGGCAAGTTGAACAAAGACGTCGAAGGGTCTAAGACAACTCACATTACCGATCTAGGCCAAATTGAAGAAGTATGTCAAGGGGCCTAACACCACTCACTGTCCCAAATTTCAGCAAAATCGGATAAGAAATGTGGCTTTTATGGGCCTAAGACTCTAAATCGGAGGATCGGTTTATATGGCAGCTATATCCAAATCTGACCCGATCTAGACCAAATTGACGAATGATGTTGAAGGGCCTAACACAACTCACTGTCCCAAATTTCAGCAAAATCGTACAATAAATGTGGCTTTTATAGGCCTAAGACCCTAAATCGGAGGATCGGTCTATATGGCAGCTATATCCAAATCTGGACCGATCTGAGCCAAATTGAAGAAGGATGTCAAAGAACCTAACACAACTTACTTCCAAATTTCAGCAAAATCGGATAATAAATGTGGCTTTTATTGGCTTAAGACTCTAAATCCTAATCCATCCTAAATCCAAATCTGACCCGATCTGGGCCAAATTGACAAATGATGTCGAAAGGCCTAACACAACTCACTGTCCCAAATTTCAGCAAAATCGGATAATAAATGTGGCTCTTTTGGGCCTTAGACCCTAAATCGGCCGATCGGTCTATATGGGGGTATATCAAGATATAGTCCGATATATCCCATCCTCGAACTTAACCTGCTTATGGACAAAAAAAAATCTGTGCAAAGTTTCAGCTCAATATCTCTATTTTTGAAGACTGCATCGTGATTTCAACAGACAGACGGACGGACATGTCTAGATCGACATTAGATTCTTACGCTGATCAAGAATATATATACTTTATAGGGCCGGAAATGGATATTTCGATGTGTTGTAAACGGAATGACAAAATGAATATACCTCCTTCCTTCTGTGGTGGGTATGAAAAGAAACAACTGAAAACGCATTAAATTCCGTGCAGAACTTATGTATGTTGATAGACTTATTATACTATTTTATTTAAAACCATAGGTCCATATGACAGCTATATCCATACCGGATCTGATACGGATCATACGCGGTTCGAATATCGGGTTGTCTAGTGCAATTCTGTTCCCAGTTAATACCAAAGTATGGTCCGATCTGGACCAAGTTTGGTTCGGACAACGGAAATCTAGTCCAACTTACTGCTCTTAATTTTAGCGAAATAGGAAAATATGGATTTTTATGCGATGAAGATCCAAAATCGGCAGATCTGTCTATATAGCAGCTATACATGTTCAGTTCAGACAATAAGAGGCCCAGCGCAACTAACTGTTTCAAATGTCATCGAAATCGGGCAACAAATGGCTTTAATACCCTAATTCCTCCCCCTTACTCAAAATACCTCCCCCTTACCGCTAATACCTCCCTCTTACCCTTAAAGTACTACCCAAAAATAAAAGTGGACCGATCGGGACAAAATGGGATTGAAATGAAAGGTATTCAAGAGTAGAGTACGAATTTCATAGTACATGTTGGGTCCAAGTAACTGGGAGTCCGCTACTGCCCTAAAAACCCTTAAAATAGCAATATTTGACATGGGACTCATGAAATGTATTCGGGAGTAGATTACGAATATGGTCAGGAAGTTGGAACAGGCTTTATAATTTATTGATAACGGAAGGGGGCGTATGCTCCACCGTTACCCCAAAAACAACACCCAAAATCAAAAGTGGACCGATAAGGACAATATGGGTATCAAATGAAAAGTATGCGGGAGTAGACAACGAATCTGGCATACAAATTCATGTAGAAGTATACGGGGTCACCCCACCCCCACAAAAACGCCCAAAATGGGCATATTAGCAACTCACGGATATATGGGAATCGGTTTATCGGTTCCGTATAGACTGAAAAACGGCAGAACCGATTTTCTCAAAATTTTCACAAATTGTGTAAGTTGGTCTGGAAGGAAACATAGGCTATATAATTTTCGGTATCGGAAGAGAGACGGACCCTCCCCTTATGCCAAAAACACAACCCAAAATCAAAATTGGACCGATCGGGACAATAAAGATATGAAATGACAGGTATTGGAGACCAGTATACGAATATGGTATTAAAATTTGGGCCCAAGCACCCAGAAACCGGCCATGGCAATATGGGGCTCAAATTAAAAAGGATTTGAAAGTGCAGCATGAATTTGATATCCATATTTGAGTCGAAATGTCTGAGGTGCCATCCCTCCCCTAATGAGAACATTACCCTAAGGAAGAACATTACCACCAGGAGCCATGAAGGGGCAAATTGTCACACATCAACGACTACTTTCCGATTCAAGTTGAAACTCAATGAAAAGGGACCCCTGTGGGAAAAATTTTGTTAATGGCCATGCATGGCATTATACCTCGCAAAAGTCGCCAATATTAAGAGGGGATAAACACCACTTTGTCCAATGTTCTTGCCAGGATTCGAACGCGTTCAGCGTCATAGGCTACAATGACACGAATTCGATATCCGCATTCAGGGCGAAGTGTCCCCACCCTAAAAAGATATTAGAGAGTTGAAGAAGGCGCAGCGGAGCGGGTCCGGTTAGGCTAGTAGATATATATTTCTTAATACGATCCGATTTTGCTCGTTTAAGAACCTGCGTATTGATAAAATGTTTCAAACTTGAGCTCGCTATCTCAATTTTTGAAGGCTGTAGCTTGATTACATCAGACCGACACACAGACATCGTTAAATCATCTAAGAATATTACGACGATCCAGAATATATATACCTTATAGAGTTGGAAATTGTTATTTCGATGTGTTGCAAACGTAATAATTAATGGATTAATGTCTCCTTTCCTATGGTGTTGGATATAAAAATCCATGGAGTTTGTTGCTTGATCCTTTTTAGTTCCTGCGTATAAAAAGAACATGACAAATGCGATCAATGGCGGATACGATATACGGCCCTAGCACACTTAGCTCGTTTTAATTTTTGACTTTAAGACGAAACTTTTCACAATTGGTACAAATCAGTTCTCTATTATGTTTTCGATAATGATTAATCGAAAGTTAACGCTAAAGTAATCTCATATTAATGTCATTGTTTTAAATTTTAATTTTAATTAAAACAAATTAAATTTTTGTTTTAATTCGTTTTCGAACGAAAACGAAAAAAACGTGTCTTGAAAATAAATATCATACTCTTTCTTTATTCCCATATACCGATGATTTGCCATAGTCGGAAATGAAGCTCAGTTTAGGGGGTGCTAAAAGGCGTGTCCCCATACAGACCAACCTACACCATCTGTGAAAATTTTAAGAAAATCGATTCAGCCGTTTTAAGTCAAACCGAATCCCATTTAGGCATAATTGGTTAATATGCTCATTTGGGGCATTTTCGGAGGTATGTGTGACTTCCTATACTTCAATCTGATTTCGTAATCTACTCCCGAATACCTTTCATTTGATATGAACGTTTAAATTGTGTGCTTGGAAGAGTTTTTGGTTTAGGGCGACTTCCTGGGTGCTTGGACCCAACATTTAATATACCTATACCTTTCAATTGAGTCCCATATTGTCCCGATCGGTACACTTTTGTTTTTGGGTAGTACTTTTGGTAGGGTCTTCCCCCCTTCCGATATCAAAAAATTACATAGCATATGTTTCCTTCCAGACCAACCTACACAATCTGTGAAAATTTCAAGATAATCGGTTCAGCCGCTTTTGAGTCTATACAGAACAAACAAACAAACCGACAAACAAACAAAAAAAAACACAAATTCATTTCTATATATAAGATTTTTTCATAGTTATTTGAACTCAAATTTAAATATTTAATTTATGGTTTTTGGTAGTAACTAAGATACAAAGAAAAATTCCTATACCCAGAAGTTATTCCACAGTGTTATTGGGTCCTTCGTGGCTCCTTTAAACATTTCTTCATTGTCATTTATAGTTGTTCGGGGCTATTTGAGATTCAACTGATACTACACTCAGAGAAACTTGTTAGTAAAAACAGCAGAGATGTTTGCTGTTTCAGCAGAATGTCTGCTTAAAATTGGATAGCAGTCATTTTTAGTAAAAATAGCAAATATTCTTTGATGTTTTCAAATGGTAAAAAGTTTAATAAGGTCCAAAAATGTCATAAATATTTAAAAAAAAAAAAAAAACTTTATATTTCATCTTATCTTTTTATTTTACAAGTATATAATTTAAAATTTTTTTCAATTTTCTACAATTGCCAATTTGTTCAGAAGTTCAAAAAATGTGTATGAACTTTTTAAAAATGAAAAATTTTCATTTGTTTCTCTATCGAGACGAGCTGGATGATCGAAGATACAAATGGAAAAGGAAAGCCAAAGATAGCAACACACACCGATCACTATGGAACGCGTTTCTTCTTTGGTTAGATGACTTTTCAACCATAATAGGTGTGATGGCTTCAAGGGCCGTGCGTTGGTATGTTGTATTTGAATCGTATTAATTGCGAAAACGCATCTATGATACAATTACCAAATTAAACAAGCTCGACAACCCTGCTTATTAGCTGTATTTTTTCCAATGCATTTATTTTTGTATAATGGCAGACATTCTGTCTGTGGTAAATTACACTTCTTCCGTACCACACATGATTTTGTTCATCTGTTGGAAGTTGTATTGATGGCTTCGAACGCTAAGACAACGGCAATGGCTCTTGCGCGTTGCTCCGTGTTTCAATTTGTTATCAGCAGACAATGTTTGCTGATATCATACTAATTTCTCTGCTTATAGTTTTGAGTAAGAGGTTGGGTTAGGGCTCAAGGACCTGACTTCTGATGAGTGCAAGCATGGTAAGGTTTTCCATTCTTAAGCGTGTGAAGTTATGACAGATTTCCTTTTTGAGCTTCAATAGTTTAACACTTGTCTCGCATTTCGGAGCAGTTTTACTTGTTCATGTTCGGCCAACCCATTATCGACTTGTGATTCTATAAAGCTCTTAGCTTTTTAGAACTTAGATAGTATACATTCGGAATAGTCAGGTGGCAGTTATTGTCGATATACGTACCTGTTTTCTCCTTTGTTTCGATTTCAAACAAAGTTGTTACTTTTATTGCAATTTCATTTTGAGCAATAATATTTCCACAATTTCCAACCACTTTTTCAATCCTAATCATGCCAGCATTCACACTGTAAGATATTGGGCTCTGAAACCATTTCATTTCACAACTGCAAAGCCAAGCGAAAAAAAAAACAGATTTTAATTCGATAAAATTTCCTACGGTTGACTGCATATTCACCTGACTGTATGTACATCGATGGTCGTAGACTGTATAGATTTGTTTCTATTTTTTTCATTTCATCAACATTGGAAGGTTTCTTGGCTGCCTATCTCTCTATGTATGTCTTCTGTATATTGCCGTTTGAAAAATGGAATTGGTGGCCAACACAACTTAAGGGCTTTAATATAGCCATAGTATTGGAACTTTATCGATTTCATGAGAGAAGAAATACAAGTGTTGAAATTGGGTTGCACATAGCATTTGAAAAATGATCCAAATCTATTTCAAAGACTTTTTGTGGTGGCTACAAAAAAATCGCTTGGGGTGGAGACATTATTGGCCCAATGTAACGAGTGGCCCAATGAAGGCGGCAAAAGCTTTTCTTCAATTTAGGTTACATTACTCAATGATAGTTATTTCAACTCAACAATGAATAAATGTGATTTAAATTTTTTAATCTAAATAATGATTTCACGAAACTGCATTATCATCACTAACAAATTTTTCTTTTTTTTTTCAGGTAAGTACAGCCGAAATATTTCCAATCTTTTCAATAAAAATGGTAAGAACGTAACTAAGGAATACATTGTTGGCTAGTATGGTTCCATCTTGACGATAGTCTTCACGGACGATCCTTGGTTCCGAAACAACTTATTGTTTCAAATTTCGTCACAATCAGATGCAAACTTTCACAAGGACATCGTTAAATCGGGTAGGAAATTGACATTTCAATGTGTTACAAATGGAATGACAAAATGAGTAAAGGCCTATCCTGTGGTGATGAATATAAAACAATTTTTTTTTTGACAGAAATTGATTTTATACCCACCACCATGGCGGTGTATAAGTAAGTTGGGGGTTATTCCGTTTGTAATATCCCGAAATATACATTTGCGACCCCATAAAGTATATATTCTTGAACGTCCTTAAAATGTCATGGATATTGAGAATTTTTAAAGGATCTTACACCAATATTTGCAGGTGTAACAAACAGAATGACGATACTCGAGTAACCCCGTCCCATGCTGGAGCTTTTAAGATCCCATTGTTTGAGACAACATTTAGCAAGTGATGTAATTAAACCAAATACATCAAATCTTAATCGAAATTTCCGTACCAAGTATAAGACCCTAATTTATATATTTTTCTAGAAGTTTTTCCACTACTGTTCACTTTTAGAATGAATATTTTGAAGGTGGTAATTAATTTTTTATGGCTATATCAGAGAACAGCATAGCAATATTTGCATTCAACGCTAAATAGACACTTATGTTTTGTTTCGTATGCCACTCAAAAGCTAAGTTAAAACGAAGTTTTTAAGTTTCAACTTAAAATAGTATGCCAACTAAAAATTAAGTTATAACTTAGTTTTTACGTTATATCTAACTTATTTTTGTGGTGGCATTAGTACCAAATATTGGGTATTTTGCAGTTCTCTGGTGTATATTGCCGAAAGTTCTAGGGGGACCCCTCTATCTACCTTCCACTAATTCCATTTGTGTAAGTTTTTTGTTGAACCCATGGCGGTAGTTCCCAAGACTGTTATTTATGTTCTTCTATTCAATAGTGTCCGTGTGCCTTAGCTCGTACATTCAAATACAGTATGATTATACCGCGATGGTATGAGCTGCTCCTATCCTCTATCTATTCCCCTATCGCCTTAAGTCTCATAACCGCAATGTATGCCTCGCATTTAATCTGTATGTCCATGGGTAGAATATCTAGAATATTCTCCAGTGTCCTAGAGGGTGTGCTTGGCCCACCTTTATCTTTCAAGTAAACAGGCAGGTTTCAGTCTTTTTAGTTAACATTGTGACCCCTAGGTCTAGCCCAGTCGTATGACCTCTGCAAAACCCTTCCGGCCTTTCTGCATAGCTGCCTCAGATCCATACCTCTACGCCTTCAAAACCCTCCTCAGTCAGCATCCGTAATAGGTTATTTATGGTGGTCACCCATAGGGTTGGCGATAAAATGTCCGGACATTGTTATAAGCCCCCCCGATGTCAGTGCATACCGCCAATGTGTACGTAGGATTCTTCATTTTTATGCACAACCTTGAGCAGGGCAGTCTCCACCGATCTCCGTGATTCCCGTCGTATCCTGCGGAAAATGTGTTTTCATCAAAAGCCTCAATATGTTACCCGTTATCTCTGCTCGCACTCCCATTTTGTCTACTAACGTTTCAGTTTGGAAGTGTTTTTGAGAGAAACTTTTTCATCTTGGCGGCGTCATTAGCGTTGTCTACCTGTTCGCAGAAAATCTTTCAGGAGGCAGGCTTGCCACTCTGATACTAAATTGCAAATTTTGTCCATGGAAGGAATAGGGGCAAACTTCTCACCTATCAATGAGTGCAGTCCGATTCAAGCTTAAGCTCAATGATAAGGGTCCTCCTTTTTATAGCCGAGTCAGAACGGCGTGCCGCAGTGCTACATCTCTTTGGAGAGAAGTTTAACATGACATAGTACCTCACAAACGTTGCCAGGAGGGAACCCAGGCGTTTAGCGTCATAGGCGGACATGCTTACCTCTGCGCTACGGTGGCCTCCATGATAATCTTATTGTATTCCTTGTGCCGTGCATAATACACACCATGATTTGTAATAAAGTCTCAATGTTGCGAATCTCGGGGTTTTTCTTGGGCCGAGCTCCTTTTTCAAAAAGGACAACTATATTCGAAAGACCCCATTGTTGGTGCAGTTATAACTCTGTTGACATTGTCGCCAATGTCTTCTATGCTTTGACAATTTAAATAATCGAACCTAAGTCTTATTCTGAGTAGTGTTCCGAATTTTGTTCAGTTGGTTTTCAAGTTATTATGGAAGCTTATCGGATTCGGCGCTGGCCGTGCTATTTTAAGAGACCCTCCCTAGGCATCTTGGGTGTGGGTGATGGTCACATCATCTGCTCCTTGTTCTTTAGACAGCATCGAGTTTCCTGTTACTACAATGCCTGGTGTTTCAATATTAGGATTTTTATATATCATAGTCTTCCGGATCTTGAGAAAGTCTTTGATGGTTCCATGGTCGGGTTGCAATTCGTTAGTCTGTATTAATTCTCTTGTTCCTGTCCTGTATGGGAAGAGCCCCTTCAGAGTGCACACATGTTCGAAAACCCGTTCGTTTACCAAATGCTCCACTTCGCACACATGATCTGGTGGAGTCAAACCGGGTTTACTGCCGATGTCAATGATTGCATAAGTCGGCTGATCTCTGTTGTGCTCCCTAGCCACTCTGACGTAAGAGGACTTCTCCTTAATTTGGCATGGAAGTCACAGGCCTCCATGAAGACTCAAAAGCCGTGCGCGCTTCCTTCGTTTCTGTTCCGACCTTGTCTCCCTCCGCAGGTCACTGTCTGAAATCTACATTGCTGGAGGGTTGGCTTGGTCTTCGAAGAATACTTGAAATACCCCACAAACAGCTATTTTTTACTGACCATCGCAATATGGGACTAAAATAAAGGTATTTGGGAGTAGAATTCGAATTTGATATCTAAATGTGGGACCACGTATTTTAGGCATCACCCCTTCTCCAAAACACCCCCCAAAGAGTAAACATTTTTCGGCCATGCTAATATGTGGCTCTAATGAAAGGTATTTGAGATTAGAAAACGAATTTGATAACCAATCTTGGGGCCATGTTTTTGGGGGACGCTTCATCCTTTAAACTCCCATCAAAACCAATTGCAATATAGGGTTTAAAAAATGATATTTGAAAGAAGAGCACGATACTGATATTTTTTTAGGGCCAAGTGTCTGGGGGACCACCTCACCCCCGAAACCACTCCTAAATCAGACGTCATGAGAATATCCTGCTGAAATAAAGTATTTTAAGAATGGAGTACACCTTACATACAAACATTAATTTGTAGACCAATAAAGATCATATAGGATTCAGATAAAGGCACATATATTGTTAAACAGTTTGTCAAGCGATATCCTATTTTCGTAGCATGGTATTTCACTAAAAGCTCTTCAATTGTCGAAAATAAATATTCCAAGGAAAATTTTGTTCCACATAAAGTAAAAGAAGGCGAGGCGGAGCAGGCACGGTCCAGCAAATGTCGTATAAAGTTAAACTCCTCTATATTTCTCCCTTTATTTTTTGTGCATTCACTCCCTATTCTGATTCAGGGATATAGTCGAAGGGGTTCTCATAGAGATTGCCATTTCTTCCTCTCAGTATAATAGAGAAGCATTTCGCAATGTTCACATGAAGTCACCAATTGCTGAGGAACTTCTGAAGCTTTTCGAGATACTTCAATATCTTCCTGGCGGCTGTCTTAGCCGTGGGATGGATGAATCCGATCAGTATATTGTGAGCATATATCAAAAGAGTCTGATCGGCTGACAGGTTGCAAAGAAGCGGACCCAGCACTGAACACTGTGGAACCCCGGCCACTGTCTCCATCAGTGTTGAATTCAAGATCTTGTCGACACGGAATAGGAACCATTGGCGTTCCTTATTTTGGTTATAATGCCCTCCTGCCAAACAGTTTCGAACGGCTTTTCGTACTCTCTGGCTTACTGCGATGATTGCGCATCGTGCGTTTATGACCTGCGTGAAGTTGGTCACAAGCAAGTGTGAGTGCAAGTGTGATCGATGTTGCTTGTCTGAATCCGCTTTTCGCGTCCCTCAAAACCTCTCTATCTTCAAGATGATCGCTCAATCTTTCTAGGATGCTGATTTCTAGCAGTTTGGATATCGTAGACAAAAGCTGGGATGATCGTTCAGGGAAGTACGACAAGATGAGGCATTGAGAAATAAGTAAAAATATGCAAAGTTCAGCCTGGCTGAATCTTGTGGGCTACGGTCTTGAATGTTCAGGGGACATTACAGAGTTATCAGAATCAGTGCATCAAACTGTAATTGAGGCAAGTATGACCAGTTGTCTCCCTTTCATCCGTTATCAAAGTGCGTTGCTGAATTTCCGAAAGTTTGTCTGCCAAGGCGTTAGGCTTTGAATCGTCTGCGGCTATGCGCCATCCGCCAAGGCCTATAACATTATTTATTTAGTCGGTCTCCCAGCTGCACCAACTCCTCTTAGTCGTTGGAATATGTTACAGCCCGTTCGTATGTCTTCTAGTTTGTCCACCAAGGCCTTTTCCTCAAATAAAGCAATCCTTTGAGCAATTATATACCCCAGCTTTCCGATTATTACCCACAATGTCCTCCTGTTGTATGTTCCTTCTGAGTGTTTTTTTTTTGCCTTATGAGTTCCAAAGTATCTTACGGCAGCTCTTTTATCACACCCCAGCACGGATTAAATCGTCTAGTGAATTGTCTCATGCTGTCAGAAAAACTGATTTTATCATCAAACTTATTAGTGATGTTTATCCTATCGACTGGTGATTAACACATGTTGAGCCTCTCTGCAAGAACGTCACTGAGAACGCGGTCTCTCTCATTCTTGCAATCTCCAGCCTATTTAATTCGACTCCAATACGATCGCCTCGTTAACTGAATCGTAGTCTTGCATTTTGGACACATAATGCCTGCTGATCTTTGTCAATTTGTAGTCATAAATACATCTATAAACGAGTCGGTCCCGATGTCGGCCATATCTCAATAGTGATATTAGTCCTCAGCCATTCCATCAAGACTCCACCACAAGGATTCATATTATTGGCTCCCACCAGTCCATATGTTTCACATCCCGATCTTCAATTATAATCGCCTCGTTCGATTCGATTGTATCCAATAGGCTGTAGAGTTCCTCAGTCCATTTTTATACCCTCCACCATAGGAATGTGGGTATACTAATTTGTCATTCTGTTTGTAACACCTCGACATATGCCTCTGAGACCCCATAAAGTATATACATATATTCTTGATCGTCATGTCATTTTAAGTCGATCTAGCCATATCCGTCCGTCTGTCTGTCGAAAGCACGCTAACTTTCGAAGGAGTAAAGCTAGCCGCTTGAAATTTTGCACAAATACTTCTAAATAGTGTAGGTCGGTTGGGATTGTAAATGGGCCAAATCGGTCTATGTTTTGATATATCAGCCATATAAACCGATCTTGGGTCATGACTTCTTGAGCCTCTAGAGGGTGCAATTCTCATCTGATTTGGCTGAAATTCTGTATGATATTTTTGTTATGACTTCCAATAGCTGTGCAAAGTATGGCGTAAATCGGTATAGAACCTGATATAGCTGCCATATAAACCGATCTGGGATCTTGATCGTGTCTAATATGGTCTGAATCGATCAATAGTTTTATACAGCTCCCATATAAACCTATCTCCCGATTTTGCTTCTTGAGCCCTTACAAGGCGCACTTCTTATCCGAATGAACTGAAATATTACACAATGACTTCTACAATATTCAGCATTCATTTATGGTCCGAATCGGACTTTAACTTAATATAGCTCCAATAGCATAACAGTTCTTATTCTTTCTTTGTTTGCCTAAGAAGAGTTCTTTGTTTGCCTAAGAAGAGATACCGCGCGTAGAACTCGACAAATGCGATCCATGGTGGAGGGTAAAAAAGATATAACTTAGCACGCTCTTACTGGTTTATTAATGAAAATATCGGTTCATATTAAGTAGAATCCGTGGTGGTGAATATTTAAGATTCAGACTGACCGATCGCTTCTTCCGCGTCAACATAAATTTCACCGAACATCTATCGCGACTCGATCAAACTTGCGACTGATTTTCCTTGTTTTTTCTAATTTTGAACACAAATTATCACAAATTTTAAATATTTCTCTCCCATGCAATTGAAAGTTAATTTTACTGAATATTGCGATAACTTCGCTGGTTATGTTGATAGCGGCTTTAACACCTACCAGTCTTTTGGCCACATCACAATACCTTGATATAGTGGTGTCTACTAGCATCATAATCTCCATTTCCGCAATGCCTAGTCTTTGTGAAATAAAATGCTTTCATTATCACGCAAAATTTATATCTTTTGTTAAAACGTAAATTTGCAAAGTTTCATGGTAAGCGGAAGCATCTAGTATTTACGGTAAAAATGTAATGGTGAAAATGTAAATGCGGCGCGGTGTGGTGTGATGTGGACTAGAGCTTTTAGGATTGAATATTGAATGAATTCAAAACAAACAAAAAACAGTGAGGAAAGGCAAAAGTCGGTCGGAGCCGTTTATGTAATACCCTACTCCACCGAGTCTACGTACTACCTTTAATACATAGAAACTTTGTCGAAATCTATTCAGCCTTTAATTCTGTAAACCTTTTGAGATGTCGTATAGAACATTTTCTTACCATAGGACCTAAATTGTGGCTACTACAGCTTTATCGAATGAAAGATATATATGGGAGCTCTTCTCCCTCATAGAGTTGCAAAAAAATGCACACAGTTATAATACCTCGTACTACAGTGGTTGTGTAGGGTGTAAATATAATAGCAAGGGTATCAGAAAACATATTTTTACTGTTGTTTTAAACCTTTTCTCAGCTTAAGTCACAAGCGAAATGAAAACTTTAAATGTGATTAAATAAAAATCATAGATAGAGGGAAACTTTCTCTTGTTTCTGGCGCTGGTATCGATTTCAGTTCAATTTTGTCGGCAAAAAATCATTAAAAAACAATTATTTCATTAAAACCACCTTTGGAAAGTAGGCTTTATTTATTGACAGTGTGCCTGGAGCTTTCTTAAATGGGAAAATTCCGACGTTGCAGTAGCAATGCTACCCCAGTCCATTTAATGAGGCTCAGCCGAGTCTATTGACCCAGAACTTGGCCAACAACCAACCCAATAGAACTAAAAGAGCTTGCTCAATAGGCAAAACGCGTTCTAAATCTGTTCCCAAAAACAAATCACAAGTGTTAAATGTCTTGTGTGTGTGTGTTTTGTTTAGTATTCAATCTAGTGCCAGGTAAATTCATTCACCTGTGCACCCTTCGGCATTTCAGCATTGAATGGGAATTGGATTATTGTTGCCACTGCTTTGTTAAATTAAAAAATCCAGTTAGATTTTTCGTTTGGGCTTCTCTGGCAATATTAGTTTTGTATTTATAAAATTAGTTGTTTAATTAAATTTTGATTAAAATTCTCTAAAGACTAAAACTTGATCGAAATTGGGCAAACATTTCGTTTATGCTCAAAGATGGTATCGAGAAATCAGAGTGTTTGTGGGATAAATCAACACATAGTCCGACATGGGCCCATATCAACTATAACCACCTGCTCTGATATTGTTTTGTACTTCAATAAGCAAACAGAAAGTTCTATTAAACATAATATCCCTTGAGAGATCAAAAATCAATATGTCGAGGTGTTGCGGCCGGTAACACAAAATAATGTGATGTTGGGCAGAAAAAGAAGCTGGTCTAAAAAAAGGGGCCTCATTTTATGCATATGTAATTAATTAATTCGTGTTAATTTGAATTTGCACAGTCTATCACATGTTACTCCAGGGACAACGACAGCCGAAAGTGTTGTTCGAATCGGTGTTTTTTGCTTTGTTGGATGGACTATGAATTGAATTGTCTTCTGGGATTGGCTAGGTTGTAACAACGCTAATATAGATCCCATAGTTGTTATTGTTTGTGGTGCATTGTAAAAATTCGACGTTGGTTTACTGCATGCTAGTGTAGGCTTCCCTAGCAGCTGGTTTGTTGTTGGCTTTGATTTTGCCTTTAATGCTGGTTTGTTGCTTGACTGGCTGGCCGGCTGAATGACTGTCTCAACGACGTGATCAGTGTGTAAAAGTTTGAAAGTTACATTACTGCACATGCCATTTTTGGAAAGTCATAAAGGTTTTTCCTTTCATTTGCTTTTAATTAAAATATCTGGTTTTCCAGCATACAGTCAGTCAGACAGCCACTGCACCACATCTCCACTTTGCATTGCATTGCGCATGTGCACTTGCGTTTTAGTTATAGAGGAGACCATTTAAGACAATAACAATCATTTCATTATCATGGATGGGATAGTCTGTCGCGACCAGGAGAAAACAAAACAGTTGCAATGTTGCAACAGCAGGGCGTCACCATCATTGACAAGAAGGCAGAGGCAGAAGGTAGAGGGTAACGCATTACCTAAAAACAAATCATTGACATTTCAATACATGTACATACGTATCTCCTCCCCATCACCAAAGTGGTGTGTCCAATGCTCCATTGAGAGATGCCCGTCTGACTCGCGTGTTTTTCTCTTGTTTTGTTGTTAGAGTTGTTCGAACATTTGAAAAATTCCTCACATTCAAAACATTACCAACTCTGCCACTATCTGAAGGGGTTATTGCTCATGTGTTTCCAATAACAATCAGCGGCGACTACAACATTCGACAATGGCAACGTAATTTTACAAAACACAGAAAAAAAAGACTTCGCCTCTCATAATCTCATTAAAACAACCTCAAACATACACTTGTGTGAAGAGATTTTAAGTGAAAGTTAAATCTATCGCATACACAGCAGTCATTGTACGAGGGCAGTTTAAACAAAAACTGGCTATTGCTTGTATCCATTCAGCAAGCGACTGGTCTGCAAAGGCTGACAAAGACGCCTTGATCGGGTCTTTGGGATAAGATCGATCCAATACTACTACAATAAGTTTTGTGAATATGAGCATACAACAGCTATATGCAAATATGATCCGATTTGGCTCGTTCAACAACTTAACCTGCGTATAGAAAGAATATGCGTCTGTGTCAAATTTCAGCTAAATATTTCAACTTCTTATGGCTGTACCTAGACGGACGGATGCACGTATATCGTTAAATCGTCTTAGAATTATACAACGATCGAGATATACAGTATCGGCCAAAACCTAAGCACCCCTTCAGTAAATTTTTATACCCACCACCGAAGGATGGGGGTATATTCATTTTGTCATTCCGTTTGCAATATATCGAAACATCCATTTCCGACCCTATAAAGTATATATATTCTTGATCAGCGTAAAAATCTAAGACGATCTAGCCATGTCCGTCCGTCTGCCCGTCTGTCTGTTGAAATCACGCTACAGACTTTAAAAATAGAGGCATTGAGCTGAAACTTTGCACAGATTCTTTTGTTTGTCCATAAACAAGTTAAGTTCGACGATGGGCTATATCGGACTATATCTTGATCTAGCCCCCATATAGACCGATCGGCCGATTTAGTGTCCTAGGCCCATAAAAGTTATCCGACTTTGCTGAAATTTGGGACAGTGACTTATGTTAGGCCCTTCGAAATCCTTCGTCAATTTGGCCCAGATTGGTCCAGATTTGGATATAGCTGCCATATAGACCGATCTCTCGGTTTAAGGGTTTTGGCCCATAAAAGGCGCATTTATTGTCGGATTTTGCCGAGATTTGGGACAGTGAGTTGTGTTAGGCCCTTCGAAATCTTTCATCAATTTGGCCCAGATAGGTCCATATATACCGATCTCTCGGTTTTAGGTTTTGGGGTCATAAAAGGAGCATTTATTGTCCGATTTCGGCGAGATTTGGGACAGTGCATTGCGTTAGGCTTTTCGACATCCGTGTCGTATATGGTTCAGATCGGTGTATTTTTAGATATAGACCAATATTTTGTTATACACAATTGATGTATAAAATCGGATGAAAATTGTGGCTTCCAGGGGCTCAAGAAGTCAAATCTTGAGATCGGTTTATATGGGAGCTATATCCAAATCTGAACCGATAAGGGCCATTTTCTATCTCCAACGACCTACATCAATATTATGTATCTGTGCAAAATTTCAAGTGGCTAGCTTTATGCGTTCAGCCGCTATAGTGATTTCGATAGACGGACGGATATACATGGCTAGTTCGAATCAGAATTTCGAGGCGATCAAGAATGTATATACTTTATGGGGTCCTAGGTCAATATATCGAGGTGTTACAAACAGAATGACTATATTAGTATACCCCTACGGGTATGAAAAGTTAAAATTAAAAGAAAAAAAAACATTTTAAGTCGCAAATATAAGCGCACAAAAATAAGCACCCCTTTAAGAAATAAAGAAAATAAATTATTAATTATTTCGGTTGATGTTGCTTCGCATGCTATTTTTGCGTCTTCAACTAATTCATCTTTGATTTTGAAATTTTCTGTTTTAGGTTGAAAAGAGGGTGCAGATATTAATCCGCCCCATGCCACTATGGACATACACCTAAGCCAGTAATCGGCTAAAAAAGTAACCCTGTAAAAGAAAATCTAAGTTAGGAATTCCGTGCTACTTACAAAATCCTTTATTGATTTCCATGCCACTCCCCTAAGATGGTTAATGTCTGATATTGTGTCCCCACCTAAGTGCAGGTATCTGTTAGACGCGAAAGCCGGGCAATGACATAGGAAATGCTCCAACGTCCCATCATATTCAACGCATGACCTACACATGCTACCACTTGCCGCACCGATTTTACATAAGTGAGCTCATAGTCCTAAGTGTCCCGTTATGATACCAATTGCTATACTGACCTCCTTCTTACTTCCTTTCAGTCTTCTCACGATCTGGATCCCCCATAGGATTTTCGCTGTCCTACCTACCGTTTCGCTGTTCCACAATGTTGCATGCGGATTCGTCGCCCACTCCCTTAACACGGACTGCGTCGACCCGAAAGGCTTCGGGTTAACCAAGTTTATTGACGGCAGTCCTTTGGCCTTCACCGCCAAATCGTCTGCCCTTTCATTTCCCCTTACTCGGTTATGGCCCGGCACCCAAACGGTGCGGATTTTCCCATCCTTTGTATTTTGACCTCAAAAAGGTGCTTTTTACAAGCAAAATATTATTAGATATGTGAGAAGAGTTTCCATATTCCTTAATAGAATATTCTTGGTCAAATTTGCATCCACTTTGTTGCATCCATCCGTTACATACCCGATTTCTGTTGATGAAAGATAAATAAAGAACACATACATTTTCCAAAGTAGAAAGAAATATCCATCACAAACAGTACCTCGTTTCTGGTTCGCTGTCACATGGCAATCTGATGGTGTGAATTGTATGATCATGATTTTTGCTTTATCTTTCCAAAATCTATATACCGCTCCGTTTTGACACTCAAAGCATGTGTGTGAAGTTATTTCTTTTGTTTTACAAAAAAAAAAAAAAGTTTAACTATTTTCTTACCATAGCTTTTTTTTTTGTTATAATTGATGATGAAAAATGTCCATATTTACCCATGTAGTTTTATAAAATCTCTGCTTTCGTAAAGTTTAGTTTAATTTATGGTATACTATAGGTCCTGGGGTATAGTCATTTTATAACTCATATTGATTTGTGTTGTTTTGAATTGCGATGAGTACCTGGTTTGCTTCCCTCTTGACCAATCTGTCAGAAGTTTAGCAATTTGTGTTCTGTTATCAGTTGTTACAGTGGAGAATTTTGAAAAGTTATCACAAAAGGTCGATTACTCTTTAAAAAGTCTAGTGCGACTTTCGTTTTCTCAAGAAATACTCTCAGAATGATTATTTAACATTTTATAAAGGAACACAAACAACTTACTAAAAAAATAAATAAGTTGGGCGGTCATGACTTTTAGAAACCCCAGCCAAAGTGAAGAAATGTTCAATTTGGATTAAAAAAGGTCCAATATTAGTAAATATTTGTTGACAGATAGGCTTGTAATAACTCTATAAATGAAAATTGGGCAATGTATGATCGTGGAGAAATATCTATGTCTAAACGCATAATCAGTCAAAAGTGTGAGAAATGTCTCCGAACCATTCAGCACCAACCAACGAGACAATCTGTCACTTACTCTTTTTACCTTTACCTCTTTGCATTAAGAAAAATGGAGAAATAGTCCGCCTATGTTAGTTTGGAGTTGAATTAATCCAAGAAGTTATTCCACCAAAAAGACGTAGGAATAAGCATCTGGCGGTTCACACAGACAGGAACAATAGAACCAGGGTGCGGTGACCCGCACCTCGTAGAGACTAATGCCACAAGATTTTTCTACGTTCAATCAAAAATGATTTTTTGCAGATTGTATACAAGTCGCACTTTTGCAGAAAACGTAGCACTTTTACGCAAAGAGCTCCAAAAAAGTGTAAATTTTAAAAGGTAGCGAAAAAGTAATTTGGTTTTGGAAAGGTCAGAAATTCTAACTTTAGTCGCACAACGACAACTCTGCCTAAAAAGTCCATGAGAAGTACGGACTGTACTTCTAAAAAAGCTCCTATATAATTCAAACTTCATAGTTGACTTATTGAGTAGCCCCTAATAACTTGAAAATGAGGGTTCATGTGAATAGCTCACAAGACTAGATTTTTTTCCCAAGAAAAAAAATTAATTTATAATTCTTAAGATTTTTCTCGCTTTTGATGTCTTGATTAGATCGACTGTTTTCAGTAACATATTGTATTTTGACTTGTGAACAATAAGTAATCGCCAAATGGCAATTTTCTTAACTTGGCACAATCATTAATTATTGCTACTTTTCAACAAGAACCTTTTTTGTGGTTGCAATTTAGGGAGTTAAGGTAAAGTAATGGTTGCAGGCATTGTGGCAAATTAACAAAAAATAAAATAGAAAGAAATGAAAACAAAAGTAAAAGTTGCTAACGATGTCTTGGCCTTAGAAAGTTTTCTTTTACATTTTTGAAAAACGAAAAATAGAATTTCGTTATACACTCGTATTAAAAGAAAGATTTTTTAGAAAAAAAAATTCACATAGACGAGGTGCCAAAGTTGAGTTGAAATGAACGAGCAAAGGTCTGGGAGAGGGTTAATTCGTTTGTTTTGAAAATTCTTCTAAAGCAAGAAACTCTTTATAAACTTAATCTGTGAGTATGTTAGGCCTTTCATGAAGAAAATCTCTTCAAGCACATTAAAATGTAGGTCGTCAAACAGAGAGATTAAGCAGAACATTTATTTTTATGCTTAGACGATACATTGTAGAAACCGTAATTTATCACTTAGATTGGCCTTTGATTTAGAAGCATAAAACATTTCATATCCGCGTACATGACATGTCTTAAAAATTGATGTAAAGTAAATCATGGATACTAAGGGGTGCTTTAAGAATAAAGAAAGTTTTTACCAATATGTTGAAGTTAAAATCTTAATTACAATGTTATGAACAAATTATGGCGATAGAAATTTCGCCCAGTCCCAAGCACACTCAATGGATTGTATTTAACTAACTTTGTTAATCCAATGTAAATCAAAATTCTTAGATTTCTGGAAACTGTATATATATATATATATATATATATATATATATATATATATATATATATATATATATATATATATATATATATATATATACATATATATATATATATATACATATATATATATATATATATGTATATATAGGGTCTCAGATCAATCTTTCGAGGGTTTTCCCGCCGGAATGACTAGATTAGTGAGCCTCCGCTAAACCGGAGGGTGGGAGTATATTCATTATGTCGTTCTGTTGAAATCACGCTATAGTCTATAAAGATATGAAGATATTCAGCTGAAACTTTGCACAGATTCACAGATTCTTGTTTCGTCTATAGGCAGGTTAAGATCGAAGATATAGCTGTATTTTGATATAGTCTCTATAAGACCGATCTGTCTACTTAAGGTCTTAGACCCATTAAAGCAACATTTATTATCCGATTTCGCTGAAATTTTAGACAGTGAGTTGTGTTAGAACTCTGAAGATCCTTGTGTAATACGGGCCTTTCGGGTCGACGCAGTCCCATTTAACGGCGTGAGCGACAAACGCAGGTAACACTGTGGAGCAGCGAAACAGTCGGTAGAATGGCGAAAATCCTAGGGGGTGATCCGAATCGTGAGATGACGAGACTATTACTGAAACGAAGTAAGAAGGAGCTCAATATGGCTTTTGTGTCATAACGGCCTACCCCAAAACATTTGGCTCCAATATTGATTATCAAATTTGTATTCTACTCTCAAATACCTTTCATTTGAGTTCCATATTATCATAATGGGTCAAATAACCCATTTGACGTATCTATAGGAGGAAAGGCGCCACCTAGACTTGAACGCTAATTAATGTCATATTCGTAATATACTTCCCAATATCTTTCATTTGAGTCCCATATAGCCATGGTCGGCTAATATGCACATTTGGGGGTATTTGGGGTGGACGACCTCCCATTACTTGGACCTAATGTTTTATGCCATATTTGTAGTATACTGCCTAATACTTTTCATTTGAGTCCCAAATTGATGAACTTCGAATATATCTGAAGAAGTTTTGGGGCCCGCTGGGTGCTTGGACCCAAATTTTAATACCATATTCGTTTTCTGGTCTCCAATACCTTTCATTTGATACCTTTATTGTGCCCATCGTACCACTTTCGGATATGGGTGGCGATATCTAAACATTATATAGTCTATGTTTCCTTCCAGACAAACGTACACAATCTATTAAATTTTAAGAAAATCGGTTCAGCCAAGTATCATATAGTCATAATGGGTCTAATGGCGTTTTTGGGTGGTGGCGTGACCCCTTATAACTTGATCTGATTTTATATGGCAGATTCGAAATCTACTCCAGAATACCTTAAATTTGAGCCCCATATTGAAATGAACGTCCAATATGTCTGTGTGGGGGAGTTTTAGGGTTGGGGTGGCCCGTTGGGTACTTAGACTCAAATGTTAATACCATATTTGTATTCTACTCTCCAATACCTTTCATTTGATACATATATTGTCCCAATCGGTCCACTTAAGATTTTGGGTTGTGTTTTTGGCATAGGGGGAGGGTCCGTCCCCCTTCCGATACCGAAAAATTATATAGCCTATGAATTCGACATGAATTTGTATGCCAGATTCGTTACCTACTCCCGAATACTTTTCATTTGATACCCATATTGTCCTTATCGGTCCACTTTTGATTTTGGGTGGTGTTTTTGGGGTAACGGTGGAGGATCCGCCCACTTCCGTTATCAATAAATTATAAAGGCTATTCATACTCCTGACCATATTCTTTATCTACTTCCGAATACCTTTCATTTAAGTCCCATATTGTCATGATAGTCAAATAAACCTAAGGGGGTTTGGGGCTGGGGCGGCCCCCAGGTACTTGGACCCAACATTTATTATGAAATTCGTACTCTACTCATGAATACCTTTCATTTTGGGGTAAGGGGGAGGTTGCACAAAAGATGAATGATTTAACCAATTTCGCTAAAATGTAGGCCTCTCGATATTCGTACCGAGTATGGTCAAGATCGGGCTATATTCACATATAGATTTCATATTGGGTTGCCCAAAAAGTAATTGCGGATTTTTCATATAGTGGGCGTTGACAAATTTTTTCACAGCTTGTGACTCTGTAATTGCATTCTTTCTTCTGTCAATTATCAGCTGTTACTTTTAGCTTGCTTTAGAAAAAAAGTGTAAAAAAGTATATTTGATTAAAGTTCATTCTAAGTTTTATTAAAAATGCATTTACTTTCTTTTAAAAAATCCGCAATTACTTTTTGGGCAACCCAATATATACTGATTTCCCAATTTATGTTTTTGAGACCATAAAAGCACAATTATTACTCGATTTCGCTGAAATGTGACACAGCGATCTGTGCTAGGCTCTTCGACATTCGTGTTCAATTTGGCCCAGATCGATCTATATTTAGATATGGGTGTAGCATAGACCGATCTCCCAATTTAAAGACTTGGACCTGTAACAGGCGTATTTTTTATACGACTTCGCTTAAATTGGCACAGTGAGCCTTTTCAGCCCTTCGACATTTTTGCCCTTTATACTTCAGATCGATCATATTTGGATATAGCTGCCATATACATATGGAGGCAACCGTAGAGGTGAGCATGTCGGCTGAACCTATCTGTTAAACCTATTAGCAAATATGCGGATTTTTGTCTAAATGAAAATGGTTTCAGATTTGGATATTTTTGTAATAAAATTGCAATAATTTGGTCATTTGTTAACCTACTTTCACCAAATTTGGCATAATTCTCTTATTACTCCGAACATTTCTGCTTATATCACAGAAATCTGTTCAGAGTTGAATATATCTCCCATAATATTTTTAACTCGATTTTCAATATTAAAGCCTTTGTCAGCGTACTTCTGAAATATGAGAAAATCTATTTCTCAAAATTTTGTACAATGTCTTATTTTATTACGTTTACTATGTGAACGAATTTTGGTCTTAATATGTTAAGATTTAGATATTGCTCTCAAATTTATTTACCTCCCGATATTCGATATTAGGGCCTTTGCAAACGCATTTATCAACCGACCATCTTAATTGTTTGCACAGCGATTTGCAAATTTTAATTTTGACGATTTATTTTGCATACCCAATATGAGTATCAAAAGATTGGCTTTGTCCGAGGATGGGATACCTGACTTGTTCTTATCTGAATCAACTTGAAAAAACTAAAGTATATTTCCAACAAAATTACAGTGGGAAAAAAACATCAAAGAAAATAATTGCTTTGTTTGCTGAAATTACTTTAAAGATAAATTTGAAATTAAATGAAGCGCCAAAACTTCACTTTAATCTTTGGAAAGCGTTTTTTATTACCCATTATATTTAGAGTTTTGGTAGTTTCAGCTCTCCCATTCGCCTCAAATGTCTGTCTTCCGTAATTCCATAGTCAAACCACTCATCAAGCTGTTGACATTCAATGCTTAAAGCCATAAATGAGAAGCAACCCTTTGAAATCATATTAAATAACTGATTAAATAACACAACAACATTGATTTAAATTTGTTTTAATTAATTGTGTTACATCTTTCATCTATGCATATATAAATAAACAAAAAAGTTTTTTCCTTAACGGAAAAGACAACTTAGTCAAATTCAACGCACCCATGATAATATCAACACTACCATAAACTGAAGCTAGGCAAGACTACAACCAAACTTTTAACAGTGGGCGCAAAAAAAAATATTTTGTTTGGTGGTGTTAAACCTTTAATGTCAATATTGGCCGACATTTTTCAATATCACCGCAAATTGGACGAACATAAACCGTGGGGACACTGGAAAAATTAATAGGAATTTAATAAGCTAAAGTTAAGATGTCTTTGTTTGCCATCCATCGAATTGACTAATACTTAGTGGTATTATTCGCTTTAATCACTTCTTGGCATCTGCGAGCATAGATTCCTCAAAGTTTAAAAATGTGTACACCCACCACCATCCTAACATGTAACATGTTGAAATATTGATCTGAGACCCAACAACGATCTCCCGAAATAACTTCTTGAGCTCCTGATATGGCTGAAATTTGCAAATGATGTTTTGTTATGACAACAACAATAAAAACAACGAAATAGAGTTCAAATCGAATTAAATAGCAAACACTGTCTGCTTATTGTCAGTACTTAATTTTGTTTCGCAATTCCAGAGTAGCAGGCTTATTGCTGAAAAGTCTGTTGTTTGCTGTAAATGACTGCTGCTTCATTTATGATGGGTTCGTTAGAAGAAATAAAATGAAAGAGAATATTTTTCGATAGAAAATGATGAAAAAGGTTGCGGTCACATCATCGGGCCAAATACTGTTTCAAGGGGTCTCACATTTCAGAAAAAGGGCATTAGTTCTGACATTGACCGTATGCGTATGTGTAAGAAATGCGGATTTTGGTCGTTAAATGACTTCAAGCGGAAAACGGGCCTATATGGCAGCTGCGGGATATCGCTTTATCCTAAATCTTAAAGGTTGTTCATTAAAATCAGGGTAAAAATATAACATTTACAAACTTAAAATTTCTTTTGGGAAGATCAGGTGCTATATCATAATATAGGTCATCTTTGAACTTTAGGCTGTGAATTCAACAAACAGATGGACGGACATGGTTAAATCGCCTATAATTATGTAACGACCACATACCATATGGTATGTGTACTTTGTAGGGTTCAAAATGCATGGAATACCAAAATGGCCAATTCTTCGATGGTGGATATAAAAACGTGTATCGCATTTTGGCTTGTAGAATATTTGGTAGGTTTCGGTCGGGTTTGGTAGGAAATAATTTTCTTAAGTGACAACACTGGTCATAAGCATCAAGGTATGCAGCACTTATGCGGCATTTCCCAGTTTAAAAAATGCAATGTTGTTGTTCTACTTTACTACACACGAGAAATGGATAAGGCCAAAATATTAGAAAAACCAAACAAATGGTTCTTTTCGCTGAAGCGGAAAGTAAGAAGGGACAATACTTTTTCATACATTGCACACATTAATAAATAGGTAGATCAAGAAAACAAAACAAAAATGGCACAGCCAGATTTAAGGATGTTTTTGTATGAGATATTGACCAGTAGGCAAATAGAGATGTGTGTCTTAGTGGCTGCTTACATTTCATACAGTTTTTTTCATATAATATCGCTTTAAGCAAAAATGAGCTATAAAACCAGCCGCCACTGCAGTGTGAGCAATAAAATTAACGAGGGACTTTTCGTCACCTTCATGTCAATGGCCGGCAATGGTTTGCCGAAACAACAGTAATGTCTGCATCTGCTACAGTGTCTGAAAGAATGTTGTCTAGAGCCGCTTGATATGCAGTTTGATCTCTATTGTAGCACTGAACCTCGCACTCTAGATCATGCAAACAAAAACTGTTGTTTGTTTTGAATACCACATTTCGTTGAGTGTAAAAAACCGATTTCCTAGTTTGTTTTCATGAGCCTCAAGAAGCATCATTTATAACCCGATTTGACAGAAATTTTGCACGTGATGTTCCAACAACAATGTAATGTATGGTACAAATCGGCCCATCCGACGATATAGCCCCCATATAAACCTATCTCCCAGTTTGACTTTTTGGGCCTCTTTCATATGATCGGCCTCCGTAATGAAATCATATGAACCGCTTGTCGAATGCGATCCATCGTGCAGGGTATAAAGATTAACGCTATCTAACTTTTTATACCCTCCACCATAAGATGGGAGGTATACTAATTTCGTCATTCTGTTTGTAACTACTCGAAATATTCCTCTGAGACCCCATAAAGTATATATATTCTTGATCGTCGTGACATTTTATGTCGTTCTAGCCATGTCCGTCCGTCCGTCCGTCCGTCCGTCTGTCTGTCGAAAGCACGCTAACTTCCGAAGCAGTAAAGCTAGCCGCTTGAAATTTTGCACAAATACTTCTTATTAGTGTAGATCGGTTGGTATTGTAAATGGGCCATATCGGTCCATGTTTTGATATAGCTGCCATATAAACCGATCTTGGGTCTTGACTTCTTGAGCCTCTAGAGTGCGCAATTCTTATCCGATTGGCATGAAATTTTGCACGACGTGTTTTGTTATGATATCCAACAACTGTGCCAAATATGGTTCAAATCGGCTCATAACCTGATTTAGCTGCCATATAAACCGATCTTGGGTCTTGACTTCTTGAGCCTCGAGAGTGCGCAATTCTTATCCGATTGGGACGAAATTTTGCACGACGTGTTTTATTATGATATCCAATACCTGTGTTAAGTATGGTCCAAATCGCTCCATAACCTGATATAGCTGCCATATAAACCGATCTTGGGTCTTGACTTCTTGAGCATCTAGAGTGCGCAATTCTTATCCGATTGGGATGAAATTTTGCACGACGTGTTTTGTTATGATATCCAACAACTGTGCCAAGTATGGTTCAAATCGGCTCATAACCTGATTTAGCTGCCATATAAACCGATCTTGGGTCTTGACTTCTTGAGCCTCGAGAGTGCGCAATTCTTATCCGATTGGGACGAAAATTTGCACGACGTGTTTTGTTATGATATCCAATACCTGTGCCAAGTATGGTTTAAATCGCTCCATAACCTGATATAGCTGCCATATAAACCGATCTTGGGTCTTGACTTCTTGAGCCTCTAGAGTGCGCAATTCTTATCCGATTGCGATGAAATTTTTCACGACGAGTTTTGTTATGATATCCAACAACTGTGCCAAGTGTAGTTCAAATCGGTTCATAACCTGATATAGCTGACATATAAACCGATCTGGGATCTTGACTTCTTGAGCCTCTAGAGGTCGCAATTATTATCCGATTTGCTTGAAATTTTGTACTACGGATCCTCTCATGACCATCAACATACGTGTTTATTATCATCTGAATCGGTTTATAGCCCGATATAGCTCCCATATAAATCGATCTCTCTATTTTAGTTCTTGAGCCCCCAAAAGGGCGCAATTCTTATTCGAATTGGCTGACATTTCACACAGGACTCCAACATATAATTTAATTGTGGTGCTAACCGCACCATATCTTGATATCGCTCTAACAGCAGAGCAAACCTTTTCTTATATCCTTTTTTGCCTAAGAAGAGATGCCGGGAAAAGAACTTGACAAATGCGATGGTGGAGGGTATATAAGATTCGGCCCGGCCGAACTTAGCACGCTTTTACTTGTTTTTAGTTCTCTTATTCCAATTTGAAGTTTAAGACCTCCAAAGGGGTTTCAATCGGGTTTAAGCCCGGTTGTTGTTGTAGCAGTGTGCTGTGCTCTGTCTCTCGTCTGCTTGGTTTTGGTGAATATCCAGATCCAGGAATTCTACGACTAAGGTGGGGTGCGTCTAGAAGGATCTTGGCCTGAGTCGAGTATGTCTGGCTGAACAGTTATACAGGTAACGTGTGTCGTGTGGTTCAAGGTCACATTCGTGACACACATCATCTTCGTTGGCAACAATCTGGCTCCGTAGGAGTTGAGGCTACTACATCTGCCGGAACGTAATTGACTACTCTGGTTTGCAGGGGAGGTCACTTTCTTCAGTTGCAATGTGTGGCGGTCGTTATCCAAGGACCATATTCACCTGGTAGCTATTCACTGCATCTGCTACAGTGTCTGAAAGAATGTTGTCTAGAGCCGCTTGATATGCAGTTTGATCTCTATTGTAGCACTGAACCTCGCACTCTAGATCATGTAGATCCTATTTAAGGCTTCCGGTCGGTGGTTGCCAACCCAATGATTTAGATAACAGCCCAGAGGGTATTGTTAGACAGGTCAGATCTTTGTCTACTGATGGAGATGGTTCACGTGAGAACTCCTAAGTTCTCATCACAGTTCGAAGAGCGGCATATTACTATGAATATTATTCCACTGTGTGTCACACGAGGTTTCTTCGTCAGCAATCCCAAGTGCTTCTGAGCTTATCGCAAATTGCAGTGGCATGTGCGAATAATATATTAGAACTGTCAAATGGGATGGAATAGAATAGAGGTTAAACAGTGGCAGAGACAATGTGAGCGAAGTTTAAATTCGAATTTAACTAGTAAAGACACAAACCAATAACTTTACAACCTTCTGTAACTGGTTTTGCCGTTGGGCAAATCTACGCACAACTTAATATTGAAAACAAACAAAAAAAAATATTTTTTTTTTCAATAATAATTGAATACGACAAAGCATAGTTGTTCAGACAACATGCAGTAGCTGGATAAATAAGTTTTGGTATGTAAAAATGGAAATACTTAAGTCAATGAAACTGGCCTTAAACGTAAGCCTACATATGAAGCCTTGTTTCTAATATATGTCTGATTTTATTTCAAATAATCGTCGTTATATCGAATTAAAAAATTAGTTAACATATTCGAATAATCAATTTCGCGAAACTGGCATTTGTAAGGTGGCATTTGAACCTTACAAAGCTTTATTTCAAATATGTATCTGATTTTGATCCGAATCGTAATAAAATTATCAGTGGGGGTTTCCCTTTCTAATGCTGTCGAAATTTGGGAGGCACTATGTCATTAAATAAAATGGTATGGCATCCATGTAAAAAATTCTCCACAAACTGATGTCGCACTGCGGCACTCCATTTGTACTCGGCTATAAAAAGGAGGCCCCTTATCATAAGATTTTTGGCAAAAACTTGGCTATATATGAACCAACATAATCTCATAATCAATGTTGCGTGGAGCACTTTGCAAAAACGGAAATACTTAAGTCGATGACACCGGCCTCAAAAGACAGCGTTGAAGCCTGGCTTCTAATCTCGTACTTTGTTCCTTAGGATATCGACGTAAATAACAGCACACATCTTAATTTCAATTCAGAAAATAAAACCCACACCAGATGCAGTAAACCAACAGCCCCTGTACAGAAAATAGTACATCAGTAATTTTTTGCCAAAACAAAAAAGAAGAGAGATAGATAAGAAGAGAGATGATAAGTATACCGCTATGGCCGTATGTCCATGTTAATTTGTGTACGTGTAAAAAGTACAGGTCGCAATTTTCAACCGATCGTCTTCAAATTTGGCACAAGCATTTTCTTGGGCCTAGAGACGATGTCTGTTGAAATTGGAAAAATCGGTTCAGATTTGGATACAGCTCCCATATATATGTTCGTCCGATTTGGACTAATATTGCAAGAATAACGTCGTTTGTACGAGTGATTCTCTTATAAGTCTTGACATTATCAATGAATTTCGAAGAAATCGGATCAGATTTAGATATAGCTCTCATATATATGTTCGTCCGATTTGGACTAAAATTGCTATTATATCGTTAGTTGTAAACCGTTTCTCACGATATTTTTCACGAGTGATTCTCTTATAAGTCTCGACATTATTGTTGAATTTGATAGAAATTTGTTAAGTTTAAATATAGCTCCCATAAATATGCATCTCCCGATTTTCACTTTTAAGGCTCAAAAAATCAAATTTTAGCAAATTTTAAATTCGAAGACTTAGCCTGCATATCCAATGTGGTGTAGGGTATCAAGAAGTCGGCTTTGCCCGACTTTAGCCCGTCCTCACTTGTTTCTTTTAATTTTAGTATAAAGCGTACATGTTTTCCCAACGTTCTATAAATTGATAATAACAATTTCATATACCAGCAGGAAAATAAACTACTAAAATCATATTTGTGTTTTCAAAAAAAAAGTGCCTTAAATTGCGAGAAATGGCTCTTAATGTATAGGAAATGCTTTAATTGTTGTTAGAAACTTCAAAAAGTTTGTACCTACGGTCTCCTTCATAAGTTGAATTTTTATACCCACCACCATAGAATAGGGGGTATATTCATTTAGTCAGTCCGTTTGCATCACATCGAAATATCAATTTCCGACCCTAACAAGTATATATATTTCAGATCGTCGTAAAATTCTAAAACGATTTTACGATATCCGTGTGTCTGTCCGTACGTCTGTTGTAATCACTCTACAGCCTTCAAAAATTAAGATATTGAGCTGAAATTCTTCACAGATACGTCTTTTTGATGCATGCTGGTTAAGTACTTGAACGAGCCAAATCGGACTATATTAGGATATAGCTGCTATATAGACCGATCTGCCGATAAAAGGTCTAATGCCCATAAATGCTTTATTTTTTATCCGATTTCGCTAACATTTTAAACAGTGAGTTGTTTTAAGCCTCCTGACATATGATCTAATTATGGTTTAAGGGTCTGGAACCCATCTGCCGTTTAAGGGTCTGGAACCCATAAAAGCTGCTTTTATTATCCAACTTTGCTGAAATTTGAATCAGTGAGTTGGTTTAAGCCACCGCCACCCAAATATTGTCAAGATGGGACTGTATTTAGATATAGCTGTCATATAGACCGATATGCCGATTAAGGGTATGAAGCTCATAACAGCTTTATTTATTACCCGATTTCTTTTCGAAATTTTAAAAAGTGAGTTTTTTTAAGTTTTCCGGCATCCGATCCAAATATGAGTCAGATCAGACAATATATGTAGATATAGCTGCCATATAGACCAATCTTCTAATTTAGGGTCTTTATCCCATAAAAAGCGGATTAATTGTCCGAAAAATTTATTGTATATGAGTTCTCGGGACCTGAATAAAATATGATCGATACCAGCCCCTATAGAGATATAACTACGGATATAGTAGTGGAGTTATAATTAAATAGGATAATTATTATATGCTTGTTTAATTTTATCTAGATCGGTCCAGATTTGGTTAAAGGTGCCATATAGACCGATCTCTCGATTTAAAGTCTTAAGGCCCTATACATAGCGTATTTATTATCCGAATTCCTTGAAATTTGAAGCAGTGACTTATGTTAGGTTTTTCGACATCCGTATCCGATATGTCGGTTTATATTTGGATATAGCAACCAAAAAACCAATATTTTATTCTACAAAAGTGAACAGTTACGTATATTTATTAGACCACTTAGTTATCCAATTTACAACGGCTTGTGACGAAAGGTGGTTTACATATATACCCGAGGTGGTGGGTATCCGGCCCGGCCGAACTTAATGCCTTTTTACTTGTTTCCTTTAGTTAAGATCAGCTGACATTGTTTGCTGCTATGTATTAGCAAACTCATTTTTCTGGGTGCCCATTAACCGATTCTCGGATTAGACTTCTTGAAGCCCTAAACGTCACAGTTTGTCCGATTTTGATGAAATTGTCTAAGAGAATTTTTAATCCCTTCTGCAGCCATCGCTTTTTATATAATAAGAATCTATGTACGAGTTATCTACGAATTGGCTTGTTGCTAATGTTCTTCCTCTGGCCAAAGAGTGACGTTAGTTGTTACCTTCGGTAGATTCGCCCACTGTGCTAACCAACCTAGTAAAGGGTGATTTTTTTGAGGTTAGGATTTTCATGCATTAGTATTTGACAGATCACGTGGGATTTCAGACATGGTGTCAAAGAGAAAGATGCTCAGTATGCTTTGACATTTCATCATGAATAGACTTACTAACGAGCAACGCTTGCAAATCATTGAATTTTATTACCAAAATCAGTGTTCGGTTCGAAATGTGTTCATTCACCGTAACGTTGCGTCCAACAGCATCTTTGAAAAAATACGGTCCAATGATTCCACCAGCGTACAAACCACACCAAACAGTGCATTTTTCGGGATGCATGGGCAGTTCTTGAACGGCTTCTGGTTGCTCTTCACTCCAAATGCGGCAATTTTGCTTATTTACGTAGCCATTCAACCAGAAATGAGCCTCATCGCTGAACAAAATTTGTCAAAATTTGAACACATTTCGAACCGAACACTGATTTTGGTAATAAAATTCAATGATTTGCAAGCGTTGCTCGTTAGTAAGTCTATTCATGATGAAATGTCAAAGCATACTGAGCATCTTTCTCTTTGACACCATGTCTGAAATCCCACGTGATCTGTCAAATACTAATGCATGAAAATCCTAACCTCAAAAAAATCACCCTTTATATATGTGATACCTTAACCAAATTAACAGCTTCCCCATCTACCTACCTCACCAATAACGGCAATACGTACTGTGCATAAGCACACTTTTGTATTACGGCGGCGTTAGCAGCAAATATTTATAATGATCTTTGGTTCACAGGCTAGCAATCGGACCCATCGAGCAATCGCCAGCGTGTATGTAACAACAAAACGAAGTTCATAGTACACACTAAGCAATAATGTTAAAAGAGGAGTGGTAAAACAGATGAAGAAGAACATAGAGCATCAAAACAACTTGAATAAAAATTATATATGTATGTACTCAAATTCAAACTTCATATGTTAGGCTCGTTCATCGGAAGATGAGCGACCGAGCGAGCGCATGTGTTATATAGTGTTGTAAACAACAACAAACAGTTCATTTGGTATTTATAATGAGTTCGTTCACCTTCACACATCTTCGAAGTTGTCGTTGCCGTTGTCGCAGACATCAGACCGCTTTGTCTGGTGAATCGAACTCCTGATGTGTTTATTGTTACTCGTACTACTCTCTACTGGCTTTCATCTTCTTTCTTCTTCTGGCGCTGTGGTGGCTTCTTCGTCTGGTTTCTCATATTCACAAAATGAATGTTATGCTCAGAGTAACCGCTTTAAGCTCTTCGACTAAATTTGGTGGGACTGATTTGAATTTGAAGATTTGGTATGAAAACCGAATCTTATACTGAAAACCCCGAATCTTATACATCCTCAACATGGATACCATAATGGTGATTTCGATTCCGAAAAAAAATGTACACTAATGTTGCACTTATACGGGACAACATTTTGCTAATGCCGCGCCAACCCTCTTATAGTGTTACACTTTTTGCATTTTCAATCGAACATATGTCCAATAATACGGTAGGACCCGCATCCACGTCTTCGGATGAAGAACTTTCTAGCAATGCATCTAATATGCTGTTAACTAAATAAATCGCGTTCACCTTTTCCATTCTAATACCCTCCACCATAGGAAGAGGGTATACTAATTTCGTCATTCTGTTTGTAACACCTCGAAATAGGCGTCTAAGACCCCATAAAGTATATATATTTTTGATCGTCATGTCATTTTAAGTCGATCTAGCCATGTCCGTCGGCCTGTCTGTCGAAAGCACGCTAACTTTCAAAGGAGTAAAGCTAGGCGCTTAAAATTTTGCACAAATACTTTCTATTAGTGTAGGTCGGTTGGGATTGAAAATGGGTCAAATCGGTCGATGTTTTGATATTGCTGCCATATAAACCGATCTTTGGTCTTGACTTCTTGAGCCTCTATAGGGCACAATTCTTGCCGATTTGACTGAAATTTTGCACATAGTGTTTTGGTATCACTTCCAATAACTGTGTTAAGTACGATTCAAATCGGCTCATGATATGGTATAGCTGTCGTATAAACCGATCTTGGATCTTGACTTCTCGTGCCGATAGAGCGCGCAATTCTCATCCGACATGACAGAAATTTTGAATGAGATGTTTTGTTATGACTTCCAATAACTGTGCTAAGTATGGCGTAACTCAGTACATAACCTGATATAGCTGCCATATAAACCGATCTGGGATCTTGACTTCTTGAGCCTCTAGAGAGCGCAGTTCTCATCCGATTTGGAAGGAATTTTTTACAACGGTTTTTCTCGTGACCTTCATCATACGTGTCCAATATGGTCTGAATCGATCAATAGCTTGATACAGCTCCCATCTCCAAACCGATCTCCCGATTTTGCTGCTTGATCCCCTACAAGGCGCAATTCTTATCCAAATGAACTGAAATATTAAACAATGACTTCTACAATATTCAGTATTCATTTGTGGTCCGAATCGGACTATAACTTGGTATAGCTCCAATAGCATAACAGTTCTTATTCAATATTCTATGTTTGCCTAAAAAGAGATACCGCGCATAGAACTCGACAAATGCGATCCATAGTGGAGGGTATATAAAATTCGGCCCGGCCGCTAAGCACGCTCTTACATGTTGTATATTAATTTTTAAATTTTTCCCCTTTTTTCCAAATATTCAACAAATTTTGTCTTCTTTACTTCAAACAAAATAATAGCCGCTGATTTTAAGTGTAAGAAATACAACATTTTTCCGCTCTCTGTAGGCAACCCCATTACAAACCAACACTACACTCGGTGGTAGGGTTCAATTTTTTTTGGACAAACGAACACAAAATCTGATTTCAGTGCAACATGTTGAAAAAATGCGTCGCTTTATTGCATAACCATAAGTTCTTTAAATGATTTCAATTTATAGGCAAAATTTTATCAATAAGAATAAAAAATCCCCCTCTTACTTCTTAATAAGTCGGCAGATATTTTTTATGGAAGTAATATCAGCGTAAAGCATTTTGCAGACATTGGCGATGGAAGTCATAATTGAAATCGGCTGTGATAAGTGTCCTCTAAGTTCTCAAGAAGTCAAATCAGGTGGACCGGCTTATGTTGGAGCTATCGTATTCTAGCGTTCAGGACTCTACCGATTTCCACGAAAGTTTGCGAATACAAATCATATGAAATTCGTACGGTAAAATTCGCAACAGCGATAGCAAAAATGGTCCGTTCCTTTTTTGCATACGCTATACGTACAGTGGTGGAAAACCTAATAGGGACAACAGTTACCAAGAACAATATTGAACAAAAAGAGCAAGAAAACATGGTCATTTCTGTTCAAGGCTGAACGTGGTTACTCCTAGACCTGTTGAATTTTCTTAAATCAGAACTTAAATTATAAATTAAATCTCATTCAAATCGCGGATGCTTGTTATGGTGATTTTTTCGGTGAATACACTTGGAAAAAATAATAGGGACAATTTTAACAAGATTGCAACTACTTATGATTTGTCTTTTTTTTGTAACTTAAAATCTTAGAAGAGAGAAAAACATAGGGTTACTACTCGTTCACATGTTTCATTGTAATATTCGTTTCGTAAATAAAAGCATTAGCAGTACAGAAAGCTCTTGGAACTAGAATTCCCCTAGTCTAGAAGAGATCTTTGAGTCGTTACTTACATAAACTGTCACTTAATTGGGATTTTTTCTCGGCAAATGGAAGCATATTATTTCCTAACACAGCTATTTAATGCACAACACACATTTTGTCCCCAATCCAGAAAATGGGACATGGACCAGATACAGATCAAGTAAAAGCGTGCTAAGTTCGGCGGCGTCGAATCTTGGGGACCCACCACCATGGATTCTGCTAAGAACTACAAAATAAATTTAGTTAAAGGACATAATTTTATTCTACATACCAAACTTTGTCAAACCAGCAAAAATTAAAGTTTCTAGGAACCGAACAAAGATAATCGAGATAACGGTTTATATGTAAACCGTACTTGGCACAGTTGTTGGAAGTCATAACGGAACACCACATGGAAGTCATAATAGAACACTATTTGCAAAATTTCAGCCAAATCGGACAAAACTTGTGGTTTGTAAGGGCTCGAGAAGTCAAATCGGGTGATTGGTTTATATGGAAGCTTTACAAGGTTATAGATCGATTTTGACCGCACTAGGCACAGTTGTTGGAAGTCATAACGGGGATTACTACATGCAAAATTTCAGCTAAATCGGACAAAAATTGAGGCTTCCAGTGTCATTAGAAATCAAATCAGGAGATCGGTTTATATGGGCTATAATGCTATATCAGGTTATAGACCGATTTGAATGGTATAGTTGATAGGATTCATAATAGAACACCATATGCAAAATTTCAGACAAATCGAACAAAAATTGGGGCTTCCAGGGGCTCAAGAATTCAAATCGGGAGACCAGTTTATATGGGAGCTATATTCAAATCTGAACAGATATGGCCCATTTGCAATCCCCAATGGCCTACATCAATAAAAAAGTATCTATGCCAAATTTCAAACAGCTGGCTTTACGCTCTCGATTTCTAGATCGAATTAGAATGTCAATACGATTTAGAATATATATACTTTATGGGGTCTCATATCAATCTTTCGAGGTGTTATAAACGGAATGACTAGATTAGTATACCCCCATCCTATGGTGGTAGGTATAAAAACACCTACAACCAATCAATGAGACTCCATTTGCTGTTTGAACCGCTTGCCAAATAGCGCCAAACGACAATAATACGGATGTACTGACCACAATTTACAACCTGCCTGGAAAAAATGTTTTTAGTATTAGAACTTCCAAAAATATGTCCTGTTTAAGGCTATTGTTCGGAAATGGTGGGTGCCCCAGGAACTTGGCCTCTATAGTGAATATTAGATATGTACGTTTTTGGGTAATTATATTTAACATTCCAAACAAAAAATCGCTTCGCAAATCACCAAGATCTGGGGTAGTTCAAAATAAAACGGGATGGACCTCTCTCCTTTCAAGTTTCGAAAAATTTAGTCATCCATTTTCACCACGGACCTTCACCATCTGTGTAAATTTGAAGAAAATCTAAACATAGCATAGGCAAACTGTCGTAACGCCCAACGGTCATAAGGCCCAAAATCAATTTGGTGTGTTTCGACAAATAACCCCCAAAAGTAATTTTGGTAAAATTTCATTTTATTTGGTATTTATTTCGTCGAAATTAATTGGAGATTGTTTCATTATGAATTAATTACCAAAAAAAGTTTGTTGATTATTTAATTTTTAGGGGCTATTTCATTCAGTAGAAACTGCATTTTTATCGAACTTTAGTGCAAAATTATTGCTAGAAATGCCATTATAATTTATTTTCAAGTTCAGTAAAAGGCACTGGATTAATATATTTATTTGTGTATTATTATCGGTTCAAAGTTAAACCTGAGGCAGAGAACAAGTGATTATGGAATTTGAGTTCATTGCCGGTAGACAATGCAACTTGTTGTATATTCCCAGTGAAGGGCAATTATATGCCAGAAAATCTGCATACATTCTGGATATCTACAATAAAATTCATTGTTTTTTATAAATTAACATAAAATGTGAAATATTTCGAAAAAAAGAATTCATTATTGTTATGCAGTTATTAAAGGGTACATAAGAAAAAATTTAGAATAAGCGTGCAGAAGTAGGGTGCGCCTCGATTTTACGTACCCTTTAATTCATACATAGTTTTTATAATTTTAATACTTTAATGTTTGCCATATCTAAAATATAATATGTTTGCCATATCTACATTTGTTTGTTTGGCATCAATTTTAATATGGGTACCACTTGTATTGAAAGAAATTCATTTAACAAACCGAATCAACGCTTGTGATATGCACCTTAAACGCAATGAATTCGATCCGTTCTTAAAACTAATCATAACTGGAGATGAAAAGTGCATTGTTTACAACAACGTTAGTCGAAAACGATCATGGTCCAAGCATGGTGAACCAGCTCAAACCACTTCAAAGGCTGATATCCACCAAAAGAAGGTTATGCTGTCTGTTTGGTGGAATTGGAAGGGTGTGGTATATTTTGAGCTGCTTCCAAGGAACCAAACGATTAATTCGGATGTTTACTGTCAACAATTGGACAAATTGAATACAGCCATCAAGGAGAAGCGACCAGAATTGGTCAATCGTAAAGGTGTCATATTCCACCAGGACAACGCTAGACCGCACACATCTTTGGTCACTCGCCAAAAACTGAGTGAGCTTGGCTGGGAACTTTTGATGCATCCACCATATAGCGCTGACCTTGCACCATCAGACTACCATTTATTTCGATTTTTGCAGAACTCCATAAATGGTAAAACTTTCGGCAATGATGAGGCTATAAAATCGCAATTGGTTCAGTTTTTTGCAGACAAAGGCCAGAAGTTCTATGAGCGTGGAATACTAAATTTGCCAGGAAGATGGCAAAAGGTTATCGAACAAAATGGCAATTATATATTTGATAAAAGTTCATTCTAAGTTTTATTAAAAATGCATTTACTTTCTTTTAAAAAATCCGCAATTACTTTTTAGGCAACCCAATAGAACTCAAACGAAAAAGATTTTGGGAGTAGAAAAAATGGTTATTTGCCCATGAACATTCCATTAAGGGACTGGGGCAAACTTCTCACTTCTCAAATACGAACTTGAAATCAAAATTCGTGCCATATCTCAGGTTCTACCACAAAAACCCCTTACTCTGAAATGTAAACCGATGAAGACAATATGGACCCAAATGAATTGTTTGTCGGACTTCAATACACCTCTGCTATACAAATGCCAATTGTGAGGAGGGCAGAACTTCCTCAAAGAAATCTAGCCAAAAAAAAAAAAGAATAAACTGTTCTGAACGATATTAAACTCAAATGAATACGAATTTCTTATCACAGAATGCCAATAAGATACCAAAATTTGGCACATAGCCTCGGCTTGCCGCTCCTCTCCACCAAAAACCCCGTAAAATAGACAGTGATACAGGACAAGCGGGACAATATGGGACTGAAATTTAAAGAGTAGAGTCCGAATCTGATTTTAATATTAGTCTCCAAAACTCTCAAACGGACATGTAGACCAACAAGGACAATATGGGACTAAAATGAAGAAACTTTTAATGTAGAGGTCTCGTATATTTCCAAATTGCCTATAAAGTATATATATTCTTGATCAGCGTAAAAATCAGAGACGATCTAGACATGTCCGTCCGCTACAGTCTTCAAAAATTGAGATATTGAGCTGAAACTTTGCATAGATTCTTTTTTTGTCCATAAGCAGGTTAAGTTCGAAGTTGGGTCAAAACGGACTATATCTAGATATAGCCCCCCTATTGACCGATCCGCCGATTTAGGGTCTCAGACCTATAAAAGCCACATTTATTATCCGATTTTGCTGAAATTTGGGACAGTGAGTTGTCTTAGGCCCTTCGACATCCTTCGTCAATTTGGCCCAGATCGGTCCAGTTTTGGATATAGCTGCCATATAGACCGATCCTCCGATTTAGGGTCTTAGACCCATAAAAGCCACATTTATTATCCGATTTTGCTGAAATTTGGGACAGGGAGTTCCGTTAGGCCCTTCGACATCATTTGTCAATTTGGCTCAGATCGGTCCAGTTTTGGATATAGCTGCCATATATACCGATCCTCCGATTAAGGATCTTAGACCCATAAAAGCCACATTTATTATCCGATTTTGCTGAAATTTGAGACAGTGATTTGTCTTATGTCCTTCGACATCCTTTGTCAATTTGGCTCAGATCGGTTCAGATTTGGATATAGCAGCCATATAGACCGATCCTCCGATTTAGGGTCTTAGGCCCATAAAAGCCACATTTATTGCCCGATGTCACCGAAATTTGGGACAGTGAGTTGAAATAAAACTTTCGATATTATTTTACAATTTGGCTCAGATCGGTCCAGATTTGGATATAGCTACAATATAGACCGATCTCTTGATTTAAGCTTTTGGGGCCATAAAAGGCGCATTTATTGTCCGATTTCGCCGAAATTTGGGACAGTGAGTTGTGTTAGGCTCTTCGACATTTATCTGCAACTTGGTTGAAATCGGTCCAGATTTGGATATAGCTGCCATATAGACCGATATCTCGATGAAAAGCCTTGGCCCAATAAAAGGTGCATTTATAATCCGATTTCACTGAAATTTGATACAGTGACGTATATTGGGCTTTTCGACATCCATGTCGTTTATGGTTCAGAGCGGTTTATTTTTAGATATAGCTACTAAAAAGAGCAAAATTTTGTTTTACACAGTTAAACAATGACTTGTACTTATTAGTATTTGGTCCAAATGGGAACTTATTTCGATATAGCTGCTTTGGATCATAAGGTATGTATTTTTCCCCGGATTTGACGAAAGGTGGTTTATATATATACCCGAGGTGGTGGGTATCCAAAGTTCGGCCCGGCCGAACTTAACGCCTTTTTACTTGTTTCTAAGAGTTATTTGTCTCTGTGTAGCCATTTTCATATCTGTATCCTAATATGATACACAAATGTTTACACATCGCTGTAACAAGCTTTTGATCCCTGATTTGGCATATTTTTCATTCGATTCCAATGAAATTTGTAAAGAATGATGCTCATAGATCAGCAGGTACGCTGTCCAAGACTCATTAAGGAATGGTTCTAAAATATGCTATTCCAACTCCCAAATGTTGTGCTATTGCAGTGTGAACTGTTCTCCCGTGGTTGCCGGATGTTTCTTAGTGTATTTATATACAAAACACTTGTGAGTACAACAAATAACTCTTGATAATAACTATTTCAATATTTGTTTGAATATCGTATGGCATCATTGTCTATACAAACTTCTGTATTGAAACAAATTGCTTTAAAATGTATGCCCGTCACACCTATGCAAACATCCGTTTTTTACATCTCTTCCCTTCCCAGTCCATGTGTAAAGTAAAAAGTTTCGTTGACTTTATGACTGTTTTCATTTTTAAAAATCAAATATGAACCAGTGAAGGAAAATCGTCGTTTTCTATGAAAACAACAAACACCTGCTACTTTACCCCACGGATCCCACATCTTTGGACATGGTACAAGCATGGTACAAGCATTTTCACTAGTTTTTCTTGTAATTTTTTCTTTGGTGTATTGCAGTTGCTTTGTCGAGTGTGGGGTTCATTCTAGTCTGTCGACTCTCCTGCTGCCTAATTAAAAACTATTACGAACAATAACAGTTTGTTGCCATATATGGTGAATTCGATGGTGGATGTTAGCAAGCAAGCGGACAAATGTTCCAATGTTCAACTTGACTACTACCATTTCCAATGTTATTGAGATTTGTTGTGCATTTGTTTTTTGCTGTTCCTTCTTCATCTTTTCGAACAGCAGCAGTAGGCAATTAGCTTCTATTGTCTTCGAAGATGCTAGTCAGGCAGTACTAGGCAGCACTCTCATGAAACTTTCAAAACTTTCTCATATTATTGTCATTGTCTCGATTTTCCCCCGATTCAGTTCAGTTTAAATAAATGTGGCGGCTTGGGTATAACCGCCATCGTTTGTCTTCTAAACGGCATGACTAGGAAATTGTTGTTAACAAATTGTCAACAGCACTTTCCATTTTGTCATCGATGGTAAAAATTTATGGGCTTTTCGTTAACATTACCATTTGGATTACTCAGCAAGAAAGCTCCTTCTAAACAAAAGGGTGGTGGAAAGGAAAACTTTACCAGTTAACAGTTACGATTCCAGAAGTACTAGGATTAGACAAAAAGTAAAACGGGAAAATGAGAATACCCACGTGTGAACAATGCTTTGGAATTACTTTCATAAATCCATTGAATTGACTGTCCCACTTACAATTCCTTACAAAGGCACATTGAGAAAAAAATACAAATATTTGTTTGTAATATACTCGTGTATGGAGGACGCCCCATTGTTGATGTTAAGATCTTCTTGTTTGTTTTCGGAATTAGCAATTATATGTGGAAATTCTCTGCATCCCAGATATTGCCCGATTGTTTTCCTATGATTTTTTTTCTCCAATTTGGTTATTCAATTTAAAAGTTCTTAACCCTTTCAACGGCATTTTTATTCGTCTTTTTTACATTTACCGTTTGAAATTGTTAAGTTGTTTTCTCAATATTTCCAAAACATTGGGCAGCGTTTATTAGCTGGAAAATGAGCTAAACAATGACAGCATCTGGTAGCTGTCAGCTATAATTAATCTTTCGTAATTTGTATTGTCAGAACGTATTTGTTTGTGAATCAATGATCATCAATTTTGTTTAATTAAATAGTTTGTGAGCCTCTAAAATAGCAAAAAGTATTAATGGCTATAGAAGAAATAGATTTATTCACACACACGATCTTAAGAAAAATGCAATCCAATGTTAATCCCAAATGAATATAAAACAGCTTATTAAGATGACCAATATGAGATTTTTCTATCAACCACCATTGGTAATACTTTGAAAATTGGTCTACAGTTGAACGGCATATCAGACTATTGAGAAGCCTATAATGAACTCAAAACACCCAGTAGATGCGGTTACGTTATCAGTTTGTACCAATTCAAACGACCACCTTTTTTAGGTGAATGTTTCAAAATGTATTCCCAATAATCCGATAATAAGTCGAATTAACTTTGTCTCCAGGCTTCACGAAAATGGCAATGCCCGATTGGCGGTCACAGCTTCCCATTCCATCACTTGAGATTGAATATTACTTCGAGTGGCTGGTTAACACAATCCTTTTGGAAGTTCAGGAATTACTCAATTGGGAAATTTTTTCCCTCGGGGAACACGATGTTCAGAAATTCACAAAGTTTGTGATAGAGCAGCAATTCCTTTACTCTTTGTAGTCCAAGTTTTTTGCCTTTGGTGTAAAATTTTGTGCCTTTTGGAACTTGTAGGGCTATACCTTGAACTCGTTTTTTCACTATATATAACATCTTTTCACTAGGCATTTTCAAACCTTGAGGTATGCCACTGCGGCGTGGATTTCGTTTAATTTGAGCCTTCACTCGCTGAACCATTGTATGTGTTGTTTCAGTTTTTTTTTCGACCACCATCATGGCTTTTGGCAGTGTCACCAGTAGTATTTAAGTTCGCCGACAATAGCCAATTGTGATTTTCCAGCTAAACATAACGCAAACATTCGCATGAACTCCATCACAAATGACTATGTTTCAAAAAATGCTCAACACCAAATGCTTGTCAGTAAAAGAGTTGCCTCTTATATTTCGGGATTAGAGAACAAAAAACAAACATTAATCATCGAAAATCGCTTTATTGTTTTTCAAAATATTCCCCAATTGTCAAAGCACCTTTGCCACTCTGATTGAGGTATCCCCAAAACATGCATTCTGAACGCATCAACCGCTTCTTCAGGTGTCGAAAAACGTTGACCTCTCGTTTTATTTTTTACGTACGGTGCCATAACGTACGGCGGATAACTCATTAAATCGATGCGATGAGTGCACAAAAATGCAGTTGTTTCGTATTTTTGCAGTACGATTGACGTAGCTTCATAGACAAAAATTGAATTAAGTTCATCGATGTACTGTTTTTGAGTTAATCCACGTCAAAAATTGTTAAAAATAATTGCACGAAAATGTTCACGATTTAATTCCCTTTTTTGGGCGAGATGAATCTTTTAATTTACTGTAAACAACACAAATAGCGCTCATATGTCAAAACGTGCTGAGTACGTATAATCTCAAAAATTTCAAGCTTAGCGATAGAGCTGTCAGTTGGCAGATTGCAACGCAAGTGTTGTCCAATCCCGACATATGAAAGGCATCCTTCGTAAAACATTTATCATGTAGTTATGATTTCTGCAAATTGCATAAAGACTCCATCAAGGAACAGGGGTTAACTTCTCACGTATCAATGAAACCTGTCCGATTCAGGTTTAAGCTCAATGACAAGCGACCTGCTTTTTGTAGTCTACTCTGAACGGTGCGATAGCTCTTTTATATGGCATGGTATGGTGCTTAAACAACAGTTCTTATCTGCTAAAAACGGGAAAGCTTGAGTGTGGAGATAGGTAAGGTTAAATACTAAAAAAGTAAACTCGAAAAAGAAAATCTAATCCGTGTTTCTTACAAAATCCTTAAGTGTTTTCCATGACACTCCCCTAAGTTGGTTCATGTCGAGTATACTGTCCCCACCTAAGTGCCGATATCTGTTAAACACGAAAGCTGGACAATGACTTAGCAAATGCTCAAACGTCACATCTTCTTCCCCACATGCCCTACACATGCTATCACTTGGCGCACTGATTTTACGTAAGTGAGCTCGTTGTCCTATGTGTCCCGTTATGATACCGAGGGCTAGGAGAGTCTACCGGAGTTTGAACTCCGGTATCTTATATCTATGCGTGAAGAGCACTAGCTCCGTCTTTCCCGGATAGGTCCTCAACCCATTCCTGGTAGCCCATCGCGACAACCTCCTCATTGACCCTTGCGTGATCTCGCATATCTCCTTGGAACAATTCTGTGGTCACCCGCCTTCTGACCACACTATCTCCAGGTTCGCATTAATAGTCCTGCCATAAAGCATATTGTTGGGTCACTGGGTCATAGGGTGAATCCCCGTACGTTGCAGTGCGGCGACTATCGATCATATTTTCACAATATTGAAGGCCCCCTCAAATCCAAGAAGGCCGCTAAAGTGTACTCCTTCTGTCGGAGAAACAGCTGGACCTCTTGTACCACCTCGTGAAGGGCCGTTTCCACCGACCTGCCTTTGAGGTATGCTGTGTTGTGCTCCACTGAAGTTTTACGGCGTCAGCCCCCTCTCACCTTCAGGTCAATCAGTCTTTCCAGTGTTTTCAACGATATGAATGAGAGAAAAATAAGCCTATAATCTTTCGTCGTACTCTGGTTTATTCTTCCCGTCTTGGGGATGAAGACCACCTTGACCTGCCTCCATGCCCTCGGTATGTAGGACCATTCCAGGCTCGCTCGGAAGATTTGCTCAAGCCAGGGCGGGGTGACTCCAATGGACTCCTGCAGCAGTGCCTGGATATTTCAGTCAGGTCCGGCCGGCTTAAATGGCCAGAAAGTGCGGACTACCCACACTATCTTTTCCTCGTCAACGATGTCCCTGATAAGGTCATCCGTTAAGGCCGCATATGCAGGTATTGCGATATCTTGATCGCCTACCTCTTCCTGGCCACCTGGAAAATGAGTCTTCATCAAAAGTTCTACCGTCTCCTGCCCACTCTCAGTGTAAGTCCCGTCCTTCCTCCTCAAGGACCTTGGCGCGATGGGATCCTTCGAGGGCACTTTGCGCAACCTAGATGCCTCCTAGTGCTTTGCAGTTCCCCACTGAATTTCGCCCAGGAACTCCTCTTCGCCTTTATCGTCTCCTTCTTCGTCCCAGCCTTCTGCCGTGTTCTTTCTCTTGGCCTTATAAAAAAGCCTTCTGCTCTCCCTCCTGAGCACCTTCAGCTCGAGCGACCACCATGACTAGCTGGCTTTACGTGGCGGTACTCTTTCCGGACATGCCTTCAAAAAGGCCTCGTTCAGGCATCCCACGACAAGGTCGACTGCTGCCTCCAGTTCCTTTGCGTCCTCCAGAGGCCCACTAGGGGCCCTTCCCCACTAGGGGAACTTCTCCCAGTCGGACTTCTTCGGATTTCTGTATGGTATCCTCCTCCCCCTGTCCTGTTGGAACAGAAAATATATCCTGTAGTGATCCGAAAGGGGCACTGGGTGGAAACGTTACACTCCATAACCTTCATCGAGTCACTATTCGTCACAAGCATTATATCTATAACATGTTCGCTGATCCGGTTGAAAATAGGGGCGTTGCCCCTATTCCAAGCGAATAGGCCCGTGCACAAAATGTTATCAAAAAGTGACTTACCTCTTCCGTTGGCATCCGTGCTTCGCCAGAGACTGGTGTGTGCATTGGCGTCAGACTCTAGCACAGTGGATGAGATTTAGCTTTCGTGATCTGAGTACACTAATCTTATTACCTCGTAACCATCTGTGCCATCTCTCTCCATAGCTCTCAGCAGCTCATCCGTGGCTGCATTTAAGTGGTGCAGGTTAATCTGCACTAGCTTCAGGCATCTCATGCCCCCTAGTTCCCTGGGTGGTGTCATCATCATCAGCGGGCAGGACCATTCTCACCTGGTTTAAGCCGAACTTGGCCTCTCGTAACATTAATAAGAAGTATTGGTGAAAATTTGAAATGTCCAGTTTCACTTCTTTGAAAGTTAGTGTGCTATCGGCAGACATGGAGAAAGACAGACATGGCGAAATCGACTTGGAATGTCAAGAGGATCATGAATATATACACATTGTTCGGTCTCAGATCAATATTTCCATAAGTTACGAACGGAAGGACAAAATAATTATGCCCCCATCCTATGGTGGAGGGTATATAAAAGAGGCCATTTATGAAGGATTAATGTCTTCTTTCTCAAATCTCGTTGATGCCAAAAATTATATTCTATTGATAAGTAGACCTATGCCGGCATGTTTTTCTGCTGTGGTTATACTTTTATAATTCTTATTGTTATCTTATTCCAACCGAGAATGGAAATAAATTGTCTTCTAGGAAGAGCGAAATACCACACAATGACAAGCTTCTTTAATATTTATTTGTATCATATCTGAACTTTTATTGAAAATCGGAATTTCCAGGTTTACCAAATTTGGCCGGAAAACTGTTTTTGTTTTTGTCATTGTTAGTGTTGCTATTATTTTGAGACCGCAGAAACTTCGGGGGCAGAAGACATGCTGAACTACAGCAGGAAAAAGTCTTAAACACACAAATATGATGGCTTGTTGTAAACGCAAAAAAAAAAAAAAAAAAACCGAACACAGGACACATTGCTAAGCATAGCGAGCCAAATGCGAAAAAATCTTAGAAGAAGATTCTTAAAATGGTATGGCCAAGTTGTTGCCAAGCTTTGCCTCTTTAATTCCAAAGTTTGTGGCCCGATATGGAACAGTAAGTTGCTGCACATGGTATTAGAGGCTCTACGAGAGCTCTGGTTTCATCAACAAATCATAGAATCCATAACAGAACATTAAGTCCGTTGGCGAAAAGTTAAAAAAAACAAACGCACTGGTAATAGCTCAGCTTTCATTGGTTGCTGTTTTTTTTTTTCATCTTCTTTGGGAGGATGAGCTTTATGCCATGAAATCAACTAAAAAGCGACATAATGCATGCACTGCTGTAACTCCTTATGTAGCAACTGTAATAACATCAACGATGCATGGAATCACTCACTAAGAGAGTATCCGTGGCAGCTGCGGCGGAGGAGGTGGCAGTAAACGCATATGTATGTAAGGGTATATAAGGAATCAGCCACATTTTAAACGTGGACAGTGGCAGTCGCCGCCAGCCCACAACTTTAGTATCTTCGCCCCAACATACATACATAGATCTGACAACTTCTGCATGGCCTTAAAACCTGGAGCGAAAGCAAAAACAAAAATACAAAAAGTTTTTAGTCCCGGGAAAATCACTATATCAGATTTTGCATTTGTTGCATTGCGTTCCCGTAGCTGCTACCGTTCCTGCTCCCGCTCGAAGTTTTGTTGCCAAGATTTGATTGACAAGTAGGTATTTGGTATGGATCAACATGCTTGTAAGTACTTACCAAAACTGGTAACTCCAGTTCTAACATGCGAATGTGTAAAGTCAGTCGATTTTTCAATTCTTAAATAAAATAGAAATGGTTGATTAGAGCTGAACTAAAAAGGAATACGGAATGTGGAGAACTATTTGTGCCTAAAGCTAAGCTAAGGATAGATTGCTAGAATATGTGAAAGCAAGGATTACAGCATTGCAGAAATTTATTTAAAAAATATGGCTTTCAAAAAATATATAGTTTAACATTGTCTTAGAAAAATTTCGATTACTTGATCTTCATTTTGCTGGAAAACTCCTAAAGCGTGGTTGCGACAATGACCAACTATGAGTCATCACTGCAGTTTAAGCAAGGTTATAAACATTAAGGTGTAATGATTTTTAACTGCCTCTGTGGTCTAGCATCAATACCTATTAGCTAAAATTCCCATAGAATAGAAAGAGCGAAGACTGTCTGCTACCTGGTCATAATAAATTTTGCTGCTATGACAATAGTTATTCAGCTACTATGGCAAAATGTTGGCAATTTCAGAACAACAGGCTTCCTGCTGAAATGTCTGTTGTTAGATGTAAATGTCTGCTGTTTAGTTTATAATGGGATTGTTATTAAGCAATGTAAAATACTAGATGGCAAATTTCATGCAAATCGGTTAACTATCTTTATATGAATAAACCAAGTTTTAACAGAAATACCTTAAATTGTTTATACAATCGGATATTGTCCGGTTGCAGACAATAGAGTTATCTGTTTCTACTACAAATAGAACACAAAAAACTCTTGTTTTTTTAAAGTAAGGCAGAAATGTGCTTTTTTTTGCTTTGTAATAGCATTTGACTGGTTTCCTATATCGCGATTTCTTTTGGAACCAACCACACTCGTCGGTAGGAATTGTTAAAAAGGTATGTCTTCTAAGTTGGAACTATGCTCTTAAGAGTACATTTATTTGTAGCACAACAAGAATGAAAATTACTCCACATCATATGCTCTGCCAAATGAAGACGTCCAACCATTACAAACAAACACACTTGCCCAACTGCTACTCTAAGCAATCGTCGATTGCCATAAGAGTAAGTTTTCAATGTAAGCATATTCGCACTGTTTGCGGTGTGCCTCCCGTTCATTCACATGTTTTGCGCTAAATTTATTTGGTCTTGAAATAATTCATATTATCGGATATTGTCCGGCTTAAATTTTTATACCCTCCACCATAGGATGGGGGGTATACTAATTTCGTCATTCTGTTTGTAACTACTCGAAATATTCGTCTGAGACCCCATAAAGTATATATATTCTTCATCGTCGCGACATTTTATGTCGATCTAGCCATGTCCGTCCGTCCGTCTGTCCGTCGAAAGCACGCTAACTTCCGAAGGAGTAAAGCTAGCCGCTTGAAATTTTGCACAAATACTTCTTATTAGTGTAGGTCGGTTGGTATTGTAAATGGGCCATATCGGTCCACGTTTTGATATAGCTGCCATATAAACCGATCTTGGGTCTTGACTTCTTAAGCCTCTAGAGGGCGCAATTCTTATCCGATTGGAATGAAATTTCGCACGACGTTGTGACTTTCAACAACTGTGCCAAGTATGGTTCAAATCGGTCCATAACCTGATATAGCTGCCATATAAACCGATTTTGGGTCTGGACTTCTTGAGCCTCTAGAGTGCGCAATTCTTATCCGATTGGGATGAAATTTTGCACGACGTGTTTGGTTATGATATCCAATAACTATGCCAAGTATGGTTCAAATCGGTTCATAAGCTGATATAGCTGCCATATAAACCGATCTTGGGTCTTGACTTCTTGAGCCTTTAGAGTGCGCAATTCTTACCCGATTAGAATGAAATTTTGCACGACGTATTTTGTTATGATATCCAACAATTGTGCCAAGTATGGTTCAAATCGGTTCATAACCTGATATAGCTGCCATATAAACCGATCTTGGGTCTTGACTTCTTGAGCCTCTAGGGGTCGCAATTATTATCCGATTTGCCCGAAATTTTGTACGACGGACCCTCTCATGACCATCAACATGCGTGTTTATTATGGTCTGAATCAGTCTATAGCCCGATACAGCTCCCATATAAATCGATCTCTCTATTTTAGTTCTTGAGCCCCCATAGGGCGCAATTCTTATTCGAATTGGCTGAAATTTTACACAGGTCTCCAACTTATAATTTAATTGTGGTCCAAACGTGACCATATCTTGATATCGCTCTAATAGCAGATCAAATAGTTTCTTATATCCTTTTTTTGCCTAAGAAGAGATGCCGGGAAAAGAACTCGAAAAATGCGATCCATGGTGGAGGGTATATAAGATTCGGCCCGGCCGAACTTAGCACTTGTTTATGATAGAATTATCTATGGTAATTCTGTGAAAAAAAAAAATCAGTGTGCTTAATGAGTTTGAGCACAGTTGAGATACCATGAAGTTAATGTTCCGAATTAAATTATCTGCTGACTCATAAATAATTGATATAAACTTTTTCATTACAAACCCAATAAATGTTTTAAAAAAAGTTCAAATTGAATGACCTCGCCAAAGAATGTATGCAGAAGAATTTGTTTGCTGTCATGGCAAATGCGCTTCAGTAGTATTTAATATTTTAAAAGATTTTGTGGTTGGAACAAAAGGTTTTGTTAGGTGAAAGAGCAGACGGAAATGTTGCTATGTATGTTAAAACAGCAGACAAGTCTGCTTTCCCACTTTTATTAGGCAAAAACTGCTGTTTCAGCACACTTGTTTGCTGTTTAAAAAAATCGCACCTAGCCATTTTCTCGAAGTTAAACATTTTTGTGTCTGGAATTTGCACAAGTACTTCTTATAAGTGAAGACTGGGATTGTAAATAAACCATGTTTTAATACAGCTCCCAAACAAACCGTTCTTCGGACTGGTTATTGCCAGATTTTTCTGAAATTTTACATGATGATCTCCGAATCAGTCCATTACCCGATATTTCTCCCACAAAAATGATTACGTGGTTATTAAAGACCCACATTACATTGCTTTTTCATTATTTGGATAAGTGCCAACTAAGCTTACTCCTCTTCTTTTGAAGGTTTCACTTATCGATGTACACTAATCGTCACCAAATGCAATTTACTTCTTTCACCGGGTTTTTAGAGACAGTTAATATGTTAAAAAATCTCACAGAACAGATGTATAAATCAAAAGTTTAAATTCCTTTAAGCATAAAATCTTAAGAAACACTCTCTCTCTCTAAAAAAGGAAGGAAAAAAAAGAAACAATAGATGGTGGTGCCGATGCAGATGCCAATGCTCATTGCGATGTCAATTGTGATCATTGTCTGAACTAACATAACTTTTAAGGCACACACTCACATGTCCGATACCCTTATGACCCTGGACAATATACGACCCCACAGAATATACAGCAACTCCTTCCTCACTGTCGATTCAAATCCACACTTTGATGCTGTAAGATTTCCAAACTAACCAAAGTAGCCACCAGCATGGCATGCACAATTATCCAGTAACACCCAAGTCCCGAGAAAACGCAAGGCAATACAAAACCAAGTGGAAAAGGCATTGCAAAACAACGCACCAACAACAACAATGAAAATCATCATAACATATATTTTTGGCTACATGGACAAAATGTCTTTAGTGTCACCTTTTGAGGCTTGCAACAGTTGGTAGCTCTCTTCCATGTTGCATACGAAAAAACTCAGCATCCAGACAAACTTTTACGAAGTTCGAATCAGAAAATCATTGTTTGTGTTAGGTTTTTCTTTACCTATCATACATACGTTTTTTTTTCAATTTTATACGTTTTAATCCCTTTGTATAGCAAAAAAAGGAATACGCAGCAGCAAAAAGTTGTTTTGTTTCGCTTAGTTTTCGGATAATATATCCCTTCACACAGCAGGCTGGGGTGAACAGCTATGGCTACAGCTTCCCGAATAGATGCTTTGGTGGCTCGTAAATTTATTACGCGTTAACATTATATGGGCGGGTCACCAAGGGTCAAATGATCTTTAATTTATACCCCTTTTAATCATTTATTACCAAAGATTTGCACACAAGCTAAAAGGAAAAATAACATATACCACAATTATTTGCTTGTGATCGCATGGGCAATCAATGATCATTGCTGCTGCCAATGACGCCGCAATTCTGGATGCAGAGCAATCATTCGACGCGAAACACTGTGACTTTTACTTTTTAAGTAACCAATGCGTATTAAGCCAATTTAGCCCACAAGCCAAATTGGAAAAATAATATTAAGGCGAACAATATCAGCCGGGCTTACTTTGGATTCCCATCGCTAGAGAATATTTTCTCATCTCTGGCTAAGGAAATTCAGTGGGAGATGTATGCATGGCAGTTGTATCTAAATTTAGTAAATTTGGAGGAGATATTAATTCGCAAAAATACCTGATACTTATATATATGTATATGTATAGTATAATAATTTGTTATTATACTTCAATTGTTATAAATACAAATACAAACGTACTAAAAGCTCTATTACACGCCATGTAGTTGGCTTATATCATGTCAAATTTAGCACATGTTGAGTTATATATGTCACTCTACAATCACTTTTCAAAATAGCACATGCATTTTTTTCGATTAGAGCGTTCTCTATTCCTTCTGACAAAAACAAAACGAAATCAGCTGTTTTTGTTCTCAGTAGAACGAAATCAAACCCAAATTCAATTGTTTTCCCAAATTTATGACTTAACTAGATTTTTCACAACTTTAACAACTTTTGCGCATAAAAAAATCAGCTTTTGCTCAAATTTTTAGGCTATGTCACAAGAAAATAACATACAGGTGTAATAGCAAAAATGGTGAATCGTATGCCGTGTAATAGCGCCTTAAGTTCGACAGAACAAAACGAACTTTTTTCGTAAAATCGCCGAGTGGCGAGGTTTATTGCAAACTACCCAACAGAAAGTTGCCGTGAGCAATCTTGCAAGTCGTAACAAATCGCAACGTGCAAAATTTCAGCAAAATCGGATAACAATCGTGGCTTTCATGCGCTCAAGATCCCAAATTGACAATATCAGGTTATCGACTGATTTGGACAGTATTTAGCACAGCTGTTCCGAACCGAAACCTAACACTACGTGCAAAATTCCAGCCAAATCGAATAATAACTGTGGTTTCCAAGAGCTCAAGATCTCAAAATTTTGAGATCGGTTTATATAGGAACTGTTACTAAATCACAAACGATGTTGTTCATGTACAATCCACAACGACCTATATCAATAAGAAGTATATGTGCAAACGTGCAAGTGGATACCTTTATTATTTCGACCGCTATAGTTATTTCGACATACGACTCAGAATGTTATGTAGACCAAGAATATATACTTTATGGGGTCGCAGATGAATATTTCGAGGTGTTACAAACGGAATGACAAGATTGGAATGTCGGATTGGATACCTGAGACGACACTTGAGGTCGATTACGACGGGATTCTGGTATTGCCATCTGAATGTTACAGAGATGAATCAAAGCTAGAGGACAGAGTGGGACTATGGGTCTACGTTGAGAACCCAGATATCTGTTTCTAACTACCTGACCTTAACACGATCCTCTACGCGGTGATTCAGGCAATCACGGAATGTACGGTGGTGTTAACGCGTGCGAACTTCTTTACCGACAGTCAACTGGCTGTCAGGGCAATAACAACAAGTTCACGAACAGTCTTGGAGTGTATGAAAGAGACTAACGCTTTCTCTGAAGATGGCACAATCTGCATTGTTTGGGTGCCGAGCCATAAGCCAGTAAGAGGGAATAACAGAGCAGACGATTTGGCAGTGAAGGCCAGAAGACTGCCGTCAACAAACATGGTTAACCCGAAGCCTTTCAAGGCGACGTAGTCCGTGTTAAGGGCGTGAGCGACGAACGATCATGTAACACTGTGGAACAACGAAACTGTCGGTAGGATGATGAAAACCCTTTTGGGGATCTGGATCGTGAGAAGACGTGGCTATTACTGAAGGGAAGTAGGAGGTCAGAATAGCTTTCGGTTTCATAACTGGAGTACGAACCCACTTATGCAAAATCGGTGCGGGAAGTAATAGCATGTGTAGGGCATGCTGATGACGTTGACAAATTTTCTATGTCTTTGCCCGGCAGAAGCCAAAAATGGGCGAAACATATATACGGAAGCTATTGAAAACGAACAAAATCCGTACATGTTGACATGTTTAAAAGACCGATTGATAAATTAGCTAGGAGTGGAAATCAGGCGATATATATGGGAGCTTTATCTAAGTCTGAACCTATTTCTATGAAATTCTTTAGTGATATCGAGTCATAAGATAATCTTTCGTGTCAAATTTCGCAAGAATCGGTTAACAAATGGCCACATTATTGCAATTTTAGTCGAATATTTATATAGTAGCTATATCTAAATCTGATCCGACATTTACTTGTTTCTGTAAAAAAGTGCCTGTGCCAGATGGGACGAGAATTGCGATCTGTACTTTGTACACATTTTAACATGGACAAAGATAGACAGACGGACATAGCTTAAACGAATGAGAACATGATTGGGAGTCGATTCTCATACTTATCAGTGGGTCTATATCTGCGTGTTATATACCCCGGGGTATATAACACGCAGCCGGGCCGAATCTTATATACCCTCCACCATGGATCGCATTTGGCAAGTTCTTTGCCCGGCGTCTCTTTATAGGCAAACAAAAGATAATGGATAAGAATTGCTATGCTATTGGAGCTTTGTCGGGTTATAAACCTAATCGGGTCATAATTGACTTGGATGTTCCCATTGGGCAAAATTTCAACCAAATAGGATAAGAATTGCGCCCTATTGGGACTTAAAAAGAAAAAGGGGGAGATCGGTTTGCATGAGAGCTATATCAGGTTATGAACCGTTTCAGACCACATTTGGCACGTTTGTTAGAGGTCATGGCTACAGATTTCACAAATTACAACAAAATCGGATTAGAATTACGTCCTCTAGAGGCTCAAGAAATAAAATTGGTTTATACCATTCTTGGTACATCGTCATAGTGAAAAATTTCAACCAAATCCGATAAGAATTGCTCCCTCTAAAGGCTCAAGAAGTTAAATGAGGAGGTCGGTTTATATGGGAGCTACTTGGCACGTAAATTGGAGAAGTCATTGTGCAAAATTTGAGAAAAATCGGTATAGAGTTGCGGCTCAAGAAGTAAAAGATGGATATCGGTTTATAAAGGGGCTTTATGTAAATATGGATATATATATATATATATATATATATACACACTATGGAGTCTAAGATTAATATTTCACGGAATATCGAAGTTAATATACCCCCATCCCATGGTGGAGGGTAAAAAAATTTGCCATGAACATTAAGGAACAGTGACAAACTTCTCAGATATCAATGAATGCTGTCCGATTAAATTTTAAGCTCAATGATTAGGTGGCTCCTTTTTATAGCCGAGTAGCGAATTGGCGATTTACTAACCTTTTCACTACGGTCGTCTCAAAACCAACAAACAAATGCGCTCAATCATAGTACCCCGTACCCCAAAAGTGGAGTAGGGTATTCAAAAACGATTCGTATCCAAGTTCCAATAGCTACTTTCAAATTTCTAATTTGTGGTTGGGTAAGTCATATATATGGGAGCTGCATCCAAAACTAAAGCTTTTTTGTTGAAATTGAGAAAAACTCTGTGAGAATTGGGTAGTGATATCGAATCGATCGGAATAACTTCTCTCCTTCAATGAGTAGCCGGTAAATGCACAAAATTATAATACCCTGTAACATACATATGTCCGTTATGTAGTGGTGTAGGATACATTAGAGTTGTCAATGAGCACTAACGAAGTTTAGAAATACGAATAGAAATATCTAAGTCCCAATAAATGTTGGCACGCCAAATTACGACAAAATTTTCGGTTGTGTTGAATATTTCGTATTAATCAAAATCAAGTATAGTAAAGATTTATACCGGTATTCACATAACTTCATATATATTTGAAATAGGTTTATTTGACAGATTTGCATTATAGAATTGTCAAATAAACCTAATCTAAGGCTTGATTAAGTTTAACGAATACGGCCTTAAGTTGTCAATGCTGCTGACGGTATAAAACTTTGTTCATCGAGTGATTTCCACTGTTTTATTTTCGATAAATATTGACCTTATTTATTTTCCTTGGAATCTAACAAAAAATGTCAAAATGCGTACCAATAAAAAAAAAAAAAACAAAATAAAGGTAAATTTATTTTCAATGCTTTAATGTTGTGGTGGGCTAATGTGAAAATAAAACAAAAGCGCTGCTGCTATTGCCGCCGACCCAAACTGAATAAAACTCCACAACGAACGAAAACTTCCCACTGTATACGACATCGTAAAATTTTCATCAAATGATCATCAACATAAAAATAAATTTCAATATGGTACCATTTAACGGTGATGCTATTTTGTTGTCGATCGACAGCAATGTTGCAGCTTGTCCACGGTTCTTCGCAACTTTTGTCGCTGCTATAGAAACGACGGTGGCGGCAGCTAATGCAACCATCCTAACAGTTTTAATGTTTTGGCAGAATGCCAAAACGACTATGTTTCTTACACATACGTGGACTGAAGCATGCTTCTGAATCAGGAGAACAAAAAGCAAATCGGGAACATATGCAACGGTTACCGCATGCACGCCATCATCCATCCATGCACATGAAGTCAACCATGGTTGGTATCCCAACCCATCCTAAACCAATCAGCAGCGGCAGCAGCCTTGCATTGCAAAGCGCTCAAGCTAGTTCATGTCGTCAGCCAAACAATATTGGGGATAGCCAAAGGCGGATTTTTTCTTTTTGGCTTTTCATTCGAAAATTGACTTTTTCTTCGCTCTATTACTTCAAAAAGTTCTAAAGATAGCAACTGCAAAAGCTTCGAATGCCTTGACGTGGGTCATCCCCTTCCCTAGCGTTCTTCAAAGTAAACATATGTATGTTTGTTTCCATGGAATACGTTTTTGTCAGACGGAAAAAATTGTCAACATGAAACTGCTGAAATTTTTTAAAGTTTTTTATTTTTAGTGAGATAATGTTTGTGGGGGATTTCGGTTCAGATGTTTAAGATTTTTCATATGTTGGGATACACTCAAAGTAAAATTTGTAATAAAATCACTGAATGTGAACTACTACTACTACTATGGCAGCTATAAGCAGACATCTGGACCAAAATCTAGCCAAATTTCGGCGAAATCGGATAATAAATGCACCTTTTATAGGCCTAGGACCTTATATCGGGAGATCGGTCTATATCGCAGCTATATCCAAATTTGAACCGATCTAAGCCAAATTGAAGAAGGACGTCGAAGAACCTAACTTAACTCACTGCCCAATTTTTGGCAAAATCGGACAATAAAAGCGCCTTTTATGGGCCCCAGATCTTAAATCGGCGGATCGGTCTATATGGCAGCTATATCCAAATCTGAACTGATCTAAGCCAAATGAAGAAGGATGTCGAAGACCCTAACACAACTCACTGTCCCAAAATTTGGCCAAATCGGATAATAAATGTGGCTTTTATGGGCCTAAGATCTTAAATCGGCGGATCGGTCTATAGGCGGGCTTTATAAAGATATAGTCCGTTATAGCCCCTCTTCGAAATTAATCTGCTTGTGCACAAAAAAAAGTATCTGTCCAAAGTTTCAGCTCAATATCTCTATTTTTAAAGACAGTATCGTGATTTCAACAGTCAGACGGACGGACATGGCTAGATCTTCTTAGATTTTTACGCTGATCAAGAATATGTATATTTTATAGGATCGAAAGTAGATATATCGATGTGTTGCAAACGGAATGACAAAATGAATATACCCCCATCTTTTGGTGGTGGGTATAAAAATGGCAAAGATTGAGACTTTGAGTCCCAAGAAAAGTCATACCTTGGGATCAGTAAACGAGCAAGATATGGTATGGTTATTAGGGATCATAAATGTACTTTGAGTATCAAATTTAGCCAAATGGCATGAACATTGAAGCGTCATCTAAGGGTCCAAACTCTACATTTTCTGAAAATTTCATCAAAATCAGTACATCGGTTTTGATTGCTTTGGTAGCACTACAGCAGTGTGGTAACACCCACTTGGTCATTCATATAAAAGTCTACGTACTTCTATAGTTCGAATCGGATCTATCAGGAATATGTATTAGCTTGTTACCATATTCGGTACTACACTCGGACACAAAAGTCTGCTCATAATAGCAAACACTGTCTGCTGACTGTGAGCAGTTAGGTTAGGTGTGATTGGCAGACTTTTACAGACCCAATTAGACAATTTGAAGTCCATTGGTATGCCACAGTAGAGACAGACCAAGGCCTCCGGTGGGAGCTACTTCACTGTGTTTCGAAATCGAAAAATTCTTAAAATCACTCTGTAACTTTGAAATGAGTTAAAATATTCCAATTTTTTCTATGGAAAATTGTAGTCGCAAAGGGTCCAGGAAGGGACTCATCGGCGCTGACAATTGGTCACAAAACAAAAACTAAACTTTTTATTGCTTGCCGATTAAATATTTTTGTGAGGATATCTTTGTTTTAATGTGAGTTTGGCGTATCCGGTATTTTGTCAAAAATTTCGGCGAAATGGTTAGTATTTTTGTGATGATTTTTTACTTTTGTTAAATATTGCAAAAACTCATATTTTTCGCTGGTTTTAATTTGCATCAAATCGGTTATATGATTTCAATAGGATATTGTCCCGATCTCGACGATCCATTTTAAATGCTATTTATTTCCATAAAATACTACCCATGCAAACTAAAACATTAGGTTAGTTTGAAAAAAGGGTGCGGATATTAATGTGCCCCATGCCACTATGGACATACACCTAAGCCCGTAATCGGCATGTTGTGCGCTCTAAATACTAAAAAGAAACTTCGATAAAGAAAATCAGAGTTAGCCATTCCGTGCTACTTACAAAATCCTTTATTGATTTGCATGCCACTTCCCTAAGATGGTTCATGCCTGGTATTGTGTCCCCACCTAAGTGCCGGTATCGCTTAGACGCGAAAGCCAGGCAATGACATAGGGAATGCTCTAACGTCCCATCATATTCAACGCATGCCCTACACATGCTACCACTTGCCGTTACCCGTTATGATATCGAGGGCAATACTGGCCTCCTTCTTACTTCCTTTCAGTAATAGCCTCTTCTTCCCACGATTTTCGCTGTCCTGCCGACCGTTTCGCTGTTCAACAGGGATGCATGCACATTCGTCGCCCAAGCCCTTAAGTCGACCCGAAAAGCTTCAGGTTAACCAAGTTTATTGACGGCAGTTCTCTGGGCTTCGCTGCCAAATCGTCTGCTTTCTCATTCCCAGTTACTCCGCTATGGGCCGGCACCAAACGATGTGAATAGTGTCAACTTCGGAGAAGGCGTTAATCTCCTTCTTACATTCCAAGACTGTTCGTGATCTTACCGTTCTGGTTGTTATTGCCCTTATGGCCTGTTTAGTGTCCGTAAAGATATTCTTACTCGACGTCCTCGTGTTAACACCACATCATCTCACGCATTCCGTGAACGCCCGGATCACCGCCTGCAGGACCGTATTATGGTCAGGCAGTCGAAAATAGATCTCAGTCCCTGTGTTCTCAATGTAGACCCCCAGTCCCACTCTGTCCTCTGGCTTTGATCCATCTGTATAACATGATCTTCCAAATGGCAATACTAGGTTTCCCTCAATCCAAGACTGTACAGCTGGCAGCAGTGCCGCGCACTCGACCTCAAGTGTCGTACCAGGTATCCGATCGATAACCTCTTTCATTCCTTCCATATTTCCTATCGTCGTCTCAATTATACCGCTGAAAATATGTAAGATTTTTAGATGCTTCAAAGAAAAAAAAGATGACCGATTTTTACAAATAAAACGTCCTTTGAGTATGACATGCAAACGCAAATGACGTGCTTCAGTTCTCCTTCCAATTGGATTCAAAGCGATCATAAATACTTTTTGATGGAAAGATAAGGTAAAAACTATATGCAACTTTTGCTTAACATGCCTATTGCTCCTATATATTTTTGCTAATTTTTTAAGAAAAAACAAAGAAGAAGTTAGAACCAAAAAAAGAATAATTGCGTATAATTTAAATCTCACCTGGTTGAAAACATTTCTCAATTTGGGAAACTTTCAAATTTGTTTGTCACCATTTGACTGGTCAATATTCACTACAGAAAAAAATTTGTGTTATTTTTGTCTTTCGAGAAAATTTTTATATACATAGAAGTTTTTCATAAAATTTTGCTTAAAAAAATCTCAAATATTTTTTCTTTAAAAAAATTTTATTGATATTTAGTTTTTTGACAAATTTCGTAAAAATAGTGCTTTAAAACCACTTTTTTTAAAATTTTTTCTTTACGAATATTTTTATGGAAACTTTGCTTTAAAAAAACATTTTATAAGAATTTATCTCTAGAAATTTTATTGCTATTTTAGCTTTAGAATTTTCTTTTTAAAATTTTTCTATGAAATAAAATTTATTAAAATGTAGTCTTTCAAAAAATAATTTGGGAGAAATATTTCATTGACGTTTGAAAAATATTAGTGGAAATTTTGCCTTTTGAAACAATAATTTCGAGTTTAGCCGCTCCAAATAATATCTTTATAGAATTTTTCACTGATATGTTCTCTAGGGAGAAATTTTAATTGACATTTTCTCTTTAGAAAAAATAAACAAATTTAAAATATACCAAATTTAGAGAAAAAAATATTACTACAATTTAATCTTCAGACAAAATTTCATTAAAACTATGTTTTCATGGCGATTTTGTCTTTATAAAAATCCTTAAAATGTATTTTTTGAAATTTAGCATTTAAAAAATAATCTCGAGAGGCCGCCTAAATTTTGTCTTTGCAAACAAATCACTGAAATTTTATCTTTAGAAAAATTTTCATTGAAATTTTATCTTCAAAAAACTTTCATTGAAATTTTACCTTTTGAAAAAATTGCATTGAGATTTTTCATTTATACAAAATTTCATTGAAATTGTTTTTTTGTCTTTGGAATAAAATTTATTGAAATTTTGTCTTTAAAAAAATTTTATTGAAATTTTGTCTTTATTTTTATAAATTTTGTCTATAGTGTTTTTTTTTTTTAATTTTTTCTTTAAAAATTTTCACTGAAATTTCGTCTAAAGGCCGGTACTACATTCGCTTTTTGCGATATTTGTGCATATATCGTTTTTAGATAATATTGGGTTGCCTAAAAAGTAATTGCGGATTTTTTTAAAAAAAGAAAGTAAATGCATTTTTAATAAAACTTAGAATGAACTTTAATCAAATATACTTTTTTTACACTTTTTTTTCTAAAGCAAGCTAAAAGTAACAGCTGATAACTGACAGAAGAAAGAATGCAATTACAGAGTCACAAGCTGTGAAAAAATTTTGTCAACGCCGACCATATGAAAAATCCGCAATTACTTTTTGGGCAACCCAATATAAATATAGTCCGCTAAGTAAACTTATTTTCCTCATTCTATTTGTAACACCTCGAAATATGCGTCTAAGACCCCATAAAGTATATGAATTCTTGATCGTCATGACATTTTAAGTCGATCTAGTCGTATCCGCCCGTCTGTCTATCGAAAGCACGCTAACTTTCGAAGGTGTAAAGCTCGGCGCTTTGCACATTGTTCACCAATACTTTTTAAAAATATAGGTCGGTTTGGATTGTAAATGGGCCAAATCGGTCAATGTTTTGATATAGCTGCCATATAAACCGATCTAGGGTCTTGACTTCTTGAGCCTCTAGGGAGCGCAATTCTTGTCCGATTTGACTCAAATTGTACACGTGGTGTTTCGGTATCACTTCCAACAACTGTGCTAAATATGGTTTAAATCAGATCATAACCTGATATAGCTGCCATATAAACCAATCTTGGGTCTTGACTTCTTAAGGCACTAGAGGGAGCAATAATTATCCGATTTGGCTGTGATTTTGCACGTGGTGTTTTGGTATTGCTTCCAACCACTGTGCTAAGTATGGTTCAAATCGGTTTATAACCTGGTATGGTTTATAACCTTGATTTCATGATCAACTATAGGGCGCAATTCGTATCCGATTTGGCTGTAATTTTGCAAGTGGTGTTTTGGTATTACTTCCAACAACTCATCCGATTTGGCTGAAATTTAGCATGAAGTGTTTTGTTATGTCTTAAAAACTGTGCTTAATGTGGCTCCAATCTGTATATAACTTATATAAACCGATCTGGTATCTTGCCTTACAATTGTCATCCGATGTGACAGAAATTTTGTACGTCGGCTTCTGCCATAACCTTCAATATACGTGTCCAATATGGTCTGAATCGATCTATAGCTTGATACAGCTCCCATATAAAATGATCTACCGATTTTGCTTCTTGAGCCCCTACAAGGCGCATTTCTTATCCGAATGGACTGAAATATTACACAACGACTTGTACAATGTTCAGCATTCAAATTATGTATGGTCCGAATCGGACTATAACTTGATATAGCTTGATATAGCCTAAAAAAACACACCGCGCACGGATCTCGACAAATACTATCCATGCTTTAGGGTATATAAGATTCGGCCCGGCCGAACTTAGCACGCTTTTACTTGTTTAGTGTAATAATATAGGCATCTAGGTGTTTGAAACAATATGTGTAAAAGAATCCAATTTTTGTTCTTATTTTGTTGTTCCTCAATACCGTTGATTGTGTAGAAAACAATGTTGCTCGTCGTCTGAAAAACTCTAGAATTGATGCCGTCATTCCGTTTGGGGCTTACAGCTTCGGTCGAGGCGTTTAACTGTAGTTGCCTTCAAACATCCCCAGAGACTCAGCCAAAATGCTAGTGCTGCATTGGTTTTTTTTCCTTGGTCGCTTTGCGGTTAACTGCTGCAGCAGGAGGAATCGAAGGCTAGAAATGATTTTTTGCACTCAATGCGCAATGGCTAACTGTCTCTAACTGTGACTCAAGCCTCAGTCATCTAGGCCATAAGCAAGAAGGAATTTTAAGTCCTACAAAGTTTTGATATTCCCTCGCGTTACCAGTTTCCCTCCGCAAATCAAATTTCCACCCAATATTGTTGCAGAGTTGGTTATCCATACGGTTACCAATCTCCTGCCCGGTTACCAATCTTCTTCACGTTTGTTACCATTGCCATGCGGTCGGTTGCATTTGTTGGTCAATTTTCATACAATGAAAACAGCTTGACGCGTTTGTCCTACAAAACTGTTTGTTCTGCGCGAATTTTGCGAATATTTAACGTTGTTCTTTCGGTAAGTGCCTCTGCAACTTGGTTCGGGATAGTTTGAGCTGTTTGCTGCTGCGGCTGCTGCTTTGGAACATTTTGCAACACATGACAGTAGTAAATTTTGGCGCGTATCAAAAACAGAAATCAATTGTCATGTTGTATGTCAATGACGGAAGCATTTCTGGCCAATTTGTGCTGAATATCTGAGTGGATGTGAGTTGAGTATGGAAAAAAGAAAACAAAAAATACTTTGGCCCGAAACAATATTACGGCTATTTGACGTTTTTGTTGGTTTTTGTTTTGCTTCATTTTTTCTGCTTCTCTCTTTAAGGCTTATCTTAGGCCTCCTTTTTAAGAAAGTCAACTAAGCAAAAAAGTTTAAGTTTAAGCAAAATTATATTTCAAGGGGTTTTTGGTGTGATGGCTGCTTGTTGCCAGGCTTTGTTGGAGCCTGGGCATGCGCCTTGAATTTTATTGTGATTGCTGTTGTTGTGCTGTTTAGTTTATGAACCGAAATGATTATTGTAGCTGTTGTTTTCTTGATAAATGTTAAGGTTAATCTTTATGGCTGCATTTTGTTGTTGTTCTCTTTTACAATTCGCCAACCAAATCTCCAGGCAAACGGTTAGCCTGCAATCCAGCCAACCACACCGCCACTTTATCTGTCCTGTTCTGGTATTTGCCAGTTTGTTTGTTTTTGGTTTTTTCATCTTAAATAATAGGCTTATATATTTAACAGAGATAAAAATCAGGTTAACGAGAGGTTTAACGTAAATAAATTTTGTCCCACCTCATTGCATAGTCAGCCACCGCCGTTGTTGTTGCTTCGAAATTTTGTTGGCTTAAGGCAGGCGAAATTAGTTTGCCTAAAAGTACTGCCAGACTTTTTGGAGGCTCCTATGAGGCTCTGCGCAGAATACTAAGGACCCCAGGGAAATGGAATACTTTCTCATAACACATTGGCAACATCTTGTTGCACAAAAAACAACCTGTTACCTGATCTGATTCATTTAAAATGATTCCGTAAAATTTAACGACAAGAGAGATTATGATGATTAGGAAGGTTAAGAAAACTGCATATAAAAGTTTACTTGATTGTCGATCAGGTGCATTGTGATAAGTCATTCTATGTTGCGACAAAACCAATTACAGTAAACTCCCTCTGTTCTCCCATAAACTTCCACATTTTTTATCTTGTGATAATATGGTAGATTTAATAAAACAATGAAAAATGCATCGGATGAATTAAAAGATGTCTTTTGCTTCCGATCCTTGTCACATGGGGACTTCCACTGGGAAGTCATATAGGTTCTATTCTTTTTGCTTTGTTTCTCAATGATTTTCCAACTAAAATTTTACACTCTCATGTCTTAGATCAGAGATCACAAATGATGAACTAAAATGTCAGCATTAATGTAGGCACAGGATTTTAAAAACTATTTCAAAAGATTATTACGTTCTCAACAAAGTGATGTTTGCATTCATCCGCTAACTAGCATAAAAGAGATCATTAGCTGGACAAACTAATAGCTGATATAGAAGAAGCCATTAGTAGGACCAAATGCAATAAGGCCTCCGTGATGGATTGATATTCATACGAATTCTTTAAAAATGCACCCAAAGAACTCCTAGATGAAATAACCAAAACCTCTAATGTATTCATGGACAAATGTTGTATCGATGTGTCTATCACTCTTAGCGATGCATCACTTTTCTTATAAAATTGAGGTGGCATATCCTTTATGAATTGTTTTCCAAAAATAGTAATGGGCGTAGTTAACGAACGGCTTGCTAATTGGGCTGATACCAACAATATTATCATTGACCATCAATATTATCATTTTGAAACTATTCAAATGCAGAAAACTTGCACAACATATTGTCAATTGTGCACTTAAACTTCGCCAAAGGACTTTAGGCATTCGAAAAATGTGTCAATAAAAGCTTTAATATAAAAATTGTATGCCTTAGGAGTATCATCAAAAACTGTGAAGTTTTTTAAATACATATATCAAAAAAAGCTTTCAGCTATTTGGACAGAAACTGAACTGTCGGAAACTTTCCGCACGGAGAGCGGAGTTAATCAAAGTTGCCTGATGTTGTCAACTTAAATAAATCCGAATTCGTGGATTCCGGAAAGGACAAACGATTGTCCAGCAGAGGAAAATGGTATTTTAACAACCAAGAAATCATCATAACAAACCAGTACACATATTTTAGAATGGATACAGATATAGTCTTCATTTTAACCAAATAAAAACTGTTTTTAGCAGTTAGCAGGCCAGTGGAATCATATGGAGCTCGGGGTTTTATTCATATTGAAGAAGTGGATAAGCTACAGCACTTCTTTTGAAGGAAAATTTTGACACCATCATATGCACTGTTATGGAAAACGGGCATAGAAAACGAACATTTTTATACACTGAATCTAAATTTGCTAGGGAAATACTCCATTATCATCACAACTGACTACCGCACCAACTTTCTACATTGGTAAAATATTTTGTGGATGAAGGTGCTACGAAGTCTCGAAGGCGATTTCGGCATTAATTGGACTAGTGATAATATGAATAATCAGCAGTGAAATACAAAACGGAAGGAATCTATCTATACATATCTGTTTAACAAAACATTTTCCATTTAACAAGAATTTACAAGAAACTGAACCCATTTATTAGAACTGAAATATGATAGATAATACAACTTGGATATTGAAAGTCCTCATTGATATGCCCAATTAATACGAAAATCGCTTACAAGTAAATATATTAAAACTCTTTTCGTTTTGTAATTCAGGTAAGATTGAAAATGTGGACCATTTCTTAGGTCATTGTTAAGCTCTTAGAGAATTTAGAATATGTTTATTCCAGAAAATTACTTTTAAAGAGGACGAAATTACAAATAAATATTGGTTAATTATATAAAAAGTTGTATTAATAACAGAATATTTTTTAAAAAGAAAACTTAATAATTGAGTACCGTTAAGCTTGATATATGTAGTGTATTACACTATCATGTTAAGAGAAACAAGCGGTCTTGCAAGTATTCAAATGCTTACTGTTTTCTTTATTGCAAATCAAAGCTGCAAGAACTACTAATAAGAGCTTAGTACTAAATATATGTATAAACAGGTGTATGTGTGTATGTGTCTATGAGATACATCAACTTATGACAACAGATATGAGAGAGAGTGTTAAGATGTTAGAATGTTAAGATTTATGTACAATGTATAATTGTGTATTAGAGTGGTACTTAACAATTAGTACTCTATATGCTCCTCCTAAAGCTGATAATAAATAAATGATTTTATTTATTTGAAAATACATAGAAAATTGTAATTGAGTTATTTCTTTACAACTCTACCTCCCTCTCGTGGTCTGAGCTCCATTCTAGTGAGTGAAACATCCTCATTCATTTGCATAGGAACAGGTTCAGATGATGATGTGTTGTTGTTATTAGTTGTTGTTGGTTGCTCGATTGGCTGTTGTTGTTGTGTTAGATTATGACCACGAATTTGATCAAGATGACGTTTGATGACGTTGTTGTTGTGAGACAAAACACAGGAGTAAGATTGTGGACCTAGTTGCCGTTGAATTACTGCCTTAGTCCAACTAGGTTTATTTGGATTTCGATAATCGCGTACTAACACAGTTTCACCTTCACAAAAAAACTCTTTGCGATTACCGTTGTGATGAACTATGTTGTTGTCTTGAGACTTAAGTATGTTTTGTTTTGTTGTTGGGGGTTTTAGAAGACTAAATCTGGTTTTCAGTTTCCTGCCAAAGAACAGCATAGCTGGAGATTCAGTTGTTGTGCAATGTTTCATGTTTCTGTAATCCATTAGGAAACGACATAATATTTGATCCAAATTGGAATCTTTGTTTTGGTCTAAATTTGCTAAAATAGACTTTTTAAAAGTTTTGACAAAATTTTCTGCTTGACCATTTGTGGACGGATGTCCCGGAGGAGTCAAGACATGTTTTATACCATTTAAGGACAAGAAATTCTTGAATTCATATGATGTGAACTGTGGTCCGTTGTCACTAACGAGCGTGTCAACCAAACCATAGCGTGAGAACAGTTCTCTCAGCTTTCTAATTGTAAAAGCAGTTGTTAAATCTTTGGTTTTAAATACTTCGACGAATTTTGAAAAAGCATCGATGATAATGAAGAAATGAAAATTTTTAATCGGGCCAGCATAATCAATGTGTATTCTGCTCCACACAGAACCATCAGGCACCCATGGAATTAGGCTGCTCTTTTCCGGGCTGGATTGCAATTTTTGACAATGAATACAATTCCTGATTAAATCTTCGATATCTTTATCAAGACCAGGCCACCATATATACGATCTAGCCAAAGCCTTTGTTTTTACAATTCCCAAATGGGAACGATGTAATTCTGTTAAGATTGCAGATCTCAGTTTCTCTGGAATTACGATTCTGTATCCCCACAGAACGCAATCATTTTCGACAGAAAGTTGTGTATCTTTTTCACGATATGGCGTATACAAATCATCTTTTAAATTGTGCAGGGTTCCACTTGCAATACATTCTACTACTTTTGACAAAACAGTGTCACGTCTCGTTTCACGAGATACAGTCTTGAAATTCAAGTTGAAATTTTCCTCATTTTCTATGAAATTTATATAGGAATATTCAATATTATTGCTCTCAAAATTTCTTTGGGGCATTCTAGAAATAGCATCAGCTTCATTTTGCACTCCCTTAACATGTTCAACGGTGTAATTAAAACCGGATAAAATCAGTGCCCAGCGTTGCATACGTGCTGAGGCCATCATAGGCAAACCTTTATTTGCACCAAAAATTGCAAGTAACGGACGATGGTCCGTTCTTAGTACAAAAGTATTTCCAAGTAAATACTGTTTGAGTTTTGTTACACAAAACACAATCGCCAACGCCTCTTTTTCAAGCGTACTATAATTTTTCTCACTTTTTGATAATGCTCTTGAAACAAAAGCAATGGGCTTGAGACCATCCGAAAATTGGTGAGACAAAATTCCTGCTACTGCACTATTCGAAGCATCCGTTGTTAATATTATTGGTAATTCAGGGTTGAAATGGACCAGAACCCGATCTGAAGTTACAAACTTTTTAATCAAATCATACGCCTGCTGACAATCATCCGACCAGACAAACGGAACGCCCTTACCCAACAAGTGGTAAAAATGAGACATGATTTGCGCAAAATTCTCAATAAATCTGGAATAATAGTTCGCCATACCAACGAAAGCTCTTAATTCCGAAACATTTGTAGGAATCAGGGCAGAAATTAAGCTCGAAATTCGATCATTATTTTTGCTAAGTCCATTTTTATCAATATTAAAACCCAAATACGATATTTTGGATTTGAAAAATTCAGACTTCTTTAAATTCAGTTTTAATCCAGAACTTTGTAATTTTTGTAGAACCAAACGCAACGTACTTATGTGTTCCTGCATATTTTTACCAGTGACTGTAATATCATCTTGATATACTACAACATATGGAATTCCTCTAAATAGATTTTCCATAGTTTTTTGAAAAATAGCTGCTGCTGTCTTAACACCAAAAGGTAAACGTTTTACTTTTAAAGTTCCAATGTGCGTACTCCACGCACACAACAGTTGGGAATCCTCATCAAGAACAAGTTGATTGTAGGCATTCGACAAATCAAGTTTAGTGAACAGTTCACCACCCTCCAAAGAAGCAAAAATTTCTTCAATCCGAGGCAAAGGATACTTGAAATCCTCCAAAAACTTATTAATTGTGACTTTATAGTCTCCACAAATGCGAAAATCGCCATTTGGTTTCAAAATTGGTACTAAAGGTGTACCCCAATCGGAGTTATCTACTGGTTCCAACACACCAGTCGCAATTAAATCACGTAATTTCGCCTCAATCTTGTCTTTCCAAGCCAAAGGGACAGGCCTTGGTTTACAAAATACAGGTGTTGCATTTTCAGCAACCCTCAGTGAAACAGCATTGATATTATATTCACCCAATTTTTCCTCAAAAACCTCAGAAAATTCCATTCTCAACTGCTCGATCACGGAATTTAAATTTGGGCAATTTACATTGTTCACTTGCAGCAATTCAAAGTTGAAAGCACGTAAAAACGAACGTCCAAGTAATGGGGGATTCGATGACTCAACAACAACAACAACTACAGATTTAGTTTTACCTTCAAAAGTAATTGAGGCATCATATTCACCAACCAGCTTCAATTTGTCTCCGCTATAATCCACATATGGTACATGGCATGGACGAAGAACCTTCTTAACATCGTTGTTTTCATAAAACGACAAAGGCAACAATGTACATGGCGCACCTGTATCACACACAGCATTCAATTTGACACCATCAATTATTACTGGAAGGGAATACACGTCACTAGAACCTCGCTCAGCCACACTAAAAATAGAATAATTGAAAACATCATTATCAACATAATCTTCACTAGTGTCATTAGAAACGTAATTAACACTTCTCTTTTTATTGTAGCAAACAGATGCCAAATGGCCAATTTTTCCACAGGAATGACACTTGCTGTTCTTGTATTTACAAGACTGCGAGCTATGGTTACGCCAACCACAATGAGAGCACGATGATTTTCTTTCACCGTCGCCGTTATTGTCTCTGCTGCCACCAAAATTTCCTCTGCTGCCACTGCCTCTGCTACCGCTACCACCGCTGCTGCCACCACCACTTATGTTACCGCCATAACTATTGCCGCTGTTACCACCACCGCCATTTTTTCTCGAAGGCTTCGATCTGTTAACAAAGTTTACTGAACTTTGATCCCTTTCTGCTACTTTCGCCATGTTTTTTGTTTCCAATATCATAGCTTTTCTCAACGCACTTTGCACCGTTAGAGTTTCATCTTCCTCACATAGCCTCTCGAACTTAAAATTTGGCAAACCCATTACAAATTGGTTTAAGATGAATGCATCTAAATGGGCTCCAAATTTGCAATTAAGTGCTAGGGTCTTCACACGAGCATACCACTCAGCAACAGACTCGCCATCATTCTTAACTGCCACATGAAACTTCTTCCGCTCACTAAAAACTATCGTTGGTGGAGTATATTGTGTGTCCAATATCACACACAGCTCATCATACGTCTTACGAACAGGGGAATCAGGGCTGCATAAACTATGTAGCACTTTATACGGCACTGCACCAATCGACTTCAACAAAATCGATTTTTTTATGTTGTCCTCTGTGCAACCAATTTCACAGAAATGGATTTCAAGGCGCTCTTTCCACACTTCCCAAGATTCCACATTAGGGTTGAACTCGTTCACATTCGTTGTTTGGAACACCGTCATTTGACCACTATTTAGAGTCACATTTGCATCATCCATTTTTGGCGGCATTGAATAATTATTTTCATTTAATTCCATAAAACAGTTTTTTCATTTGCATATATATATATACATACATATGCACTTCACTTTTTTTTTATAGGTTATTGAACCTCAAACTTGAAATTGCAATCGTTGTTGCTGTTTTCCGTTATTTTTTTTTCTCCTCGTCGCCAATTATGTAGTGTATTACACTATCATGTTAAGAGAAACAAGCGGCCTTGCAAGTATTCAAATGCTTACTGTTTTCTTTATTGCAAATCAAAGCTGCAAGAACTACTAATAAGAGCTTAGTACTAAATATATGTATAAACAGGTGTATGTGTGTATGTGTCTATGAGATACATCAACTTATGACAACAGATATGAGAGAGAGTGTTAAGATGTTAGAATGTTAAGATTTATGTACAATGTATAATTGTGTATTAGAGTGGTACTTAACAATTAGTACTCTATAATATATAGTAAACTAATGGACTGACTTAAGACCGGAGGCGACACGCTGATAAGGCGTATGCATCATGCATTATCTGCGAAATCTGGCTAGAAGAACGCAAACACGATTATTGGAACCTCAGCATACTATCTCCCTTACCCAAGAAAGGAGACGGAATGTTTCAACTACAGAGGAATAAGTCTCCTCCCCATTTCATACAAGATACTCTCTAGCGTACTGTGTGAAAGATTAAACCCTAAAGTCAATGAGATAATTGGCCCCTATCAATGCGGCTTTAGACCTGGTAAATCCGCCCTGAACTAGATATTCACTCTGCGCCAAATCCTAGAATAGACCCAAGAAGGACACACCAACACCTATCACCTGTTCATTGACTACAAAGCCGCTTTTGATACACCGTTCGAAGGTATTTCAAGCCATGTCTAAGTTTGCATCCCTGCATTATTATTAAGACTCTGCAGGATGACACTTGCTGATACGCGTTCCTCAGTAAGAATAGGAAAGAATCTCTCCGAACCATTCAATACCAAACGAGGTTTCAGACAAGGAGACAGCCTATTACGTGATCTCTTTAATATCCTGCTGGAGAAGATTCTACGGGATGCAGATGTTAATAGATATGGCACACTACTTACAAGCGAACACATGCTACTCTCCTATACCGATGACATCGGTATCATAGGTCGGTCACCGGAAGTAGTAACTGCTGCCTTTGAGAGAATCGAAAGAGAGTCAGTGAAAATGGGTCTGGCAGTAAATGGAGATAAGACGAAATGGATGGTTTCAACTCCCAAAACAACTTGTACAACCGAGCAGATAAAGAAAATGGACAAAGTTGGGAACCACAACTTTGAGATAGTCAGTAACTTTATCTACCTCGGCACCGCCGTAACCGAAATGAATGACACAATTTTTGAGATAAAGCGAAGAATAATACTGGCAAACAGACGCTACTTTGGACTAAGTAAGCAGTTTAGAAACAAGGCCACCTCTCGACAGACGAAAATTACACTATACAAGACGCTGATACCACCCGTATTGTTACATGGTTTTGAGGCATGGGTAGTTGTGAAAGTAGATGACGCAGTGCTTGGAGCATTTGAGAGAAAGATTGTTCGTAAAACCAGTTTGCGTTAATGGAAAATATAGGCGACGTATAAACCACGAGCTGTATGACGACGACAGTAGTTACACGCATCAAAATACAACGGCTGCGTTGGCTTGGTCATGTTGTCAGAATGGATGAAGAAGCTCCTGTGGTACACGTAAACCGGGAAGACCAAAAGCCCGATTTAAAGATCAAGTGATGGGAGACACCTCGAAAATTGGTGTCAAAGATTTTAGAATGAGCGCAGAAGATCGAGCGCTTGGAACGCTATTCTACGTTCGGCTAGTGGAACAAATGTTCTGTCATAGCCAATAAAAATAAATGTAAGTAATGGACTGCCGACAATAGTCATAATCATGGAGAATTAAATCTTGTTTTTTTATTTTTGTAAATATTTTATTGTGTTACTGAAGAAAATACCGATTTCCCGATGAAAGATTGTGGGCTGGAATTCGGCACAGTTGTTTGTCTTGGAACCATCGACATGGTGTCGGTATAGTCTAGATAGGACAATTTTTTGATATAGGCGCCATTTCTACCGATTTAAGTTCTTTCTCTCATAAATTGCGTATTCATTTACCGATTTTGCTGAAAATTATTACGGTGGGTTGTATAAGACCCTTTTCGCATCCATACCGAATAAGGTGCTCATCGTATCATTTGTGGATATATCTGCCACATACAACCCTTAATGGCTTTCATCCATTAATAGCTGTTTTATTACCCGATTTCTCTGAATTTTGGAGGAGTGAGCTGCGTTAAACCCTCGACGTCCGTGCAGGTTTTGGCATAGATCGGACAGTATTGAGATTGAGATTGTCTATTGGAGGATGTATATAAATTTAAGCGTTTGTGTACATATCTTGTTATACCAAAGTTGGAAAACTGGTAAAATCGAATCTAAATATTTAAGGTTGTGCAACTGTCGTCAGAATTTCATACGTTCATGTCGCATATCCACAACACACTTCTTCTGCAATGCAAGTTTCCTATTGACACCATCTGCTACTTATGTCAACTGTATGTCTGAAGTTTTTGCTTCCTCATGCTCCAGCTTGGTTTGACTATCAGATATAGATATAGTTCCCATATATTGCGTTTTTATCAAGCGATCTTCTCAATGTTTTATTCTATGACTTCTGCAATGTGTACTGATTTTGGTCCAAATTGGTTCAGGCGTACATATCACACCCACATATGTTCATCCGATTTTAAGTAGTGTTGCAATAATGTAGTAATTTTTTCAATAATCCTTACGAAATATGACATATACAAGGAAAAAAATAAAAAAGGTTTCAATCACGAAATTACTTGATCTATTGTAATAAATTTTTGAATTGAAACTGGTTCAATCACAATTTATCAATCAATCAAAATTATAGTATCAGTCACAGTTTTTGAAAAAGGTGATTGAAAAAATGTTCGATTAAAAAAATTGCATATTCAATTCAAATTATTAAAAATTTTTGAAAATTCCAAATAACTTTTTAATTGATCCAACTGATTTTTTCCAAATATCAATTTAATTTTTTAAGGACGCACCCTCGACAAATTTGATGTTTGTGTTTGGGTCTATGATCACTCCTTAGAAACAAAACCAAAAATGGAACTTAAAATATGCTTATCCGAATTATAAATGAAAGAGTAGAGAGGTAGTTCCTTTATGACGTGCTAGAAGTTTCTAAAGATTGACATTTAAAGTATTTCCCAAATCTATAAGGCAACAAAGTTGGGCGTTGTCTTGAATCAATCATTAGCATGGAGTGATTAAGTTGTTGCTGCTAATGGGAAAAGTCTTTGGCATGCTGAGAACGTTATACCAAGTACAACATTTTACACCCATTCACATTCGCATACTCGTGGCCAAATCCTATATTATACCAGTATTAATCTATAGAAGCGAATTATTTACAAACTATGATTCATGAAGCACGCATCAACTCGAAGTAGCACATAAATCTATTTTAAGACATATGTATAGACTGAGACGATTCGAAATTACTTCTGCATTTTGGAAAAATTTGTGTGAAGTGGATTAAACATTAAATCTCTTGTACTTTTACAGAAGATTATATATACCAAAACGTCCGAATATTTGTACGAGAAACTGCAGTTTGGTAGAACGAATAGAAGACTACTCATTGTACCAATGCGTAATAAATTGCTGGTATTAGAGTGGCAATTTTTCTTTAGTGTGACGTGTCTATGGAATTCCTTACCACCACGCATAAAGCTTATCGCAAATAAGTTGAAAAAAATTATTTGCTTATATTTTTCTTTGCATATATGTGGACATAGCTATTAAAATTAAAGTTAAAGTTCTCTTTGTTATAATTACTATACTAATCACATACCATAATTATGAGATTTAAAATCCTGTGGTATATGAAACCGAAACAAATAAATGAAAATTACTCCCTAGACCACTAAATTCTCTTTTCAATCACATTTCATAAAAATATCAATTAATTTGTTAATTGAAAATTTGAAGAATTTCAATCACGATTGTAAATGAAAAAACAGTTCAGATTCAAATAAAAAAATTATTGAATCAATAAATTTTTTAATTGAAAATTGCCAAAAATTTCGATCGCGATCGCAATTGAAAAAAAATCATGATTCAATTAAAAAATGATTGATTAAATTTTTTGTTTATTTGAAACATTTTTATTTTCAATTAAATTTTTAATTGAAAAAATGTTTGTGTTATATTTTTCTGTGTAGCTTTCTTTTATGATTGCTTTATTACTCACCTGAGCTCCGTAAAAATCGGTTCAGATTATATATACCGGCCTATTTTCACCTATGGGTAGGTGTAGGGTATTATATGACTCCTGACTCGAATCACCCGATTTTTATACCTTTCAACATAGAATGGGGGGTATACTAATTTTGTCATTTTATTTGTAACACATCGAAATATTGACCTGAAATAAAGTATATATATTCTTGATCGTCTTGACATTCCAAGTCGATTTACCCCAACCCAACCCACCCAACTTTCGAAGAAATAAAGCTAGGCGCTTAAATTTTTGCACAAATTCTTCACATTTGTACAGATCGGTCATAGCTGCCATTTAAACGGGTATCGTAACTTTACTTCTCGAGCCCCTAGACGGCGCATTTCTTATGTGAATTCACTGAGGAGTTTTATTATGACTTCCAACAACTGTGCTTAGTATGGTCTAAATCTGATATAGCTGCCACATAAACCGATCTCGCATCTTTACTTCTTGAACGTGAAGAGGGCGCAATTATTATTCGATTTGGCTAAAATTTTGCGTGAAGTGCTCTATTTTGATTCCCAACAGCTACGCCAATTATGGTCTAAATCGGTTCATAATATGGGGCCTAATTCTCTCATCCGTTATCAAACTAGTTTTTGTTCAATGATTAATTCCGTTCCGTAAGTACAACTTGGATCATTGCTTACAATCGTAATTTGTTAAAAAGTTATCGATCTCGGGGAAGAAAAGATCGATACGCCGAGCATATTTTGCCATCTCAAAGATAAACAAAGCAAATGGGAAAAGTTATTACTACAAAAAAGGTAAATAAAAAACGTTTTAAAATATATGTAATTGTTTTTTAAGCGATATGTTTTTATACCTAATGGGGGTATACTTGGTATACTTATTTCGTCATTCTGTTTGTAACACCTCGAAATATGCGTCTAAGACCCATAAATCGTCATGACATTTTAAGTCGATCTAGCCATGTCCATCCATCCTTTCGTTACGCTAACTTTCGAAGGAATAAAGCTAAGTGCTTGAAATTCTTGAAATTTTGCCCAAATACTTTTTATTAATGTAGGTCAGTTGGGATTGTAAATGCACCAAATCGGTCCATGTTTTGATATAGCTGCCATATAAACCGATCTTGGGTCTTGACTTCGTGAGTCTCTAGAGGGCGCATTTCTCGACCGATTTGGCTGAAATTTTACACGTGGTGTTTTTGTATCACTTCCAACCACTGTGCTAAGTATGGTTTAAATTAGTTCATAACCTGGTATCGCTGCCATATAAAGCGATCTTTGAATATCTTCTTCTTGAGCCGCTAGAGGGCGCAATTTCCATCCGATTTGGCTGAAATTTACCATGAGCTGTTTTGCTATGTTTTCTAACAACTGTGCTTAGTATGGTGCCAATCTGTAAATAACTAGATATAGCTGCCACATGATCCGATCTGGGATCTTAACTTCTTGAGCCTCTAGAGGGCGCAATTCGCATCAGATTTGACAGAAATTTTGTACAACGACTTCTACCATGACCTTCAACATACGTGTCTAATATGGTCTGAATCGATCTATAGCTTGATACAGCTCCCAAACAAACCGATCTCCCGATTTTGCTTCTTGAGCCCCTACAAGGCGTAATTCTTTTCCGAATGGACTGAAATATTAAGCAATGACTTCTACAATGTTCAGCATTCAATTCATTTATGGTTCGAATCGGACTATAACTTGATATAGCTCCATTGGCACAGCAGTTCTTATTCATTATTCTTTGTTTGTCTAAAAAGAGATACTGCTCAAAGAAGTCGACAAAAATGCCATCCATGGTGGAGGGTATATAAGATTCGACCCGCCCGAACTTTGCACGCTCTTACTTGTTACACTATACATATTTTTATGTGAATGAGGACAAAAACTAGATTACGTCGCCTCTGGCACAGCCAACTATGCTTGTTTGGTGTTTTTGGAAGGAGAACAACAGCCAAAGTACAATTGGATAAAGTCAGAACCTTTTCCCTGAAAAAGTATACTGCCGCCTTTAATTTAGTGGTTAAATGATACAACTTTTGGTTTGGTCATGTTTGACAATTTGCTTTGCCGGATTTGGGTTTAGCACAAAGTTTATTATTGTCCAATATAAGGGACCATAAATGTGAATATATTATAATATATGTTTTATTTTATTAAATAAATACTTTGATGTCCTATTTTTAGCCTAGTTTCTTGAAAATAGAAGAAAATTAATTATTTACCATAAGTAAACAGTTGCAGCAAAAACTCGCACATGTTTATTCGAAGTTTCGAATAGAATTAATCGATAACGGATGCCAATCCAAAAAATGCGAAACTCGGTCGTAATAAGTCGATTGCGGATGCGAGAATTAGGCTCTTGATATAGCTCCCATATAAACTGATCTCCCCATCATGATTCTTAAGCCTCTAGAAAGGCAATTCTTATCTGATTTTGCGTATGTGGCAAAAATGGTTTGAATCGTCCAAAACTTGATATAGCTCCCATTGTGGTGCAATTCTTATTCGACTTGGCTGAAATTTTGCGCAATTACTTCTACTATGGTCTCTAACATGCAAACCAAATATGGCCCGAATAGGTGTATAGCCTGACCAATAGCATAGCAATTTTTATCCATTACACATTGTTTTTCAAAATTATTTTTTTGTTTTTTTTTAACCTAACTTAACCTATAAATTTCATGCACGGCGATTCTAAATTGGTTCAATAAGAAAATACTTACAAATATGTATACAATGTATTTCATTTTATTAGTAATACTTGTTTCAAGTTAAACTGGCTTTTACTTGATAGCATACGCTTGGATCTCAATATGACCAAAGGAGCTATTCAAGTGCAGTTCATGTAAAACATTTGCGATGCACACTTTGTCAAATGTAGTCTAGTCCACTGCTAGCTAACCGCCTGCTTAAAAGCCAATATTGGCCATCATGAGATATGAGTTCTTAACGTCAAAAAGACAACATACAACAGCAAAACTAACAAAGTACTAGCTTGCTCTCTACCCAGTTATTAAGTATTAATTGGTGAAGAGAAGAAGTCCATTAACCAAAAACAACTGCAAAGCTGTTCCAACAAATTAACAAGTAAAAGCGTGCTAAGTTCGGCCGGGCCGAATCTTATATACCCTCCACCATGGATCGCATTTGTCGAGTTCTTTTCCCGGAATCTCTTTTTAGCAAAAAAGGATATAAGAAAAGAGTTGCTTTGCTATTAAAACGATATCAAGATATGGTCCGGTTCGGACCACAATTAAATTATATGTTGGAGACCTGTGTAAAATTTCAGCCAATTCGTATAAGAATTCCGCCCATTGGGGCTCACGAAGTAAAATAGAGAGAACGATTTATATGGGATCTGTATCGGGCTATAGACCGATTCAGACCATAATAAACACGTTTGTTGATGGTCATGAGAGGATCCGTCGTACAAAATTTCAGGCATATCGGATAATAATTGCGACCTCTAGGGGTCAAGAAGTCAAGATCCCAGATCGGTTTATATGGCAGCTATATCAGGTTATGTACCGATTTGAACCTTATTTGACACATTTGTTGAAAGTAAAAATAAAATACGTCATGCAAGATTTCAGCCATATCGGATAGGAACTGCGCCCTCTAGAAGCTCAAGAAGTCAAATCCCCAGATCTGTTTATATGACAGCTATATCAGGTTATGGACCGATTTCAACCATACTTGGCACAGTTATTGGATATCATAACGAAATACTTCGTGCAAAAATTCATTCAAATCGGATAAGAATTGTGCCCACTAGAGGCTCAAGAAGTCAAGACCCAAGATCGGTTTATATGGCAGCTATATCAGGTTATAGACCGATTTGAATAATACTTGGCACAGTTGTTGGATATCATAACAAAACACGTCGTGCGAAATTTCATTCCAATCGGATAAGAATTGCGCACTCTAGAGGCTCAAGAAGTCAAGACCCAAGATCGGTTTATATGGCAGCTATATCAGGTTATGGACCGATTTAAACCATACTTGGCACAGTTGTTGGGTATCATAACAAAACACTTCGTGCGAAATTCCATTCCATTCGGATAAGAATTACGCCCTCTAGAGGCTCAAGAAGTCAAGGCCCAAGATCGGTTTATATGGCAGCTACATCAGGTTATAGACCGATTTGAATAATACTTGGCACAGTTGTTGGATATCATAACAAAACACGTCATGCAAAACTTCATTCAAATCGGATAAGAATTGTGCCCACTAGAGGCTCAAGAAGTCAAGACCCAAGATCGGTTTATAAAACAGCTATATCAGGTTATGGACCGATTTGAACCATACTCGGCACAGTTGTTGAATGTCATAACAAAACACGTCGTGCGAAATTTCATTCCAATCGGATAAGAATTGCGCACTCTAGAGGCTCAAGAAGTCAAGACCCAAGATCGGTTTATATGGCAGCTATTTCAAAACATGGACCGATATGGCCCATTTACAATACCAACCGACCTACACTAATAAGAAGTATTTGTGCAAAATTTCAAGCGGCTAGCTTTACTCCTTCGGAAGTTAGCGTGCTTTCGACAGACAGACGGACGGACGGACGGACAGACGGACGGACGGACGGACAGACGGACGGACGGACGGACAGACGGACGGACAGACGGACGGACAGACGGACGGACGGACAGGGCTAGATCGACATAAAATTTCACGACGATCAAGAATATATATACTTTATGGGGTCTCAGAGGAATATCTCGAGTAGTTACAATCAGAATGACGAAATTAGTATACCCCCCATCTTACGGTGGAGGGTATAAAAATGGCCCACTTCGACTTCAATAGAAGATGGAGACTCCCATGGTGTTTTCCATAATTAAATAAAGATGCCTAGTTCAGCTTTCTGGAACTCAACTACTTCATATTTTAATAAAAATTAACGTCTTTTAACACCAACATTTAGTCTTTGTTGTAATTTAAATCTTATACTTTGATATCCGAAAGCGTACAAATTTGATATAAGACTTTGGCCCTAAGTGAAAGCGAGGGAGGTGGGGAGGTTTTCGGGTTTTTGCCCCTTCCCAAACGGGATATGTCTACTGATCTGTGTTATATTGGTATCAAATGAAATGTTCTTAAGAGTAGAGTACATGTTTGATATGCAACTTTAGCAGTTATGGTAAGGTTAGCACCACACGAAATGAAGTTTGGTTATAATTATACCATATCTTATATATGGGTCTCATATTATAGAAAGGACTTTTTATCCGATTTATATGATATATGGTCTCCAACTTCCAAACCAATCGGTCCACAACCTCATATAGCTCCAATAACATAGTAATCCTTATCCATTGGATCATAGTTCCAATGGCATTGCTATTCATCTTCATCTTGCTTTGTTTGCCTTAAGGTGTTGTCAAGTTCTTTGCACGGTATCTCGCAAAGAACTTGACAAATGCGGTCCTTGGTGGAGGGTATATAAGGTTCGGCCCGGCTAAACTTAGCACGCTATTACTTGTTGATAGTAGAGTACAAGTCTGATATTAATATTTGAGACCAGGTATTTGGGTGGCCGCCCCTAAGCCAAAATACCCTTCAACTGAAGATTTTGACCGATCTCGACAATAAAATTGGGTAAAAAACAAAAATATACCCTTTAACGGTATCTAGACCTACTTGGACTTTAACACAAATAAAAGGAGTATAAAACGAATTTGATATTCAAACTTAATATATAAACCGGCAAAACCGATTTTCCAGAAAATTTTCACACAATAAATGAAAGTTTCGGACAAAGGCAACTATAGGCAAACTGTACCTCTATGGTAGACATAGAGAATTGTAACAAGTAAAAACGTACCGAACTTTTAATACCCAACTCCATGGATATATTTTCGATCCTATTTTATTATAAATCTTCTAAATCCATATTAATATTCAAATATATGCCGATCTTTATCATATTTGGTTCAGATGCCGGGAAGCCTTAAACAAGAAACATTCCAAATTTCAGCGAAATAGGGTAATGAATGCTGCTTTTATGGGCTTAAGACCCTAAATCGGCAGATCGGTTTATATGACAGCTATATCTATATATGGTCTGTTCTGGAACATTTTAAACTTAAGCGAAATCGGATATGCTATTTAGACCCTAAAGCGAAATCGGATAATACATACGCCCTTTATGGTATTTAGACCCTACATCTAAAGATATCGGTCAATATGGCAGCTATATCTAAACATATTTCATACTCAGGTCAGATGTCACTCTTCCAAATTTCAGTGAAATCGGATAATAGAAGCGCCTTTTATGGACCTATGGCAGCTATATGTAAATATGGCCCGATATACACCATGTCGGAGTCAGTAGTAGCGAAATCGGCAAAAACATGCGGCCTAAAACGCCATACCGCCAGATCGGTCTATATGGTAGCCACATCCATGTGCAGTCCGATTTGGCCTATTCTAGAACTTATACAAGGTTGTGCGAAATTTGAATTCAGTATCTATATTTTTGAAGGCTGTAGTGCTATTAAACTGACGGACAGACACACAGACATTTAAATCGTCTTAGAAATTTACGACGATCCGAAATATATAAATTGTGGGGTCGGAAATGGATATTTCGATTAAAACGCTTGGATATTTCGATGAAAACGTACTCTCAGATACGTACCGCATGATTTACAGTAATATGGTTGTTTTTTTTTTGCGTGTGAGGGTGATAAAATGCGTTATACATTTACCGTGGGTATTAACAAGTCCCTGTGTCGCCCCAGAGGATGAATTATTAACTCTGAACTAACTGTTTTCGTATTACATATGTGGTGATCTTCCAATAAATTTTTATTTGTTTGTCCAGACCTCCGCATTTAGCTGCGTTCTCCAATATCCTCTTCTCGTTCTCCAATATCCTCAGGACTTTTGTCCCAGGCGAAATGTTGCCGTTCCCTGCGTCTGCGACTCAACGCTCGCAGTGGAAGGTGTGCTCTGCAACATCTACGTAACGTAGTCCTGTCCTTCCACATCCCCACATCGGATATAAGTCATAGCATCTACCTGTCTCATTCATCCACCTTTGGTGCCATCTCTGGATAGTCACTCTCTGCTCTCTGCGGTTCTCTCCTCTTAATAGCTACAGTGCTTTTGTACCGAGAATAGGGATTTTGCTGGGCATGCTGTCTACAGTCTCAGGCGCCATATTTCGCTCCCATAGAGGTTGATGATATTACTATTGCATCTCCCTGCGCTTGCTCGGAAAAGTGGAGCTGCTATCGTCGCCTGCCAGATTTTCTCTGCACAGGTTAGTTTTTTATCCAGTTCGATCCCGAGATATTTGACCGATCTCTCTTTCTCTTCCAGCATGTCTAATATGCACATGTCCACTCAGAGGTTAGGAATAGTAGCTTCGTTTCCTGCATCACATGTTGCATGCCGTGGGAGTCCAGCCCGTCTTTTGCCTTTAGCATGACCTGCTGTAGTATTCGCTATCCACCATCCGTGTCTTTTGCATGATGACTGCAATCATTTCGTCGCCATATCCTACTACAAATGTTCCGTCAGGCATTTTGGTTTGGAGTATTTCATCATAACTGCCATTTCAGACATCCGGTCCAAGTTTGAAGCCTTGCGCCGCTCCTGATGTGACCTAATATTCACTTGTTGCATCTTGAGAGCAATAGATCAGTACCCTTTTTTGCCGGTCACGTCTCATTATCCTCATCAGATGTGCCGGAGCATTAAAGTTCTCTCTGTGTGCCCGAAGGACATCTGACCTTCTGAGGATACTGAATGCGTTCTTCATATCCAGTGTGGCCAATGGGACAATTGGCCTAGCCGCCTCTACTATCTCCACCACATCTCTGAGAGCACAAGACGCTTTTCTGCTCCGACTGCTGCCGGCTCCTCTACCGTGATAGGGTTTGTATAGTCAGTGGGCTCTTCGTAATCTTTATCTTCTGTACGATCGGGTCGGGGGAAATATGTGTGGTCTAGTATATTCTCCGTTGTCCGTCGTTGGGCTCCACGTTCCAAGTTTTTCCTTCAACATTTTCTAGCCAAGGGCTAAGGCAGCGAGTATCTTTTTTGCCTCCTTATATAGAGCGTGTCCTATATCAGCCGCACACCTGAGGTGAGCTCTCGTATATCTCCGTCTTAATTTGATGCAGTTGCTCAGTCTCGTTCCAATATTATACTGAGGTTCTATTTCCCCTCGGCCGTTTAAGTCTTGGCATGGATTTCTTGCATACGCTCTCTGTGATGTCCATCACTCGTCTTACTGTCGACAGGTAGTCTGGCGCATTCTCGAGCCGCTAAGCATGTTCCACTTTCGTTTACTTGCACTCATTCTCTTATTAGCTTTGTATCTTCTTGTCTTAAAAGACATACTGGTTGTCGTTTGCTGATATTTTCCCGATGATTTACAATAAGTGACGAAGTACTTGCCATCATGTCTAGAACTCCTATCTATTGCTCGAGAGCTCAAATCATCAGTATACACTTATAAGGCTGTATTAACTACTTTTTCACAAATCTTCTTTTCTTGATCAAAAATTTTTTTTTGGATTGCCAAAGAACAAATTTTTAAAGTAAAGATGCTTTCTTTAAAATTGACTACAAAGCCGCTTTCGATACCCCTTTACGTTCGAAGGTATTTCAAGCCATGTCTAAGTTTGCATCCCTGCATTATTAATAAGACTCTGCAGGATGACACTTGCTGATACGCGTTCCTCAGTAAGAACAGGAAAGAATCTCTCCGAACCATTTAATAGCAAATGAGGTTTTAGGCAAGGAGACAGCCTATCGTGTGATCTCTTTAACATCCTGCTCGAGAAGATTATACGAGATGCAGATGTGAATAGATATGGCACACTAATCACAAGAGAACACATGCTACTCGCCTATGCTGACGATATCGACATCATAGGTCGGTCACCGGAAGTAGTAATTGCTGCCTTTGAAAGAATCGAAAGAGAGTCAGTGAAAATGGGTCTGGCAGTAAATTGAGATAAGACGAATTGGATGGTTTCAACATCTAAAACACTTTGTACAACCGAGTAGACAAAGAAAATGCAGAAAGTTGGAAACCACAACTTTGAGATAGTCAGTCAAAAAACGAATGGCACCAGTTTTGAGAAAGAGATAAAAATAATACTGGCAAACAGATGCTACTTTGGATTAAGTAACCAGTTTAGAAACAAGGCTACCTCTCCACGGACGAAGATTACACCATACAAGACACTACCCGTGATGTTATATGGTTCTGAGGCATGGGTACTTGTGAAAGCAGATGACGCAGTGCTTGGAGTATTTGAGAGAAAGTTTCTTCGTAAAATATATGGACCAGTTTGCGTTAATGGAGAATATGGGCGCCGTATGAACCAAGAGCTGTATGACGACGACAGTATAGTTACACGCATCAAAATATAACGGCTGTGTTGGCTAGGTCATGTTGTCAGAATGGATGAAGAAGCTCCAGCGAAGAAGTCTTTTGAAGGCAAACACTATGGTACACGCAAACCCGGAAGACCAAAAGCCCGATGAAAAGATCAAGTGGTGGGAGGCACCTCGAAACTTGGTGTCAGAGATTTTGGAATGAGCGCAGATGATCGAGGCGCTCGGAACGCTATTCTACGTTCGGCTAGTGGAACAAATGTTCTGTCATAGCCAAATATTATGGGCAAAAGATTTCGTGTCTTCTAAAATATAAACATTTTAAGACGCCCCAATGTAGGCGACTTTTCTTTGTCTCTAATAAAAATTGTGCATCTGTGAAATCTACGATTCTACGATTTTTTCAGTGCAGTATGGTCATAAAAATTGAGTCAAAATACATTTTACAAAAAATTCACACTATCATTTCGTAATTAACTTTTACATTTTACTTCTTTCTCTTTGCAGGTAAGCCCACATATAATTGACACTAGTTCGAAATAAGCGCATGTGTACATCATTCATGACAATTGTGGTAAGCTTTAAACTCATTTCAACTTTGGGAAAATATGTTAATTATCGCAGTAGCAATCATTTTCGAGCAGTGAAGAAAAAGAAACATTAACATAGCTTGTTAACGTTCAAAGCTAAAATATTTCCACAATAGCGCCAGGCTAATTAAGATTTTCGTGATAATCATCATCAGAATTCTCGTTTTCATCCTCAACCCAACATCGGTGTCACTCAAAAGGCAGCATCCATGCTCTTGAGATGATTATCGCCATTATTGTCATTTCGCCATCTTTGTCGATGTCCCCATCGTCGTTGTCATGATAATCGTCATCGTCATTGTCATTGCCATCATCGTAAATACTGTGTTGCCAATTTTGCAAATAATAAATTTAATTCAAAGCTGTTGTGTTTTTGTTTACTTTCACTAAATGTCACATTGGCAGCTCTTTGAAGTTTTCCATCATTATTAGTTGATGTCATTTTAGTCATTCATTGCTCTTCTTGTTGTTGTTACTTTTCTGCTAAAATATTTGTATTTTTAGTTTTGTTTGGTTTTGGTTCATTTTTGTTTCATTTCCCCCCGTTTTCTTTGAAAAAATCGTTAATGTTTTGAAAAAGAGTGTGCCTGTTAGCATTTTTCCAACTAGGTTGTTATTGTTGCTGGTTAGATGTTGCTTGTTTGCTGATTGCAGTGTTTAACGTTGCTGTTCAGTTGCAATAGTTTTTGTTGTTAGCTTTTATGACAATCATCGATCGTCATCTTAAATCGTTGCCAGCCAGTGTTTGACACTGCCATGTCACATAATGTCCGGCTAGCTATGTCCCAATGCCTTGTCGTTTTTATCATCTAACATCGCATCGCATCTTATTTGCCAAAAACAATATTTTTCCCGTTTAATGTGTTTGGTATGTTGATCGGTTTTTATTTTCTATCTGGTTTCAGTTTTTTTTTTTCTTTAAATTACTTTTGCTTTCAATTTCATCAGAAAAATCGATTTCCACTTTCTGCCACGATTAGTAAAGTGGCCGCCTAGGGTGCCATGCTTGTTGTGACATTCAAAGTTCATTGGCATTTGTCGAGTTACGATGATACTAACAGGGAAATGTTGTTATTGATCGGTAATAACAAGTGAACATGGTTATACCTAAATCCTATTGTATATAATAAGACCCACCACTATACGATGGGGGTATACTAGTCTACTCATTTCGTTTGTAACACCCCAAAAATATTGATCTGCGACCATAGGAGCCATAGTCAACGAACGAATGAAGCTAGCCCCATTAAATTTCACACAGAAACTTTTTATTGGTGTAGGTCGTTGGTGATTGGAAATGGGCTATGTTGGTTCAGATTTGGATATAGCTACCACATGAAATGGTCCTTTGACTTGAATTCGTGGCCCCCTAGAAGCCCCAATTGTAGTCCAATTTAGCTGTTAGTGTTGCATGCAGTGTTTTGTAGTACGTAAAGTACCTATATACCCTTCAACTAAGTTCATTAGAGTAAAGTTTTAGTAGAATCTGTGGTGGTAGGTTCCCAAGATTATGTCCGGCTGAACTTAGCACATTTTTATACCCACCACCAAAGGATGAGGGTATATTAATTTTTTTCATTCCGTTCGCAACACATCGAAATATCCATCCATTCGCCGTCTATCCGTCTGTTGAAATCACTCTACAGTCCTTAAAGGTATTTAAATATTGAGCTGAAACTTTGCACAGATTCTTTTTTTGTCCAAAGGTAGGTTAATTTTGAAAATGGGCTATATTGGACTATATCTTAAAATGGCTCCCATCAGGGACGTAGCCAGGGGGAGCTCTTGGGTCCGAGCCCTCCACAAAATGATTTCGTCTAAAGGAAAATTTAAACTATTTTTATTCTAAGCAAAAATTTTCAGTAACATTTTTTAAAATGATAAAATTTCATATATATCATATTCTACAAATAACACACTTTGATGATGCCAGGGTCGCCTTAAAATTATTTTTCTTAAGAACAAAATTATAATGAAGCAAAAGAAAATTTTAATGAAATTTTTTCTTATAAAATTTTAATGAAACTTTTCGTAAAGACTAAATTTTAGACAATTTTTTTTAAGGAAAAATTTCCTCCTATGAATTTTGAGACATTTTTTCGTTTAATTTTTGGGATATAAAAAATTGCCGACATTCGACAAGCCAATTTTTCACCAAAACATAACGGAAAATTTTTTGTAACTGTTTTCAATCGTCCACTTTAGGCCAATACAGATTTCGATACCTCTATCCTAACTTGAATAAGAATTATTTGAATTACATCAGCAATGAAGTAAAGAAATTTTAAGGACTCGGAAACACAAGTTTCATACCCCGTAATGGTCACCCAGATAAATTTACATTTTAAAATAATTATTTCAAAAAAAACCATTTCTTTTTTTTTCTTTCTTGAAATTCCTTAATTCACAATACAATATTTAAGTCCATTGATACGAAGCTTTTAGTGATTAAGGGACGAAAATTCTACTAGAAATTTGTTAGTTCTGTTGGTATTGATCGTAGATTTGAGCACAGTGAAATATTATTTGAAATATTTTAATTTTTGAACTTTTTAAAGAATTTTTTTTTGCGAATAATGATTTCTTTATGCATAATGTACGAAAATCTTTAATGGAATACGACGAGTCAAATTGCATGTTTACAAAGAGTTGGTTACTAAGTAGGTGATTCACAGTGAAATACCAATATTTTTCATGATTACTTTTTTGAAAAACTACAAAAATATCACCGACAACATACCACTTTTATTAAAATTTTATAAATATAATAAGGAAATAGTAATGCCGGTAATCGTAAAAATATTAATTTTCACTGTGAAACACGAACTTTATTCCTACCATAGGTGAGGAAAAGAGTTCAAATAATATGAGACAGAAGACTTTTATCAAAGAGAGCAAATTTTATATTACACTCACGTTAGCCGCTAGGTCATTAGGCATCAATTAGTTGGTAAAGAAAGAAAAAAGTTTACAACAGCAAAAGACCCATCTGCCGATTTAAAGTCTTGGGACCATTAAAGCCAAATTTTGTATCCGATTTTGCTGAAATTTGGGAGATTGAGTTTTTTTATAACCGTGTTCAATACGGCCCAAAGTTTTTTAAAAAAAAGCACATAAAATTCAGAAAAATGCCTGAATTCTTTATTTGAATCGATAGTACGGCCCATATAGTTTAATGTTTGCAGATTATTTCAGGCAAATATTGACCGTGACTGTGCCTCAAATGATCCATCCACTTAGTCCAATTTTGGCCACATTTTGGCCGGTATCTCACGAATAAATGTTTCAATGTTGTCTTCCAATACGTCAATTGAAGCGGTCTTGTTTGTATATACATGAGTTTTAACATAGCCCCACAAAAAATAGTCGAAAGGCGTCAAATCGCACGATCTAGGTGGTCTATTGACCGGTCCCGGACGTGAAAGAAAATGTTCTCCGAACTCGCCTCTCAATAAGCCCACATGTCATGCAAATCAAGTTCTCGCATTTAGGGCAAAAAAAGTTGGATATAATCTTACGGTAACGCTCACCATTCACTTCATCCTTGAAGAAGTACGGTCCAATGATGCTACCAGCCCAAACTTTGACTTTTTCTGGATGCATTCGTAGCTCTTGCAATGCTTCTGGCTGATCTTCACTCCAAAATCGACAATTCTGCTTATTTATGTACCCATTGAGCTTAAATTGAGCTTCGTCGCTGAAGAAGTAGAATGGTGCGATAAACTTTCTTAACAGAGCACGCATTTTGATATTAAAATTCAATAATTTACAAGCGTTGTTCGTTTATAAGACTATTCATGGTTAAATTACAAACCAAACTAAAGATGTTTAACAGTGAAATAAAACACAAAACGAATATAGAGATCGGACATTATTTGCATATCGTTGCCGTTTAGACCAAGTTCCTGTTTTAACGTCTTGAACAGTGAATTTCATTGGACCCTTCGATATCGCTGCCACGGGTTTCAAAATTATGCATTTTTCGCGGATTGTGACGAAAGTTAGTTAAAATAGGGTGTGTTTAATACTTTTGGTTAAAATCTATATCCGAAGTGGTGGGTATAAACATTTCGACCCGGCCGAACAAAATGCGCGTTTACTTGTAACTTGTTGTCGTTGCCTCTATATATAATCGATAATTTCCAGACTTCATTCTTCTGACGCCTTCACGTCTATATATTCGCTCACACTTTCATCTTTCTGTTGTTGTTTTTCTCTTGCAGAATAGACTTTTTATACCCTTCACCACCATTGTGGTACAGTATATTCTAATTTTGTGCATTTGTTTGGTGCGCTAAGAAGGAGAAGAGCTAGTCTCGTCGATCGGCTCAGAATTCACTTCCTGATTCGATTTAGCTATGTCGGTCTATCTCTCCATGTATAATTGTGATCAAGGTACAGGTCGCATTTATTATCCGATTGTCAAAAAACATTGCACATGCCACTTCTTTTGCCCAAGGACAAACGCTATTGATTAAGAGCAAAATCGATTCAGATTTAGATATAGCTTCCATATATATCTTTCATCCGATATGGACTTTTAAGGCTGTAGAAGCAACTATTTTGATCCGATCCTTACAAAATTTAGCTTAAAGTGTTTCATTTGACGTCCCAATACGCGTGCAAAATTTCATTAAAATCGTTTCAGATTTAGATATAGCTCCCATATATATCTTTCATCCGATATGGCCTTTAAAGGCTGTAGTAGCCACAATTTTGAGCCGATCTTAACAAAATTTAGTAAAGTGGGTCCAGATTTAGATATATTGTAGAATGCCATATTTCCTTATTATTTTGGAACACAAGCTTAAATTACCATGCAATGCAAGTAAAAAACAATATGAATAAATCGCCCATTCCAGGGTGGAAATATACCGATCGACGCAGAATCACTTTCCGATTCGATTTAGCTACTTCCATATGACTGTCTGTCCATCTATCCGTCTGTCCATGCTAATTTGTGTACAAACTACAGGTCGCAATTTTTTTCCGATCGTCTACAAATTTCGTACAGGCATGTTTTTCGGCATAAAGACGAAGCCTAGTGAAATTAGAAAAAAAGGGTTCAAATTTGGATATAGCTCCCATATATATGTTCGTCCGATTTGCAGTAATAATGCAATAAAATGGTCATTTGTTAACCGATTCTCCGGAAATTTTCTCTTGACTCTCGACATTACTGATGAATTTCATGGAAATAGGTTCAGATTAAGATTTTGCTACCATATACGCATATCGCCCGATTTTCTCTTCTAGAGCCCCTGCAAGCACATTTATTGCCCAATCTTGCTAAAACTTTGTACAACACTTTTACGACAACTATCACAATATCTGAGATGTTTGCTCGAAATGGGTTCAGATTTAGATATAGCTCCCACATTTATGTTCGTCCGATTTTGAGAAATATTACAATTTAGTGCTCATTTGTCAACCGATTCTCTGGTAATTTGGCAGGAGTGATTTTCTTATGACTTTGGACATTACTGGTGAATTTCATAGAAATAGGTTCAGATTTTTATATAGCTATTATATATGCATATCGTCCGATATTCACTCCAAGAGCCACAGCAAGTGCATTCATTGACCAATCTTGCCAAAATTATGCACAAAGCTTTCTTCGTCAGCTACCTTTATATCCAAGAAGCTTGAAATCGGTTCAGATTTTAATATAGCTCCCATATATATGTTCGTCAGATTTTAGGTAATTTGCAATAATGTTGTCACTTGTCAACCGTAGTTATTACAGTTTGAACATATTTGCTCGAAATTGTATACGGATTGTTTACTAATCCATCTGAAACATCCGACGAGCTCCATCAAAATTGGTTCAGAATTGGATATAGCTCCCACATTGTATTTATAGAGTAGGTGTAGGGTATTATACGGTCGGCTCCGCCCGACTTTTGCCCCTCCTTATTCGTTTTGATTTAAATTCTGCCGGCAAAATTATCAATTATTTCTTCATAATTTCCTTGAGTGTTTTTAAGTGTATGGTATGAATTCAGACGCCCATAGACTCCGAATTGTTGATTGAAGTTTTTCCTCCTCTCAATTAACTTTCCACGATCTTTGTCATTGTCATTTTTCCATGAAAATGAAAGTATAGTTTTGGACAGTTATCGCGTTATATACTACCACCTTTCCCTCCCAAGCAGACATTTTTATCCAATTTTCCACTCCATTACGAACGTTTAAATATTTATATATGTAATTTTTTGCCAAAGCCAACACCTTACCCCTCCATTTTAGTTTTTTTTTTTTGAAAGATTACTTTACAGCAACTTTCATTTGGACATTTTGCAATTGTCGTTGCCATTTTGCGATGTTACGAAAAAGTTTCGTTTTTCATTTTTTGATAAATTACTGTTAAAAATTATGTCCCAAAGCGTTGACATTTAATGATTGATTTGACACACAAGGGCATCATGACAAGAGCATCAACAGCAACAAGCAAAGCTGCTGCAGCCGTTGATGGTTGATACAATGCAACTGGCAACTTGAAACCACAATGACGTTCCTCCGCCGCAACCGCATCCGCTTGTCTCTCTATTTCTCTGAGCCATAACTTACAGCAATGAAATTGTCAGCGGCTTGTTATTGCTCATAAAAGCAACACTGCAATTGTTGCTCGTTTCGGGGATTGCAGCGGCGATTCATGGGTAAAGTCGTTAAATGTTTCGTTTCGCCTTTTTTCGGTAATTTAATATTTATGAAGCATTTTCCTTTTAAAGTTGCATTTTTTAAACGTCTTCTTGTTTTGTTTTGGCTCTTACTTTGTTTGGGTAACCTTTAGGGGGTTATCCGACGGCATGGCTCAATTTTCCTTTGCTTAGGACTAAACAATTTTTCAGAAAAAAACCAAAGCTTAACGTTTTTTTTTCTAGGGAGCGTGTGAAAAAATATTTTAAGCATTTGCAAAAACCTAGGTTTTTTTTAAAGAAAATCTATCGGGACTGTCTAGCTGATTGATTCAATCGATATAAGGAAATTGTTTTTTTAGTAAAAACAATTTCCCATTACCTTTATGGAGCAGACACAATTAATTGCGTTGTCGTTGTTGCCAAAACCAATGCAGGGAAAAAGTAAAAGTCACCGAAGCCAAATGGCAATAATCTCTAGATAGTGTATTGCAATTGGCAACCGAAAAAGGCTATTTGTTGGTTTTACTTGCAGCAGGCAGCCTCTTGTTTTAAAAGGCGCTGAACCCTGAAAACGAAAGTGAAATCAAGTGAACCAAAATATACGTAGCACTTGCTGCAACCACAACAACATTCACTGCAATCGTGGCTGGCGAGAACAATTGTGGCAAGGTGAAAACCCAACCAACCAGAGTGCATGCCATTGATATTGGAATGATTTTAAAGTACCACGTTCCTTTAACGAAGTTTTGAAGTAGCATGACCGCATAACAGCAGGTGTATGCTTTGTAAATAATGTTGATAAGACAGATGAGACTCTGTAAATGCTGTTTAAAAGATAAATGTCATTGACAGTCTTTGAATCCACTAGGTCGTCAGCAAAGATGGTTCATATAACTATTTTGTAGGTTTTTGACTGTCAAAAAGTTGTAACATCGAAAAATTCCTACACCTCTCTAAAACGTTGTCAGGAAAATGCATTTTTTCCCGTTTTTGGACTTAATTATGTGTAAAAGCAAAAAAAATGAATTTTCTGAAAACGAAAATTCAAATTGAAAAAAATTTTAAGAGAAAAACAAATAGAGATATCTTAAAAACTCTGTTTATTTTTTGTAGGTAAAAGTGGTTTTAAAAAATAAATTCTGCCCGAATTTTTTTATAAAACCCCCTAAATACTTATTTCGTTCGAAGATGATTTCAAAATTGGAACTTTTTTAGTAAATTGGCTATGGAGGCTACAAATCTTCTTTGGAGCACAACATTTTTTGTATGTTTTAAGGGGACATATGAAGTAAAAAAAAAAACATAAGCCCGAATATGGGATATGGGCTTTGCGTTTTGAGAAACCAAGGATTTTCCAAATTTTTACAAAATTACATATTTGGAAGCAAATTTTGCACCCATTAAGTTGGCATATCTTATTCAAACTTTACTTGAAACGCTTCTACAATATGTCCCCTCGACAAAACTAAAAAGAAACAACTATGATATTTAAGCAAGTTTTTTCTATAAGGTTAGGTTAGGTTAGGTTGAAAAGTAAGCCAGTAATCGGTTTGTTGTGCGCTCTAAAAATTATAAAGTAACCTCTGAAAAGAAAATTTTAAGTTAGGAATTCCGTGCTACTTACAAAATCCTTATTTGTTTTCAATACCACTCCCCTAAGTTGGTTCGTGTCTGGTATTGTGTCTCCACCTAAGTGTCGGTATCTGTTAGTGGCAAAAACCGGGCCATGACAAAGAAAATGCTCCAACATCTCATCATCTTCCCCTCATGCCCTACACATGCTATCACTTGCCGCACCGATTTTACATAAGTGAGCTCGTAGTCCTATGTGATACCAATTGCTATACTGACCTCCTTCTTACTTCCTTTCAGTAATAGCCTAGTCTTCTCACGATCAGGATCCCCAATAGGATTTTCGCCGTCCCACCGACCGTTTCGCTGTTTCACAATGTTGCATGCTCATTCGTCGCCCACGTCCTTAACTCGGACTGCGTCGACCCGAAAGGCTTCGGGTTAACCAAGTTAATTGACGGCAGTCATCTGGCCTTCACCGCCAAATCGTCTGCCTTTTCATTTCCCCTTACTCCGTTATGGCACGACATCCAAACGATGCGGATTACGCCATCCTCAGAGAAGGCGTTAATCTCCTTCTAACACTGTAGGACTGTTCGTGACCTTTCCGTCCTGGTTGTTATTGCCCTAATGGCGATTTTACTGTCGGTAAAGATGTTCCCACTCGACGTCCTCGCGTTAGCACCACACCACTTCACGCATTCCGTGATCGCCCGGATCTACTCCTGCAGGACCGCATTATGGTCAGGCAATCTAAGAGTTCTTAGTCCTGGGTTCTCAATGTAAACCCCCAGGCCCACTCTGTCCTCTAGCTTTGCTCCATCCGTGTAACATGATCTTGCAGATGACAATACTAGGGTTCTGTTCTGTCAAACCAGCAAAATTAAAGCTTCTTGGAACCGAACAAGTCGATTGACCGGTTTATAAGGGACCTATATGAGGTAATAGCTAATTTAGACCGTACTTGGCGCAGTTGTTGGAAGTCGTAACAAAACGATATTTGCAAAATATTAGCCAAATCGGACAAAAATTGCGGCTTGTAAGGGCTCAACAAGCAAAATCGGGAGATCGGTTTATATGGTAGCTATATCAGGTTATAGTCCGATATGGACCGTACTTGTCACAGTTATTGGAAGTGATAGCAGAACACTACGTGCATAATTTCAGTCAAATTGGATAACAACTGCGGCTTACAAGAGCTCACGGATTCAAATCGGGAGATCGGTTTAAATGAAAGCTATATCCAAATCTGAACCAATATGGCCCATTTGCAATCCCCAATGACCTACGTCAATAGTAAGTAGTATCTTATATATATTTAAACGGCTAGCTCTATGCGTTCGACCGTTAACTATCGATACTATAGTTAATTTCAGTAACTTTAAAGCAAACAAATATAGTAGCAAATACAAAGTGGGCGCTGTATCTAATTCTGAACCAATTGTGATGGACCTTGGCTGATGTTTTCAGATGGATTATTAAAATCCCCGTATCAAATTTCGATCGAAGCAAATATGTTCGAAATGTAATAACTAAGGTTGCCAAATGACAACAAATTATCCAAAATCTGAGGAACACATATATGGGAGCTAATCTAAATCTAAATCGGTTTTGACCAAACTTCTTAGATATTGTGGCAGTCATCGAGGAAAGCGTTGTGCACAATTTTGGCAAGATTGGTCAATAAATGCGCTTGCAGTGCTTTAGAAGTGAAAATCGGCCGATAATATTAAGAAAATCCCTTCTGTCAAATTTCGAGAGAATCGGTTAACAAATGTGCATTTTATTGCATTATTATTGCAAATCGGAGCTATATCCAAATCTGAAACGATTTTTTCCAATTTCAGTAGGCTTCGTCTCTATGCCGAAAAACATGCCCGAACTAATTTTGAAGACAACCGGATGAATATTGCGACCTGTAGTTTGTACACAAATTAACATGGACATGGACGGACAGACGGACATAGCTAATTCAAATCAGAAAGTAATGCTGAGTCGATCGGTATATTATCAATGTCTAACTCTCTTCCTTTTGGGTGTTACAAACAGTAGTGGTGTAGAGTATAAAAAACATACATTTCAGTCTCAAGTTCCTAGGTTTTGCAACATAAAACAAGAAAAGAAAATGAGTTTGAAGGAATATAGACAAGTTGACCGACGAACCGCCAAGCAAGCGTCCTAGGTAAAGTTATAAGTGGGCCGTCTGCCTGAAGGAACTCAGAGGAAGATACTTTATCAGACACAAGTTCATACATACTGCTGCGACGTCGTGATTTCTGCGCAACTGCTATCACCAGGAAGTTACCGTAAAGGACCACATAACATCGACCCAAAAGAGGATCAATGAATTTGCATGCAAAGAGTGTCTAAAACCATTGCCTTCAAGGAAAGACTAACATGGAAGTACACCCGAGTACACGAGTCAGCAATGATATTTTAATGCCTTTTGCAATTGCGGTTAAACCAACACATGATAAGCCACCACATTTTTTTCGGATTTGGCTGAAATTTTGCATGTAGTGTTCTGTTATGACTTCCAACAACGCTCACAAATGTTGGGCTCGAAATGCGACTTCAGTACGAAAAAGTGTAACATTAGGGTAATGCAACAGATTCAGATAATATGCTGTCTTGGCGTATATATATTTTAGCCGATATACGCTTTTTGCCATAATTTTGATCTTATGTGTTTAATAAAGCCGTAATGGCGGATATTGGATAAAAGATATATGTGGAGCTAAGTTATATCGAAACCAGATCCGATTTATATGACACTTGACACGGAGATTGAAACCTGAGCTAAAACATTTCGAAAAAATTATGTGAAGATCGGGATAACCGGTGGATACAATAACCATTCATACATATATCGGATGAAGGATATAAAGGGTGATTTTTTTGAGGTTAGGATTTTCATGCATTAGTATTTGACAGATCACGTGGGATTTCAGACATGGTGTCAAAGAGAAAGATGCTCAGTATGCTTTGACATTTCATCATGAATAGACTTACTAACGAGCAACGCTTGCAAATCATTGAATTTTATTACCAAAATCAGTGTTCGGTTCGAAATGTGTTCAAATTTTGACAAATTTTGTTCAGCGATGAGGCTCATTTCTGGTTGAATGGCTACGTAAATAAGCAAAATTGCCGCATTTGGAGTGAAGAGCAACCAGAAGCCGTTCAAGAACTGCCCATGCATCCCGAAAAATGCACTGTTTGGTGTGGTTTGTACGCTGGTGGAATCATTGGACCGTATTTTTTCAAAGATGCTGTTGGACGCAACGTTACGGTGAATGAACACATTTCGAACCGAACACTGATTTTGGTAATAAAATTCAATGATTTGCAAGCGTTGCTCGTTAGTAAGTCTATTCATGATGAAATGTCAAAGCATACTGAGCATCTTTCTCTTTGACACCATGTCTGAAATCCCACGTGATCTGTCAAATACTAATGCATGAAAATCCTAACCTCAAAAAAATCACCCTTTATAATGTGGCTATATTAATCGAAATCTGATCCGGCTGTAATGAAATTTTGCACATATTTTGAGATATCAACTTAAACACCTTATGCCAAATTTTGTATGGATCGGACTCAAACCGTTTGTAACTACAACTACTCAAGCATATATCGAATCATAGATATATGTGTATGGGAGCTTTATCTCAATCTGAACCGATTTCTTCGAAAATCCATAGCGAAAGTTCTTGTGCCAAAAAATGGCATGAGTAATGTGATGACAATCGTATAATAAATGAGTCCTATTCCTTCGTTACGTAATACATGGACAGGCAGACAGAGAGACTGATAGACGGACATAGTTAATCGAGTCACGAAGCAATGTTAAATAGGTTGATATATCAGCGAAAATAAAAAACCTTCCGAGATGAAAAAAATGGAATTTTTGTTTTTTTTTCTATAACGTGGAGGATTTATTCTTCTTTAAAAACGCAACTTTGACCATACTTATGTTTGTACAATCAAAGTTGCCAAATGTTAGCCAAAAATCTAGCTCTATTGTGTTTGGAAAGACAACAGAGGGAAAATATTGAAAAGGGAACGTGGTGCAATACTCGCTTATTGTGCTGCTATGTGGCTGCTGCAAAAGCAGAGCTTCTAGTTGGCAAGTGCAAACACATACGAACCGTTTAAAGTTACTGGCCTACATAGTAACCAAATCCCCTCCATCTTCTTCGTTGCTTTGCATCCAACTTGCTACTCAAATAAGTACGATTACCATTGTGTGGATTTCCTTTCCGATCGTTTATTGTTTCGTGAATATGTTTGCCCAATGCATAATTATTTGGAGTTCATGTGAACAAGATTGAACCTGGATCTATCGAAAATTGTTCAATGAATGTTGTTTGGATGAATATATGAATGGAAATGGTTGAGGCTGAGCCAAGTTGTTTAGCCCCGTTGGTGCCACCGATAAACTGGCAGCAACATTTGGGTAAGTCTTACTCGCTTTTGGCATATGTTAGCTGATTTATGGTGTTTGCTGTTATTAATGGTAATCCAATGGACTTCATTATTTTATGAGGAGAGTGAGGTGATTTTAAAACCTCGTTGCTTCTTTTTTTATATATGATGGGAATACCGCATTTATTTTAATGAAAAGGAAAGTAAGCAGCGCTAAGTGCAGCCTTGTTGTACCCTCCACCATAGGATATTAAGATCGTCATTCTGTTTGTAACTCACGAAATAGTGATCTGACACCCATAAACTTATATATATTTTTAACAGTCTTGACATTTAAAGTCTATTTAGTCATGTTCGTCCCTCTCTCGAAAGCACTGTTGGAAATTTCGGACAAATACTTCTTATTAGTGCAGCTCATTTGGGGTTGTAGTGGGCCAAATCGGTCCATTTACAGATATAGCTCCCATATAAACCAATCGCTCGATTTGACTTCTTGAGCCTCTAGACGGCGCAATTACTATACGGTTTAGCTGAAATTATGAACGTGATATATTTGTATGACTTCCAACTTACAAATGTCGCTAGCATTAGCAGGGGATAACCACTGCTGAAAGTTTTATGATGGTCTCGCCAGGATTTGAACCCAGGCGGTCAGCGTCATAGGCGAACATGCTAACCTCTTCGCTACGGTGGCCTCCGAAGTGGAAGTGAGTTTAACTTAAAATAACATTTTGTCATATAATGGTTAGAAGCTTTGTGGTACAGAGCTTATGAATCTGCTTTTCGATACCAAGGTCCTGAGTTCAAATCTCGAACCAGCAAAATGATTTTTAATTAGTTCGCTACTTTAAGGCATGATCGTAATGATACCATATAATGGATTGTTCGTACAATAAGTGTAACACTACTTTTGTTAATTACAGCGCGCAGTATGACGCTGAATGCCTGGGTTCGAATCCTGGCGAGAGCAACAAAGGAATTTTTTCCAGCGGCGGTTATCCACTCCTAATGGTGGCGATATTTGAAAGGTACTATGCCATGTTAAAACTTCTCCCAAAAGAGGTGTCCCACTGCGGCACGCCGTTCTGACTCGACTATAAAAAAGGATGCCCCCTATCATTGAAATTAAAATTTGAATCGGACGGCACTAAGTGCGAATATGTGAGAATTTTGCCCCAGTTCCTTATTGGAATGTTAATGGGCAAATTTAATGGGCAAATTCGTGACTCATGTGTCAAGCTTGTCACGGGATTCGGGAAAAATAAATAAAAGAGACAATGAAATATTAATCGTAGACTTATTTTCATACATAATAATCAAAAAGCCAAGAATTAAATGCGAATACATTACCAATTTTCTAAAGTGCCACTTTGAGCTTATTAATACCACACATTTAAAGAAAAACACAAACGATATCAAAATTTAAATTAAAATCTTATCGCTTATTTGCCACTTTAGCAAGTCAAGTGTTTTAATTGCGCCATCTCATTCCACGGGAGGATTTGAACGGCAACGACGACAAGTACTTATGCGGTAATTGAGCACTAATTTAGCATAACGTAATACATAGTAGTTATTCTATTACATAGAGTCATGTCTCAAAAGATACCATTAATAAAAACAACAACTAAAACTGTTTGTCTTGGCTGGCGTTTAAAAATAAAAATGGTCAAAATAAATGTGCCGCCGAGATCAAAAGTTCACATTTAAGGAAAGTATTTTAAACCGCATGCACTCTTCAGCTACTCGCTTCCAAAAATGTACATTCAAAAAAAAAAAAAAAAAAAAAAAAAAAAAAACAAGTAAAAAGGCGTTAAGTTCGGCCGGGCCGAACTTTGGATACCCACCACCTCGGATATATATGTGAACCACCTTTCTTCAAAATCCGGTGCAAAACTCATACCTTATGCCCCATAGCAGCTATATCAATATATGTTGCGATTTGGACCAAATACTAATAAGTAAACGTCAATGTTAAATTGTATATAACAAAATATTGGTCTTTTTAGTAGTTATATCTAAAAATAAACCGATCTGAACTATATACGACACGGATGTCGAAAAGCATAACATAAGTCAGTGTGTCAAATTTCAGTGCAATATGACAGCTATATGCGAATCTTGATCGATCTAGACCAAATTGCGGAAATATGTGGAGGGGCTTAACTTAACTCTTTGTCCCAAATTTTCGGCAACATCGGACAATAAATGCGCTTTTATGGCCCCAAAAAAAAACCTAGAGATCGGTCTATATGGCAGCTATACCCAAATCTGGACCGATCTGAGCCAAATTGACAGAGGATGTTGAAGGGCCTGACACAACTCACTGCCCCACATTTTCGCAAAATCGGATAATAAATGTGGCTTTTATGGGCCTAATATCCTAAATTGCAGGATTGGTCTATATGGCAGCTATATCCAAATCTGAACCGATCTGAGGCATATTGACAACTCACTTTCCCAAATTTCAGCAAAATCGGATACTAAATGTAGCTTTTATGGGAGGATCGGTCTATATGGCAGCTATATCCAAATCTGGACCGATCTGGGCCAAATTGACGAAGGATATTGAAGGGCTTAACACAACTCACTGTCCCAAATTTCAACAAAATCGGATAATAAAAGTGGCTTTTATGGGCCAAAGACCCTAAATTGGAGGATCGGTCTATATGGCAGCTATATTCAAATCTGGACTGATCTGAGCCATATTGACGGAGGATGTCGAAGGGCCTAACACAACTCACTGTCCCAAATTTCAGCAAAATCGGATAATAAATGTGGCTTTTATAGGCCTAAGACCCTAAATCGGACGATCGGTCTATATGGCAGCTATATCCAAATCTGGACCGATCTGGGCTTAACACAACTCACTGTCCCAAATTTCAACAAAATCGGATAATAAAAGTGGCTTTTATGGGCCAAAGACCCTAAATTGGAGGATCGGTCTATATGGCAGCTATATTCAAATCTGGACTGATCTGAGCCATATTGACGGAGGATGTCGAAGGGCCTAACACAACTCACTGTCCCAAATTTCAGCAAAATCGGATAATAAATGTGGCTTTTATTGGCCAAAGACCCTAAATCGGCGGATCGGTCTATATGGGGGCTATATCAAGATATAGTCCGATATAGCCCATCTTCGAACTTAATCTGCTTATGAACAAAAAAAGAATCTGTGCAAAGTTTCAACTCAATATCTCAATTTTTGAAGACTGAAGCGTGATTTCAACAGACAGACGGACGGACATGTCTAGATCGTCTTAGATATTTACGCTGATCAAGAATGTATATACTTTATAGGGTCGCAAATGGATATTTCGATGTGTTGCAAACGGAATGACAAAATGAATATACCCCCATCCTTCGGTGGTGGGTATAAAAAAACAAATAAAAAGGCATTAAGTTCGGCCCAGCCGAACTTTGGATACCTACCACCTCGGGTATATATGTAAACCCCATTTCGTCACAATCCGGTGAAAATTGGATAACTTAAGCACCCAAATTCAGCACGGACATTGTGTGGTCTAATATATAAGTCACTATTTAATTTTGTAGAACAAAATATTGGTCTTTATGGCAGATATATCCAATTATAAAAAGATCTGAACCATATTAAGGTCGGATATCGTGAGGCTCAGAAAAATTCACTGTTTCACATTTCAACGAAATCGGGTAATAAATAAAGCTTTTATGGGCTTCTGTCCCTTTATCGGCAGATCGGTCTATATGGCAGCTATATCTAAATATAGTCCGATAAGAACTATATTTAGGTCGGATGTTGGGAGATCTTAACCTACTCACTGTTTCAAATTTCAGCGAAATCGGGTAATAAATAAAGTTTTTATTGTCTTCAGACCCCTTATCGGCAGATCGGTCTATATGGCAGCTATATCTAAATATGGTCCGATTTGGCCCGTTCAAGAACTTAACCAGACATATCTGAGCCAAATTTCAGCTTAATATCTAAATTTTTGAAGGCTCTAAAGTGATTGCAACAGACGGACGGACAGACGGATAGACGAACATACGGACAGACACACGGACATCGTTAAATCATCATCGAATTTTACGACGATCCGAAATATGTATACTTTTTAGGTTCGGAAATTCATATTTCGATTTGTTGCAAACGGAATGACTAAATGAATATACCCCCTATCCTACGGTGGTGGGTATAAAAAGAGAATAAAAACTTACAAAAAATACATTAACCCAAAGATTCTTGTTAAAACCGGCAGCAGAATATTTCGCTTTCGATTGTTGACGGTTACAGTAAAACACATGCCGCCGCCCGTACAGAGTAGAGAGATATTAGTCAACCCACCAAACGACCGGTAATAATGTTGCCCCCTCCAAAAAAAAAAAAAAAAAAAAAAAAAACAGCAAACCTGCAGACAACAGTTGAAAACAAAAGCGTAAAACCGTGAAAACCATGACCTACTATTTGGCTGGCCGACTGGGTTGGAGGACAGGAGGGCTGACAGACCGACAGAGAGAAACTGTTGGAGTTGGCGGGTCGCTTGACTTGCTGCACTGACTTGACTGGGTGGTTGAACAATTTGCTTGCTAATTTTTGTCTCTTTATTGCTGCTATTCCCTCAGACATTTTGGGTTAATAAGTGGCGAGAAATTAAGCAAAAATCGAAAATCTAAGATAAATATTCGTATATTTCATAAAATATCAACACTATTGTAAACATCTTTATTTGAATTGTGTGTGTGTTTTAAGCAAGGAAAAAAAACACGGCTACATTAAAACGTCACACACCTTTTGCGGCAAATCAGCTCCATTAACCATATGAATGTTCCTTTGTGAGTCAGAAGAAAGTTCTGCAAGAAGAGTTTCTGGTACGAATTTTAAAAGTGAGAAGATGCCAGCAACATTTTTAAGGTAATGTAATCAAGTGTGGCATCAGGTTTCCGATACTGCCGACAATCGGGCCTTCACACCTTTTGTTCGCCATGAAAAAATTTAGCAACCACAGGTTTATCATAAACAGTGAAAGTAGAAATTCATGGAGTTAAATTCGAATAAATTATTGGCAAAATATCATCAAAGTTACTTCCAAAGTCATTACAGAGAAATAGCTAAATCAACTGAGGACGAGTAAAAGGTTAGGTTTGGTCATTGCTAGGGGATTCTCATTTATGGGCACAATGATCCTGGATCAAAATCCAACGCCCAACAGTCAAATGACTTTGGTTCAAGTAGATATTTTTACTTTTGTAGAACACCATGGTAAACACCCTGGAACTGTGAGGTCCAATCTGTGCGGTGTTCATCGCTGTCACGAGAAGCTTAAATGCGAGCTACCGGGGTTACGGATAGTGGAATGCTACATACAGAGTAGCTGCAACTGCAGTCACAAATAATTAGCCGTATCGTAGTTTTTATTTAAGGATAGTTTTTTTATACCTCCAACATAGTATGGGTGTATACTAATTTACCCATTCCGTTTGTAACATATCAAAATCTTTATCTAACACCATATAAAGTGTATATATTCTTGATCGCCATGACATTTTAATTAAGTTAGCCATGTCCGTCTGTCTCTCTATGGAAAGCTCAATAACTTTCAAAGGAGTGCAGACACTTGAAATTTTGCGTAGATACTTCCTATGAGTATAGGTTGGGTGGGATTGTATATGGACCATATCGGTCCATGTTTTGAAAAAGCATTACCCGATTTGGTCGAAATTTTGTACTATGATGTTTTCTATAACATTCAACAGATGTGCTAAGTATGGTTCGGATCTGTCTAAAATCTGATATATCTCTCATATAAACCAATCTCCCAATTATACTACTTGAACCTCTAGTGGCCGCAATTCTTATCCGATTTGACCGACATTTTGCACAACGACTGTTCCTATAAGCTACAACTAAATATCAAATGCCTAATAGGGTCTGAATCGGTCCATAACCTGATATAGCTCCCAATACAGACCAATCTTTTTCATTTTACTTCTTGAGCACCTATGGGGAGCAATTTTGCCTGAAATTCTGCAATATCCAAACCAAGTATGTCTTGAATTGGTTCATTACCTGATATATCTCAAACAGCATAGCAATTCTTTTACATTATCCTTAAATCTTTGCCCGGTATCTCTTTATGCCTATATCTTGTCAAATGCGATCTATGGCGAAGGGTATATAAGATTCGGCCTGGCAGAACTGACTTGTTATTGGTTTTTATACCCTCCACCACAGGATGGGGGTATACCAACTTTGTCATTCCGAACACATCAAATTCGGAATTCTTATCTGATTTGGCAAAAAATTTTGCATAAAGTGTTCTTTTTTTTTGACTTCAATTGACTGTGTGTGTGTGATCCCATTCGGTTCATAACCTCATATAGCTACCATATAAACCGATCTTTAGATTTGAATTCATGAGGCTCTAGCCATTCCAAGCATGGTCCAAATCGGTCCATAGCTCTATACAGATCCCATATAAACCGATCGCCGGACTTAACTTCTTGAGTCTCTACACAGAAAAAATAAATAAAAAACCAACTGCCAATTTTGTATGTGAAACTTTAAATTCTCAACGAATTTCAGCATTGAATCGAAGACATTCTTTATTACAGTACATAAGTAAGTCTCTACAAGAGACTTGACAGACAATATTATTGAAATTTTGTTGACTTTCAACAAATTCTTTATTTGAGGTAATTGTAAAAATAGGCGTACTACTATGCAAACACAGGTTCGAGTCCCCCGGTGGGCCAAAAAAAGAAGATTATGTCAGTAGGCCGGAGGATGCGTGCAAGATTACCAAACATGAGATCATGGGTTCTCAATACCAAAATTATTAAAATTTGTTTTTAAGGGTAATAGTAGAGAGTGACAGAGGTAAACACAGCGCGAGCCGAACGAAGAAAACAAAAACACCACCACGCGAAGCAAAACACATGCGTTGGCTGGAGAGATGTTTTTTTTTTGCCTTGCTTATGGATATATTTTTGTTCTTGTTGTTATATATTGGCTTGCAAAGTGTGCCTTTCAACAAAAAAATTTGTACTTTGGGTCGTTGAGATTCAAAATAAATTGTTGGAGGAAAATTAACAACTTTCGTAGTCGTTTTTCGACCAAATTTGTTGTTTTTCAAAATTATTTTTATCTGTGTAGAGGACACAATTACTATCCAATTTGGCTGAAATCATCAACGTGAGGATTTACTTGATATAGCTCCTATATATTTGAACAATTCTTTTAAAGAACTTGCGATCCATGGTGTAGGGTATGTAAGATGCAGCTTGGTCGAACTCAACGCTCTCTTATTTGTTATTTTTAAATATACTGTTTTGAATTTGTATACGAAGGATGGTTATTTATTTTGCCATTCCGTTTGCAAATATGTATATTCTTCCATATGTCCCGGTTGGCTTACATGGCCTTTGAGTATATTTTGACGAACGGCACCCAAACTAAACTTGTTTTTCAAATTCGCACTCAACTGCCATAGATTTTTTATTTGGGTTCTATATAGTGCCGGTAGTCCTTGAGTCTCATGTGTCGTGATTGGATGCTGGCTACATTTGTCAGGTATCTTGCCATGTTAAAATTTTCGCTACCAATTGGTTCGCTATGCGTTAAACCGTTCGGACTTGGCATAAAAAAAAGGTCACTTATCATGCAGCTAAAACTTTAATTGGGCTGCACTCATTGATATGAGAGAAGTATCCACTGTTCTTTAATAGAATGTTCGTGGGAAATTTATTATTTAGTAGTACTTGACATGCCGCATTTTCCTTTTCAACTTTATAGCTATGATAATTTCGTCTGTAAGCACCAGCCGTAATCTTAGCATGCTGTGGAAATAGCACCTGCGTCGAAATATCTCTCAATCCATTCGATACATATGTAATATTAGCTTAAGCGCAGCTTATTATAGGCTCTTGATGAAACATCATTCATATGCACTCCCTTGCATTGCTATTTTCTTCAATTATGACGTGTTAAAGGTCAGGCACAAACCACTTTTAAATAAAATTTTTGTGAAATTTTTTAAATCATTAGATTTTAACTTATATATTTTTTATACCCTCCACCATAGGATGGGGGGTATACTAATTTCGTCATTCTGTTTGTAACTACTCGAAATATTCTTCGGAGACCCCATAAAGTATATATACTCTTGATCGTCGCGACATTTTATGTCGATCTAGCCATGTCCGTCCGTCCGTCAGTCTGTCGAAAGCACGCTAACTTCCAAAGGAGTAAAGCTAGCCGCTTGAAATTTTGCACAAATACTTCTAATTAGTGTAGGTCGGTTGGTATTGTAAATGGGCTATATCGGTCCATGTTTTGATATAGCTGCCATATAAACCGATCTTGGGTCTTGACTTCGTGAGCCTCTACAGTGCGGAATTCTTATCCGATTCGAATGAAATTTTGCACAACGTGTTTTGTTATGACATTCAACAACTGTGCCGAGTATGGTTCAAATCGGTCCATAACCTGATATAGCTGCCATATAAACCGATCTTGGGTCTTGACTTTTTGAGCCTCTAGAGTGTGCAATTTTTATCCGCCTGGAATGAAATTTTGCACGACGTGTTTTGTTATGATATTCAACAAATGAGCCGAGTATGGTTCAAATCGGTCCATAACCTGATATAGCTGTCATAAAAACCGATCTTGGGTCTTGACTTCTTGAGCCTCTAGAGTGCGCAATTCTTATCCGATTGGACTGAAATTTTACACGACGTGTTTTGTTATGATATCCAACAACTGTGCCAAGTATTGTTTAAATCGGTCTATAACCTGATATAGCTGTCATATAAACCGATCTTGGGTCTTGACTTCTTGAGCTTCCAGAGGGCGCAATTCTTACCCGATTAGAATGAAATTTCGCACGAAGCATTTTATTATAATATCCAACAACTGTGCCAATTATGGCTCAAATCGGTTTATAACCTGATATAGCTGCCATATAAACCGATCTGGGATCTTGACTTCTTGAGCCTCTACAGGTCGCAATTATTATCCGATTTGCCTAAAATTTTGTACGACGGATCCTCTCATGACCATCAACATACGTGTTTATTAAGGTCTGAATCGGTCTATAGCCTGATACAGCTCCCATATGAATCGATCTCCCTATTTTACTTCTTGAGCCCCTAAAGGGCGCAATTCTTATTCGAATTAGCTTACATTTTACACAGGTCTCCAACATATAATTTAATTGTGGTCCAAGCCGGACCATATCTTGATATCGCTCTTATAGAAGAGCAAATCTTTTCTTATATCCTTTTTTGCCTAAGAAGAGATGCCGGGAAAAGAACTCGACAAATGCGATCCATGGTGGAGGGTATATAAGATTCGGCCCGGCCGAACTTTGCACGCTTTTACTTGTTTAACTTAAATAAAAACTCATATCCCTGATATGAGATTGTTAAAAAGTCACCACCCCAACGTACAGCCATGTCAGTAACAAGTGGAATGATAAATGAGCTCTTTCATTCATTTTGATGTGAACATTGTTTAAGTTGTCCAAAATGGTCCCGTTTCATACCGGAGTCTTTTTAGCTCTCTTGTTTATCCAAATCTTAATTGTATCATAAAAATTCCTTATAAAGAAATGATGCTCAGGGAAACATAATATGCGGTTGGTATGGAACGTCCGTACATCACTGCCAAGATGATACAGCGTTGCACAGTGTTACCAAATCAAAAAATCTTGGATACAGTTCTGAATAATTAACAAAATGAATTATATATCACGGATAAAAGCCAAAAAAAAAAAATAAATTGATGTTTGTTGAAAAATATCGTGTTACTTTGAGGAGCTATAACAACTAAAAGCGTTCAAATACGATCCTCCACCATGGATCGTATTTGTCGAGCTCTTGCCACGGTATCTCTTTTTAGGAAAACAAAAGACAAAAGAAAATAATTGCTATGTTATTGGAACAATATGAAGTTATGGTTCATTTCGGACCATAATTGAACTGAATATTGGAGACCATATTAGAAGTCATTTTGTAAAATTTTACCCAAATCTAGTAAGAATTGCGCACTTTAGGGGCTGAAGTATTAAAATAGGGAGATCGGTTTATAGGGGAGCTGTATTAGGCTATAAACCGATTCATGCCATATTCGACACGTATGTTAAAGGTCATGAGAGAATCCGTTGTACAAAATTTCTGCCGAATCGGATAATACTTGCGCCCTTTAAAGGCTCAAGAAATCAAGATCCCATATCGGTTTATATGGCAGCTATATCAAGTTATGAACCCATTTAAACCATACTTGGCACAGTTGTTGGATATCATAACAAAATACTTCGTGCAAAAATTCATTCAAACCGGATAAGAATTGCGCCCTCTAGAGGCTCAAGAAGTCATGACCCAAGATCGGTTTATATGGCTGCTATATCAAAACATAGACCAATTTGGCCTATTTAGAATTCCAACCGACCTACACCTATAAGAAGTATTTGTGCCAAATTTTAAGCGGGTAGCTCTACTCCTTTAAAAGTTAGCGTGCTTTCGACAGACAGACGGCCGGACATGGCTAGTTCGACTTAAAATGTCACGACGATCAAGAATATATATACTTTATGGGGTCTTAGATGCATATTTCGATGTGTTACAAATAGAATGACGAAATTAGTATACCCCCTTCCTATGGTGGAGGGTATAAAAAGAGAATAACACCTACTGGTAGAAAAAAAGTTATGAAGAAAATATTGATGTTACGTTTTTTACAAAAAAATGGTAAATTTTGATGTTTTCGTAAATTTCAGATTCTGAAGCGAATAACATTTAATAGGAAGGGACAATAAGCACAATTTTCATACCCACCACCTTAGGATAGGGGATATATACATTTAGTCATTCCATTAGCAACACATCGAAATATCCATTTCCGACCCTACAAAATATATATATTTCGGATCGTCGAAAAATTCAAAGGCGATTTAACGATGTCTGTGTATCCACCAGTTATAATCACGCGCCCGTCTATAAAAATTGAGATATTGAGACGAAATTTTGCACAGATTCGTATTTCTTGTATACACAGGTTAAATTCTTGGTTGGGTCAAATCCGACTATATTTGGATATAGTCGCCATATAGATCGATCTGGCAATTTAAGATCCTAAGCCCGTAAAAGCCGACACAGATATGGTTAAGATCGGACCATATTTAGAAATAGCTGTCATATAGACCGATCGATCTTAAGCCCATAAAACCGCAATTATTATCTGACTTCGCTGAAATTGTGAGTTGATTAAAGCCTCCCGATATCTAACTCAAATGTGGTTCAGACCAGTCTATATTCAGGCATAGCTACCATATAGACCAATCTGGCGATTAAGGGTCTTGAGCCTATCGATTTCGTTAAAACTGTTATTTGTATAAGAGTTCTGTGGACCTAAATCAAATATGATCCAGACCAGCCCTCATTTGCATATTACTATGGAAGTGGTAGTGGAGTTGTTATAAAAGAGGATGGTTAATTTATCCATGATGTTGGGTATCCAAAGTCCGGCACGACCGAACTTAACACGTTTTTACTTGTTTTGAATACTCGTAGAATTTTGTAACATTTCTAACGATGTAAAGTTTCAGCGGGTTCGCAAATAGTTTCACAATTTCGGAACTACCGACGATAAATTAACTAAAAATTTAAAAAAAAAAAATTCTTAAAAGTTCGCTATTTCATAAACCGTTACGAGTGTTTTTTGCAAGCAATTCAAAATTTAACAGGCTTGAGGTGACTAATTTCAAGCCCCATGGATCAGCCTCTGGACCCACTAGGATCCCCAAATTTTGCATATTTATTGGAAAACACCTCCACATTGACTTTGTTAAGTTTTGTGTCCAGGTCGTCCCGTCCCCGTTCAAAAGTTCCATTATTAATACCAAGATTTTACGATTTGGGAAGACTGTGCGTTATCGTTTTGTATTTAGCCTATGTTAGTTAGTACTGGTGATCACCCCAATACAACAAGTTGCACATCCACTTTCATTTTTCATTTAAAATTGGAGAGCTAAGAAAAAACCGACAACTGAACTGAAAATTTATAAACAAATAAACAAACTCCCATGCCGGACGCAATAATCATAATCACTGGCATCGGTGTGGCGGCATTGCCATAGTCATCATCAGTAGCGGCTGGTGGTCGGTACCATGTGGCATGGTCACCGTTGTTCATCACCAGCAAAGAGTCACACCAGCAAAGAGTCACACCAGCATCTTAACCGGCACCATACGAAACCAATTCACCGGACAGCAATACCTTGTTGATGCTATTGAAATGATTACGGTCATTTCTCCAAAATTCTTTATTTCCTTCTTTTTTATGGAATTTGTTGCATTTACATTGAGAAAAGAATATATTTTGCATTGAGACGCAAACAGACGCAAAACTTTTTGCGGATTAGTTACAATTAACAAGCTTAGAAATATAAAATAATGCCCATTTTATGACGTGGACCACCAACGTGTGGTCTCTGTTTGGTTACAGTAGTGCAATTTTGTATGAGCTACACCATAAAAAGTGGAGTATAGTAACTTCATCATTCCGCTTGTAACATCTCGAGATATTGGTCTAAGACCCCATAAAAATGGTGCAATCATCATGACATTATGATCCAACTATTTGCCAACATCTGTTCGTCTGTCGAAAGTATGCTAAATTCGGAAGTAGTAAAGCTGCACTTGCTCCTACTATAGGAGGCAGGCGCTGTTTACAAAGTTTTGGCCTGAGATACGATAAGTTTCTACCAAACTCCCTATCGTCCTTAAAGGAGTGAGATTGAGGCCTCTGCATCTCGTAGGCATACATCAAATCAGAATTGTCAGATAAGGGAAACAGCCAATTTTTTTTCAGAGATTTTAAAGGGAAAATATAAAAAGCATGGCTCAAAATCAAATTTTCCTCAGTATACGAATTTTCCTAATGTTTAATGTTGGCCGATACTCTTGGATTAGTCTATTCACCTACTCTAATATTTAAATATACTTGCCATATAGACCGATCTGCCGATTGAGGGTCTTAAGCCCATAAAAGACGCAATTGTTATCCGATTTCCCTGAAATAGTGAGTTGATTAAAGCCTCCCGATATCCGACTCAAATATGGTTCAGATCAGTCTATAATTTTCCTTATATTTAATGTTGGCCAATACTCATGGATTAGCCTATTCACCTACACTAGTGTTTTCTGCAGAAATGCATCCCCCGAATTTATTTGGAAGATGAGAAATTGTATGTGAATACGATAGACATATAAAGAGGGGTGCCATCGTACTAAAGCTGGACATAGTTACAACAATTGCATTACGACTTCGAGAGTTGATTAAAGCCCCTAGCTCTTCGCTCTTCTGATCCCGCTAACACAGCCTCGTGGCATCTGTCCACGACCGCCATCCTATGATTTAATGTCATATCCATATAGTGAATGAATCACGTCTCATCCAGTCCTCAGGTCTTCGACAAGAACTTAAGTCTGACCCGATAACGCCTATATTTAAATGAAGAAAGAGAGAGGCTAGAATCCTGAAATTTTGCAGGAATGTTGGTCTTGGGTCCTAGACGCGAGATAAAAAAGGATTTTACGAAATTCGTACATTAAAAAATACCATTAAGTTTAAAATCGCTGAACCCAGCAAATTGTTGTTGCTTGTTACTTAATTAAACCAAGTATTTGTATGAATGCAATGTCATAGTATGAGAGCAGCCAAGAGGTGAGAATAAGAGAACAGCTAGATGAGCGTGGCATTGGGCATGTGAAAAGAGATCATTAGAGATGGGCGATGGGTAAATACCCAAAAGATATTTACCCGGTAAATTGGTTAAATACCTGGGTATTTACCCATTTATAGCCAAAAGCTGGGTATTTATAATTTTGCAGATATTTTGGGTATAAAAATATTTGTCAAACAATTTTTAATGATTTCGTATTCTTTGTATATAAACCTGATCTTCTGATCTCATAAAATCGGATTTACTTATATATAGCCGCTATATAGACCGATCTTCAGAGTTTAAGTCTTGAGACAATAAATTGGTAATTTTTCATCCGATTTCGATAAAATTTAGCACAGTGAGTTCTGGTAGACCCCGTGCAAAATTACAGCCAAATCGGACAGGAATTGCGCCTTCTAAAAGCTCAAGAAGTCAAGACCCAAGATCGGTTTATATAGCAGCTATATCAGGTTATGGACCGATTTAAACCATACTTAGCAAAGTTGTTGGAAGTCATATGAAAACACTATGTTCAAACTTTCAATCAAATCGGACGAGAATTCCGCCCTCTAGAGGCTCAAGAAGTCAAGACCCAATATCGGTTTATATAGCAGCGATTTTGCCCATATACAATCCCAATATTTGTGCAAAATTTCAAGCGGCTAGCCCTATTCCTTCAAAAGTTAGCGTGCTTTCGACAGACAGACAGACGAAGGGATGGACGGACAGACGGACGGACGGACAGAAGGACGGACGGACAGACGGACGGACGGACAGACGGACGGACAGACGGACGGACGGACGGACAGACGGACGGACAGACGGACGGACGGACAGACGGGCGGACGGACAGACAGACGGACGGACATGGCTAGTTCGACTTAAAATGTCACGACGATTAAGAATATATATACTTTATGGGGTCTTGGACGCATATTTCGAGATGTTACAAACAGAATGACGAAATTAGTATACCCCCATCCTATGGTGGAGGGTATAAAAAGATATGCGGTTCTTAACTATTTTGCTCAGTTACGGTATTTTATTGTTTGGCCCTATTAGAATTGTGTGTGGCCCAGGCCCTAGGTGTTGTTTGACATGGAGGTTAGTCGATTGCTTAAGCTTCAGCTAAAGACTTCAAGACCGTCATATGCAATGTAGTGGGTGTATGTAAAGATCTCGGTTGAGGTTAAAAGTATCTCAGTTATAAACGATATTGTAACTATTTTATTGAAGGAAATAGTTAAAGAATATTTTAAAGAAAGTAATGGCTTTAAGAAGATTTTTAACAGCGATGGAGGGTGCAATACTTTTTTTTAATTTAAGTGATGGGAATAAATCTTTATTTTTATAAAAAAATCAAATTGATTTTATGCATATGTCCTATAATATCACAATTGCGTTTTGAGTGAGGTTGCCCCTCCCCGAAAAAACACAAGCGAGAAAGTAGTGTAATCATGGGCCTCAAACGAAAGGTGGAACGTATCGGAAATCGAAATATTCCGGGGGTCATTTCTACCGTAGAATCCTCCTGATCATGAATGGTTTCGGGAGGTTAGTAGAAAGGTAAATTTCGGGCGTCGGGCAGTACTAAAAATTGCAAACTAATACGAAATGGCTGAACAAAGGCTGACTTCCAAAATAAATCTATGTAATGTTTGGATACCATTCTATTGCGGTATTTAAATTTTGTACGTATGCAAAGTACAGAAACAAAGCCACTCTGGGGGGGCTAAATCAGACAAGTTCTCAAAGTAATGAGAACTTAAAGCGAAACTCCTTCTGACTGATATTGCGGAAGGTTTTCTGTAGTCTCTTATTCTTCGATGTTCTCACAGCTTCTGCAAAAGTCGTTACTGGCAACCTTCAGTGACCTGTCATGACTGACACAATGACTGAGACGTCTGCTCCAGCCAGTGACAGCAAAGCGGAAGACCTCTTCAAGTCTAGATTAGGCCTTATTGTTTTGGAATACTCACAATACCCTCTTTGTATTGTATCATCTATCATCACCGATTCCAGATTTCCTGGAATGTGCAAGGTAGTTCCTAGTCTCGCAAGCTAGTCCGATTTACAATTCCCTGGGATATGTTTGGGACCCGGCACCTAGAACATGTAAATTTTGAAGTGTTTAGGCATTTTGAACTGTTTAGCCATCTAAATGCTAAATTGGTACAATCTTCAAGAAGAAGAATATTTTACACATGCACACCAAGCTGAAATTAAGCGATAAATAATTTTTAAAAAGTCTGCTTGGAGCTCGCTTAAATTTTGCTATGAGGGCAACTCAATACTCAACACAATGAAGCCAATAGTGGACATCATGATAAGGAGGATGATACCGAATGTCAAGTTGAGATAGGCGGAGACCATTCGGACGATACCTATCGAATGTCAAGGAGAGATACGCGGAGACCATATTCAGAAAAGATACGTAGAAATATAATGCATTATAAATCGGATAGTTATGGCCCCATATAAGTGCGCCTTATATGGGGCCATAAGGATGTGTATGGCTCTAAGATAACTCATTGTACTAAATTTAATCGAAATCGGATATCAAATGCGGTTTTATAGGGTCAAGAACATAAACCGGGATATCAGTGTAAATACCAGCCGTGAACGATCGATCGTTATTAAAAACTATTCTTCTTAGAAAACTAATTCATATACTTGTCATTTATTTCCATTTGTAATAAATACACTTTACTGTTCTAGCCAAATTTTATGTATTTCTCTTTGTGTCCTAGCAAGGCCTTGGTGTTCAGTATATCATCTAAATTTGTTGTTGGGCCATCACCGTGTTCCCTTGAGTCAAACTAAAGTACCCTTCAAATTTTTTGGTAGAAGACATTTCGATTGAAGAAGTAACAAGAAGATCACATAGTAATGAAAAATGTACTGTAAGATGAAAAAGACCTGGCCTGGCCCTGGGATCCATTTAAGGGTTAATGTGCAATCAACGCAACTTACGTAAGTATTTTGATTCTGCATGGCTTGGGTATGATTTAGGATAGTTTAATTTAGCCTTACAAGAATTACATCTTCAATGAATTCAACAACCACGACTTTCTTGCTTTGGGGCACCATCTTTCACACCTTTTCGAATAGTGTGGTGCTAATTGGAAAGCTTCCCCTTATTTCGTGTGAAAACAAATAAACAAGTACCTATCGTAAGCATAGCGTGACCAATTTATGAACCCCCCACACGAACGAACAAAAATAGTAGATCAAAACAATAATGAAAATTTTATTTTATCATTAGCATATATTTTTTAATTTTCACCAGACACCTCAACATTGTATCCGAATGAAACTGAAATTTTGCTTGAACAATGGTGATTAAAAATCGTTTGAGATGCTTTTATTGCAGTAGAAACAGATTTCGATTTTACCCATTGGTTCTTGTGGCCTGTTTAAATGTTCACTTTCTGAACCCATACCTACCGGGATTTGATTTTGATACCAAATACCGGACTATGGACATCTGACATAGTTTCTCAACAATATTAATCATTTAACAAATGAATGGTTTAGTACTTGCTGTATGACGACAGTATATTCGTTATCTTTGCTGCTTGAACATACCAATATGTTTCTTACATTTCTAGCATGTTATAACTTTGCCCCAAGATTTCAAGCGAAAACGAAACTGAAGCGATGCTTACTGTGAATCGATACAAGTTGAATTCATGTCTGATTTTCTGTGTACTGCCTAAAGATAGTGATGGTTCAATTATTTCCCAAACACGAAGATATATTGAAATGACCAATAATCTGCAGCAATTTGTGGAGATCATTTTATTTAAGCCACTAATTTATAACCCTCATATTTTCGTCGTCTCGATTCAAAGTCATAAAACCCCTTCATGGCATTTTGTTGTCTTTATGAGTAAAAGACTGTAATTAGTGTCTTATGATTTTTTTTGCTTGTTGAATCCACATTTTAAAGGATTTGGCCACTTTTTGCCCTGCCTTAAGGCAACTAACTGACATATAGGATACATTGAAATCAAATCCAGTGGTTGCAGATTTATTGAAGTCTTGGTCCATTTTCTTGAAAGAATTACTTAACATTTTTCAACTTAAATAAGGATTCATTCATTATCAGAAGGCAATTTATAAATTAAAAGTTGAATTTTGCCCAATATTTTAAGGATGCAATTTATCTCGAGTGAGCTTGGTTAAAAAATATTGCTAAATGTAGCCTGTATAATGTTTCACATTGAACATCGTATATCTTGCGATGAGAACTAAAACTGTATTCATCAACTTGAAGGCCATAGAAAAGCACATTCCCATTTTTAAAGAGAGGTATGCTTCAATTGGATTGTTGTTTGGTTGGGGACTATTTCGAAATGTGAAGAAAATTTCTGTAAAAGTTTTTTCAGTCATTGGTAACTAGAACTGCCATATGATAGCAGATTTGGTAGGAAGTGTGGCAAACCCCTAAAAAACAAATCGGAACGGAAGGCTACATCAAAGAGTCGACCGACTTTAAAATTTTTTTGTAGTGTCTTCAAAATACCTATTATGCAGTGTTACCGTTATATGTGGCTATATCAAAACATTGACCGATATGGTCCAAATTGATCCTCCGTATGCAGAATAACCTACTGGCTCATTTTCAATGCTAATATTTAAAATGTCTATTTTCCCATGAACATTCGTTTAAGCAATGAGGGCTACTTTTCTCATATCACAGCAGCCGAAATAAGTTTTTAGCTCAATAGTAAGGAACGACTGTACAAAATAAATCCCAATGAAATAACCCCAAAAGATAAAGTGAAAGTAGCCACAAAAAATCCATACATTTTGGGTTTTATTGCGCAGTGAAATAAGTCCAATAATTTCTGGAAATAGTTTCATAATTTTAGGGACTTATTTCATTTTTGTCCATAAAATAAAAAAAGTCCCAAATCTTGCGACATACTTAATTTTTGCACTTGGAATCATTTCAAATCGCCAAATCCAAATCGGATAAGAATTACGCCTCCTAAAAGCTCAAGAATTCAAGACCCAAGATCGGTTTATATGGCAGCTATATCATGTTATGAACCGATTTGAACCATAATAAGCACAGTTGTCGGAAGTGATATCAAAACACTACGTGCAAAAATTCAGTCAAATCAGACGAGAATTGCGCCCTCTAGAGGCTCAAGATGCCAAGACCCAAGATCGGTTTATATGGCAGCTATGTCAAAACTTAAACTGATTTGGCCCATTTACTATTCCAACCGCCCTACACAAATAGTATTTGTGTAAAATTTCAAGCGCCTATCTTTACTCCTTCAAAGGTAGCGTGTTTTCGACAGACAGACGGACGGACATGTCTAGTTCGACTTAAAATGTTACGACGATCAAGAATATATATATTTATGGGGTCTTAGATGCATATTTCGAGATGTTACAAACAGAATGACGAAATTAGTACACCCCCATCCTATGGTGGAGGGTATAAAAAGGATTTTTCAAAAAATAATATTTGCGCAGTCATCTATGAAGTAAAATGAGAATCCATAAACGATCAAAATTTGAAACACATGGTCATGTCTGTAAGTAAGTAGGGAATTTAATTTAAAGACAGGATCTTTATTTTTAAATTTGATTCTTTGGCTCGTTTTCATTGCTAAACAAGGAAAAATCTTAACTGTAGGTCCAACTTTTTTTTCAGTGTGATGTAGCTCCAATAGCATAGCAATTCCTATCCATTATCTTATGTTTGCCTATAAAAAGATACCGAGGAAAGAACTACATAAATGCGATCCATGCTGGAGGATATATAAGATTCGGCACGACCCAACTTAGCACGCTATACTTCCAACTATAATCAAAATTTGGCCAAACCCAACAACAATAACCCGAGTTTTTGTTTGGATTATTAAAAAAAAATCAATTTAGATTATGATTGAGGCTTGCAGGGCCTCATTTGGTAGAGTAAGGTGGTCGTATTATGTGTATATGGAGGTAATGTCGATTATGGTCCTATGACATTGTTATGTAGTCCAAATGTTGAAGCGCATAAGTCAACTTAACGTAGCAAACTGGGCAAACATTGAAGACTCTGGGAGCCAAAAAAGACCAATACTGTAAATGACGAACTACAATATTTTTAAATTTTGCTCTGTTGGATTAGTGCCTTCACCCTAACTTGGAATGTTAAATCGCTAAGGTTATCTTCTGCACTATTTTATTATTACATCAAATTATGTGTTTGTTGGGCAAGATGTATTAAGCCAATCGTTTCATTTCAAAAGGCTCCTACAATATTTAGGAATTTAAAGACTAAAAACTTCAACACACATTTTAGGTATTTTTGTAGTTTCATTAAAAACAAAAAAACAACGACATTTCTCATGAATTAGCACAGCAAAAACATAAAAGGTATTATGAAATAACTCTCGTACATTGTTACTTCCTTAAAGCCTTCGTTTCGTGTATTAGATAACGACAACTTCATAAAGTTTGGCTAAAAACTCATCTTCGCATCAGCCCAGTACTTGTATTTTTTACAGGTTTAGCAAGTAAGTTAAGTGTCAGATTTGTTTTTGTCTTGCTTTGGTAAATAACAATTTCCCGCTTGGCGTTTCAAACCAACAAAACAACACAAATCGTGACTTTTATGACATTTTCCAATTTATCACAAATAGTGTTTCTTTTTGTAGCCACCACCATTGTGTAGGGGTATACTAATCTAATCATTTCGTTTGTAACATCTGGTTATTTAACTTAGACAACTAAAAATATATGCTTTATTGATCATGCTAACATTTAAAGATAGTGTTACCATGTCCGTGATCGCCCCGGCCGACCCCAAGATTTAACATCTTAAGCCCCAACATTTTTTAAAGTTTTATGATTTGGTTGCGATATAATGTGTTAATACTAATATTAAGGACCTCAAATACGGGATCATAATCATTGCGGAGTCTATTTAGCTGCTGCTATCTGTCCATATATATTTCATTATCATACGACCATATTCAATTTAACACTGACATCTATCGAAATGGGAAGAACTCGATTCAGACCCCACATACTCGTACATATACGTTTGTTTCATTTGCTTTTATATTAAAATGTTCGGTTGATAAATGTCCCTATTAACCGATCGCCACAAAATTTGGTGCCAAACAATCCTTGAAGCTTTGAATATTTTTAAAGAATTTCACGGAGACCGATTCAGATATATGTAAAGCTTTTACATATGTATGTGTAAAAGCTGGATTGCTTGTATCATCGTGATCGCCTCCAAAAGACTTCATCGCTGAAGCTTCTTCATTCATTTTGACAATTTGACCCAGCCAACGCAACCGTAGTATTTTCATTCGTTTAACTATATTAACGTCGTCATTCAGCTCATACAGTTCGTGGATCATACGATGACGATACTCTCCATCAATGCAAACTGGTCCATAAATTTTACGAAAAATCTTTCACTCAAACACTCCAAGCACTGCCTCGTCGGCTAGGAATCATATATTTAACAACACTTGTCTAGTAAAGTGTAGTATTCATCAGTTGACAGGTGGGTTTGTTTCTAAACTGCTTACTTAATCCCAAGTAGCATCTGTAGCATCTTCGCTTTATTTCAAAACCATCGTGGAGGTGAGGTAAGGATTCGTTAGCTCGACTGCTTCGAATCAGTTATACCAACACCATGGACCGCATTTGTCAATTCCTTGATGTCTTTGTTAGGTCGGATCAGAATTGTGTCCTTTAGGTGAGCAAGATCTGTTGGAAGCTACATAAGGTTATAGGCCAATTCGGAATTTTCTTGGTATGGATGGTGGAACTTATAATAGCATATATCGTGTGTTACCAATGGATTTTGAAATTTCCATTATTTCTATATAAATCTGAAGTGATTTTCACTAAAATCCAGAAATATTGTGGCAGTTGGAGAAAATAACTTATAAAGGCAATAGAAGTGAAAAATCTAAATCTGAAACGAAAAAATGTCTCGTGCAAAATTTCGTGTAGATCAATAAACAAATGAAAATGTTATTGCAATATAAGGCCGGTCTAACATTGAGAGAGTTGAGTTGAGCTGTGTCGTAGTATGCGATAAATATTTTGTTTAATTATTTCTGATTTTGTATTTAAAACATTTAATATTTTTAGTTAAAAAAGCATAACCAGAAGTTTGCAAAAACTACAGTCATTTTGTTGCTAACACAACAGTTATGCCTGCATTCTCTATTTTAGCATACAAAAACTACTGTTAAAAAAAATGTTTCTATTTTCAATAAAAAATTTCATTCAGTATAGGTATCAGGTTTAATACCGATTTGTATCAAACCTAGCAGGGAAGGTGTATGTTTAGGTTGAATGGGTTGTCCACGCCGAAAGGTGAGTGCTCATTGTAACACCCTAGTAAGAAAAACAAGAAAAGGATAAGGGAGAACTTGGACACGGCTACTGCTAAATTTTTGAGACAATGGATGCTGGAGGTAGGTTGTGTAGGGTCGCAGACTAAAAGCCGCCGAAACTGATGAGAGGTTCTTCGCTTCTCGGGAGTGTGGAGTTTGAGGCGGATGTTGGGTTCGAATAGGATGAGACCTCCGTCTTCACTGACGGCTCCAGGATGGAGTCAGGGACGGAATTGCTGGTTTACTCGGAGACACTCGACATTGGTATGTCAGTTAGACTACCGGACGAGTGCACGATATTTCAGGCAGATGTCTGTGCCATTATGTTGGCCGTAAAGGAGATATGGAGGATGCACTTATCACCTTCGAAACTCAAGATATATGTGGATAGTATGGCCGTGGAGGGTTTGTGGCCTTGAACGAACTCCTGATTCATGACGCTGTGTTTGGCCTGTGTTCCCGGACACATCGGTGTTCTGAGAAAAGATAAGGCGGATAAGCATACCAGAAGGGCAGACTTGTGTCGTACTATTGAACAGAGTAGAGGAGACGGCCAGTGCGGTGACGAGATGGAAGTCTGTGGATGGATGTCGAATTGCCAATACACTCTGCCCTACTTTTGACCAGAAGAGAACGAAGGCTGGCCCTATATAAAGGTCTAATAATAACATTTCTAAGAAAGTAAAAAATAATGTATCCAAAACACGTTAAATGAAACATTTGAAGTAGTAGTAGTAAACCGATTGCTTATCCATACTTAAAAACCGATTTTCAAAAACCGAAATGATCGCACTTTGCGCACAATCTAATATGGTGAAGGGAATTAAAATATAATTATCAAATTAAGCTTTTTTTTTAAATTACCATTTGAAATTATATCAATTAATAAAATATTTCAATCCACTTATTGTTTGAGCCTCAAAATTGCTGATGGGTAATAAAAGGTCGACTCCGCCCTAGTATTACCTCTTTCTTTACAGTTATTTTTTGTTCTTTTTTTCGTTATGTGTTTTTATTTATCGTTATTGTTGACTATTTTTATTAGCTTCAATTTGCCTCACCCAGAGAAATTTGTTAGTACGTAGGCATATCTAATCTGTTGACAATAACAACACAAAATTTGCTAAAAACAAAAAGGCAATAGTTTTTTGTGAAGCAAAAATTTTAATGTAATATGATATTTTTAGCAAAATTAATGTTAACAAGAAAAAAAGGCATTAGGTTCGGTCCGGCCAAATTACTGCGAAATCGAACAATAAACACCCCTTTTATGGACCTAAAAACCTAAATAGAGAGATCAGTCTATATGGCAGCTATATTCAAATCTGAACCGATCTGAGCATTCAAACGAGGATGTAAACAGACAATAATTGCGCCTTCTATGGACCCAAAACTTTAAATCGAGAAATCGGGTTATATGTCAGCTAAATTCAATTCTGAATAGATCTGGGCCAAATTCAACAAGGATGTCGAGAGGCCTTACACAACTCACTGTCTTAAATTTCAGCGACATCGGATAATAAATGTGGCTTTAATGGGCCTAAGACCTTAAATTGGCAGATCGATTTACATGAAGGCTTAAGCATGATAAAGTTCGATGTAGCCCATCTTCGAATTTATCCTGCTTATGGACAAGAAAAGAATCTGTGTACATTTTCAGCTTAATATTTCTATTTTTAAAGACTGTAGGGTGATTTCAACAGACAGACGGACGGACATGGCTAGATCGTCTTAGATTTTTACGATGATCAAGAATATATATACTTTATAGGGTCGGAAATGGATATTTCGATGTGTTGCAAACGCAATGACAAAATTAAAACTCTCATCCTTCGGTGGTGGGAGTACAAAACATTAAACTTATCGGAAGTTTTCCGTTTATTGCGTTAAAATTTTACAATATAACAGTTGTATTTATCCTAATATACAGAAATATTGGGTTGCCCAAAAAGTAAAAAAAAGTTTTAAAAAAAAATTAAATGCATTTTTAATAAAACTTAAAATTAACTTTAATCAAATATGTAATTGCCATTTTGTTCGATAACCTTTTGCCATCTTCCTGGCAAATTTAGTTTTCCACGCTCATAGAACTTCTGGCCTTTATCTGCAAAAAACTGAACCAAGTGCGATTTTATAGGCTCCTAATTGCCGAAAGTTTTACCATTTAAGGAGTTCTGCAAAGATCGAAATAAATGGTAGTCTGATGGTGCAAGGTCAGGGCTATATGGTGGATGCATCAAAAGTTCCCAGCCAAGCTCACTCAGTTTTTGGCGAGTGACCAAAGATGTGTGCGGTCTAGCGTTGTCCTGCTGGAATATGACACCTTTACGATTGACCAATTCTGGTCGCTTCTCCTTGATGGCTGTATTCAATTTGTCCAATTGTTGACAGTAAACATCCGAATTAATCGTTTGGTTCCTTGGAAGCAGCTCAAAATATACCACACCCTTCCAATCCCACCAAACAGACAGCATAACCTTCTTTTGGTGGATATCAGCCTTTGAAGTGGTTTGAGCTGGTTCACCATGCTTGGACCATGATCGTTTTCGACTAACGTTGTTGTAAACAATCCATTTTTTATCTCCAGTTATGATTCGTTTTAAAAACGGATCGAATTCATTGCGTTTAAGGTGCATATCACAAGCGTTGATTCGGTTTGTTAAATGAATTTCTTTCAATACATGTGGTACCCATATTAAAATTGACGCCAAACAAACAAATGTAAACAAAACTTCGTGCACTTTTTTTCTAAAGCAAGCTAAAAGTAATAGCTGATAACTGACAGAAGAAAGAATGCAATTACAGAGTCACAAGCCGTTGAAAAAATTTGTGAACGCCGACTATATTACAACTACATTACCGACAATTTCTTTTTGGGCAACCCAATAGATCAAATTGGTTGTAAATAAATGTAATTAAAAAAAAAAAACTATTTTGTTTTTATACCCTACATCAAAGTTTATTATGAATTAGTGAATTTGTTTGTAACACCCATTGCCAAGAACATAGATTGACTGAGAATCACTTTCTGATTAGATTTAGTCCGTCTGTTTGTCATATTAATTGGTGTACAAAGTACAGGTCGCAATTTTCGTTCGATCGTCTTTAAATTTGGCACAGACTTTTTTTTGGCCCAGAGTCGAAACCTATTGGAACTGGAAAAAATCGATTCAGATTTGGATCTATCCATATAAATATTCTACCGTTTTGGATTAACACAACAATTAGGTATTAGGTCAGATTTGGACATATCCATATAAATGTTCGACTGATTTGGAAAAATACAGCAGGTTGGTCTTTTGTAAATCGGTTTCAGGAAATTTGGCATATAGCAGCCTTTTAAATGTATGTATTGCACGATTTTCATTCCTTTGCTTGCAATTCTTCATTTAAAATTTATTATTTATAATTTCGGTGGCTTACCCTGTATACCCAAAGAGGCGTATGGTATCAAAAGGTGGGCTTTGCCCGACTTTAGATCGTTTTTACATGTTCTTTAATTAAAATTTTATAAATTAAATGTTCTTGCACTTTTATGGGCTTAAAGCCCAATAATTTTTTTAATATCAGTCAGCAGACACAGTTTACAGACATATTTTTCTAGGTGTTTAAGCTCATCCAGCATTATTACAAACTGGCGATAAGCAAAAACAAATTTAAAACATTGGCTCAGCAACAAATGACTTAACTTATGCTTCGAAGTGGCTTCCCTTTTCATCGCATCATGTTGGTTGTGCCAGTTTTGGCTACAATTTATTTCGGTTGGCTGTTGTTGTTACTTCTGCTGTTTTGGTTTTGGTCATGTTATTTGCGCTCTTCGTATTAATGTCAGCTAAATGTCATCTCTAAATCAAAATCGTTTCTTTTTCCTCATCTCCACCTTTATGCTCATGGACTGTGTTTGGCGGCGGCGGCCATTGCTAAAGAAAAAGACTTAGATTTTAATTAAATTGTAGCATTTGCGTGTCATTTATTTAATAGAGTCATTAAAAAGTTCAATTGTTGGCTAAAGTGATTTTTTTTTTTTCATTTCGACTATATAAGATTGTCAAGAAACAGAAAGAAAAATTAATACCATTAACCAAGTGCTGTTTTATATATCTCTTCTCTTTATTTTTTCTCTTCTTGTATTTTTTTTTTTAACTTTTTTTGACATGCTCTCACAATTGCCACCAAATCGCAGCCACTGGTGATAATCAAGCCTGTAAGTAATAGCTGATAACACACACATAAAGAAGCAGAGCAGAAACCTTTACGAAGTATTTTACAATAAACGTCGAAGTAAGATAATAAACGCATTGTTATTCAACAGAAAATTTGCCTTACATGTTCTAAATATTCGGTGGTTCATTTCCACTGTCTTTTAGGTCGCATATGGTATGAAAAAACAAAAGTTTCGAAAATAAGTTGTAAAAAACTGATGCTCCTAAACCCCTTTTCTAGTTAAGCTTCCAATGTAAGAACATTCACTCATAGAAATTTGTTACTAATAACAACAAAAATGTTTAGTGCAACAGTAGAAATTCTGCTAAAACAGCAAATATTTTCTGCCGTTTTCAGATGATAAAAAAATTTAAAAAGCCTTAAACTGCCATAAAAACTTACGTTAGGTTAAGTTGAAAAGAGGGTGCAGATATTACTCCGCCCCATGCCACTATAGACATACACCTAAGCCAGTAATCGGCTTGTTGTGAGCTCTAAAAACTATAAAGTAACCTCTAAAAAGAAAATTTTAAGTTACTTACAAAATCTCCTAAGTTGGTTCATGTCTGGTATTGTGTCTCCACCTAAGTGCCGGTATCTGTTAGACGTGAAAGCCTGGCAATGACAAAGGAAACGCTCCAACGTCTCATCATCTTCCCCGCATGCCCTACACATGCTATCACTTGCCGCACCGATTTTACATAAGTGAGCTCGTAGTCCTATGTGTCCCGTTATGATACCAATAGCTATACTGACCTCCTTCTTGCTTCCTTTCAGTAATAGCCTCGTCTTCTCACAATCTGGATCCCCCCATAGGATTTTCGCCGTCCTACCGACCGTTTCGCTGTTCCACAATGTTGCATGCGCATTCGTCGCCCACTCCTTAACTCGGACTGCCTTCGACCCGAAAGGCTTCCGGTTAACCAAGTTTATTGACGGCAATCATCTGGCCTTCACCGCCAAATCGTCTGCTATTTCATTTCCCCTTACTCCGTTATGGCCCTGCACCCAAACAATGCGGATTTTGCCATCCTCAGGGAAGGCGTTAATCTCCTTCATATACTGCAAGACTGTTCGTGACCTTACCGTTCTGGTTGTTATTGCCCTTAGGGCAATTTTACTGTCGGTAAAGATGTTCACACTCGACGTCCACGCACCACACCACTTCACGCATTCCGTGATAGTCCGAATCTCCGCCTGCAGGACCGTATTAGGGTCAGGCAGTCTAAAACAGATCTCAGTCCCTGGATTTTCAATGTAAACCGCCAGGCCCACTCTGTCCTCTAGCTTTGATCCATCCGTGTAACATAATCTTCCAGATGGCAATACTAGGGTTCCGTCAATCCAAGACTGTGCCGACGGCAGCAGTGCGTCGCACTCGACTTCAAGGTTCATCTCAGGTATCCAATCGGAAACCTCTTTCCTTTCTTCCATGTTTCCTATCGTCGCCTCGATTATACCGCGTTAGTATGAGCTGCTCCCATCCTCAATCCATTCTCCCATTGCCTTAAGTCTCATAGCCGTAGTGTCTGCCTCACACTTAATCTGCATGTCAATGGATCGGATATCTAGAATAGTCTCCAGTGCACTAGTGGGCGTGGTCCTCATCGCTCCGCTTATGCCAAGACAACATGTTCTCTGAACCTGTTGTATGGTTCTTATATTGCACTTTTTCTTCATAGCAGTCCACCAAACTACTGAGGCGTAAGTAAGTATTGGTTTAATCATGCTCCTGTAGAGCCTGTGGACTTTCCTAGTATAATACCTTTCGTTTGAGCTCCATATTGTCCTCTTCGGTGTGGATGTGCATTTGGGGAATAATTTTGGGGTTGGGCGAACTCCCTAGGAATGTTTCATATTTTACATAAGTTTCGTATTCTACTCTCAACTACCTTTCTGCTCTCAACTACCTTTCGTATGAGTCCCATAGTGTCCCGATCGGCTTACGTGTCCGTTTGGTGTGGTTTTTGAGTTTTGGCGGCCTGGGGGCTACAAATACGTTACGTATTCTACTTCCAATTACCTTTCATTTTATACCTATATTACCCAAATCTGTAAAAATTAAATTTTTTGGGCGGTTTTTAAGGGTGGTCGAGATCTCCGACATTTGGGGTCAAATTGTTACATCAAGTTCGTACTCTACTCTTTAAAACCTTTCATCTGATACCCATATTGTCCCAATCAGTAAACATGTTCGTTTGGGTGGGCTTTGTGGTTGAGCGTTCCCTATAGTTATTTGACCCCACAGTTCTATACCAATTTTGTGCTTTTTTGGGGTTACCATAACGGGTCTTACAAAATGTCGCTTAAATTAATGCACCCATCCCCGAGATCTGGGCTTTTTGGATATTGGGGTTTGGGGGAGTGTCCTCCCTCTTCACTGATATTATAAAATAGGGTACCCTATATCATTATTGGCCCCCTGATCTGCGAAAATTTCATGAAAATAGATCCAGCCGTTTTTTGAGTTTATAAGTAACATACAAGCAAACAAAGCGCAACATTTCATTTTTATATAAAAGATGCTTTAATTGTTGTGAAAGGTGAAAAATTTTGTATGGTTTTATTTAAAAGTTGGAACTTTAACTCTATATCAGCAGAAAGTATTTGCTGATATCAGGAGATTTATTTCTCTGGGCATACATATTTAGAACCTCATAAGACTATTTGGTTTAAGTCCCCATGAAAAACTCAAAAAAATATTCTGAAGTTTCTTTTACCTACCCCCGATGGATGGACATAGAAATATCGATTACGACCCTATAAAGAATATTTTTTTTTATTTATTTGCCTTAAGTCTATAGATAACAAAATCCTTACGGACTAAATTAACTGCTAAATATATACGACAAACAAAAATATATGTATATATATTTTTTTGAGCTTTTAAGAATATAGAGGTTTTAATACTAAATATGATTCAAGTGTAAAATTATCTTCCTTTTTTATCGATTCAGACTTTCTGATAGATTAATTAGATTATACAATTTTTTGAAATCAAGCAAGAAGCGGTGCAAAGAGTGATTATTTGCATAATTGGTAGTATAATAATTTTTTTGAAGTAGTTGATAATGGCGAGTTGGTCTGATTGGAACGTTTATATAAAGTCTGTCTAAAATAATATCTTATTATATTTTACTATGAATACTACACAACCGTACTCTAAGATACAACGCACAAAAGAATATACAACTGCTTAGTAACTATTGGATCTGAGAATTCTTTACTCCAGCGTTTTATAAAGCCTAGGTTTCCATATGCCTTGTTAGTAATTACATAAATATGCTCGCGGAAGTCTAGTGGTGATCCAAAAGGATCCCAGATCGCTCATAGATGAGTCAGATTCAATTAAGCTGTCATTAAAATAATAACTGGACTGTTTACTACATAGTCTAAAAAAGGTCATATGCCTAGATTGTTTAATGTTTAGTTCCAGTAGATTATTTTTGCACCAGTCAAAAGATCAGATTGCAGTAAACTCAGATCGCTGTAAAAAATTTAAGTATACACTCAAAGAAATCTTTGCTTGGAATTCGATTTTAGAAACAAAAAGATAATAATATCAAATCAATTTCAATTGTTTGAACCACAGATTGGTTTTTTTCATAGTTCAGTTGCTATCTAAACTACGATGCAATAAAAGCATTAATAAAATATGTTACTAACCGATATATTAGTTTCATCAATCATTTCTACAAAAGATTTATTTATTTTGCCTCTGCCAATTGTATTAACAACGTTTTATATTCCGCAGTACCACCAATAAGTTTGCATAACCATAATTGCACTACCGAAGTTGAACTAACCATCAGCAAACATTGTCTGCTGATATTAAATTAAAAATTTTTAACTCATATAAAATTAAAAAATTCAAAATTTTAAAACAGCAGAAAATGTTTGCTGTTTTAGCAACATATTACTCAGCATCACAGCAAATATTTTTGCTGTTTTTACTAACAAATTTCTACGTGTGTAACTCTACCGGCAGTTAGCACTGCATAGCAAATCTTCACATACCGCTGAAGAATTCGAAAACCCAGGTTTGAAACCACCGGTCGGCCAATTTTTTTTCCATTTATCTTTAAAATTATTTTAGCAAATTCAGCTTAAAAACTATGTATTTCTTTATAAAATTTTTTTAAATAGTTTCTAATTTTTTGTGTTAATTTTAATTTAATTGAGAAACTTTTCACTGTCCAGTAATAGTTATTGACGTGTTTCATTATTAAGGAAAGGTTTTCTCTGTGTATCTAACAATGTCAATCAATACTAATGTTATGGTCATCAAAAATTAAGCTATATAGCTTAGATTTGGAAAGGATCTGTATTTTTTTCCATAGATAGGTTAACAAAGATAAGCTTTATCCGGAAACAAAATGAATACACCAGCATCATTCGGGTGTATTCATTTAGTTTCAGAAAGAAACTAAAAACCATGTCCTTTAGATGGGTTTTTTTTTGCCTTCTCCAAGGTTACTTCACCCCAAACATTTTTTTTCAAATTGTTGTTTTTGGTTTATCAAAAGATTACAAACAAAATTTCCCTTAAATAGTTTTTATACCCACGATCGAATGATGCGGGTGTATTCATTTTGAGTCCGTTTGTAGCATAACGAATATGCATTTCACACCCTTTCCAATAAGAACTTGACAACTTTTGTTTTAAATAAAACGAAAACCATTTTAGATATTTCAACAACTTTAATATCGGCATGAAGTATAATCAAATGATTTATGAATTTTCGATCATTCAGCCTCATATTTCAGCCGAAACGGTCACTATTTCCCATTCAATGTTGGATCTGAGCTCCTTCAACGTCGTCTGAAGGTTGGCATAGACCAATGACTTGACGTAGCCCCAGATAAATAGTCTAGCGGAGACAAATCGCATGAACAAAACGATCAATCAACTGAGCCATATCTTGCGATAACACGCTCATCAAATTTACTCTTCAATAAATCCTGTTAAAACAACATGTCTTCCAAGTCAATATCTTCCAATTCAGGCCATAAATAATCAGTAAGCATACTGCAGTAACGCTGTCCAATCACGGCAACGTGACGATTGACTTCATCGATGAAAAGGTATGGTCCAATGACGTCGCCGGCATGCAAACCGCACCAAACAGTTATTTGTTGTGGATGAAGTGGTGAAACATAAGTGTATTTTCACCTATCCAATAACACATATTTTGCTTGTTTACAAAACCCATTAAGTGAAAAACGAGCTATGTCACTGCAGATGACTAACGCTCGGTAGTAAATTTTTATGATTTGCAGGCGTTGCTCGTTCGTGTACTTTACCATGATGCAAATGTAGAGTTTACTGAATAAATTGACTGTGACAGTTCGCTGATTAGTGTAAGAATGCGTTCACAAATTAAAATCAAAGTTGCCAAGTCGCTTCTGGAACTTTATATTCTTGATCGTCATAAAATTCTAAGATGATCAAGCCATGTCCGTCCGTGTTTATCACTCGACAGTCTTTAAAAAAGAAGATTTACAAATTTGCAAATTTGTGCCCATGAAAAATCCACTAAGGAACTGGAGAAAACTTCTCACATATCAATGAGTTCAATGATAAGGGTCCTCCTTTTTATAGCCGAGTCCGAATGGCGTGCCGCAGTGCGACACCTCTTTGGAGAGAAGTTTTACATAGCATAGTACCTCACAAATGTTGCCAGCATAAGGAGGGCAAAACCACCGCCGAAAATTTTTTTTGATGGTCCCGCCAGGATTCGAACCTAGGCGTTGAGCGTCATAGGCGGACATACTAACCACTGCGCTACGGTGGCAGAGGTTATGGCACACATAATTTGTTTTTATCAGTTCGAAGATTGGCGATATCGGACAATTTATTGATATAGCCCCCATATACACCGATCTCCCGATTTATGCCTTTTAAGCTTATAGAAGCCACATTTCTTACCCGATATCGAAATTTGAATGAAATTTTGCACAGTGAAATAACTTAGAACCCTCGACTTTTTTAGCCAATATAATTCAAATTGGACAATACCTTGATATAGCCCCCATATAGTCCGATCTCCCGATAAAAGGTCTAAAGGTCCTAGAAGACTCATTTATTGTCCGCTGAAAATTTACACAGTTTATTTTGTAAATCCCTCGATTTCCACATCCCACATATGTTTCAGACCGGTCTATATTTGGATACAGCTACCCATAAAAACGCATTTATGCGAGATGCGTTAGGCCCTTTGACGTTCGTGCGGGGCTTGGTACAGATCGGGCCATATTTGTATATAGCTGTCCTACATACAAATCTCCCGATTTAAGGTCTTTCGCCCATTAATTACATATGTAAGTCCCGATTTTGCTGAAATTGAGTATGATAAGTTCAACTAGACCCCTTCATATCCTTCCCGAATATTGTGCTGATCGGAACGTATTTGGAAATGGCTGCCATATCAACCGATTTATTGTCTTGGGACAGAGAGCTGCGCTAGACCCTTGACATCTATGCTGGGTTTGACCTAAACCGGGCCATATTTCACCTGATTTTGTCGAAATGTGGTTATTATATGTACCTGTGGTGGTGGATATCCAAAGTTCGGCCCGGCCGTACATTATGCCCTTTTACTTGTAGACAATTATTTTTTATTGTATGAAAATGTTCAGGAACATCGGTTCAGCGGTTTATTGGTCTACACGAAACGTACAAACAAACTAAAGAACAAAGCACAACCCTTACTATTTTATATATAGAAGCCAACTCTTTAACTGAAAGTAAATGAAAACAATCCAATATTAATTTATATGTGACCAACTGCTAACGTAAATTCTTGTATTGTCGTTTCAATTTCATATTTCTATGCCGTATTTCACTTTTGCATCAAATCGAATTCAAAGTCGTAGCATTACATATATATCAATTTAAACAAAATATATTGATTTAAATTATTTTGTTCTTGCCACCCACTCACAATGATGGCCAAGCAAAATATTTATTTTAGCGGTTTTATTTATGTCCAAGGCGCTATTCCAGCGGATATCCATTAAATGACTTAACTATCATTAAAGTAATCTTAAGCAATTTATCAAGGAAAATGAGTCACCTGAATACAAGAGACATTTCCTTGCCAAAACAAGTCACACTTTAAATGAATAAAAGGTTGAAATGGCTTAAACGTGTTCGTGTTATGAAGCTATTCTTGGGTTTTGCGTTGTGGCGGCTTTTTAAACTAGGTGTCACTTTAGAAACCGCCATAAACGGTTTTACAATTTAGGCAAATTTTGTATACCCTCCACCACAGGATGGGGGTATACTAATTTCGTCATTCTGTTTGTAACACCTCAAAATATTCGTCTAAGACCCCATAAAGTATATAAATTCTGGATCGACATGACATTTTAAGTGGATCTAGCCATGTCCGTCCGTCTGTCTGTCGAAAGCACTTTCGAAGGAGTAAAGCTAGGCGCACAAATACTTCGTATTAATGCAGGTCTGTTGGGATTGTAAATGGGCCATGTCGATCCTTGTTTCGATATAGCTGCCCTATAAACCGATCTGGGATCTTGACATCTTGAGCCCGTAGGGGGCGTAATTCTTATCCCATTTGGTACGAAGTGTTTTGTTATGGCTTCCGACAACTGTGCTTAGTATGGCTCTAATCGGTCTATAAGCTGATATAGCTGCCAAATAACCCGATCTTGGATCTTGACTTCTTGAGTCCCTAGGGAGCGCAATTCTAGTCTGATCTGGCTGAAATTTAGCATGATATGTTTTGTTATGATTTCCAATAACTATGATCAGTATGGTTCAAATCGGTGCATAACCTGATACAGCTCTCCAGAGGGCGCAGTTCTGATCCGATTTGGCTGAAATTTTGTACAACCGCTTCTCCCAATACCTTCAACATACGTATCAAATCAATATCGGTGTAAATGGCAGCTATATCAGGTTATGGACCGATTTGAACCATACTTGGCACAGTTGTTGGATATAATAACAAAATACGTCGTGCAAAATTTCATTCCAATCGGATAAGAATTGCGCACTCTAGAGGCTCAAGAAGTCAAGACCCAAGATCGGTTTATATGGCAGCTATATCAAAACATGGACCGATATGGCCCATTTACAATACCAACCGACCTACACTAATAAGAAGTATTCGTGCGAAATTTCAAGCGCCTAGCTCTACTCCTTCGGAAGTTAGCGTGCTTTCGACAGACAGACGGACGGACGGACGGACAGACGGACGGACATGGCTAGATTGACATAAAATTTCACGACGATCAAGAATATATATACTTTATGGGGTCTCAGACGAATATTTCGAGTAGTTACAAACAGAATGACGAAATTAGTATACCCCCCATCTTATGGTGGAGGGTATAAAAAGTCAAGACCCAAGAACGGTTTATATGGCAGCTATATCAGGTTATGGACCGATTTGAATCATACTTGGCACAGTTGTTGGATATAACAACAAAACACGTCGTGCAAAATTTCATTTCAATCGGATAAGAATTGCGCACGCTAGAGGCTCAAGAAGTCAAGACCCAAGATCGGTTTATATGGCAGCTATATCAGGGTATGAACCGATTTGAACTATACTCGGTACAGTTGTTGGATATCATAACAAAACACGTCGCGCAAAATTTCATTCCAATCGGATAAGAATTGCGCCCTCTAGAGGCTCAAGAAGTCAAGACCCAAGATCGGTTTATATGGCAGCTATATCAGGTTATAGACCGATTTGAACCATACTTGGCACAGTTGTTGGATATCATAACAAAACACGTCGTGCAAAATTTCATTCCAATCGGATAAGAATTGCGCACTCTAGAGGCTCAAGAAGCCAAGACCCAAGATCGGTTTATATGGCAGCTATATCAAAACATGGACCGATGGCCCATTTACAATACCAACCGACCTACACTAATAAGAAGTATTTGTGCAAAATTTCAAGCGGCTAGCTTTACTCCTTCGGATGTTAGCGTGCTTTCGACAGACAGACGGACGGACGGACGGACAGACGGACGGACATGGCTAGATCGACATAAAATGTCGCGACGATCAAGAATATATATACTTTATGGGGTCTCAGACGAATATTTCGAGTAGTTACAAACAGAATGACGAAATTAGTATACCCCCCATCTTATGGTGGAGGGTATAAAAAAACAATTGGACGAACTCTTGAACATTTTCGTGTCGCCATTTTGCACAACTTTCGGCGTGGATTAACACATCAAGAGTACATTGATGATCTTAATCTTTGTATCGCAATGATGCACTATAGCACTGCGGAAAAATGGTTTAATAAATTCAGTCATAGCCGACGCTCACTCAAAGTCGAATTCCGTGAGGATCGTGCAAGAAGGCCATTGTACCAGGAATTTTTATTCCTTGGGTATTTCTTCCACAAACACACATTCAATTCTGCATGAACACCTTGCCCTAAAAAGGTTCGTTCTCGTTGGATTTCGCAAAAGAAAAGGATTAAGCTAAGACGAACCAAATTCAACAAAAGTTGATAGTGGAAGAAAATCTGCGAATCAAATGGTCGCTTGTTTCTTCGTCAAAACTGGTCATGAACGACTGTTCCGAGTACGCTGTTATCTGCGTAGGATGGAATTCTAGCTGGTACACCCCAATTTGTTTGCCTGAAGTCTTGGAAATTCGGAAAACGAACAAGAGAAGACTTATTATTACAAGTAAGCTCTCACACATCAGTGCAAAGCAGCGCCTTTTCGCCGTACAGTCCTGACTTGGCACCCAATGACTTCTTTTTATTCTCTCACCTTAAGATAAAAATGCGTGGTCAATGATATTCGTCGCCAGAAAATGAAGCATTCAATAACCATGTTTTGGAGGTGCCTCAATCGGAGTGGAATAAGTGCTTCGACAATACAAAATTGTATAAACCATGAAAAAAGGATGAGAAACAGTACAACTTTTTCTGATTGTAAAAATTAGCATTTTTATAATTAGACCAGAAATTGAAATAGCAGCCCTCGTATAATTATGTTAAATTATTCACACACATCGAAATGGGTTATTCAATATAGCGCAATATGATGTTCAGGCAGAAGTGTCTGTCTGCTAAAAATGGGGAAGCAGACATAACTGTTGTGTTATCAAATTTTTGGCTCTGCTATTTTGATCAATAAAATCTGTTATTTTAAGTAGAATATTCACTTAACCCTTCTGTAGATAATTGGTCGATCAGGTGAATAAACGTCTTTTCAACCAACTTAGATGAAATCTGGATAAGATGTAATTGGCGGTGTCGCCAATTTTTATGGACCTCGGCGGAGATTTTCGGAAGGTCTTAGTCTCAGCCACCTGCATTTATCGCAAAAGCAAGCATCATAAACCACGTGTTAAGCTTTAGTTGTTCATTGCAGTTGTTAAACCTATAATTCTATAATTCTATATTGTATGGTTTATCTGATGGACAATACACAACCAAATTCAAAGACATTCATCTGATGCACTAACACCACCGGATGCACTAAATCTAATGCTTCACTTAAAGCCCCTTGACATTATAGTTCGATTAATTGCTGCCATGTGGTATCACAGCCATGTGTTTAAGAGAGCTTTTTCTTCGGTCAAGCAGCGACTACGGCCATTGTGTTATCCCTGATAAAATATCCGATATCCCAGACAATGTGCACTATAAAATAAAATACGATAAAACAAATAAAGCGTGCTAGAATAGCATTTGTCAAGCTCTTTGGCCGATATCTCTTAAGTGGAATTCATTGTGAATAATTTCAAACAAATCGGATAAGAATTACGCCCCATTGTGGCTCGAGAATTAAAAGCGGGAGATTGCTATATATGGGAGCTATTTCAGCTTGTGAACCGATTTAGACCATACTTGGTCACACAGTTGTTGGATGTCAAAACAAACCACTTCCCTCTCGCGGCTCAAGAAGTAAAGATCCGAAATCGGTTTATATGGGAGCTATAGCAGGTAATAAACCGATTTGGCCCATACTTGACACAGTTGTTGATGGTCAAACCATAACACTTCATGCAAAATTTCAGACAAATCGGATAATAATTGCGCCCTTAAGAGGCTCAAGAAGTTAAAATCCGAAATCGGCTAAATCAGGTTATGAACCGATTTGAACCATATTTGGCGCAGTTGCACTTCATGCAAAATTTCAGCCAAATCGTATAACAATTGCGGCCTTTAGGGGCTTAAGAAGTCAAAATCCGAAATCGGTTAATATGGGAGCTATATCAGATTATAAACCGATTTGGACCATACTTGGCATAATTGTTGATGGTCAGACCACTTCATGCTAAGTTTCAGCAAAATAACATAATAAATGCGCCCTCTGGCGGTTCAAGAAGTTAAGATCCGAATTCGGTGTATGTGAGAGCTACAATCGATTTGGACCATGCTTGGCACAATTATTGGAAGTCAATATAGAGTACATGGTGCAAAATTTCATGCAAATGGAGTAAGAATTGCGCCCCCTAGACGCTCAAGAAGTCAAGATCCAGGTTCGGTTTATATGGTAGCCATATCCAACGATACTCCGATATAGCCCATTTAAACTCCCAACCGTCTCAAACTAATAGCAAGTATTTGTGCAAAATTGCAAGCACCAAGCTTTGCTCCTTCGAAAATTAGCGTGCTTTCGGCAAATCAACTTAGAATTTTAAGACAATCAAGAATTTGTATATACATTGTTGGGTCTCAGATCAATAATTCGATGTGTTACAGACGGAATGACGAAGTAAGTGTAGCCACCATCCTTTGGTGGAGGATATTAAAAGTAATATACTGGGGTTACAATATCAATTGACGATACGTAGTCTTCTATATATAATAATATATAATAGTTCTAGACAAGACAATAATTTCAGCTTTGAGGTAGATTTTGAAGAACTGCGACTGGGTATGCTATAACTATAGTATGTACATATATAGGTGTCGCTTTCAATAACAGAACTACAACAAGAACAATGATCTATCCCATATTTTCAATATCCATTATAAAATAATGAACAAATCTTTATGAAATATACAAGCGGAATTTTTGAATCGTTTAAGACTAGCATAAAAAATCCTAATAGAGGTATTTCACATAGCTTTAATTTAGGTTAGGTTATGTTAGGTTTAAGTGGCAGTCTGCCATCAGACTCACTTGGACGTTTTCGTCCATTGTGATATTACAGGAGCAGAAGAAGGAAGATGCCTTCTAGTTCCTACCGTTGAACCATCCAGATCGCTTTAAAAAGCCCAATAACTTGCGAATGTTCACATCCGCTAAATCAGATAGGTTCTCAAAGAAATGAGAACCTAAAGTGCGGGACACACACATAGAAGGTATTCTATAGTCTCTTCTTCATCAATGTCTTCACAGCTCCTGCAAAAGTCTATGCTGGCAACCTTCAGTCTGTCAGCATGTTTTCCTGTCATGACGGACACAATGACTGAGACGTCTGTTCTAGCCAATGACAGCAGGGCAGTAGACCTCTTCAAGTCTAGATAAGGCCACATAGTTTTGGAATGCTAACAGCCACCTCTTTGTGACCATCTATCATTCGTTGTCCTTCCGCCCTGGTCCTGAAAACTATGCTAGAGACATACCCACAGATTCCGGTGTCCCTGGAATGTGTAAGGTAATTCCTAGTCTCGCAAGCTCATCCGCTTTACAATTCCCTGGGATATCTCTGTGGAATCTATTACTTTGCTCTTATTTCCGCTTTGGTGAAGAACTACAAAATGTCTGCTATCGCTCATACTTACTGCTTTTAATGTAACATATGTCGACGCATACAATGTAAATCAAAAGTTGATGAATGTATGTAAGTTATACATATATATGTATCTCTATAGCTACTGATCATTCTTGTAATGACCCAATAATGAAAATCAAACTAAAAAGGGTATACAAAATTCGTCTCGTATACCGCGGTTAAACTGTTTTTTCCCTCTTAAATTAACCATAAAATATATATGAAACCAAAAACAGTATTGAAAGTCTTGAATGGGGGAAAAAATAATTGTGGTAAGTTTTAAACAACTTTTAAAGTCTCTTTTTATTCGGACTACAAAATACATGTTTTGTTGTTGTTACTTTTAATTGTGGTTCAAATGAGTCTTTATCTAAGTTCAAAAATAATTTTTTATCAATTAATTAAGTTCACACTATTTTCTATGACCAAAAGAGAAGCAGCGTGAAAGACCTAAAAACGTTAAACATTTCGACATGAAAGGTTGCCAGAAAAGACCACAATAATGAAAAGTGTTGTTGTTTAGCGTTGGTGTTCCAGTTTCGTGCAATTTGGGGCTCGGTTTGTCAGCATTAGAGCTAGGGGCAATGTGTAGTCACTCAGTCAATTATTTGTCCATTGTTGTGGACGTTAGGCGCGTGTAAGTAATTTCGGTTTATGATTTTTATCGAATTTGAGGGGAAACATTCAAACATGGGATTAAGTTTTAAAATATATTGATAGGCAAGTAAAGCAATGCAAGAGATGTAATTACTTGTTTGATATGATTGTTATACCCTACATCACTACTGTGGTAAAGGGTAATATAACTTGGTGAATTTGTTTATAACACCCAGAAGGAAGAGAGATTGACTCATTAATAAGTATTCAGGTCAACTTAGAACAATTTTCTGAATCAATTTAGATTTGTCCGTCCGTCTGTCTGTCAGTTAACGTTAATTTGTGTACAAAGGGGAGGTTGCAATTTTTGTCCGCCCATATTCAAATACAGAACAGATATTTTTTTGCCTAAAGCCGATATTTGGATTAAATCGGTTCATATAACTCCCTTTTATGCGTTTGTCCGATTTGGACCAATATTGCAATGATGTGGTCACCTGTTAACCGCTTTCCACGAATTTTGACACAAAGTATTCCCGTGTGACTTCTAGCATTGTTCTTATAAGATCACAAACTGGTATGGCGAGATTTGTGTGAAAAGAAAACGGGTTGCCGAAAAAATTGAAAAACAAAAAAGAGCTCAACATAGGTTTTTATTTAAATGCTACACTCTGATAAAAATAACGCCTTAGATTTCAGAATAATGTTATGGACCCTGGCTTAAGGTTGAATGGGTAATCCATCATAGAGATGAACAAGTAAAAGTTCGATCGGGCCGAATGTTTTTTGAATGACTTTTTCAAATATATACTTGTACGTACTTGTCATGGCTGTTAGAAATCGTAAAAGGATATCAATTTCAAAAATTCACCCACATCGGAATGTGATTGCACCCTATAGAGTCAAATCGGACGATCGGTTTATACTATATTCTATATCTATATCAATAACGAACCAGTTTAGACTATACCTTGCATGGGTCTTGGAAGTCGTAATAAAACGCCTGTGACAATCTTGTTAACATATTTTGCAGGACCACGATCTTACTTTTTCAGCATTTCCTTTCCTAACCGCCTAAAAGATGTAAGTGACAAATTCATTACAGGCGAAGGCTTTTATTAAATAAATCATAGCTTTACCTTGATTGAAATGTGTCACTTCTTCGGTTGATGCTTTTAGTGGTAACAAAATTGTATGCATTTACATAAATAAAACGGTATTTTCGTCACTTACATCTTTTTCGCTGTCGCATGAAGGACCTAGTTTTAAGTAAGTTAGATGCAAGTGCAATTATAACCATTGTTTGAAAGTGAGCTAGAAGTCTAAATTTATGTCCGATTTGAATGCAGTTTGGTACAGAAAGATTTCGTTCATACCCGACCATATTTGGATATAGCTGCCATATAGACCGATCCCCCTAACCAGAATCTTAAGCTCATAAAAGCCGCATTTACTATGTGATTCCACTGAATTTTGGAACTTGCGTTGTTTTAAGTCTCCAAACATCGGAAACTAAAATGGTCCACATTGGAGTATATGGATATAGCTGTCATATAAACCGATCTCCCATTATTGGGTTTTGGGCTCATAATGAGCGTACTTGTCTTCCGAGTTCGCTGCACTTTAGAATAAAGATTTTCGTTAGGTGCCTCAACGCACTTTTTAAATGTTGTCCAGATTGGACTTTTTTTTATATAGCCGCAGAATAGACCGATCTCCGATTTAAAGTTAAAAGAATGGGCCCAAATTGTACTTAGCACCCATTACCCAGGAATTTTGGAACTGTGAGTTGTTTGGACGTCTCAAAAAACCTGTTCGAAATGGTCAAGATCGGAACACAATATGATATAGCTGTAAAGCGTTTTCTCGAATAAATTTCTTGCGTTCATAAATGTTTTGTTTTAATCGGATTTTGTCTAGGCTAGACTTTTATGTTTTTAATTATTTAATTGTTTCAATCGTATTTGTAATCGTGAATTTGGAGCGGACTGTTGTGGCCTTAGCGGTATTGAGATTCATCCCTGTTCCGCTCCAAATTATAATTATTCCGCTCTTGCTCTAGCAAAAACTTGGCAGCTCCGCTTTAGCTCCACCTTGTTTCGATTCGCTCCGAGTCCCTGGTTCTAAAAAATTAATATCAAGTATTAGCTGGCCCTACATGCTTCGCTACAGCACAAAGAAGTTAATTTTTTTTTGAGACCTTCGCTTCCATGCGGTTGTCTTGTGTACACATTCTTCATTTGTTCATCGTATTTTTGAATCTACTTTTTTATACAAGGAAATGTATCCCCCAAAAAGCCCTTCGTTCCAAATAAATCAAATCCGTACTGTTCTCCTAAAGGCGTTTAATTTAAATCATATATTTCCCATCGACCCATAATTCCGTTTTGGGGAGTATTTTTGCGTGTCCCCAAATTTAATTATGACTTTCGTACTTTACTTCCAAAGGCATTAAATTTGAGTCCCATACGAGGTCTGATCAAAAAATCCTGACTTACGTATGTTCTATTTTCGCTTTTTTATACCCACCACCGTAGGATAGGGGGTATATTCATTTCATTCATTCCCCACAAAGTATATATATGTCGGATCGTCGTAAAATTCTAAGACGATTTAACGATGTCCGTGTGTCTGCCCGTCCGTCTGTTGTAATCACTCTATAGCTTTAAAAAACTGAGATTTTGAGCTGAAATTTGCAACAGATACGTATTTTAGATGCACGCTGGTTAAGTTCTTGAACGGACCAAATCGAACAATATTTGGATATAGCTGCTATATAGACCGATCTGCCGATAAGGGGTCTGAAGCCCATAAAAGCTTTTTTTATAACCCGATTTCGCTGAAACTTGAAACAGTGAGTGGTTTTGGGCCGATATCCGACTTAAATATGGTTCAGATCGGACTATATTGTGATATAGCTGCCATATATACCGATCTGCCGATAAAGGGTTTGAAGCCCATAAAAGCTTTATTTTTTAACTATTTCGCTGAAATTTGAAAGGGTGAGTAGTTTTAGGACTCCCAATGTAGGACCCAAATATTGTTCGGATCGGACTATATTTAGATATAGCCATCAGATAGACTGATCTGCCGATGAAGGGTCTGAAGCCCACAAAAGCTTCATTTATTATCCGAATTCGCTGAAATTTGAAGCAGGGGGTTATCTTAAGTCTCTCGACATCTCGACCTTAATATGGATTATATCGGATTGTATTTAGATATGACTGCCATATAGACCGATCTCCAAATAAAGGTTCCAGATAAAGGTCTGAAGCCCATAAAAGCATTAGTTTTTAACCGATTTCGCTGAAATTTTAAACAGTGAAAAGTTTAACGCCTCCCAACATAGGACCCAAATGTGGTTCAGATCGAACTATATTTAGATGTAGCTGCCATATAGACTGATCTGCCGATAAAGGGTCTGAAGCCCATAAAAGCTTTATTTTTTATTCGATTTCGCTGAAACTTGAAATAGTGGATAGTTTTTTGTCTGCCGATATCCGTCTCAAATATGGTTCGGATCGGATTATATTAAGATATAGCTGTCATACAGACCGATCTCCCGATAAAAAGTATGAAACTCATAAAAGCTTTATTTTTTATCCGATTTCGCTCAAATTTGAAACAGTAAGTAGTTTTAGGCCACCCGCAATCCGACCCAAATATGATAAAGATCGAACTGTATTTAAATGTAGCTGTCATATAGACCGATATGCCGATTAATGGTCTGAAGCTCATAAAAGCTTTATTTACTACCCGATTATGTTGAAATTTTGTTTCTGTTATGTTGGACACATGTCTGTTATATTTGTTGATCATATCAGTCATTTTGAAATGTAAGTTTTTTTACGCTTTTTTACTATTCGAAAAAAATGCAACAAAGAAACTGTATTAAGTTTTGTGTAACCAAAAAGCGCGTTTCAGACGTGTTTCGAGGATTGGAAAAAATGGAAAAATTGGAAAAAATTTCTGAGGTGGATTGCTTTGAAGGGAACAAGATAGTTATTGATGAATAATGTACTTTCAATAACTTTTCATTTGAGTCCAATACTGTCCCCGTCGACCAATATATCCCCTTAGCGATTTTCTTGGTGGTGGGGCATACCCCAGATACTGGAAATTGTCGTTAGTAATCAATTTGTACTAAAAACTGAAAACTCCAAATTTGGCACTGACATCTTTTTAGCGGTTAGAGGAAGATTTCTTCGCACTAAATGCCATTGATTGTCAAATTGTGCAAAATACAATGAGAACAAACCTTTTTTACGGCAAGGTGTTCATGCAATATATGCTGGTAGAAGAAATGCCCAACGGTGCCTCTATCTCGCAATATGTCACACGATGATCTTGCATTAAAATTTCACTCACGGCATTAATGTTCTCTGGTACAACGGCCGTTTTTCGACGACCTTCACGAAATTCGACTTTGGGCGATCGTCGACCACTACAGAATTCATTAAATCAATTTTTCACAGTGGTATAGGATGGTGCTTCTTTGACATATAAAGATTTAAGATTGCCATATAAAGTATTCCTTGCCGTGAATTCTGCTAAACATTTTCACAACCGAACTTCCATTTTAAGAGATATAAAACATAATGAAATATCAAAAGAAAATTACCAGCCATGATAGGCAAACGTAAGAAATAGAACTCAGTTTACAGCTACATTAGTGCAAGTTACATCGAGTAATGGTTAATGCTTTTATGTTCTGAAGAAGTCAATTGTCAGCATCAGTTTTTAGTGGTATATATATATGCTGGTAGAAGAAATGCCCAACGGTGCCTCTATCTCGCAGTATGTCACACGATGATCTTGCATTAAAATTTCACTCACGGCATTAATGTCCTCTGGTACAACAGCCGTTTTTCGACGACCTTCACGGAATTCGACTTTGGACGATCGTCGGCCACGACAGAATTCATTAAATCAATTTTCACAGTGGTGTAGGATGGTGCTTCTTTGACATATAAAGATTTAAGATTGCCATATAAAGTATTCCTTGCCATGAATTCTGCTAAACCTTTTCACAACTGAACTTCCATTTTAAGAGATATAAAACATAATGAAATATCAAAAGAAAATTACCAGCCATGATAGGCAAACGTATGAAATAGAACTCAGTTTACAGCTACATTAGTGCAAGTTACATCGAGTAATGGTTAATGCTTTTATGTTCTGAAGAAGTCAATTGTCAGCATCAGTTTTTAGTGGTAAGTAAAAGAATTGCAGTAAAATTGGGTAAAAAAATTTATATTAAAAATTATTCAAATTTAAAATAAGCTAATTTGTGCGTATGTTAAACAGGATTCATGGTGATCGATTCCGACCAGTCGATATTGCTAATTTCCATTTTAATCTACTGATGTGTTGTTCATCGTTAAAACAAAGTAATTTGGCAGTCAATTATTTCTACTTCATACAAAAGCTGAAGGCATCGAAACAGCCCTGCTTTTGTTGGTGTTGATGACTTGCTCTGCACTTTTTTCACGACTTTAATGGTTCAAGTGAACACCAACTGACGGCTTATTCGCGACCGCGCTCTTGCCCACGTAATACTGCACAGCATTGTAAAATTTGTTTAAAATGATCCCTCCATTACATGTAATTTGCGCTGCAAACTATTTTGAATAATTCGATACCACACTTAAAAATGTAGCTGCCAGGAATGCAGAAGCTGCGGTAGCAAATTGGTAACAGACAATAGGAATTGGCTACTGGATATTTTTATTTCCCTTCGAGAGATGTTTTTGGCCACTTTTTTTATAACAATATGAAAATTTCAAAGACTGTCGGCGAATAGGTGATTTATAGGCTTTGTGAAATAATTACTTACGTAAGACAAGCTAACTGAGAATTAGTAAAAATACACTTAAAGAAAACGAAAATTTTAACACTTACAAACAAACTCGACAAGAAAAAGTGATTGTTGTGAGACAAGCTAACTGAGATAAAGGGTTTGGGAATGGGTTTTATATGATACTTGCATCCGGTGGTCTGCTTCGCTACCCCGTTTTTTATGATCCCCATTTTAGCGTAGGACTGCCAAAAACCTTGGTAATCACTCAGTTTATAAGATTATGAAGTTTTGTAATAACGGCGTATAAAATATCAGAAATCTGTCGCCTTCTGCAAAGAGTAGCAAATAGTATAACAATAACATCGGAAAATCAGAAAGTCTTCCAATATATATATATATATATATATATATATATATATATATATTGTCAAGGTACAAATAAATCCCAATTTTGAGCGCTTTAGTTCAATTCGTAAATATAGCACCATTTTGTATGTTTTAGTGCCTAAATGTGCGATTTTGAAAAAACAAATCTTCTAGTCGCCCCAAATTTACAATCAAAGTGTAGCTGTATCCCAATTTTGAGAGCTTAACATCACTCTGTAAAGAAAGTATCATTTTGTATGTTTTAGTACCTATATACGCGAATTAAAAACAAATGCTTTAACCGCCCAATATTTACTATCAAGGTCTAACCGTCTACTAATTTTTAGTACTTTTGCTCAATTCCTTATTGTACGTTTTAGAACCTTAATGGACGATTTTGAATAATCTTCTGATCACCCAAAAATGTATAGTCAAGGTGTAATTGTATACCCATTTTAAGAGCTTTAACTCACTTCGTTAATAAAGTAAAGGGTGATTTTTTAAGTGCTACAGGAAAGTTTTTCAAAAAAAAAAAACACATTAAATTCAAAAAATTACATGAAATTTTTATTTGAATCGATATTACGGTCCATACAATTTAATGTTTGAAGATTTTTTCATGCAAATGTTGACAGTGACTGTGCCTCAAATGATCCATCCGCTTGGTCCAATTTTGGCATACTCTTTTCAACATTTCGGCCTGTATCTCACAAATAAATGCTTCAATGTCGTCTTCCTATGCGTCAATTGAAGCGGACTTGTCTGTGTAGATATGAGCTTTAACATAGCCTCACAAAAAATAGTCTAAAGGCGTTCAATCGCAATATCTAGGTGGCCAATTGATCGGTTCCGAAAGTAAAATAAAATGTTCACGGAACTCACCTCTCGATAAGTGCATTGTTACGCTTGTGTGGCATGTGGCAAGTTCTTGCATTTTGGGCAAACAAAAGTTGGATATCATCTCACGATAGCGCTCACCATTCACAGTTACGTTACGATTCACATCATCTTTGAAGAAGTACGGTCCAATGATGCCACCAGCCCATAAACCGCACCAAGCTGGGACTTTTTCTGGGTGCATTGGTAGCTCTTGCAATGCTTCTGGCTGATTTTCGCTCCAAAATCGACATTTCTGCTTATTTACGTACCCATTGAGCCAAAAATGAGCTTCTTCCATAAAATGGAAGAAGCGCGCGATGAACTTTTTTAACAGAGCACGCATTTTGATAATAAAATTCAATAATTTGCAAGCATTGTTCGTTTGTAAGATGATTCATGGGTAAATTATAGACCAAATTAACGACGTTTGACAGTGAAACAAAACACGAAACGTGCGTGAGCTGTTAAAACCAGTGTTGCTAAAAAGATAATAGCTAAAAAGCACCCTTTATATATAGATGACAACATATATAAATTACGACATACATAAACTATGTTATAAAGTGATAATGATATTAAAACAAATTATATTCATAGTTGTGGACAATGAATTTCAAGTTAAGACAAAAGAGCCTTTTGCATATGTTTATAGTTGTTATAGTTATAGTCACATGTCTGTATGTGGAGGTGGCGATCCTCGTCTATCTCGTATAAATTAAAGCTGATTGTCCGCGACTGCAGTTGTAGCTACTCCTCATGGAGCATTCTACTATCCGCAAACTGTGGACGCGCCCGGTAGCTCGCAGCCAAGCTTCTCGTGATATTAATGAACACCACACAGATCGGAGCTCAAAGTTCCAGGCTGCGTGGTGTTCATAGTTATCCCGTTATAGTTATGTTTATTTGTATTATCCTCAATTAAATTAAATCAAACTAATGTGTAAAATCTTCTTTTTCTAGGCTTCCCGCAAGGTTTCGAAATGTGGATATTTATTTGTAGCACCAGATTGGGACTTTAGCAATCCTCTTTATAGAACAAAGGTAAGTACTTTAATGTCCATTAGTTAGTTGGAAAATTGTGGATATGGGTTTTGAAAACTGTTGACAAACTCTAAAATTCTTATTGGTGCCACTGTTTTGAGGCACAGGGCTTAAGCATTTGAGGACCCTTAGCGCCATATTGGATGCAACTTTTCCAAATTTAATTTCACTGTGTTATGTTTACTGCATACTTATTCAGTTGTCCAGTGAGAAGGCAGAAAAAAATTAGGATTAGAGGTGGTGATACAAGGACCTAGGGGAACTCAGAAAGGATGCTAATTATATGCAGCAAGAACCGGAATTGACAGAGATTTTTGGAAAGCTTATAAGGATAAGTTTAAAATTTATAAGAAGAAAGGAAGAAAGTGGGAAAGTCCGAAAGAGATGACTTTGCAAGGTTAATCGAGCAAATCTCAAATGTAATGGATACTTCACGATTAAAGAAGCTAATGGCCAAGAATTCTTCATTCACGAGAAACCTGCAGAAGCAGGACGGGGAGCGAACGGTTGTGTTGTTAAAGGCTTGTATAGAATTTGCTTATATACCTCAATCTTGGATGAGAGTTAAGGTGGTTTTTATACCGAAGGCAGTGAAGCTGCAATTTAGTGCGTTACGGATAATAGTCTATTCACAGAAAGATCTTAGAAAGAGAATGGGACCGGTTGTGGCATATATTGCAGTGAACTTGACATCAACGCCTTTTTGTGAATGCGTTTTGACTGCCGAATTTTCCAGGCGATAACTATTTCGGCAGAGATTGTGCTATCCAGAGCAATAGATCCATCTAACATCTGTATCCTCAGCGATAGTCAAGCAGCATGAAGGCTTTAATTGACACGAGTATAAGAGTTCAAGTGTTGGGTCGTTGTCAAGAGGTTTTAAATTGTCTCCAGAGGAAACATAACCTGGCTTTATGTTGGGTTAAAGCCAGGTTATGAGAGAAGGCGGTTCTGCTTGTAAGATCCGATTTAGACCGTGCTACTGTGTCCATAATGGACTTATACCCACCAAATGTTATGGAATTAAGAAGCATTATAAGGCTACATGGCCAAAAACGCGAACAAACAAAGCTTCTGTGGGACGAATGCTCGAAATTGAAAATATATAGTCCGTTGTCAATGGAGAAGGCACAGGACATATTAAGCTATGGCATTCACGTTCTTATTTTAAAACAGGATATTGGATTTTTTTTTTTCGTTACTACTTTTGGTAGATGTAGGTCCCCCAACATAAACATAGTCCTTAACAATGTAGGACTTAAATTAAATGTCTTTGACAGTAGAACAGAAGTTTGATATTAATGCGAGTGCCAAGTAAACGGATGGCCACATCACACGCAGAACACCCCCAACTATATTCTAGAATGTCCAGATCCCCTGGAAACCAGCTTTAAAACAATTTAAGTACAATCCATTTTAACAAGCCATTTAAGGGTGTAACGAAGCTCACCGTGCCAGCTAGTTTATTTTTAAAGCAAATTATTTATGTTCACTCATCATAAACTCCCAATTTTATTGGAGTTTATGAGAATTAACTGACTTTGTTTAAACGTTGATATGACTTAATTCGTAATTTTTAGTTCTAATTTGGTGAAGAATAATTTTGCTATGAAAATGAGCCTGAAATTGTGATATAGTTTGGTTACCTTGATTACCTTGGTTTTGTGTATAAACTTAGAAGGAAACTAAATTCTGAACAATAATTAAAATCTCTTCAGTCGTCCCATAGACTTAGTACCAAGAATTTATTTTAAAAAAATCTAAAAAAATATTCTTCTGATGAAAGGGCTATACAAAAGTTAAGCTTACTTATACATACGCATGCATTTTAATGCTTACAAAGTATAGGGAACCAAATTATTGGGTTTTTAGAGGGAGGCCACCGTAGGGCGGAGGTTAGCATGTCCGCCTATGACGCTGAACGCGTGGGTTCGAATCCTGGCAGGCACATCAGAACATTTTTTAAGCGGTGGTTATCTCTTCCTAATGCTGGTGACTTTTGTGAGGAACTTTGGCATGTAAACTTCTCCCCAACTAGGTGCGGATCTGCGGCACTCCGTTTGGACTTGGCTATAAAAAGGAGGTCCCTTTTCATTGAGCTTAAAATGGAATCGGACAGCACTCATTAATTTGTGAGCAATTTAACCCAGTTCCTTAATTGAATGTTTATGGGCAAATTTGCCTTTGCACCCTACACCACATTGGATACACAGGCTAAGTCGTCGAATTTAAAATTTGCTTAAATTTGATATGTAGAATTTCGATGAAAATCCGTATATATTGTAGCAGCCATAGAGTAAATCGTTGTGCAAAAATCGACTGATAAATGCGTTAGCAAAGGCCTTGAAAGTGCAAAACTGAATCAATTTTTATGAAATTCGTCAGTCATCAGAAGGGTTATAAGAGAAACCTTCGTGCCATGTTTTGTAAAGATCGGCTAACAAATCACTTTATTATTGAGTATTATTCAATATGGAGCCATATCTAAATCTGAACCGATTTCTATTAAATTCAATAGCAATACCGGGAGTCATAAGGTAATCCATTGTGCCAATTTCCGTGCAAATCAGTTAACAAATGACCAAATTATTACAATACTAGTCCAAATCGGACGAACATATATATGGGAGCCTTATATAAATCTAAATCGATTTCTATTAAACAGACAGATAGATAGACATAGCTAAATCGAATCAGAAATTCTGCCTTAATCGGTAAGTTTATCAATGGGTCTATCTCTCATCCTTCTGGGCGTCACAAACAAATTCACTACTACAGTAATGGTGTAGAGTATAATCAGGAATAAATGTTTGGACTATTTTACTCCACTTTAGTTTATAATAAAAAGAAAATACTCAAATTGGCAATTTCGCAAGTCTTTAAAGTTACATCATTTGGTTAAATATTGTGGTCTTCCACCATACTTATTTCTTGGTATGTGAGTAGAAAGAACAGTCACCGTTTAGCATCAATGACCTCCCAGAAGGATTTCCAATCTATGTTCTGCTTGATTGGGATAACATTAATCTTCCGGCATTGAAGGGCTACATGCAATTTATGCATTATCATCATTCCTTAATTTCAAAAGAACATTTCCCATATCCAATTTATTCGTTTGTCGTCTTTTGAAATGCACAAATGTTCAAAAAGCACTCTGGCATAGCCTTCCACCTTCTTTTGTTTATTGTCTCAAACACTTGAAGCTGGATTATGGCTAACCTTCAAAGTTTTCACACTTGTGCTTGGAGAACTGAACCTCTGGTTTATTTGTATTCAACCTTTATTTTGCATACAAAGTTCTTCGTGTGTATGAGTGATTCATAATCCACATTTCGAACACACTCGAGGCGTTTAATTGTGGTTTAATTTTTACACCTACCACCATGAAATGGGGAGTTATTAACTGTGAAGGTACTTTGAAAGCGGTCGTCGCCACAGTTGTGGTCCGATCTTTACAAAACTTTGCATGACATGTTTTATTTGACGTCCCAATACGTGTTTTAAATTTCTTAAAAATCGATTCAGATTAAGATATAGCTTCCATATATATTTTTTATCCGACATGGTCTATCAAGGTTGTTGTAGCCACAATTTTAGTCCGCTCTTAACAAAATTTAGCCTGATATGTTTTATTTGGCCACCAAAACGGTTGCAAAATTTCATTAAAATCGGATCGGATTCAGATATAGCTCCCATATATATATATATATATATCTTTCATCCTATATGTCCCTTAAAGGCTGTAGTACCCACAATTTTGGTTCTATCGTAAGAAAATCTTACAAGGTTCTATATAATATTTCAATAGGTATGCAAAATTAAAATCTGACTAGATTTCAACATAGGTTCATGTATTAAAATGAGTATGTAGACTCGGCGGTGTAAAGTGTCAATAGTCGCTCATCCGCCCGACTTTTGCCTTTCCTTACTGGTTTTGTTGTGAATTCACTCCGCAAAAATATACTGCGGCAATAGGTAGTTATTTTCCGAAAAATTTTTAATTACTCAAGGATAGCTACGTTAGTTTTGTTCACTAGGCGATTGATGATCTGCGTCCGCTTCCAGTGGAGCTTCAAATCTAGAGCTGGGGAGTAGGCCTAGAGTGGACTCCAAAGACCCGATAGCTGCGGTGGTGGTATCAGACCGCAGCATGTTGTCTTCTTCTGAGGCTCCACTGTAACTGGAATTATAGTCGCGGACAATCACCGGTATCGAGTGGAGCGTCGCAGTGAGAGGCCGGGTGGCAGCGGCTCTTGCTTAAAAATTGAGTGCCTTTCATTAACCAAAGGCTATAATGTTCCCGCAGCAATTGGTCCTATGGACCGGAACTAGCTTGGTCACCTGCAGGAGCTTCACGAGGATCACTATCTCCACATGCAAATGTGGCTACAACAACAACAATATTTAAGATATTCCTTCACGACCAATGTCTGAATAATTGGTACAAAGGATTCCCTCATATCCTGAATCTATACCTCGGAGACAAAGGGACTGCAATACCAATCTTTTAACCTCCGACTGGGCGATTGTTAGATTGGATAAGGCTGATGGAGATCGGAGACATGCAGTATTCTTTTTAAACTCCGACTGTCTCGGAAACCTCAGCAAGTCTTAAAGAGTAGTATCCTACGTATTGAACAAGTTGAAGCTGAAGGTGTATAGAAGCGGTGGAGTGTTGCTGAACACAGCAGGCGTTGCTAAACACTTGTCTTAGGAATTATCGACCACATCTCTAAAGTATTGCGTATTGCAGAAGACTTACAAAATCGAACGAATCTTCTGAGAGTGAATTCCTGGGGGACTCAGACGACGGAGCTAACGCAAAATATGCGTCCTGACTATGGTCCGGTTTCTGCAGATAAATGTCTAGCATTGTTGTAAAGGGAATTAACCTACTTTTATTACCAGGAATAGGCAGAAGATACTAAACTTCACCTTTGAATCGGAGAATATCAGAGGAAGGATTCGAGACTGAAAAGTGTTAAGGGAAGCTTAGTTTAGTCAGATATTGGAATCAATTTATTTTATTATATTTTTCCAAAATATGTCAAATTCATACAATGTCGATTTTGTCTTCATATTGGATACCTTTTGTTTGTTCAAAAACGAAACAAATAGGGTTAATCATTAGATCAAAAAAGGGTCTGCTTGTATCAGCATGCCATATATACCTGAGAGATGGGGGGACACAAAGGTCACATTCCAAAAGCGGGAATGCCTTACAATACGAGAGCGAACTATTTTCGTCTATTAGTTTGTCATCCTATATGCTGAAAATTCTAGACAGGTTGGTAGAAACATAGCTTAGGGCAAAGATCCCCGGAGATTGCCTGTCTCGACAACACTATGCATATATTGGGTTGCCCAAAATGTAATGGCGGATTTTTTAAAAGAAAGTAAATGCATTTTTAATAAAACTTAGAATGAACTTTAACCAAATATACTTTTTTTACACTTTTTTTTCTAAAGCAAGCTAAAAGTAACATCTGATAACTGACAGAAGAAAGAATGTAATTACAGAGTCACAAGCTGTGAAAAAATTTGTCAACACCGACTATATGAAAAATCCGCAATTACTTTTTGGGCAACCCAATAGTAAGGGCAAGTCTTTGGAAATAGACCTTCACGACCTAATCGCCTCTTGTGGTTTTCCTACACTCAGAGGAAAAACAAAATTAAACAAAGAATTTTGATGTTGACTCAAGAATGAGCGTTGGGCAAAGTCTATCAACGCATAAAATTCTTATTTCAAGAATCTTCATTCTTGATTAAAGGTTGTCCATTTTTATAATGAAATATTGTAGAATTAACTTGTTCAATCTTGATTTAAGATCGCAACAGTCTAAAATTAAGAATGAAACATTGTAGAATTAAGATTGTTCAACCTTGATTTAACAATGAAACGTTATAAAATTTAAAATGTACACTATGCTTAAAAATTTTCTTTTCATTTTTTAGATCATTCCAATAATGATGTATTTAAAAACAAATATATATTTCGATGTAAAATTAATATTAAAATTACTAGCTGCTAAATTTATTGGGTCCTTTTGCTGATTATAGGTCTTTTTTACAGGGCTCTCTGATATAAATTTGTTAAGTTATCCGCAATCGACAGTGTGATGAGAGTGTAAAAAACAAACTTACCAAGTCTGGGTTTCTATCATCAGCGTATACAGGCCAGGCCTTCAAGAATTCAACGCTGCTGAGGGCCTTGGGGTCTTTTCGAATGTTTTCTGCCTTTTCTCGCCAACTTCATCCCGATTCGACATATCTCCGCTTAGCGATGCTTTTAGTGCTGAAGCAAATGAATAGTCTACTTCACAATATTCTTCTGCTATATGGTGATACTTCTTCTGTAACATTATTGGAGTGCATATCAACAGATATGCACTCTATTTTTTCTTCTTTGCTTTGGTAATGACATATTTTGAGTAAAGCTTGCCAGAAGGGTTAGTTTTTTTTAAGGGTATATAGTTATAGTCCTGAAATAGATGCATGTACATATTAGAGTTATAGAAGCTCTGCTTTGTAGCATAATCATTCAATAACGATCTTCCCTTTGATATTTCTTCCAATAAAGTTGCAAAATCCTAAATAACAAAGACAAGTAAGAGCGTGTGGTCTGAATAGATCTTTAGCTTGATACAACTCTCATATAAACCGATCTCCTGATTTTTGCTTCTTTAGCCCCTACAAGGCGCCATTCTTCTCCGAATAGACTGAAATATTACCCAATGACTTTTACATTGTTCAGCGTTCAGTTCATTTATGGTCCGAATCGGACTATAACTTGATATAGCTCCAATATTATAGCAATTATTTCCTTTTAGCCTTTGTTTGCCTATAAAGAGATACCGCGCAAAGAACTCTACAAATGATATCTATGGTGGAGGGTATATAAGATTCGGCCCGGCCGAACTTGGCACGCTCTTACTTGTTTTATTTAACTTACTTATTGAAGACAATCATTCCAATTTGATACATCAACTACGGGAGAAACCACTGAAGCCGAATGGTTACTGTTTCGCAACCATGCTCGGATTTTAGACTTGATCAAGTCTGCGTCATCTTCAATTCCTGACTAAAAATGATAAAAAAAAACAGTAAAACAATCCATAAAGTAAAACTCCATAATTGATAGGTATATTAAACGTCAACACCTACCATATACTTTCTCATTGCAAAGCCCTCGTTGCGAAACATTGCCCGTGCTCCTATGGCTGGAATAGTCTCTTTTATATCTTTTCTGTTTAAATATTGAAAGCTAGCATAATTAACCTTGGCGGCTACACTACAATATTAATATTTGATTTTAATTTTTTGCCCTAATCACAAAACAAACTAACCCTTTTTGGTAAGGGGAAACATCGGACAAGCCAGCCTCTTTCAGCCACCTGGTCAACTTTTTAATGCCTTCTTTGATCTTCGGATGGGTGATTCAATTATTTGAAAAAAACCGATGCATTCAATTTTATCGCTGAATCTGCTTGTTCATTGTTTAAAACTTGATGACTTTTTTCTTGCAACATAGCAGGATCTTGATCGAAAGTACTTTGCACTTCCACGCTTTGGAGACGGCCATGTTTTAAGATAATTCAGCCTCTACTATGGTCACAGGGTCTTTATTTTCCACATACAAAACACCGTCCACTAGATTTAATTTCATCGACATCGTCTGTATCACACGAAATTTAACAAACTAATGATAAAGGAATCAGCTGCTTACGAATCAGTATAACCATATTAAATCTACATTGAACAATCTTAAATCAACATTGTATACTCTAAAATCAACATTGTAATTGTACATTCTTCAATCAAGATTGTTTCATCTTAATTTAAGAAACAAATAGAAACAATATTAAATCACGGTTGAAAATTCTTGATTTTATGTATTTCATTGTAAATTTTCTTTAACAATGGACATTCTAGATTAAAGAATGGCCCATCTTATTTTGGCAATGCCACTTTTCCCTCAGTGTATATATCAGCTGTGTTTTAGGTTATACAAATTTGAACTTTGCATTTTATGGATTTTACTCTTGATATTCTCTAATAAGATTTTCTGGTCTTTCCTTGGCATTCGTAATGTCAACCATAAAGAAAGTTCTCTAGATGGTATGCTATTTTCGGATCCATTTTGTTGACTTTTGTTTTTCTTTTCCTTCTCTCAAAATGCATAATATATTTAAAACAGAGTTTATGTTTTTTTTGTATTGTTGCAGTTAATCTGAGACTAACTATCAGTGTTTTATTGCCACGATTCTCGTAATGTTGATGATGGACAATTACAACAAATCATCAACACTAACCGAGGGAAGTTTATAAATTCGGAAGGGAGGCATTTAAATTGGTTTGGACTGAAATTGATGTGACTCCGGTTTTACTTGCAATATTCTGGAAAATATCTTTAATTATACACTACCATATGGAAGTTTATATGTGTACTTGAGTAAAACAACCATGGATATATCTGTGTGTTTATCTTTTTGTGTCCACTTTTGTACAGTCAGTTTTGGCGCCCATTTTGTGACAATGGTTTTTTGATACATCTGTTTAAGATTCCTTTCGTAATCGAAAGCATTAATTAAGCAGCAGAAATTTATTAACATTTCCAATGTATTTCGCCCCGATTGTATTGAATTTTTCCCGAAATTATTCAGTTGATGCATAGTTGAATTTCTCTGTCATTTCTTCGTCAAAGACAGTCAGTCACTCACTCACTCAGTCCTGTTTGCTTTCTTCAACATGCGGAGCTTTTGCTGACTACTTGTTCGACGCTTGTATTGAAATGACTTTGTCAGCCAGTCAGTCCATTCGTCCAACCATCCGTTCAGCCATTTGCTTGCCTGCCGTCTGCCAACTTGTCTTTCATGCAAATGACAAGTGTTTATTTTTGAATGTGTTTTTTTTATTCTTCATAATTTTTTATTGATCAAATGAGGTTTTTTATCTTTGTTTTTAGATTGGATTTTTACTTTATATAAATGTGTTTTTCTTCTTTCGCTGCCCAAACCAGCAAATTGTCTTGTCATATGAATTGCTCTTAAAATTCTTTGTCGTATTGCTTAAGCTTATGATCTTGGTAGATGATTATGGCCATCATCCTACTTGCGATAGTGGGACAGAGTAATATAGCAATGTTCATATGATGACTGTTGCCGATAAACCTAGACAAACAGAACCTCATTCAAATGTAGGAACGAATGGTCTTTTCCATTTGGTTTTCCAAAACTAGTTTGACTTACCCGAGAAAAGTGCGTGCGCAGTGTGTGTGGTTCATGTCGTCGCTCTTTGTATGAATTTCTTTTAAGAAAACATTAATTGCCCATATGGACTGTCAATAAAGAAGATGACAATTCACGATTTGTTAAAAAATCTTCCTTTTTCCATTTTGCAAACGAGAGAAAGATATGCAGAAAGGCGGAATAGGTCATTATTTAGTGAAAACTGGAAATCATTTCACATATGTACTATGAGCATCAAAAGTGAGTCAAAACCCATTGAAATTTGGTCTATTGTAAGATAGCGGTAAGAATATTGAATATATTATATATTTACCGTTTTTACTTAAATACAATATTCTTGCAAATGTATAAAATTTTAGAAATTGATATAGCCTATGTAATTGTTACAATAATCTTAAAAAATACAAACATTTTACGGGTGTTGACAATCTTTTGACACTCAATGTATATACCTTTTTGAACTAAATTTCAATTAAAAACCAGAAACATATATTCATTTTAATTCCACACAAAGTTTTGGTTGCGCTTGAATTAAGACTTCCAAATTAAAAGTTTATGCTACGCCGGAAAGAGTCTTCTTTAAACTGTTGTAAAATATCATATTGGTTATTCAAAGTTCCTAAATTTTTTCCGACGTCTAGTAAGTTATTGAATTTCTGAAGAACGTATTTCTGAAGTCAAAAGACGCCTTCGACAGTCACAGATCTCCCAACGAAATGACTGAATGGTTTGATATTCACTGGTTCTGACTGACGGATCACAGCTATCGAAATGAATTCTAGAGCAGATAAGCTTGCACAATAAGGATCTTCCTTCCACATTCCAGATGAACTAGAACCTGAGGGTATGCCTCAAGCGACATGAAATATAGTTATTCGTTGCGATAAAAAGCCCGAAGAGCAACGAATGAAATATAGTCATAAATTGGCAGAAGTAAACGCTCCAATATTATAAAGCCCAATCTAATAGACTGTTTGTTGATGTCGAAAAGAAATCGGGGCAAATATTAGACAGTCACTCTGATCCGAATTCATTAATGCAGACCGTTTTTATACCCTCCATTATAGAATATGGGTATATTAATCTAGTCATTCCGTTTGTAATACCTCGAAATATTGACTAGTTAGTAATTCGCCCAATATTTGAACATTTGGAAATCGGTTCTATGTAAATCTTCTTTATAAACCGATCTCCCGATCTTACTTCTTGAGCCGCTGGAAGGCGCAATTCTTATCAAATTTGGTTGAGATTTTGCACAATGACGTCTGCTATGATCTTCAAGTATGGTATGGTCTATAGCCTGATATGGCAATCTCCCGATTGTACTTCATAAACGCGATTTTCATTAAAATATATGAAAAATTCATGGGATTTATTGCCCGACCTAGCATTATCCTCATGCGTGCAAAAAACTTGACAAAGGCGATCCATGAAGTGTATAAGATTAGGTCCGGTCGATCTTAGCATGTTTCTACTTGTTGGTATTTCTTTCCGATGAATTGTTAGCTCTTGTGACATTAAGAAAATCGAATTATATATCCAAATACTTCCTTATTTGCTCGATTCGACAAACAGGCCATAAACTTAAAGAAATCTATTTTATTATTTTCGTTGACTAGAACGAAATACTCACTTATCGTGTCATCGTAACAGAACATCAAACTGAAAAAACAAGGGTTTCATGTAACTAGTTTTGCTCAAGCTGTGAAGACGTCGAGAAAAGGGAAACTATAGAACAGGGATTCCAGTTTAGCTTCTTAATTCTTTGAATACTTGTTAGAATTGTGGGCTAAGAACATTTATGAACATGATTTAAGTTGTTTTAGCCTAGTTCAACGGCAGGAACTAACAAGAATCCGCTCTGAACATACACTTAGGCTAATAATCAGCTTGTTGTGCGCTTTTTATACTTTATAAGTTAGGAATTCGTTGCTACTCTCAAAAATCTTACATTGTCGCCCCTTATTCATTTCAAGTCTGGTATTGTCCTCATCTAAGTGTCAGTGTTTATTAGCCGCAAAATCCGGCAAAGACATAAAAAATGCTTTACCGCATAGAACACTCATAGAAAAAAGTTTGCTGAAAATAGCAAACACTGTCTGCTAAAAATTAGTAGTTAATTTTGCTGCTCTCGTAGCAATAGTTCTGCAATTACACCAGTAATACTGGAATTTCAGAGTAGAAGGCTTTCTGCTGAAAAGTCTGTTGTTTCCCTAAAAATGACTTCTGCTTTATTATGATGTGGACGTAAGAAAAAAACAAAAAGCACATATGTAAATGTGTGTCTCATTAAATTTAGATACAAAAGGCCATGCCAGCCATATGCACATTAGTAGAGCAGTAACAAAAAATGCGAGCTGGCTCAGCCACATTTCGAAATGTATACCTACGGATGGATCTGGTAGCTTCTTTACAGTAATATTCCACAAATTAAAATCATTTCTTCCAACAAAAATCTAAAAAATGTCTAAAGTAATCAAAACAAACCATAAAAAGTAGCAGAAAAATTTTTTTCAGCAGACTTGTGTTCTCAAAACAGCAGATTTTGGTAGTTGAAATAGCAGTAATAAATGTTTGCTAATACAGCAGCCCTTTGTTTGCTGATACAGCAATAATGTCTGCTTTCCCATTTTCAGCAGACAAAAACTGCTGTTTTAGCAAACATTTTTGCTGTTTTGAATAACAAATTTGGTTGAGTGTAGGATATAATCAAAACTGACTAGAATAAAATCTGCAATTTGAGAACGGCAGATTTTTTTATTAAAATTTTTTTAATTTGAATTTTCGCTCTCACAAAATTGCTATTTTTATACCCTCCACCATAAGATGGGGGGTATACTAATTTCGTCATTCTGTTTGTAACTACTCGAAATATTCGTCTGAGACCCCATAAAGTATATATATTCTTCATCGTCGTGACATTTTATGTCGATCTAGCCATGTCCGTCCATCTGTCCGTCCGTCCGTCTGTCTATCGAAAGCACGCTAACTTCCGAAGGAGTAAAGCTAGCCGCTTGAAATTTTGCACAAATACTTCTTATTAGTGTAGGTCGGTTGGTATTGAAAATGGGCCATATCGGTCCATGTTTTGATAAAAACCGATCTTTTGCATGACGTGTTTTCTTACGATATCCAACAACTGTGCCAAGTATGGTTCAAATCGGTCCATAACCTGATATAGCTGCCATATAAACCTATCTTGGGTCTTGACTTCTTGAGCCTCTAGAGTGCCCAATTCTTATCCGATTGAAATGAAATTTTGCACGACGTGTTTTCTTATTATATCTAACAACAATGCCAAGTATGGTTCAAATCGGTCCATAACCTGATATAGCTACCATATAAACCGATCTTGGGTCTTGACTTCTTGAGCCTCTAGAGTGCGCAATTCTTATCCGATTGGGATGAAATTTTGCACGACGTGTTTGGTTATGATATCCAACAACTGTGCCAAGTATGGTTCAAATCGGTTTATAATCTGATATAGCTGTCATATAAACAGATCTGGGGATTTGATTTCTTGAGCTTCTAGAGGGCGCAATTCCTATCCGATTTGGCTGACATTTTGCATGACGTATTTTATTTTTACTTTCAACAACTGTGTCAAATAAGGTTCAAATCGGTTCATAACCTGATATAGCTGCCTTATAAACCGATCTGGGATCTTGACTTCTTGACCCCTAGAGGTCGCAATTATTATCCGATATGCCTGAAATTTTGTACGATGGATCCTCTCATGACCATCAACAAACGTGTTTATTATGGTCTGAATCGGTCTATAGCCCGATACAGATCCCATATAAATCGTTCTCTCTATTTTACTTCGTGAGCCCCAATGGGCGCAATTCTTATACGAATTGGCTGAAATTTTACACAGGCCTCCAACATATAATTTAATTGTGGTCCGAACCGGACCATATCTTGATATCGTTTTAATAGCAGAGCAACTCTTTTCTTATATCCTTTTTTGCCTAAGAAGAGATGCCGGGAAAAGAACTCGACAAATGCGATCCATAGTGGAGGGTATATAAGATTCGGCCCGGCCGAACTTAGCACGCTTTTACTTGTTCCCTTTGTTGACTTCTTAACTGTATAACTTTTAACTGAATAATCAATGAAAATGTTTCTCATGTTCAGGCTGGGATTTGAATCTAGGCGTTTGGCGTTGTAGGCGAACATGCTAACCTCAGCGCTACTTAGCCTCCAAATATTATTACTATGGCCAGGCAGTCTGAAACAGATCTCTGTCCCTGTGTCCTTAGTTTACACCTCCAGACCTGCTCTGTCCTTTAGTGCAGCATGAACTTTCCGACGACAATGTCAGAGTTCCGCCAATCCAAAGCTGTGCCTATGGCAACAGTGCCTCGCGCTTGACCTCAAGTGCAGTCTTAGGTATGCGATCGAAAACCTCTTCCATTCCTTTCAGGTTTCCTGCCTACGTCTTGATTATACCGCGAAGGTATGACATGCTCCTATCCTCTATCCATACTCTCATTGTCTATGGGTCAGATATCTAGAACAGTGTTCAGTGCCCCAGTGGTCGTCGTCCTGATCTCCCTGCCAATCTACTGAGGCGTCAGGAAGTATTGGTCGAATCAGGCACCTGTGAACTATCCTCGCATTCAGGCCCGTTTACATAGTGTCCAACATCTGTGAGCCTTCTCTGTATGCTCCCGAATGTGACACCTCCAATTCAGTGTCTAAGATCACTCCTAAGTATTTGACCTGGCAGGAAATCGTTTGGTTGAAAACATGGTGCGTCAAATTGACCCACCTTTGTCTTCATCTTAAACATACAGAGGGTTTATATTCAAACCCCTAGGTCTACCTCAGTCGTTTGCCATTTCCAAGCCCCTTTCAGAATTTCTGCATAGCTGATTAGGACCCTATCACTAAGAAACATTAAAACATACTCTGCGTAACAGACGGCTAAAAATGCCTCCCAAGGCAGCATCTGTAATAAGTTATTTATAGTGATCTCCCATGGGAGTGTGGATACTATGGCGCGACTTATTCCACTTTCTCCGTTATCTTTATGTCATGGGACCCACAATTTATCCACAAGTTTATCCAGTCTTACGACCCAGTACAACCAGTACTGGTCTAAGCATTAGATCAGTGTGTTGGTCCACACATTCCTAAAAGCCACCTCGATGTCGATGGACTGAAATGTCTCGGTGAATCTGCTGCAGAAACTGAAACACTGAAACCTTATCTAAACCTAACGTGTTACCCAATGTGGCTGAAAATTTAAACTGAGTTTTAGGCTAATCGACCTCCGCATGGACATGACTGCCGTAGAGACCGATCTGCATGTTTTACCAGATTTTGCTGAAGTTGTATGCACTTCTGCTTGTTTTTTTTATACCCTCCACCATAAGATGAGGGGTATACTAATTTCGTCATTCTGATTGTAACTACTCGAAATATTCGCCTGAGACACCATAAAGTATATTTATTCTTGATCGTCGTGAAATTTTATGTCGATCTAGCCATGTCCGTCCGTCTGTCCGTCCGTCCGTCCGTTCGTCTGTCTGTCGAAAGCACGCTAACTTCCGAAGGAGTAAAGCTAGCCGCTTGAAATTTTGCACAAATACTTCTTATTAGTGTAGGTCGGTTGCTATTGTAAATGGGCCATATCGGTCCATGTTTTGATATAGCTGCCATATAAACCGATCTTGGGTCTTGACTTCTTGAGCCTCTAGGGTGCGCAATTCTTATCCGATTGAGATGAAATTTTACAGGACGTGTTTTGTTGATATCCAACAACTGTGCCAAGTATGGTTCAAATCGGTCCATAACCTGATATAGCTGCCATATAAACCGATCTTGGGTCTTGACTTCTTGAGCCTGTAGAGTGCGCAATTCTTATCCGATTCGAATGAAATTTCGCACGACGTGTTTTCTTATTATATCCAACAACTGTGCCAAGTATGGTTCAAATCGGTTCATAACCTGATATAGCTGCCATATAAACCGATCTTGGGTCTTGACTTCTTGAGCCTCTAGAGTGCGCAATTCTTATCCGATTGGAATGAAATTTTGCACGACGTGTTTTGTTACGATATCCAACAACTGCGCCAAGTATGGTTCAAATCGGTCCATTACCTTATATAGCTGTCATATAAACCGATCTTGGGTCTTGAGTTCTTGAGCCTCTAGAGGGCGCAATTCTTATCCAATTTGAATGAATTTTGCCACGTAGTATTTTGTTATGATATCCAACAACTTCGCCAAGTATGGTTCAAATCGGTTCATAACCTGATATAGCTGTCATATAAACAGATCTGGGGACTTGACTTCTTGAGCTTCTAGAGGGCGCAATTTCTATCCGATTTGGCTGAAATTTCGCAAGACGTTTTTTATTGTTACTTTCAACAACTATCTCAAATAAAGTACAAGTCGGTTCATAACCTGATATAGCTGCCATATAACCCGATCTGGGATCTTGACTTCTTGAGCCTCTAGAGGTCGCAATTATTATCCGATGACTGAAATTTTGTACGACGGTTTCTCTAATGACCATTAACATACGTGTTTTTTATAGTCTGAATCGGTCTATAGGCCGATACAGCTCTCATATAAATCGATCTCTCTATTTTACTTCTTGAGCCCCCAAAGGGCGCAAATCTTATTCGACTTGGATGACATTTTACACAGGTCTCCAACATATAATTTAATTGTGGTCCAAACCGGACCATATCTTGATATCGCTCTAATAGCAGAGCAAATCTTTCCTTATATCCTTTTTTTTTTGCCTAAGAAGAGATGCCGGGAAAAGAACTCGACAAATGCGATCCATGGTGGAGGGTATATAAGATTCGGCCCGGCCGAACTTAGCACGCTTTTACTTGTTTTTTTGTAATTTGTCCAATAAAAATGGTATCTGAGGCCATAGTGCATTAGATGGCTGTTTAATAATTTCTGTGTACCTGTCTGTCAGTTATAATCATATAAGTTTTTAACAAGCGAAGTCGCGTTAAATTTATCTGGGTCAAATCTTATGGATCCTTATTCATGGATTGCATCTTACAAGTTTTTTGAGAGATTTCTATTTAAAAACCAGTAAGGAAAGGCAAAAGTTGGGCGGTGTTGACTTTATAATATCCTATACCTACCCTATAAGTACAAAGTTGGAGCTATATATAATTCTGAACCAAATTTGATGGACCTCGGCGTATGTTTTCAGATGGGTTATTAAACAATCCGATCAAATTTCGAGCAAGCAAACTACGGTTGACAAAAAACAACATTATTGCAAACTACCCAAAATCTGATGAACATATATATGGGAACTTCATCTAAATCTGAACTAATTTTGACCAAATTTCTTAGATATTGTGATAGGCATCGAGGAAAGCGTTGTGCACAATTTTGACAAGATTGGTCAATAAATGCGCTTACTGTGGCTCTTGAAGTGAAAATCGGGCGATATACATATATGGCAGCTATATCAAAACCTGTACCGATTTTTATGAAATTCAGCAGTAATATTGAGAGTCAAAAGAAAATCATTCCTGCCAAATTTCGAGAGAATCTGTTAACAAATGAGTACATTATTTCAATATTTTTCAAAATCGGACGAACATATATATGGCAGCCCGGGACGTTAATTGAGCTAGAGCTTTGAATTTTTGAATTAGGTATACTATAGCAACCTAAATTGGGATGCCAAAAGAATTTTTGGACATTTAGAAAAAAGTACCAAAAATAGTACAACATAGGTGAACTTTGCTAGAACTTCTAAATTTGTCTTAAATGATTGTTTTTGTGAAATAAAGGGGGTAGATAGAAAAAATATGACAAATAGTAATGGAAATGGAAGAAAATTACGTTTAGTACCGTATTTGGTACCATTTCATACTTTCTTTACGGATTGAACTAGAGCTCTGAATTTTAACGTGTAGTTTCAACTAAGAAATGATTTATTAACTTACCAAAAAGTACGAAATAGCTTTTTACTTTAACAGTGAACGGAGAAGGATTAAATTAAAAGAATTTCTGAAAATTATCGAAGTTTTGACAAATATACGACATGTTGTACCAAATATGAAATATTGAAATCGTACAAGGAGTGGAAAAGTACTTAAGTGCTGTAATTGGTATTATTTAGTACTTTCTTTACAGATTAAGCTACATATCTGAAATTTGGTATACAGGTACATTTTAACAGTGTGTACCGGACGACTGGAAGGTTTTTTTCTTGTTCGCACATTTTGACACTAAAACGAACAATATGACACCTTCTTTACGGATTGAGCTATAGCTTACGTCTAGGCACTATGTACCGAGCGACAAATAGATTTTTTAGACATTCGTTTATTTTGGTACTAAAACGTACATAGTGGTAACTTTTGCAGACTAAGCTACATCTGTGACATGAAAGATACAAAATGGTACGTTTTACGGATTGAGTTAAAGATCTCGAAATTCAAATACAATCACACCTTAACAGTATTTGTCGGCCGACCAGATGTTGTTTTTTTAAATTCGTACATTTAGGCACTTAAATTTGCAAAATGATCTTTCTTTACGGATAAGGCTAAATCCAAAAAATTTGCGATACAGTTACATCTTGATATTGGGTGTACCATCGGGGGCATGATGTAGCAACTTTTCAAATACTTTGATTTTAAAAAATTAAAAAAAAAAAAATTTTTTATTTCCTAAGCCCCTACAACAAAAAAATCATTTTCTTAGACTACTAGTCGAGAGAAAGTCCTTTCTGCCGAATTTCGAGAGAATTGGTAAACAAATTACCATTTTATTGCATTATTACTTCAAATCGGACGAACATATATATGGGAGCTATATCCAAATCTGAACCGATTTTTTCCAATTTCAGTAGGCTTCCTCTACGCCAGAAAAATGAATGTGCCAAATTTGAAGACGATCGGATGAAAATTGCGACCTGTAGTTTGTACACAAATTAACATGGGCAGATAGCTAAATCGAATCATAAAGTGATTCTGGGTCGGTCGGTATACTTATCACTGGTTCTATCTCTCTCTTTTGCAATAAGTATTAGTAAACCTTCCACACACAGAAAAAAAAATGCAGTACTAAATGCCGGTAGGTTAGCACATACAATTGGCAGCGGCAAAATAAATTTATTTTTATGGAAATGATTGATGGAACTGATATATCGGTTAGTAACATCTTCCATTAACCCTTTTTATTGTGTCGTAGTTAAGATAGCTACTGAACTATGGAAATAACCAATAAGGGGATTAAACCATTGAAATTGATTTGACGTTATTATCTTTTTGTTCTTACTATCAAATTCCAAACAATGATTTCTCTGAGTGCAGATTCTCAAGAAGTCAGAACCAGAAATCGGTTTATGTGGGAGCAACTTCAAGCCACCGATTTTGGTGTGTTGTGTATTACCTCCTTGTACACATGTTCAAAATATGGGAGATATATAGTAGGTCGATAAAGCTCACCTCAGACCGATCTCCCCATTTTATTTCTTCGTTCCTCATAAAATTTTGTTTAACCGAAAGCACATCTTCTCTTATTTGTTTTACAAAAAAAAAAAATTATTATATAAGCGATTTTAAAAAGTTTTTTTTTCACTTATTGAGTATAGTCCATATTGCCCATTTCTTTACCCACATATAAACCTTTAAGGTGCAATTATTGTCTCGTCTCTCGAGCACTCCCTAGTAGAAGGTCTGATGTCTTTTTGAAGGGTTTAGTGTATATGCGCGTTTCTTACTTCTTAACTTGGTCAGTGTCGCATGGAAAAGCTTTATAGTCTTCAACTCAAAATTTCATGCATTGATAAACCTTTTCCTTGAAGCACCCCGATGGCATTCGAGTAAGAATTTATTACATTTAATTGTGTCATATAATCAAGAAAACCGCGAAAAACTTCGTTCAATTTCTTTTTCCAAAACCTTTGACCGGGGTCCAGAAAAAATCTGAGTTTTGAGGAAAAACACACAAACTTTATGTATGACTCCCATATAGACCTATTTCCAAAGTTTACTTTTTGGCTCAAAGGAAGAATTTTTCCATCTAATTCGATAAAATTGTTATGTATGGTGATGTACGGTTATGGTTAAATACGGCTCCCCATAGGTTGGAAAAAACCGTGGTGGGTATACAAAAGTTTAATCTAAACTTGCTATTTTTTAATTCTGTTAAATATAATTTCGACAAGGCTCTTCTGATCATGTGACTCTTTTTCTTTTTGTTATCAAACACATTATATTAATTGTTTTTTTTTGAAAATTAATCAATGATTCCATTCATCTATTCTTCAATGTAGTAGCGTCAGCGACATTTTTATTTATAATTAATTTTCTCTGGAATACAAACAAAAATTAACTTAACTAATTCCATTTACATTACACCCAAATATGTAAATGGAAACATTGTATCATTTGTACCACGTCGTTGCACATGCACATATTCGGTCTGCTTATTCGTCTACTTTGTGTCGATGATGGCGATACCCATGGTGGCAATAACACTCGTCTCTGTAGGTGTTGATTAAATGATTTACAAGCATTTGGTAACAAGTTTTAAATCATTTTCCAATATGTAATTTCAGTTGCTGCTCTGGTTGCAAATACAATCCTCATAGTGGTGCCAAGAAATAATCGAGGTAGTGCTGACGTTGAAAATCAAATGAAAACGAAACGCAATCAAGTCTAAGCCATTGCAAGTCAAGCTGGCCACAAGACACCGAAGCCAACAATTCGTTCAGAAATGCACCTAAGTCCCTCCCAAACATTTAACCAGAGATTAGCAGTGAATTTATTGGCCAACTCAATGGTGGTTAAAGTCAATCGTTTTTGCTATTGCCTTTTTGAATTTCAATTCAATTCGAAAAGATTTGTGTTATTTCATTTTTGTATCTGTCGTAATTGTTGGAAATTGCATTTAGCAATAAATCATGTAATACAAGCCAGTCCCAGAGACCGTCAGTAGGGAAAAATCACAGGGAAGCGTTGAGTGGTCAAGGTCGGACACTGAGCTGGTAAGCTCTAGCTGCGCTATTACAATAGCAGAAGCTAGGAACAAAGCAGCAGCCGCAACACCAGTCAAGATGCTGCTTTATTGTTTTTAGTTGTTTCACATTCCTGGTACTCTTGAACGAGATAAGGCTAGACTAATGAAAAAAAGAATTATGTGCAAGGATATTTAACTTTTAAGGCCGAAATTAGCACTTATAACCCCATAATCCAATATGAATCATAGTCACTCTTTCTATTCCCTGTTTGAAAAATGTTTTCTCTCATATCTATTTCGACCCCTCTCATAAAACGCAGTCATAAACTTTATGGCTATTTTTATATCAAAACAAATTTCATTTGGAAAAAGACTTGTTCTTAATTTTTTTTTTTAAAAAATTGCCATTTTTGGAGTTCAGGCCTCCCCACACTTGGGTCAAATTTGTATATCAGATTTCCACACTTCTCTTTAATACTTTAAATTTAAGCCTAAGTTGTATCGGCCCGTGAGGAGGAGGCCACCGTGGCGCAGAAGTTAGCATGTCCGCCTATCACACCGAACAACTGGGTTCAAATCCCGGCATGAACATCAATAAAATTTTCAACTGTGGTTATCCCCTTACTTATGCTGGCTACATTTGCAAGGTATCCTGCCATGTTAAAACTTTTCTACCAAATGGTGTCGCTATGCGGCACGACGTTCGGACTCGGCATAAAAATGGAGGCCCCTTATCATTGAGCTGAAACTTTTATCGGACTACACTCATTGATATGAGAGAAGTATTCCCTGTTCCTTAATGGAATGTTCATGGGAAAATAAGCAGTGTATCGGCCCGTTTGGGAATTTTTGGATAGAGACTCAACCCCAAACTTAAACATGTGATTTGTGTTTTGGTACAAACAAAAAGTTTCATCCATGACTTATCTCGCATACATCGCTGAATATTGTGACCCTCCGAAAACCGGCCGAATCATATATATTTTTATTAAATTTAAATCTGCTTCGTTTTTGATGATCCGGGAGCTATACCTTAATACAACATAGTCCAGTGGAGGACGCACCTCAAACGAAACGCACCTCAAGTCTTGAAGCCAAGACATTTATGTCTCGACTGGAAAATAGTTGTGTAGACCACAAGATGGCGACAAACTTGATGTATAATTTTGCCCGATTTTTAATCAATTTGGCTAGAAAAGTACATATATACCGAAATTAAACCTTTTTAGTTGCATGGACCTATCAAAACATATAATAAAAAACATACCTGCAAGCAAAATTTTCGGTAAAGGTATCGGTAACGAAAATTTCGCTGAGGATATGTCGATGCATTTCTTATAGTAACGAAAATTTCGCCAGAGGTGAATATTGCCCTTCACAAGGGAGTCCTATGTTCATACAATTGAGGCTTCGCCTCTACGTCAAAAAAAAAATGTATGTGCCAAATTTGACTATGATCGGATGATGCAAAATTGCTTTGAATCCGTTGTTTTCAAATGTATGTGAAAATATATTATAATACAAAATTCATGATAGAGCGTCACCTACATGTCATTTTTGGCCAACATTTGGTAACTTTTCCTTATAATGCTAATTTTTCAGAGTAAATGGCCCACTGTGGCCAACTTGGAAATAGTGGGCTGAAACCGTTTTCAGAAAATATAAAAGGGACCACGCCCTTTCCGAATATTTCCAATTTGGAGTCCTAAGTTTTAAAGACACCAAGATATTGGCCATTTTTTTGGACAAAATTTGGTAATTTTTCCTTACAATGCCCATTTTTCAGAGTTAATGGCCCATTGTGGCCAGCTGGGAAATCGTGGGCTAAAACCGTTTACAGGAAATATAAAAGGCCTATTATGTTGGGCCTTCTCATCACGGTCTCGGCGACCGTGACCATCACGGTATCGGCGATGAATTCCTAAATGATGTTTTTCCACTCTGGCGAATTTTTGCTTTGAAACTGCCAGACCCAATTTCACTGATTTTTTTTTCAAAAGAATCGTAAATCGAAACGACGTTAACCGAGACGACGTAGATTGAGGTTTTTAGACCATGTATTAACACCTGTCCATGCCATGTTCAAATGTCTTCCGATCTGAACAATGGCTGTGTATTATTTTAGTACTGGATAAATAAGCCGTGAAGGGCAAAAAAAAAACATTTTCCAGTGCAAGTCTATTTGTTTGTCATAAGATGTCAAAAATGTTTCGGCATAGCAGTCAAATAAAATTTAATATTTGTGCACGCAATTGTATCATAATTGGTTTTAATTTTTTTTACCATTCACAATTGTGGTATTTCTGCAAGTGACCACACTTATTTGTGAAATACATATGATGGCAATCCTGACAACAGATGTTCTACATAAGCCTGCACTGGTAATTTATCAAGGATTTCTTTGTCCTGGATAGATGTCATTTTCATACAAATTGCATTGCACTGCACGGTTTAGTACTAAAATAAAACACGGCTAATATTCAGCACATATGTCGAGGGTTCAAATAGGAGTGATAAATAAACCGACTCTTTCCTAATACAGATTTTTAAACTATTCAAAACGGAGCTTTTTTAAAACCGGTTTAAATTTGTTTAATTCTTTTATTTGAAGTAAAAGTAGTCCTGAATATCCCATTCTAAGGTTCTGAGACAACATTGATTTAGAGATTTTTCATTCTGAAAACGAAAATTGAAATTTTGAATTAAATCTTTACTAAAAACAAAATTTCTCAAAGAAAAAAATCCGATAAAATTTAAAACAAAATTTTACTTAAAATGCTTTTGGAATTTTTTGTAAAGACAAACTTTGTATATCTTTTTTCAGAGAACATTTTCAAAATATGGAATTGCGGAGAATTTTTTTTTTCATTGCGAAATCCGAAGGGCGCTTTTCTTTGTCGGAACACAAAAAAGTCAAACAACAACACACAACAAAGACAACAGTACCTAATTAGAGTTGATTCGGCCCATTTCGTGAGCATTTAATTACATAAATTGTTCAAAATTTATCCTGATGCAGCGACATGTCGCCACTATTTTGCTCATAGAACTCAGTACCACTTGCACGAAATGTGTTCATCACTTTCGTTACCATTTTTTATTTTAAAGTGCGTTGTGACACTCTTCCGTGTGAAAAGTCGATGTCAGTACTAGGCTTACGGCGAGTTGTAATAAAATTTGGTTTGTTCTGAAAACATTTTAATGATATTGTTTCTACGAACCAATTTTTAATGTTAGTTACTCTGTTACTTTACTATAATTGGCTATGATAGAACATTTTTCCATTAGCTGAATTCTAAATAGATCTCCAACTGCCTCGATCTTTTGTGCTACTTCTCCAATTTTTGACACAAAGGTTCTTAGTGTATTTCTCCACTTAATCATTCCATGGTTCTTTCTCTCTAACTCACCAAATAGTACCCATGTTTCGAAGCCATACAACTGCCTTTATATAGTGTCATTTTCGACTGTCGAGAGGTTGCCTTGTTTCCAGAGTCCTTGGCTAATCAAAAGTGCCATATGTTTGCCAATATTCTATTTGTATTCCTTCAAAAGTAGGTAGAAAAAGTTGCTGACTATCTTAAAGTTGTGGGTATAAACTTTCTCCATTTTCTTTACCTACTCTGAAGTACAGGACGTTGTGGGACCATTTTATCTTATCTCCATTTACTGGCAGACCCATTTTGACAGATTTTCTTTTAATTCCTCAAAGGCTGTAGTTGGTACTTCCAGTGTCAGAAAGTAATGTACCACTTTTATTGATAAAGCCTTTTGGTACTAGTTATAGAGACTTTGGAACTGGTAATAGAAATTACATTGACTTTTATATGGATGGTTCCAAACTAGACGACCAAGTGGTCTTTGGTGTGTATTCTGAAGAACTAGGACACTATAGTGTGTATTAAGCGGATCAAGCGGCTAAAATATAATGTCATTACGACGATCTTCTCAGGCAGCCGTGCAGTCATTAAATCCCTGGATAACGTATTTCTGAACAACAAAACCGGCAGATGTCTTAACGAGATGGCTGAACAGTTCAAAATTCATCTGTTCTGGGTGCCGGGCCACAGAGATATTCCAGGAACTGTAAAGCGGACAAGCTTGCGAGACTAGGAACTACCTTACACAATCCAGGGGAACTAGAATCTGTGGGTATTCCTCTAGCGACATGTAAGCCAGGTTTTCAAGATCAGACCCGAAGGGCAACGAATGACAGATGGTCATTAAGTTGGGGTTGTGAAACTATGGGACCCAATCTAGACTTTAAGAGTTTTATTGCGTTGGTGTCGCTGGCTAGAACAGACATTTCAGTCCTAGTGTCCATCATGGGAGATACTATCTGAACTGTAAACATGCTGACAGACCGAAGGCTGTCAGTAACGTCTTCTGCAGAAGCTGCGAGGACGTCTAGGAAGAGGAGAACATCTGCTGTATATGTGTTCCGCGCTGGCAGGTAGAAGGAATTACACTTTAGTTTATCATTCCTTTGAGAACTTGGCTGTTTTAGCTGATGAGAAATTTCGCAAGCTTTTTGAAGCGATCTGGATGGTTCAACGGTTGGAACTTGAAGGCATCTTCCACCTCCTGTTCCTGTGCTATCACAATGGACGACAACGTCTAAGTGAGTCTGATGCCAGATTGTCACTTAAACCTAACCTAATCTGCTTCCGGTGACCGACGTATGATATCGATCTCGATTGCATAGGCGAAAAGCATGTGTTCCCTTGTGAGTAGTGTGCCATATTTATTCCACATTTGTATCTCGTATAATCTTCTCCATCAATATAACACTAGAGAAATTCTATTTGTAAATACGAATTGATTACATAATACAGTTGGTAATTCAAACCTTTTCACGGTTTATTTCGATGTTATGACAAACAATTATATTAAAAGCCTTCCATTTTCGCAAAACTTCATTATGGTTTTGTATTTTGATCTACTGTATTGCATACAATTGCAATTATTTGCAAGCTCATGGGCTTGCTTCGGATTATTATCTTGTATATGTATTACTATTTTCTTGTGTAGTGTGAGTATTTTTGTCCTTCGCACAGTGGGATGGGAAAAAAATAAGTGGAAAAAAGTCTGCCATTTTGGAACGGTTAGAGATATCTTCATGAAATTTTGCATGGTTATAGCTGATATGCAGAATTTCAGGACCTTAGAAGTCCCAGGGGCGCATTGGTGGGCCTTCAAAGTTTGTCACCTCGGCCCTACAGAATTTTGTTCGGGTTGTCAAAAGCGCATTTATGGTCCGATTTTAAATTTTTTTTTTGCTGGAAAGTGCTTAAGAAGCCCTATAAAAAACAGGCCTAAATGTGCGGGATATCTATTATAGTGTCCAAGAAATTTGACTAACAATTTTTTTTTGAAATTTACGCAGAGGCTTGTCGCTTATATTGTTGCTTGTGAAAGCATTTCTGAATCGATCTCAAATTTTTTCAACTGATCTAGAAAGCTAATAAAATTTACTATATTTTCGGGATATATGGTAAGGTACGATTCTTCAGTCGAAAGTTATGCGAGTTACAAATCAAAAACTGAAAAAAATAAATTTTTGGAATTTTGCTTAAAGAAAGGTAACTTCAGTGTTCCGTATCTATACAGAAAGCTTGGGCCAGCACTATCAATTTTGATTACTATAATGTAAATAAGCGTTTTAAGTGTAATATTTATATATTGTGTTAACTCTAATAGGAGACCTGTGAAGTACAATATTGGCAAAAAAAATTAAATGGGAAAACCCTTTGAATTCTCAAAACTCAAAGTCACAACTTTATAACCATTTTCATTGCCCCAAGTAATAACTATTGTATTTGCATGCAAAAAAATTTTTGAGCCATCCAAGGATTGAGGTCTCTGCGGACATTTTACTAAAAAATTCCAACTTTGCAAACATCTTTTTGGGTGTTTTCATCAGAAATATGTCCATAATTTGTACCCTTTTTTTAAAAAAAGATATTCATCTACAAATTTTGTAAAAAATTAGAACGTTATCTTTAGTAGTTTTAGTTTGATGATATTTTCAATTTGAATTTCATTTTTCACAAAAGTGTATTTTTTGGCCTCATTTTAGGTTATACCCAAATAATAGAACTAAAATTTAACCTTTTGTTTAAAATTTTTATTGCAGCATATGTTTCGACCTCTCCAGAAAAGTATAATTTGTATACATAAATAAAATCGATACACAATGAGCACACCTCGGTCATTTTGGCAATCATTCATGACACAAAAGTTGTCTCAAAATTATAGATGTGTACCAAGGGACGCAGTTTGTCCATTATACGAAATACTCCAAAAATGGGACCATAAATGTGCTTTTGACAGCCCGAACAAAATTTTGTAGGTCCGAAGTGACCAATTATGAGGGCGCACCAATAGGCCCCTGGGACTTCTAGGGCCCTGATAACACCTCAGCTATAACCATGTAAAATTTCATGAAGATATCTCTATCCGTTCCAAAATGGCAGATTTATTTCCACTTTTATACCCACCACCATAGGATGGGGGTATACTAATTTCCTCATTCTGTTTGTAACTCCTTGAAATATTCGTCTAAAACCCAATAAAGTATATATATATTCTTGATCGTCATGACATTTTATGTCCGTCCGTCCGGCCCGTCTGTCTGTCAAAAGCACGCTAACTTTCGAAGGAGTAAAGCTAGTCGCTTGAAATTTTGCAGAAATACTTTTTATTAGTGTAGATCTGTTGGGATTATAAATGGGCTATATCGGTCCATGTTTTCATATAGCTGCCATATAAACCGATTTTGAATCTAGACTTTTTGAGCCACTAGAGGCCACAATTCTTATCCGATTTGGCTGAAATTTTGCATGACGTGTTTCGTTATGACTTCCAACAACTGTGCTAAGTATGGTGTAAATCGGTCCATAACCTGATATAGCTGCCATATAAACCGATCCTGAATCTTGACTTCTAGAGCCACTAAAGGGCGCAATTCTTATCCGATTTAGCTGAAATTTCGCATGACGTGTTTTGTTATGACTGACTGAAATGGGCCAATACATGATAAAGCTACCATACCAAAACCGATCTGGGATCTCGACTTCTTGAGGCCCCATAGGGCGTAATTATTATCCGATTTGGCTGAATTTTTTTACAAAATGACCTTCAACGTTTCAAATATAAACCGATCTCTCTATATTACTTCTTGAGACCCTAAAGGGCGCAATTCTTACTCGAATTGGCTGAAATTTTACACAATGACTTCTACTATGGTTTCCAACATTTAATTCAAGTATGGTCCGAATCGGACCATAACTTGTTTTTTCTCATCCCACTGTGCATCTGTGCACTGCACTGTGCACTGTGTGCATGAGGGACATACGCGAATAACTAATGGTCAAGTAAACGAATAATCGTTTGCGGGTATCGAAACACATTTGCCATTAAAGAGTTTTTGGGTTTTAACAAAATGAAGGTCCTTTTACCACAGACGAAAATGTCCCAAACTAATTTTTTTTTGTGTACAAAAGAACAGAAGGAAGTATTTCTATTTATTAACTATGAACTAGCCAAATCGTTTTGCGATTACTCACGTCCGCTAGCTTAGAGCAAATAAATAGGAACCTAAATCGGAACTGTTTCTTCTTGCCAATGCAGGACTGGCACACAGCTGATGTTATATTGCTTACTCTTTCACGACGTTTTCACAGCTTCTGAGTAAATCGGTACTTTCAAACTTTAGTCTATCAGATTGTTTTCCAATCGGACAGAGACCTGTTATGGCCGACAAGATGAGTGAGACTTCTATTCTAGCTAACGTCTTGCAGTGTTCACAGCCTTTGACGTAGTTACATCGTCTTAGAATTTTGCAATGATTTGTAATACTCAGTCTTTGTAGGGTAGAAAAAAGATATCTCAACGCCCATTCTATGGTGAATGGATTGCATGACTCTTTTGCTTTTAAGAACAACAGTATATTTCATAACCATCTGGATGCTGTTGATTCGTTGTTTAATGTCATTGAGTGACAAATTTTGCGATTACCTTGTTGTAACACCCTTTCTATATAAGGATCGAAGCAATGTCATACGGTTGCATGTTCTGCGAACTAGCAAAGGAGGAAATCGATCAATGACATGTTTGGCTAGAATGTGGTTTTTATTGTAGTTGTCACCAAAAATAGACAAATGTAGGTGTCGCCATAAATGTGAAATACGCGACAATGATCGAAGGCATGAATGAATGAATTTCAGTCATCTATTCCAAGCAATTATAAAATGTTAATTGTGACTGACTGCTCAGGCTGAGGTAGTAAACAAGGCATGTGAATAGCTGAAACAATTTCACTAACCAGCAATCAGCCATAGTGCCACACCACAGACTGACTTCCTCGAAACATAATACAAACCTACACTCTTTCAACGGGTAAAACAACTAACTGCTGGTGTTCCTTCAATTCGCTACGTATACAATTTCCGTAGAAAAGACGTCAACCTCTGCAAATGAATTCCTACGAAATTTATGAAAATTTAAAACAAAAATGAAAATAAATATTAAAGTTTCCTTTAATAACTGTTGCCTCTTGTCGTAGGTGCTTGTCAAGCTCAAGGAGAACAAATTTCCGTTAGTTTTAAAAACACAATTTGTATAGATTTCACAAACAACGCGCATTCGTCGTTTTCTTTTTCTTGTTTCAAATTTAGTTTTGAGTTTAAATTTCACTTCTAGCTGAAAAAAGCCCATTGCCTTGACGCGCAAATGCTTATATTATTGTCATATTGCTTTCGTGGATTTATTTTCAGGCTGTTATTTTCTTTGACGCATTATTCACCTCATTGTAGACGTAATACACAAGTTTCATTGCTTCGCTATGGCAAAGGGGTAACATACAATACATATATGAATAAAAGTAATTTAATACTTTTTTCGTACGATATAGATTATATAAGCCTAAACAACATTGTACAAATAGAGAAAAAAAAACTACAACACAAATCACTGTTGATGCTGAAAGTTTTTTGCTATAAGGGAAGTATGCTATAGGACGTGGATGGTTTACGAAATAAAAATTAATTATGGCCTACATATCGTCGTTGTAATGCTATTTTGTTCCATACTCCACTTTGAAATAGGACGTATTTGGCACATTTACTCAGCAAAATCTTGGAAACTAAATACAATAAAATACAATAAAGATGTTGAGACGTTTCAGCATTTCCTATGTCATTGTCCGGCTTTCCTGGCTAACAGACGCCAGCACTTAGGTGGGGACTCAATACCAGACATCAACAAAGTGAGGTGGCGTGGTATGGAAACAACTATGAATTTTGTAAGTAGCACAGAATTCCTGACTTAAATTTTCTTTTTCGAGGTTGCTTTTTAGTATTTATTGCGCCGATTACTGGCTAAGGTGTATGTCCATAGGCACATGGGGCGGATTAATATCGGCACACTCTTTAACCTAACTACGATGCATGAAATTGTCTTGGAAATTCATCACAAGATCCTAACCCAAAAATGGTGTATGAAACAAGATATCATTTAGTTGACGATATGTGCATTTATATCAATTTACGAATATGGTAAACAATTGTTTGTCAATTTATATTAACGGGCCGAACTTGTTTATCCATCGCTTATGGGTGTATGGGGCAATGTCCGTTAAAGTGGATATTTTTATACTTTAAACTTCAGAATTTGTTTCGCATATACAAAGTACCATATAAGCATCGCATATACAAACTACTATTACTATGGGGTAGGTTAAATCACTTAAACAATTGTTGGGTCCGTTGTGAAAACTTTAATGTATCTTCTTTAGAGCTGCAGAATGCCATCATGATCTTTTAAGAGCCTTTTTCACTTCACTCATGTATTTCCTTAAATAAGCTTAAAAGCTGTGATGAATCTGAGAAAAATCTAGTCTTTTCCAAAATTTAACAAAATAGTCTTTATTGCTGGATAAAAGAAAATAAAAGTGAAAAAATGTCACAGTAATTCAAATTCGAAAAAGTATAATAACTTGTCAAAATACTTCAATGAAGATATGATTGAAAATGTTCAATTTGCAGTAGGTTAGATATCCAACATTTCCTCGTACTTAATTTACTTTCCCTCTCAACTTATTCCGGAGTTCTTTCCGATCTTCTGGGGGTAAACTCCGACGTTTTTCATTGCGACGTGTCATGAAGCTATCTTGACAGTCTTGTGGATTGCATGTTTGGAACATTTTGAGGTGCTTCCACTATTGCGGATTAGCCTGAAGTTTGATTAGCTGGTTCTAACCTCTCATAACTGTTTGTGATGTTGGTTTGTTCGAAAACTGTTGAGCGTATTTCACCTGTTTCTACTCTTGGATTCAAGTTTGCATGGTTATCTGGAATTAATATGTCTATATTGGCAATATTTGGCCTATGTAATACACGACATTGTTTGATTATATTGTTCCCAAAACTCGTTTCTGACCTGCTTTTTATTTGATTTTGATGCCTTCGGATTTCTTTCTGTGGTATATTTACTCTATACCTTAGATTTACCATTGTTACATTTATTTCTCCTTCAACCCAGAGTTTTTTTTACCAGAGAAATTTCGTTCATAAATCTATTGACTAATAGAAAATTTTGATATTTCGTGCCTCACAAGAAACATTGCTGTTAAAATTGTACAAGGCGGACGACAGTGAAGTTGCTCCGCTGGAGATTTTCCAGTATATGGGTTTGGTGTTGATCTATATGTTACCAAATGCTTGTACAACGCCAGTTCTTGATTTGGTTGTACTTTCCTTATCTTGTTAAACGCTGTCTTGAAAGTTCGAACAAAACGTTCAGCTAATCTATTCGAAGCAGGATGTTGTCAAATGTTCAATAGTGTTTACTTCACAAAACCTTTCAGATAACGTGAATTGTGTACCATTATTAGATTGAATGGTATGTGGTAAACCTTCAATTGCGAAGAAAAAACTTTGTAAAGCTGCTACAGTTGATCCCGAGGTAGCTACAGATACTGGCCTGACAAAAGGAAATTTGGAGTACGGATCAACTGCAATGAGCCACATTCTGTTTAAAAATGGACCAGCAAAATCAAGGTGTATTCATTCCCATGGTTGCTCAGCTTCGGGCCATGCCATACTTGTTTCGGGATATCTCCGTTTACTTCACAAATATATTTTTATGTTTTTAAGAGCCACACTTATCTTTTGGCTAACCGCTTCATTCTGCATGCACACCAATGTCCGTCATGCATGATACCCAACACTTTTGAGCGAAGTGAGTTTGGAACATTCACGTGTAAGAATGTTCATTTTGCAGAAGAAGCGCACCCTTTTCGATAGAACTTAAATATTTTCTTGCAAAACACGGATTTAAAAAAACCTCCGACTTATTCTTCTCCGGCCAGCCATTTCTCACATAATTCGCCATAAATTTAAGTGTTTCGTCGCATTTTGTGTGTAATGATACAGCTTTAGAATCAATAGGACAGTCTTGCAATATCGTGCTATAAACTTCATCAATATATAATACCTCTGCTTTAGTTTTATTCAATTCTATATCGTCTCCTATTGGTAATCTTAATAATGCGTGAACGTTTGCATGAACGTTTTGCTTGCAGTGTAATGGCCCAGCATTGAAGCCGATGTAATGTCATAAAAGGAAGCTTTGTGAATGGATGAAATATTGTGGTAAGAGCTTGAATATCTGTTACTAATTCAAAGTGTCTACCATAGAGATACTGGAGGAATTTCGTCACACCAAATATTATGACAAGGGCCTCCTTCTCCATTTGAGAATAATTAACATTCGGCGTTATTGGTTTTTTAAAGCCATATTGAGTTTTCAGAGCCACCAGGAAATCTGTGAGAAAAAACCGCGGTTGGAGGCGTCAGTTGCGACAATGATTGGATATTTATCATCATAACGAACCAATTTGGTAGAGTTCACTATATCTTGTCGCAAAGAGTTTTCGAAATAATTAATTTTTTCTATAAATGATTCCAGTTCTTTAATATTTATTTGATAACCTTTGCATATTCTGAAGTGCATCCCATCGTTTTTCTGGCATACATTCAATAATGTGGCCAACATATTCGACCAAATAATTCGAAATCTCACATATCTCAGTTGTACATTTAAGTCCATGGGATTTTAGTTTCTCCATCACATAAGTCATATTCAGAATGTGTTCACTGTTTGTCTTGCCTGTTACATGGTGTTACATGGTTCATCCAGAAATATCTGCTAATATTTCCTCCATGAATCGCTGAAAAATTGGGGGTGCACTTGAAATCCCGAAAGGCATACTCTTATAAGGTTATAAACCAAAAGGAGTATTTAGAACCATAATTCTTTTTGCTGCATCAGACTATTCAATCTGCAAATATGCTTCACTTAAGTCTATTTTAGAGAAATGCTGAACTCCTTGAGGTTTGTGGAAAAGTTCTTCGATTCTTGGCATGGAATATCTTTCAATTTCTATTTGAGGATTTAAAGTAATCGGCGCATATCCTTATGGAACCATTCGGTTTCGGAACCACCACAATTGGTGAAGTCCTCGCACTTGAATTTATTGGCTCTATGACGCCATTGAAACCCAGGGGCCGAATTACGGAATACGTGAACGAGTAAAATTGTTCGAAATCTCTCTATTGTGAATTATGTATCTTTTAATTGAACGGGGATTTTCGCATTTAAGAACACGGGTATTTAAATCGATCATTATTTATAAAAACTTTGACATACAAATTTATACACAAGTGGCATAACTTCCAAATACGTGTTGAAATTTCATTTGATACGAAAGCGCACTCGATCACGTATGCGGCCAATCGGCCCCAGACGATCGATTTCCTGCCAAACTTTGTCGTGTTACGCAAATGGGCGTAAGGTTTCAAACATTTTGGAACTGCATCAGACTTAAGAACAATATCTGCTTTCAACTTTGGACAGTGTCCAAGGCTTTCAGAAAACACTTCATTAAAATTGTTTAAGACCTGCTTCTATGTACATTCTAAATCCGCAGAGTCATTTAAAACTTGCAAGCAAATTCTTTAAACCAATCCAATCCAAACACGGTTACAACGTCTTCCAAATCAACAACATAAAGAGCTAAATTCCGTGTTTGTTTGCCGACCGTAGCATCGACATTAGTCACTCCTTTCAGAGCCAACATAGCTCCTCCATACTTTTAATGTTTTATTACTTGTAAATGAAGCTCCAGTTTCTAATTGAAATTGTAATTCTTCGTTATTTACCTTTATAGTGGTCATGAGTTTAGCATTTTTTCCATTATTAACTTCAACGTGAATTATAGACGAATTCTCTAACTCCATTTCATAAATTTGTTGAATATTTCCAGGCCACCTTGTGCTTGACATACTTTCGATATATGTCCAAGCTTCGAGCATCAATTGCATCTGGTTCTGTTCTTAAAATGATAATATTCCTCTCTCCAATGAGACTTTCCACAGCCTGGACATTCTTTAATAAAGTTTTTCCTTTGATTTACTTTCTGAAACATTATAACGTTGAATAGCATGAACATCATTTGTCGTTTCGTACTTCTAAAATTGAACAAATTTGTAACACCTCTTCTAAAGATGGATGCGATTTTTGGATGCACGCTGTTTGCTCTTTCCTTTTTGCACTTTTTCTTTATATCCCTTATTTTGTCATTGACGTAGGATTGTCTGCAGCATTCATTTGTTAAATTTTCTGGCTTCTCCTTTTAGATCTGCAACCTAATCAAAGTACTTCTGACTCTCCTTCATTCTTAATTGATTATTAAATTTAAATCGAATCGCCAAAATGTGCTTCTGACTTGCAAAATGCTTATTTAATGTGGTAACTAACTCCTGGTTTGATTTTACTTGCATATTGCCATCAAACAGCCTTTGCAAAAGCTCCAAACTCTCAGAACCAACCCAGCTAAGAAAACAAGAACGCTTCGCATCCTCACATTTTATAGAACTTGTGAAGCTTCCATATGTTGTTGCAATTGAAATTGATATGTAGACCATTGTTCTTTCCCAGCATTTCAATTTTAGAACGAAGGTTTCTTGATTTTTTCTATAACCTCTTCGCCAAATAATGAATATGAAAAAAATCCGGCCTTACAAAATTAAACAAAATAGTTTTTATTGTTGAATAAAAGAAAAGAAACAGGAAAAATGTTGCTGTATTTCAATGCGAAAAAGTACAATAACTTGTCACAATACTTCAATGAAGATATTATTGAAAATGTTTTAATTGCAGTAGTTTAGATATCCAACAAGATGTCCCTGTCCTTGTGACATCAGGTTAACGAAGAGTATTTTGCAATCCTTCCTCATATGGTAATGTACATCACTGACCACAATAAGGTTGATTTTCCCAGCAAAAGAAGTTTCTAGCAAAAACTAAAGGTTTGAAGGCGGTATCTTGGTTTCGTGCGGTGGATTCCAATGAATCTTCAATGCGTAGGGACTGAAAAAATAACTATTGACACTATACTTTAAAAAAATGCGGGCTTCATGTCTTTCAGACCCCTGCTCTTTACCATGAATCCTGGAAAGAACTACGTTACATACCCGTTGTCATCAGAAGGGTCTTTGGAGCCTTTAGATGGTGAAGATTAATCTGTAGAAGTCGGGGCAGTGCACCATGTGTCTGGTGCACTGCCCTTTTGCTCCATTTTTATACGTACCACCATATGATGGGGGTATACTTATCTTGTCGAAACACCTCGAAATATTGATGGGATTGTAAATAAAATATAAGCCGATCCCCGGATTTGACTTCTTCAGCCCTTAATAGCATACATTTTCACCTGATTTGGCTGAAATTTGGCCCAAACCCCTATCTTACGACTTACAAAATCAGTGCCAAGTTTTATCCGAATCTGTGTCTTGGCCCTAGTGCCAAGCCAAGGGGCAAACAGCGACCGCCATGGTTGACCCCAGAGCGGGTTGGTCTATGGAAGGACTGCAGAAAACTCTTCAACAGAGCAAAAGCCACAAGAGCACCAGACGTTTGGGACATCTATAAGGTTGAACTAAGCAAATATAAGGGCAAGCTTAGAAAGGCTCACAACAAATTTTGGGTAGAATTCTGCAGCTCCGTGGAGGATACATCTGAGGCCTCTAGGCTAACGAAGATTCTGTCCTCGAGACCTATTACGGTGGGGTATATCCAAAAGTCAGAGAATGTATGGACCATGTTTAGTGAGGAAACACTAGAACTACTCGTTGATACACATTTTCCAGGAAATTCTCCAACGGGTAAAGATCCCAGGAGATCGCCTGTCGCGGCAATAGCATGCATATAGTAAGGGCAAATCCATTGAAACAGCCCTTCACGACCTAGTCGGCTACATTGAGGGTTCTCTCGCTGTCAAGAAATATACAATGGTAGTATTTCTTGACATTGAAGGAGCTTCCAATAATGTTAAACCGACGTCAATCATAAAGGAGAGTTGGAGTTTCTAGGCATCAACTCTACCGTAAGAAAGTTTATTAATAACTTACTAAAAGATGCATTACGGCTGGCTTGGGATCTGTGCATCTAAAAAGATGGGTCATCAGAGGAACTCCTCAAGGAGGTGTAGTGTCTCCTCTACTTTGGAATATAGCCATTAACAATATATTATTGTCTCTGGAAGAAAAAGGCGTTAAAGTGGTCGAGTATGCTGATGACGTGGCAATTGCTGTTAGGGGAAAGTTTCCCAGCACAGAGATATACTTCAAAAAGCTCTATGTGCAACAGCAAAGTGGGCTACCGAAAGTGTCTTGGTATAAATCCGTGCAAGACAGAAGTAGTTCTTTTCAGCAGGAGTTGCAAGTTGCCTACAGTGGCACCTATCTAATTGGGTGAAGAGAATGTTCCATTTACAGAAAGCGCAAAATACCTGGGTGTTTTGCTGGACAGGAAATTGAACTTCAAATCCAACATTTTGGAAAGGGCAAGAAAGGGCACTGTTGCCCTCTACACCTGCAAGAGAGCCATTGGCAAAAGTTGGGGATTTAGACCGCGTGTCATGCATTGGGTATATACTGCAGTTGTCAGACCTATTATGCTATATAGTGTTGTGGTCTGGTGGATGGCGCTTCAAAAATCCACCTACTGCTCAATACTTAACCGGATCCAAAGAATGGCTTGTTTGTGCATCACAGCCGCACTGAGGACGACACCATTTGATGCACTGCATTTAATGCTACATTTTATGCCTCTGGACATTGTGGCTACCCAAATTGCGCCGACCACTGCCGTGAGGTTAAGAAAGCTTTCTCATAAGTTATGGCCACGCACACTGTTTTATATTTGATACAACATCCGCTGGGGATTACACCCTACCTGAGCCGCTTTTTGATAAAAATTACTGTACCACTATTCCTGATAGATCCGATTGGAAGTACGATATCCCTCGTAACAGAAGTTACATAGACTTCTATAGCCATGGTTCCAAACTAATCGACCAGGTGGGCTTTGGGGTGTACTCTAAAGATCTAGAACTGGCCATATCGAAGAGATTACACGACCATTGAAGTGTGTATCAAGCAGAGATCCTTGCAATTAAGAAAGTGGTGGAATGGTTAACATATAATGTCATTACGACGATTGGCATAAATGTCATTGTGTCCGTCATGACAGGTCACTGTCCAATCGAAAAACATGCTGACAGACTGAGGGTTGGCAGCAACGAATTTTGCAGAAGCTGTAGGGACATCGAGGAAGAAGAGACTATAGAACACCTTGTGTGTGTGTGTCATGCACTAGCAGTTAGAAGGAGTTCCACTTTAGGTTCTCATTTCTTTGAGACCTGTCTGATTTAGCGGATGTGAACATTCGCAAGTTACTAGGCTTTTAAGAGCGATCTGGATGGTTCAACGGTAGGAACTAGAAGGCATGTTCCTTCTTCTGTTCCTGTGGTATCACAATGGACGAAAACGTCTAAGTGAGTCGATGGCAGACTGCCAATAAAACCTAACCTAACTTAACCTTTGTTCGAAACGGTCAATATGGTGATATATATCGCCCTAAGTACTGATATCCCGATATGACTTCTTGAGACCAAAATAATTAAAATACAATCTCAATTAATAAGGGTGCATTTTTTGCGGAATCCATGGTGATGGGTACCCAAGATTCGCCCCGGCCAAACTTAGCGCGCTTTTACTTGTTGTAAGTAAAGAAGAACAAATTATATATAAAAACTTGAAAAAAATCATAGAATCACTGTTATTTGTGATATGTTCTAAACTATTTTCTATATGGTTTTCCAAAATACAATATTAATATAAATGAATATGCAGCGTATGAATAAAAAACCTCCGGTAAAAAAGACACTGTGCAGTTATGGGTTAATCAACCTCAAAGACCCTTAATGACATATTAAAACCTCTGTTGATACAACTCGAGTCGACTGATGACAGATCATGCTACCAAATCGGCTTCCCTGGAGCTTGGTAAGTTTCTTTTCTCTGAATTCTTCCCCCCTTCCTCGGTGGTTCTTCCCAAAAACACGTGTATCTTGCGAGCATCCATTATTATTGTAAAACACGCTATGAAGTATGATAATAATATTGAATTTAGCCAAAGTTCGGCTATATAAGTCTGTCGTAGTCTGTTTGCTGGCTTTTCTGCTGTGGTTTTTTTGTAGTTGAGCGATGATATGCGATATTGTTGCACAGCCTTGGCTGATGATTGGCGTCGGAGAAAAGTGACTGAGCTTAGAAGAAACATCAACGGGATCATTGCGTGCCATATAGTTGTCATGTTTGTCGCGGTATTATTGACATTATGCAAAGCCTGTCTGGACATATTAACTACAGCTTCATATAAAAAAGTGACAATCTTGATGATTTGTTGCTGGCAATGCCAAAGACTGGGCTATGCCGTCACTCTGTGTGTGGCGTGTGCAGTGTTCATTTGCATTAGATAGTAAGGTGGTTACGACAAAGGTACTCTGACGTTGAATCTTTGTTGTTACAAAAAAAAAAATAAAAGAAGAAACATTACGAACCCAAAGCACTTGCATTCACTAGTCGCAAAAAATTGAGGGTTTGAGGATTTAAGAAAGGTTTAAATCATAACTGTCGAGGATATACCATTAATGTCGATATGAAGGAATCTATATGTGGATTAGGCATTTAACATTAAAATTTTTTTGAATGTGGGTACAGTTATAGTGTAAGGTAAATCTAGTTTGGTTTAATTTTTATGGACAATCCACTCCACAGATTTTATGAAAAGTTTTACTTTTATTTTTAATTTATCGATAATTGACTGTCCGTCAGTTGATATATAACTACCATATAAACCGATCTTGCAGCATTGAGCTGCAATTTGGTACACGAAATCTGCACATGCCCTTCAACACCTGCACCAAATTCGGTCCAGAGCAATAAATAGCCGCCATTTAAATCGATCCCTCGCCCAGCTTACTTGTAAAGTAACCTCTTAGCCTTCAATACCCACATCAAATAAGGCCCAGAAAGGCAGAGAAGGTATAGTATCTGATTTCCATGAAATTTGGTGATACTGGGAGTACAAATTGGGTAATTATTTCGTATAAGTATATATTCTACTTTACGAACTATAATCAACATTTAGATCAATGTGTATAATTTTAATATCGGGTCATTATTTCTCTATTCTCACAAATATTGCAAACTTTCAGCTAATCATCCTTAACAAACACATGACAAGTTTTCGCCTTTTTTCATTCATGATTTTCTTTTTGTCACGCATGTTTTTTTTTTTGAAACTTGTTTTGAGAAACTGCTGCCTTGAACAACGACATAATAAAAATTTTGAAAGCTATAAAAATGCAAAAAAAAAACTTGATTTTATAGCCTTTGAAAATCTAGTCTGCAAGAGCCAATACGTTGTTAGATTTAAGGCTTAATCGTTAACTACCAGCCAAATGGTAGAAAGCAACATTTTTAAATACTTCCTAGTTTATTAAATGAAAAATCTAATGATGAACATGTAGATGCAGATGGTGAGGATCAACATCATCATTTTCATCATAAAATGACCATCAATATTTTGATAATAATGATGTCGATACTCTGATGCCATAGCAGGAGAAGACGATGCAATGCTGTCTCGGAGTTGGCAATAAACATCGCTGTATACGAGACTTTCTTGGATAATTTTCTGAACATGTGAATGCAGTTTGGAATTCTCCGTCATATGCAAACAAGTATTTTGGGTGACTTTTTAGCTGTAACTATCATTATTTGCTTCTTCTATCTTTCTTTTTTCTGGGGCTTGAGAGTATTCATTCTCTGTTTTTGGTTTATACAGGATTTTCTTGGTTTCTGCATGCGCCCATGTCTTGTCAATCAACACTTGTTATTATGGGTTTTCTCCTCATATTTATCTGCTTCATTATCATCGTTTGGATCATCATCTCCAACTTCTTCATGATACTTCCTTAAGGTTTTCTATCAGTCAAATAGGTACGTTTAATGATACGAAAGCTAAGAAGACTACACAAGATGGCCAATAAATTGGAGAAATTTATTGAGACTATAAAAACATCAAAAGTCGCGACATGACTCATTATAATTAAACATAGTATTGCCCGACTTTTAAGGACCAAAGAGCAGATAAAACAAATTTTAATAAAGTTGTTTCCTATAGCAAAAATGTTGAAGCCCTTCAGGAGTGGGTTCAACTTGAACTCCAAAGCGCTAAATGCTGCTGTGTTGGCATCAGTGTGGGTGCCTTGGCACCTATAGTCGAGAAAAATGCTTCAAGCGCACAACCAGTCCAACAGACTAACAAATTACGAAGAGACGAATAAACCAGGGAGATGCGCAGTTCGTCCCCAGCCTTTAAATAAAGGTAGTGTTTCCGATTCAGAATCATACAGCGACAGTGTAAATCAAAAATCATCGCAGCCGAGAGATGGGGACAGCAGAATGACGGCAATAGTGAGCGAGGGCTTTGCTAAACTCACAAGAAGGCCGAGAAAGCAATCTGGTAGTGCAATCGAGCGAGAGGGCAGAACACCTGTAGGTATAGAACTGACATTCCCAGCAGTTCTCGGGACCTGTCTTGATATAGCTGCCATACAAACCGATCTTGGATCTTGACTTCTGGAGCCACTAGAGGGCGCATTTCTTATCCGATTTGGCTGAAATTTTGAATGAAGTGTTTTGTTATGACTTCCAACAACTGTGCTTAGTATTGTTCAAATCGGTCTATTACCTGATATAGCTGCCATATAAACCGATCTGGTTAAGGCAACTAATCTGTTTTCTGTGTGTACACTCGATCTGACGGAGAAAACCCGCAAGCCAAAATTTATGATGCCTTAATTTAGGAACCATGGACGACCCGGAACAATGTTTCTGGATTGAATTATATGAGAATGAAGAAACGACGACATGCGTAATTAATCATAAAATTTAAATTATATTTTTTCTCCAGGGTTGTCAACGCTGGATACCACAGTCCTGAAGCAGGGGTGCGATGGTGGTATACCATTACATTATCTGCCCTTCGACCACCCTCTTTGGATCTGCAACAGATGGTGGGGCAAAATAGACAGAATATGAGGTACTAATAGGCCCTGACAAAATTGTTGAGACTAACGACTTACTAATATTGTACTTAATACGAGTATTGGTATCACCGCTTTCTTTATTAATAGGATTAGGGAGAAGGTTTTAGATGTGGCAATATGTTCGGAAAAACTTATCAATTATGTTCAGGGTCTCCATGAAACACTCTTTCTCTAATCAGGCGCATTTTCTGTATCTTTGAGATGGAGCATAATTAGGGGTTTTGATAGTAGCATGGAATTCCTGACCTGGATTTTTTCGAGGTTATTTTTAGTATTTAGATCGCAAAACATATAGAAACAACAAAAATGCAAATACCTCGCACGCCAAAGCCGAGCCTTAAGGATTTGGCTGACCTGCATACCACACCACCCTCACCTAAATAGTGATACTCTTTCTCTCGCACCATTTGTTTCTCTTACCCCACCCGTGGCTTTGCATTCACACCCATAGCGAATGCTTTAGAAAATAACCATCAACAATTTGTGTATTAGTGCTTCTTCTTCTTTTATTGAAAATGTATTCCTTATTTTCAACGCTTTTCTCTATGGAAAATTAATTTTCACATTTTTTCGTCGCTTCTCTGGAAACATATCTTTCGATTGATTACCATTTTCTTTAAAACAAAATCTACTTTATAAAACCTTTAGCATTATGAATAAAGTTTAGTTGCTTTGTGTCCACCCGTTGTTCGTATTTCTGCAATTCAAATGCAAAATCTCAAAAACTTCATTATTCATTTTTATTCAACAGAGAGTTATGTAAAGACTTAGAGAACAGAAATCATATCTGGTCATTCGTCGTTGATTTTTTTGTATGTGCTTAACTTGAAAGGCGACAACATCTAATCTTTGCACCTTTCAAAGAATTTAAGTGCTGATCTTTGCGAACAACAGGCTACCTTGACTCAGAAGAAGATCAAAGTGAATTGTTTAGATGTTGGTAATCTTGCTGGGCAATATTAAATGGGTGGAAAGTGGCTTTATATTGCTTCATCATCATCAATGGGACCAACGACCAGCTTTAAAATGTTGATCATATTGATAATGATTATCTTCATCACCAACATCATCATTACTATTGTAAATACCTTTTTTTGGACCCAACACTAATGGCGATGGTGTGGCTTTGTACATCCCCTTTTCAATCTATTGATTGCAAACCTTAGGTCTGAAAGCTACCTTTAAGCATTCATTCTTGCTCTAACCGAAGTTGTTATTATTCTGCGGATGAGCAAAAAATGCCAAAGTCATTATAATATCAAAGCAAACATGTTCCACTAGTCGGTTTTTCATAACGCCAATGACTTGGCTTGTCTGTCTTTTGAATTGAAGGGAGTTTCTAGAGGACTCGCAAATCGACACCTAAACACTTACAGTTATATCGACAGCTTCAACAGCTGAGTATTTTGTTGTTGTTAAACATATGCAACCACCACCGGCAATTACGTCCGTGTGGAAATGTCAATGCCACGTCTGACAATGAAATCTAATGCATTCAGTCTATGCGATATGTATTTTTAATCTGTAATATTTCAAGGTTAGAATTCGATTTAGGTATTTTCAATTTACTATTGCACCTTAGATCACAACAATAAATGAAAGTAACTTATTTGTAGTGTTCTTGAAATTGTTTATTAATTTGATTATTTAATTACCGTCACTGTACCAAATCTGTCGGAGAGGTTTGCTACCAATAAGACATTATTGGTTTCGACTGAGTTCAGTTTTGATTATAAATTGTCATTTTAATCACATTCAATATGTAGAGAACGATTTCACAGGAGTAAAGTTCAGCTGGGATGAATCTAATTTTAAAGAATAACATATACACTCAGATTAGAAGGTTGGATTATCTCGGAGCTACGGAAAAGAATTTCGCTCTCAAGGCTTTCAAAATCGAAATCAGTTTTTAAAGAAGCTGATTGGAAAAATCGAAGGAGCTTTATCTTGTTGTTGACTATTTTGGGCTATACCATAATATCAATGAAATGTAGTGGCAAGAGTCACTCGTTCAAATATTAGCGTGATTTTGACAGTCAGCCAGATGGACAGTGCCATATCGAATCAGTGTTATAAGACAATTGAAATTATATTTACTTTATTTAGTTTTAGATCAATATTTCCGTAAATAACAAACAGAATTCGAAGTTATACCAATGTTTCGGGTCTAGGAGCCATCCTACAATCTATTCATGCAGGTACTTTTAATGTACTCATGGTCAATGAAATTTTTTAGTTTTTTGAGTAAGCAAACATATGACTGACTCAGCTATTTTAACTAACCAAATTTACAAAATCTGCGAAAATATTATTAGCATTTTACTACTTAACCGAAAACCACATTTGCTCCAATAGCAAATAAGTTATTCTGCTATTTGAGCATACATAGTTTCTTGTTTCAAAATTCTGACCTTAAAACAGTAGTTTTTATTCCCCCTCATCATAGGAGGAGGTATGCTAACTTCGTCATTCTGTTTGTAAAACATCAAATATTGGTCTAAGACCCCGTAAAGAATATATATTTTTGATTATCATGACATTTTACGTCGATGTAGACATGTTCGTCCGTCTATATGTCGAAAGCCCGCTAACTTTTGAAGGTTAAAGCTGGAAATTTCGCACAAATATTTCCTATTAACGTGGTTCGGTTTGGATTGGACATGGGCCATATCGGTTCATGTTTTGATATATTGTAGCTCCTATATAAACCGAACTTCCGGTTATACTTCTTGAGGCTCTGGAGAGCGCAATTTTTATCCGATTTGGCTACAATTTTACACTATGACTTTTAATAACTGTGCCAAGTATGGTCTAAATCAGTCTTTAACCCGATACAACTCCCATATAAATCAATCTCTCGATTATATTCCTTGAGCTGCTAGGGCGTGCATTTTTTGTCTGATTTAGCTGAAAATTTTTAATAAAAACGTCTCCTATGACCTTCAACATGCGTGCCAAATATGGTCTGAATCGTTATGGCTGCAATATAAACCGATCTCCCGATATCACTTCTTGCAACTCATATTCGATTTGACTGAAATTTTGCACAATGACTTGTTCTATGTTCTCTTTAACATCCAAACGAAGTATGTCACTAATCGGTCCATAACCTGATATACCTCCATAGTATAGTAATTTTTACCCAGTGTTCTTTGTTTGTTTATAAAGAGATACCGCACAAAGAACTTGACAAATTGCGATTCATGGTGGAGGGTATTTGACGTGGCCGAATTTAGACCACTTTTATTCATAGTAGTAGAATTGTGCGCAAATTCCAATGAAGATCGCTATGATTTACCTGAAATTTAGCACATTAGATAAATAAATGCCTCCTAACAATCGCATCATAAATGGAGCAGAAGACATTTCCAGCATAGAACTGACTTTTCAGCAGTCAATATGCTATTATAAAATTGCAAACATTTTGCAATGACAACAGAACTTTTGCTTAAATAGCAGCAAAATTAACTGCAAACAGTCAGCAGGCATTGATTGCTATTATCAGCAATCATTTTTTCTTTGAGTGTGATATAATGTGTACATTAGGTGACCCACATTCCAAGTTCTCTCCAGTTAAAACGAATGAAAAGAAGAGATCTTTAAGTCTAAAACCCTTGGCCATGCTATATTGAAGTTCACAGACTTCAGAAAAAATCACTCCAACCATCTTTCAAGCAAGAAAGATTTATGGGAATTTTAGGCAAGCCTATGACAAATCGACGTGAATAGTGGAAACAAGTTTACATTTTTTAACAATTAACCCGTCTCATCTGAAAGTATTTTTCTGAATATTTTAGACGATTTATTAAATTTTTATTATATGAACGTAGGATTTTACAACAAGTAAAAACGTATTAAGTTCGGCCGGGCTGAACTTGTAAGCCCACCACCTTAGATATACCTATTAACCACATTGCATCAAACTCGCCAAGGAGGTCGAGGGGTCCAACAATTTAACTGCCTAGACAATAAAACGGGAGATTGGTCTATATGGAAACTATACCCAAACATAGCCCGATCTACACCTTATTCAAGTTTTGTAGAGGCCTTATACAACTCATTGTAGCAAAATTCAGCGAAATGGGGTAATAAATCCGTCTTTTATATCCCCTATACCTTAAATCGGAAGATCGGTATAAGTATACAGTCAATCTTTTTCTCCAGAATCTATAGCCTTAGAAAGTAAAAGGCATAGTTCGGTGAAGGGCTATATCTTGAAATAATCCCTATATGTCGATCTCTATATAAGTCTTCCCTAGCTCATAAAAGTCGCTTGCATTGATTTCGCTGAAATTGGCTACAATCAGTGGTATTAGATCCGTCGACAACAGTAGCCAATTTGCATAAAGTTGACATTCGTATATAAGGTATTGAAACCATAGAAAACGCATTTTTTACGCGAAATTTGGAATATTGAAATAATTTACAACAAGTCAATAACGAACCACTTTGGTTCGACCTATAAATAACAATATTGACATATAAATAACAATTATGCAAAAAAACTAAATTAGTTTACATAGTTATGTATTATTATTATTATCAAGCAAAATGCAAAGCATATATGATAGTCTATTTGGTTTGCAATGAAATTAAATAAGCAGAGGCATCGCGTTAAGGGTTCATTCATCCCGTAGTTGATTCTATCGAAAGGATTGTCAAACAAATGATGTTCTCTTAAAAATTGATTAGGAACATTGAAAGGCAAGAAAGACAACAACTCTGAGCAGTTAATTTTTTTGTCAATCAAATCTTTTATACGACCAATATGAGGCCTAACCAAGCTGTCATAAAGGGTTTTCATTGTGTTACTGAATTTTGAATTTCTTTTCGAAAATCCAAATTGAGAATTAGATTTTGAGATAATATACTCGATATGATGTTTAAATGAAAGTATTTCAAGATCTTTAACTTGGTTTACCCATTAAAATTCTTTACCATAGTGGTCCGTATAATTGCAAAATATTGATAAATGCTTACGAGTGTAAGTTATAACTTTGCATTTAGATAGATTAAGGACTAACTGATTAACTTGACACCAATTCATCTAGCAGTTGGTGTAATGAATCTTTAAATTGTCAGCATAGAGCAAACACTGAGCTTCTAGGAGCTGTAAACGACTTTTTGGGAGTTACATCGGGTTATAGGCCGGTTGTTGGAAATCATAACAGAACACTACGTGCAAAATTTTAGCCAAAAAAGATAACAATTGCGGCTTCCAGGCACACAAGAAGTAAAATCGGGATCTCGGTTTATGTGGGAGCTACACCACAGGTTATACACCGATTTGAACCATACTTACCAAAACAGTCCGTGAAAAACTTTAGCCAAAATGAAGGCTTCTAAGGGCTTACGAAGTTAATTCGAAGGGTCAAATTATAAGGGAGCTATATCCAAATCTTAACCGATATGGTCCATTTGCAAACCCCAATGATTTACATGAATGAGAAATATCTGTGCCAAAATAACGGATATATTTATTCTTTCAATCGCCATGGTGTTTTTGCCATAAAATCCCCTTCAGATGTTGCGCTAATTAATTTGAATAGCCCTATTTTTATCTCTGTTACATAACTAGTCAAAACTTTGAATCAAAAACTGAGTTTAAAATTCTTAACATAATTCTTCTTTAACCCTTTATAATTGTAATTTACTCAAGCGTAAAATTGTTAGCTTGACAGAAATTGCTAATAAAAATTCTTTTTTTTTTTTTCTCTTTTTAGGTAACATTTTCTTGTTATGATTTTTATGAAAAATACGTAAGTCAAGTGTAAATTTATACAAAGACCATCTTCCTATGCACTTTACCGCCTTATTGCAAATCTCAAAAACAGATAGATTTACCTAACAATGGGTATATCTCTCCACTTTAGAATGCTGCAAGCGAATGTATGGAATTATAGTAACCTAGGGCTAAGTGGGTGGCAGAAAGTGGTTAAGGCATTAATAGTTGAAATCCATCATTTTGGAAAGGCTAAAAAGGAAACTCATATCCTATACACCGATCGCTATGCCTTGGCTATATACTGCAGTTGTCAGACCAATGATCTAGTGAATGGCCCCCAAAAATTCACCTTCCGTTCAATACTCAGCCGAATCCAATAGATGGCTGGAACGTGCATCACAGCCGCAATGGAAATATTTCATGATATATATCATATGTACAGATTTTTGTTATTAAGTGACTTGTAGTAAAATTTGATAAGGATCATATTTGTCATCCTCCTAAAATGAAGTATAAGGGGTGAATTGAACTTTACATTTTTAATGATTACTGGCGTTTAGTTTAGTTTTTGGGTTTTGGTATATTCGTAGATATATAATAGAATTTCATGGCGAATATTTGTATAGAATACTAGCCGAACCGGAGCCGATCCGCTCTAATGTCTTTTTAGGGTGGGGACACTTCGCCCTGAATGTGGATATCGAATTCGTGCCTCTGTAGCCCAAGTCCGCCTAGGACGCTGAACGTTCGAATGCTGGCGAGAACATCGAAAAAAAATTAATGTGGTGGTTATGCCCTCTTCATGCTGGCGAAATTTGCGAGGATCCAAGCCATACATGGCCATGTAAATTCTCCCCAATGAGGTGTCGCACATATTTCCTCTTTAAGGGGATATTTCGGGGGAGGGGTGGCCACCCAGACACTTGGCCCTTAAAGTATATATAAGCTTCGCGCTTCACTTTCAAATACATTTTATATAAGCCCCATATTGGTATGAACGAAAAATAAGTTCTGTTTGAGGGTGAAGTGGACCCCAGGGTTTTTGTTCCAAATATGAGTACCAATTTCGTACTCTACTCCCAAATAGCTTTTATACAAGTCATATATTGCAATGGTCGCTAAATACGTCCGATTAGGAAGGTATTTTGGGGTTAGGCGAACCAAAAAAACTCTTCAATTGGATATATTGTCGTGATTGGGCTATATATCCATTTGCCCGACCCCAACAATAGAAACAATGTTTTGTTGTAGGTGACTGTAAGAGTGCAAAAAATCTTCGAACGAATCGCATTAACAAACTACGAGATCTGTTTTTTTTATATTAGGGTAATGAGAAGTGCTTTTTAGGGAAGGGTTGGCACCTCAAACATTTCTATTCAAATATCGATATTAAATTTGTGCTTTACTTCCAAATCCCTTTAACTTGGGCCCCATATTACCATAGTTGGTAAACGTGAACCGTTTGGAGGGTGTTTTGGGGGTGGGGCGTCAACCGACACTGTGCCCTAAAAAAAGATATCAAATTCGTTTTTTACTCCTAAATACCGTTGATTGAGCTCCATATTGCGATAGTCGGAAATGAAGCTCAGTTTAGGGGGTGCTTAAGGGCGTGTCGCCATACAGACCAACCTACACAATCTGTGAAAATTTTAAGAAAATCGGTTCAGCCGCTTCTGAGTCTACGAAATAAATAAACAAACCGAATAATTGGTTAATAACCCCATTTGGGGAATTTTCGGGGCGTTTGTGTGACCCCCTGTACCTCAATATGTGATCCTATGTCAGATTCGTAATCTGTTCATTTGATGTGAACGTTCAATTTGTGTGCTTGAAGGAGTTTTGAGATTTGAGGCGACTTCCTGGGTACTTGGACCCAATTTGTTGGACCCATATTACAATAGTCGGTAAACGTGAACCGTTTGGAGGGTGTTTTGGGGGTGGGGCGTCAACCGACACTGTTCCCAAAAAAAAGATATCAAATTCGTTCTTTACTCCTAAATACTGTTGATTGAGCTCCATATTGCCATAGTCGGAAATGAAGCTCAGTTTAGGGGGTGCTTAAGGGCGTATCGCCATACAGACCAACCTACACAATCTGTGAAAATTTTAAGAAAATCGGTTCAGACGCTTCTGAGTCTACGAAATAAATAAACAAACCGAATAATTGGTTAATAATTTTCGGGGCGTTTGTACCTCAATATGTGATCCTATGTCAGATTCGTAATCTGCTCATTTGATGTGAACGTTCAATTTGTGTGCTTGAAGTAGTTTTGAGATTTGAGGCGACTTCCTGGGTACTTGGACCCAATTTTTAATAACATATTCGCATTATTCTCTTCAATACCTTTCATTTGATACCCATAGTTTCCTTATCGGTTCACTTTTGATTTTGGGTGGTGTTTTTGGGGTAACGTTCCGACCCCTTCCGATATCAACAAACTGTTAATCCTGTTTCTTCCTCCTGCCCACATCCGCAATCTATACCTTTTATTTGAGTCCCATATTGTCATGATCGTCCAATAAACCTATTTTAAGAGGTTTTGGGGTTGGGGCGGCCACCCAGTTATTTGGACCCAATTTTTATACCGTACACCACTACTGTGGTACAGGGTATTATAACTTAGTGAATTAGTTTGTAACACCCAAAAGGAAGAGAGATAGACCTATTGATAAGTATACCGATCGACTCAGAATCACTTTCTGATTTGTCCGATTTAGCTTTGTCCGTCTGTCTGTCTCTCTGTCCGTCCGTCTGCCTGTCCATCTGTCCATGTTAATTTGTGTACAAAGTACAGGTCGCAATTTTCATCCGATCGTCTTCAAATTTGGTACAGGCATGTTTTTTTGGCCTAGAGACGAAGCCTATTTGAAATGGAAAAAAATCGGTTCTGATCTGGATATAGCTCCCATATATATGTTCGTCCGATTTTCAGTAATATTGCTATAAAATGGTCATTTGTTAACCGATTTTCTTATGGCTCTTGACATTACTGATGAATTTAATGGAAATCGGTTCAGATTTAGATATAGTTCTCAAATGTATATATCGCACGATTTTCACTCGTAGAGCCACTGCAAGCACATTTATTGGCCAATCTTGCCAATATATTGCACAACGCTTTCCTCGATGACTACCACAATATAAATAGAGTTTGGTCGAAATCGGTTCAGATTTAGATATAGCTCCCATATATATGGTCGTCCGAATTCCAGTAATATCGCAATAAAATGGTCTTTTGTAAACCGATTCTCTCGAAATTCGGCAGGAGGAATTTTCTCCTGACTCTCAATATTACTGGCGAATTTCATGGAAATCGGTTCAGATTTAGATATAGCTCTCTTATATATATATATCGCCCGATTTTAATTTCTAGAGCCACAGCAAGCGCATTTATTGATCCATCTTGCCAAAATTTTGCAAAACGCTTTCGTTGACGACTACCACAGTATCTGAGGAGTTTGCTCGAAATCGGTTCAGATTTAATTATAGCTCTCATATATATGTTCGTCTGATTTTGAGAAATATTGCAAAAAAAGTGATTATTTGTTATCCGATTCTGTCGAAATTTGTCATTTGTCGACCGTAGTTTTTACAGTTTGAACATATTTGCTCGCCGAGGTCCATCAAAATTGGTTTAGAATTGGATATTGGTCCCACATTGTACTTATACGCTAGGTGTAGGGTATTATACAGTCGGCACCGCCCGACTTTTGCCCTTCCTTACTGGTTAATATGAAATTCGTACCTCACTCCTGTACCTTTCATTTGAGTCCCATATTGTCCCGATCCGTACACTTTTATTTTTGGGTAGTACTTTTGTGGATTTCAAGATAATCGGTTTTACCGTTTTTACAAACAAACCGATTAACAAACAAACAAACTCAATTGGTTTTATATATTAGATTCTGATTATTCACAAATTAACCTTCTTTGTGGCACTTCGTACTGTACTACATTAAAATTATGTCATAATTCCACATATGTACAGATTGACTCCGATTTATTGACGGCTGCATAGTAAACATAGAGACCACCGTAGCACAGAGGTTAGCATTTTCGCTTACAATTCTAAACCTCTGGGTTCGAATCCTTGCGAGAATGTCAGAAAATTTATATTTCAGCGGTAGTTTCCCCTCCTACTGTACCATTTGGTATGGCAGCCGTGCAAAAACTTCTCCCGAATGAGGTGTCGCACAGCTGCACATCGTTCAAACTGGGCTATAAAAAGGAGGCTCCTTATCATTGAGCTAAAACTTGAATCGGACAGCACTAATTGATATGTACGAAGTTTGCCCCTGTTCCCTAATGGAATATTCATTGGCGAATTTGCATTTCTCAGTAAACATAATGAAATATAACGTGGCTACCATGATAAAAAGTAGAACATTCAGTGAACTAATCAATTGCAAGCAGCATGTTTATTTCAAGGGAAGGTCAGTGGAGACTTAACTGCACGAGGTTGTGCATAAAATAGAAGAATCCTTCGATGCCAAGACATACATACACATTGGCGGTATGCATTGACATCAAGGGGACTTTTAACAATGTACGAACCGACACACTGACCGACTTAGACCAGTACCGAGTGGACCGGGTCTTTAGAGTCTGAATAAACCAAATGCTAAGGAACAGGTTGATAAATTGTGGATCCCATTACATATAAATGCAAACTTGACCATGAACATTCCATTAAGGAACAGTGCTGTAAAATTTTAGCTCAATGATTAGGGACGTCCTTTTAATAGCCGAGTCCGAACGGCGTTCCGCAAAGCGACACATCTTTGGGGAGAAGTTTTTACATGGCAATGTACCTAAAAGACTTCGCCGGCATTAGGAGGTGCGCTATGGTGGCATGACATATAAATATAATGGATAAAGTAGGACGGGCACACCTCAAGGGCATTTTATTGCCACTCGTGATTTTGCCCACCACAATTAACCTAATACGGATGCTAATGAGAAGGGACTTGAATCCGGGTGCTACGCAGACAATATTGTAATACTTCTAGGGGGTAATGATCCGAATCAGCTATGCAGAAGGGTCGAAAGGGTCTCGGAGATGGCATGTCACTGGGCTTGACCTAGACTGATCTGCCTGTTCACGAAAAAGACGAAGGTGGGATAATTTGAAGCATCAATAGGAACATTTCGATATCGCATAATGTCAAATACTTTGGAAAGATCTTGTGCAGGGAATTGAATTGGAAGCGTTTCATCGGGGAGCGTCCCAAAAAGACACACAGATGTTGGACACTATGTAGACGGGCCGTGGGCTCGAAATGGGGTCTGAATCCTTGGATGGTCCACTGGTTTGGTGGACTGCAATGGAGAAAAAGTGCAACATAAGGATAATACAACATGTTCAGTGAGCATATTGTCTTGGCATTGGCGGAGCGATGTGGACCACGCTTACCAGGGCACTGGTGACTATTCTAGATATCCGACCCATAGCCAGATTATGTGTGAGGCAGGATATGAGTAGGTCACACTATCGCGGTATAAAGAAAATGGTCTGTGCCAAATTTCTTCAAATTTCATCAAAATCGTAGCACTTATGTGACTTGTATCGAATTTTGGCCATATTTTCCCATTTCCGTCTATAGTGCGACGATAGAATAACTGGAAGGTGTAGAAGAGGTTTTTGATCGGATACCTGAGACGCACTTGATGTCGAGTACTATGCACTGCTACCAATGCCACAGTTTTGGATTGACGGAACTCTGGTGTTGCCATCTGGAAGTTCATGCTACACACATGGATCAAAGCCAGAGGACAGAGTGGGCCTTGCGGTCTACATTCAGAATCCAGGGACTTAGATCTGTTTTCGACTGCCTGACCATGGATTGACGGAACTCTGGTGTTGCCATCTGGAAGTTCATGCTACACACATGGATCAAAGCCAGAGGACAGAGTGGGCCTTGCGGTCTACATTCAGAACCCAGGGACTTAGATCTGTTTTCGACTGCCTGACCATAATACGGTCCTGTAGGCGTAGACCCGGGCGATTACGGAACGTGGGAGGTGGAATGGTGATAACGCGATGACGTCGAGTGTGAACATGTTTATGGGTAGTTAACTGGCCATCAGGTTAATAACAACCAGGCCGACAAAGTCTCGAACAGTCTTGGAGCGAAAGAAGGAGATTAATGCCTTTTGTGAGGATAGAACTACCCGCATTTTTTGGGTCACGGGTGATAGTAGAGTAAGGGACAATGAAAGAAAAGACAATTTGGTAAGAGAACTGTCGGTTAACCTTTCCAGTCGACGCAGTCCGAGTTAAGGGCATGGACGACGAACGCCATTGCCCGCCTTTCGTGGCTAACAGACACGGACACTTAGGTGGGAACACAATACCAGACATGAACGAACTTTGGGTCGTGGTAGGGAAAATTTTTTTTGTAAGTAGCAAGAAACTCCTGACTTAGGGTTTCATTTGCAAGATTACTTTTAAGTATTTATAGCGCAAAACAAGCCGATCTCTGGCTTAGGTGTATGCCCACAGTGGCATTTTTACGGATTAAAATCCACACACTCTTTTGAACCTTACCTAACCTCATAGAATTTTATGAAATCCTTGAACGCTGAGCACGTGGAATGAAATCCCGGCGAGATCATCATAATACAATTTTCATCGACGATTTCCCCTTCTAGTGCTGGCGGCTCTTTTGAGGTAATTATCTCAGGTAATCAGCGGTATAAACTTCTTTACTAAGTAGCGCTGGTCTGCGGCAAGCCGTTCGAACTCGGCAATTAAAAAGGAGGTCCCTTATCATTGAGCCTAGACTTGTATTGGACAGCACTCATTGATATGAGAGACATTATCTAAAACAAGTAAAAAGGCATTAAGTTCGGCCGGGCCGAATTTTGGGTACCCACCACCTCGGGTATATATGTAAACCCCTTTCGTCACAATCCGGTGAAAATGCATAACTTTCAAATTTCAAAAAAATCGGGTAAAAAATAAAGCTTTTATAAGCTTCAGATCCTTAATCGGCACATCGGTCTATATGACAGCTTTATCTAAATACAGTCCGATCTTTACCATATTTGGGTCGGATGGCGGTTGGCCTAAAACTACTGTTTGAAATTTCAACGAAATCGGATAAAAAACAAGGCTTTTATTCGCTTTAGACCCTATATCGGGAGATCGGTTGTATGGCAGCTATATCTAATTATAGTCCAATTCGAACCATATTTGGGACGAATGTCGGGAGATCTAAGACAACCCACAGTTTAAAATTTCAGTGAAATCGGGTAATAAATAGAGCTTTTATGGGCTTCAGACCCTTTATATTCAGATCGGTCTATATGACAGCTATATCTTAATATAGTCCCATCTGAACCATATTTGGATCCTACGTAAGGAGGAGTTAAACTACTCAACGTTTCAAATTTCAGCGAAATCGCTTAAAAAATAAAGCTTTTATGGGCTTAAGACCCTTTATCTGGAGATCGGTCTATATGACAGCTATATCTAAATATAGTCTGATTTGATATTTAGGTCAGATGTTAGGAGACATAAAATAATCCCCCTTTTTCACATTTCTGCGAAATCGGTTAATAAATAAAGTTGTTATCGGCTTCAGACCCTTTATCGGCAGATCGGTCTATATGGCAGCTATATCTAAATAAAGTCCGATCTGTAGCATATTTGGGTTCTATGTTAAGAGCCGTAAATGTACTTAATGTTTCAAATTTCAGCGAAATCGGTTAAAAAATAAAGCTTTTATGGGCTTCAGACCCTTAATCGGGAGATCGGTCTATATGGCCGCTATATCCAAATATAGTCCGATCTGAATATTTATGTCAGCTATCGGGAGGATTAAAATAACACACTGTTTCAAATTTCAGCAAAATCGGGTAATAAATAAAGTTTTTATGGGCTTCAGACGCTTTATCGGCAAATCGGTATATATATCAACTATATCCAAATATGGTCCGATTTGGCCCGTTCAAGAACTTAACCAGCGTGCATCAAAAAGACGTATCTGTGCCACATTTCAGTTCAATATCGCAATTTTTGAAGGCTCCAAAGTGATTACAATAGACACGGACATCGTTAAATCGTCTTAGAGTTTTACGACGATTCGAAATATATATACCTTGTAGGGTGGGAAATTTCATATTTCGATGTGTTGCAAACAGAATGACTAACTGAAGTACGGTGGTGTGGTGGGTATAAAAATGCATACACACTATGCTCTTAATCTAATGGTGATTTCGATTGTGAAAAAAAGTGCAGCATTTTTTCGACATGTTGCACTGAGATCGAAATTTTGTGTTCGATTCTCCAATAGTGTAACCCCACCACCGGGTAAATGTTCGTTTGTAATGGTGTTGCCCACTGAAAGTGAAAAAATGCTGCATTTTCTACACCGTGGCTAGGCTAGGATGGAGAATGCCGCACTTTAAATCAGCTGCTATCATCTCATGTGCATGCCACCGTTCAAGCAAATTTTGGTTGAAAAGAAGAAGAAGAAAACAATTTGTAGAATGTTTGGCAAAATATTCAAAGGAAATACATAAAAAAAGGAAAAAGTAATCGCGTTTTATTTAGCTAACGGCATATTAGATGCATTGCTACATTTTACAGCATTATTTGGTTGAAATTACAATATACGGGCATATTAACATGTTCAATTGAAAATGTAAAAAGTGTAAAACTATGAGAGGGATAAGGCAGCATTCCCAAAATGTTGTCCCGTATAAGTGCAACATTAGTGTAACATCTTTTTTCAGAATCGAAATCACCATAAAATATATTTCCGCATATATTTATATTTCCAAATTTGACTTTATGCTTTGCAGCCACAAAATTACTTTTCAGAACTTTCAGCTAGTGACTGACTCCCTGACTGAAGTATGACATTCAATAGTTGTTATTAAATATTACAATAAAAATATATAGTAATAATAAAAACATGATGCGAATGTAAATAAATCAATCACCCATAGATGTTTGATTGGGTCTTACCATATTTGTGCCTTTGAATGATTTTTTTATGTCGCAGGTAATTAATTTTCAACTAACGATAACTGGGAAATAGAAATGGAGAAGCTTATAATAATATTTAAGTGATATTTGTAAAATTTATTTTTAAAAAGATCAATATTGACAATATTTTTTTACAAAACTGTCCATATTTGCCTGATAGAGAAATGGCCCATTAAAATCATTTCAGTGAATCTTTTAACGATTTGTGATGTTGGGAAATATACTGTCTTATAGGCAGTTTAATATGAGTTTTTGTATCCTACACCACAACCCTGACGCAAGCTATTATTTCTAAGTGTATTTGTTTGCATATGGGTAAAGCTGGATCCATTATTAAATATCCGGATCGATTTGGATTCTCATTTCAAGTCTACTTCGATTTGTAGAGACAGTACAGATGACATTCTTATTCGGATTCTGTTAAAATCTGTTAAATCTAAAACAAAGGGAAAATTCCTATTAATTGTAGGAAGCTCCGTCAGTATTCACAAATATTATTCACATAAATCAATTGACCTTTATTAAGTTTAATAGGTTTTACGCGTATACGTAACACTTTGGTTTCATACTTTCTTTCAAGTCCTTAAAAACTTCTGTTATCCCTTGTTTTATACAAAATTAATTTTTATTATTATGGTCTGCTTTTGTTTTTTTAATGTCAACCATATATTTTGTATCACATTTAATTGCCAGCAAAAACCTACAAATTTATAGACTGCGCCTCATATGGAAACCATTAAAAGTTTGCGTAGTCCACATATGGCGACATTAAAAGTCGTAAACGAAAATATTCCTAAATTATAAGTATTCGAAGTGCTTTTGGTTTTACAGGTTCAATTTACACCATTGTTGAATGGAATTAAGTATGTTATGTTAAAAAAAGACAGTAAAAACAACTGATATGGAATTGCAACAACACAAGTTTTTATATCCTCCACCACAGGAGGGGATTTACTAATTTCGCCATTCCTTTTGTAACACCACGAAATATGCGATTAGCCTTTTTGAGCTTCTACAAGGCGTAATTCTTATCTAATTCGACTTCCAACAACTGTTCCAAGTATGGTCTAAATCGGTTGATAACCTGATATAGCTGCCATATATGCCGATCTCCCAATTTAACTTTCTGAGCATCTTGAGGGCGCAATTATTACTCGATTTGCCTGAAAAAACACCATCTCCAAGGTGTTTTTCGATGACTTCTAATAGCCACGACAAATGCGATCCATGGTGGAGGGTATATAAGATTCGCCCCGGACAAACTTATCACGCTTTTACTTGTTTTACATAACAACAGAATTCAAAAAAAATTACCATATCAAAAGTCCTTGATAAGGACCATTTCTGGTTCCAGAGTTATCCAATTGGTCAAATCAACATATCTCCGCTTTTTTGTGAAATTGCCTAAATCAATTTAGTTCCCCGTTTTTCAAAAGATTTTAAAAAGTCCTTTTGACAAAATAACTTATTTCAATGTAAGCCCCTAATTTTTTCAAAGAGTGCTTTTGACAAAGCAACATATTTCGATATATTTCCACTTTTTTTATTGAATGTCAGCTTCACAAAGGAACATTGTTCGATATAGAATGCACTAATTTAATTTTTATTGCTTAAAATAAATTCGACAGAACAACATATTTCATTATTTCTGAATCTTTTCAGAAACGGTTGGTACTGGAATTTTGAAAACTGGTGTAAAAAAAGGCTTCAAAAACTACTTCATCTTATTAGCTGTCCACATTTGCTTTCATTGACTCACAAATAGTTTTTTATACCCTCCACCATAGGATAAGGGGAATACTAATTTCGTCATTCTGTTTGTAACTACTCGAAATACTCAAATATTCCATGTTTTGATAAAGCTGCCATATAAACCGATCTTGGGTCTTGACTTCTTGATCCTCTACAGTGCGCAATTCTTATCCGATTGGAATGAAATTTTGCACGACGTGTTTTGTTATGATATCCAACAACTGTGCCAAGTATGTTTCAAATCGGTGAATAACCTGATATAGCTGCCATATAAACCGATCTTGGGTCTTGACTTCTTGAGCCTCTGGAGTGCGCAATTCTTATCCGATTTGAATGAAATTTTGCATGACTTATTTTATTCTTACTTTCAACAACTGTGTCAAATAAGGTTCAAATCGGTTCATAACCTGATATAGCTGCCATATAAACCGATCAGGAATCTTGATTTTTTGAGCCTCTTGAAGTCGCAATTATTATCCGATTTGCCTGAAATTTTGTACGATGGATCCTCTCATGACTATCAACATACGTGTTTATTATGGTCTGAATCGGTCTACAGCCTGATACAGCTCCCATATAAATCGATCTCTCTATTTTACTTCTTGAGCCCCCAAAGGGCGCAATTCATATTCGAATTGGCTGACATTTTACACAGATCGCCAACATTTAATTTAATTGTGATCCAAACCGGACCATATCTTGATATCGCTCTAATAGCAGAGTAAATCTTTTCTTATATCCTTTTTTGAAGAGATGCTGGGAAAAGAACTCGACAAATGCGATCCTTGGTGGAGGGTATATAAGATTCGGCCCGGCCGAACTTAGCACGCTTTTGCTTGTTTTATGCTAATTTATGTGTTTTTTCGGTCTCCTGTAAATTTGGTATTTTTGAGATGCGTTGTTTTGTCAAATGTCCACGGATATTTATCTGATTCTTTCTGGTTAACCGCACGGTTGCTTGTGGTTTTAAACTAAAAACTAAAAGAGTATATCCTTTACAAGATGCTAATGATAATCTTATAAGAGTTCATACTGGCATGTTCTCAAAAAATATGATAATAAGCTTCAGTAAAAATTGGCAACAAAATTTTTTTTCCATACGAATTTTTTTTTGGTATGTCACAGACTACTATTAAGGATACAATTTTCCCTTCTGCGAAATTTTTTAAGAAACAAGTTTTAGGAAATTTTCATAGCCACTATAAGTACACGAGTATAAACTAATTGCAATTTCTTTGAAAATAGGATATGTTCATAAAACGTAATAAAGTAAAATCATTCGCAGGAGAACGGGTTAGATGGTAGATATATCACGGTATGAACCGATTTAGACCATACTATGCACAGTTGAAAAACATTACATTACATTATAAACAGATCTGAACCATTTTAAGGTCAGATATCGTGAAAGTCAGAAAACTCACCGTTTAAAATTTCAGCGAAATCAGGTAATAAATTAAGCTTCTATGGGCTTCTGTGCCCTTATCGGCAGATCGGTTTATATGGCAGCTATATCTAAATATAGTCCGATCAGAGCCATATTTAGGTCGAATGTTGGGAGGTCTTAAACTACTCACTATTACACCTTTAAGTTAAATCGAGTAATAAATAAAGCTTGTATTGGCTTCAGACCCCTTATCGGCAGATCGTTCTATTGTATATGGCAGCTATATCTAAATATAGTCCGATCTGAATCATATATGGATCAAATGTTTGGGGGCGTAAAACTACGCAATGTTTGAAATTTCAGTGAAATCGGTTAAAAAATAAAGCTTTTATGGGCTTTAGACCCTTCATCTGGAGATCGGTCTATATGGCAGCTATAGCTAAATATAGTCCGATTTGATCCATATTTGGGTCGCATATCAGAAGGCTTAAGATAACCCTCTCTTTCAAAATCGGATGAAAAATAAAGCATTTATGGACATTAGACCCTTTATCGTAAAAGCGGTCTATATTCAAATATGGTCCGATTTGGCCCATTCAAGAACGTATCTGTGCATGAAAAGACGTATCTGTGCCAATTTCAGGTCAATATCTCAATTTGTGAAGGCTCTGGAGTGATTACGACAGACGGACGGACAGACACACAGACATCATTAAACCGTCTTAGAATTTTAAGACGATCCGAAATATATATACTTTGTTGGGTCGGAAATTGATATTCCGATGTGTTGCAAACGAAATGACTAAATGAATATACCCCCTATCCTAGGGTGGTGGGTATAAACATCTCAAAAATATTTCATCATTTCTAGAGGCTGAAGAGATCGGTTTAAATGGAAGCTATATCAAAACATGAACCGATACAGTCCATTTATTAGGTTGCCCAAAAAGTAATTGCGAATTTTTCATATAGTCGGCGTTGACAAATTTTTTCAACGGCTTGTGACTCTGTAATTGCATTCTTTCTTCTGTCAGTTATCAGCTGTTACTTTTAGCTTGCTTTAGAAAAAAAGTGCGCGAAATTTTGTTTACATTTGTTTGTTTGGCGTCTGGAGATTTTTCACTTAAAGATGAGCCACGTTCAGGTCGGCCAAATGAAGTTGATGATGACCAAATCAAAGCATTAATCGAATTGGATCGTCATGTAACTGAGCGCGAGATAGGAGAGAAGTTAAATATACCAAAATCAACCGTTCATTACCACATAAAAAGTCTTGGACTGGTGAAAAAGCTTGATATTTGGGTACCACATGTATTGAAAGAAATTCATTTAACAAACCGAATCAACGATTGTGATATGCACCTTAAACGCAATGAATTCGTTCCGTTTTTAAAACGAATCATAACTGGAGATGAAAAATGGATTGTTTACAACAACGTTAGTCGAAAACGATCATGGTTCAAGCATGGTGAACCAGCTCAAACCACTTCAAAGGCTGATATCCACCAAAAGAAGGTTATGCTGTCTGTTTGGTGGGATTGGAAGGGTGTGGTATATTTTGAGCTGCTTCCATGGAACCAAACGATTAATTCGGATGTTTACTGTCAACAATTGGACAAATTGAATACAGCCATCAAGGAGAAGCGACCAGAATTGGTCAATCGTAAAGGTGTCATATTCCACCAGGACAACGCTAGACCGCACACATCTTTGGTCACTCGCCAAAAACTGAGTGAGCTTGGCTGGGAACTTTTGATGCATCCACCATATAGCCCTGACCTTGCACCATCAGACTACCATTTATTTCGATCTTTGCAGAACTCCTTAAATGGTAAAACTTTCGGCAATGATGAGGCTATAAAATCGCACTTGGTTCAGTTTTTTGCAGATAAAGGCCAGAAGTTCTATGAGCGTGGAATACTAAATTTGCCAGGAAGATGAAAGATTACTTTACCCAATATAATCCCAAACGACATGCAGTAATAAGAAATATTTGTGCAAAATATAAAGCGCCTAGCTTTACTCCTTCGAAAGTTATCGTGCTTTCGACAGATAGACAAACGGACGGACGAATGGACAGACGGCAGTTAGGACATCTTTAAATTGACTTTAAATTTCATGGCGATCAATAATGTGCATATATACTTTATGGGGTCCTAGACCAATATTTCGATGCGTTACAAATGGTAAAGTATTTATATTCTTGATCGTCTCGACATTCTGAGTCGATCTAGCCATGTCAGTCCGTCTGTCGAAATCACGATAATGGTCGAACGAGTAAAGTCAATCGCTTGAAAATTTTCACAGATACTTCTTTTTGATGTAGGTCGTTGGGGATTCCTAATGGGCAATATCGGATCAGATTTGGATATAGCCCCCATATAATCCGATCCCCCTATTTGACTTCATAAGCCCTAGAAGCCTCAATTTTCATCCGATTTGGCTAATCGGATTCCATTCCATGCCAAGTATGATATAAATCGTTCCATAAACAGATATAGCCCAAATATAAAACGATCCCCCTATTTGACTTATTGAGCAGTAATATTGTAACTTATTGTAACACCTCGAAATATACGTCTAAGACCCAATAGAGTTCTTGAGTCCTTCCAAGTCGCAATTTTTGTCCGATTTTTTGCTGGTTTGACAGAAGTTTGATATGTAGAATAAAATCAGGCCTTTCAACTAAATTTAGTTTGTATAAAATTTGTGGTGGTGGGTTCCCAAGATTCGTCCTGGCCGAACTTAGCACGCTTTTACTTGTTTTAATTTACTATTCCATAACTATCGCTTTGTAAATGATGTAAATGGTAAAAAAAGTTTCACTAAAATTAATGACAATATCCTTTATGAAATTCCTTATTAACCTAAAGAAATCCTCGACTTAACTTATAATAACGATAATAATATTCAGAAACCCGCTTGCATAACCTCAAAATTGGCAAATGGAATTTTAACAAAGATCTTTAATCAATTTTAATTTTCGTTGATTTTTTGTTCTTTGCTGGTATATTGGTTAACTGGTGGTTAACTTGTTTGGCATAGTGGTCTTAGGTCTAAAATAGGTGTGTTTTTTTGGCAAGCAAGACGATTTTTGGCTTATTTTTTAAGGGTAAATGGTATCTTGTAATTTTGTTGTATTGTATCGGCTATAGGTCCATTAAAACACAAATATTTAAGGTTTTTTTTTCTTTTATTTTTCTCCAATATTTCGGTAGACTCCGTCTACCATTTTCAAGGCTAGTTGTATTTAAATAAAAAAACAGAAAAACACAAATTTTAGTAAAAACGAATCACACAATAAAAACAGAAAAACAATAATTTTTAAGAAACTTTAATTCCTATTACATTTAATGAGTTGTTACACGAACTATTGTCTGTTGGCAACTAAATGTTCTCTTCTGCTGTGCTTGTTGACTGTGTGGCGGTATACCTTCGCGCAGCTTTCTATATCTTTCTTGAAATTCATTCTCTCGTCAGGCGGTAAGTCGATGATATGCAACATCTCGAGAGTGAATCTTCGTCTGTAATTGTTCTCTTGAGCTAAGATGTCCACATCGTTGAGGTTTGGCTTATGACCAGTCAATGCACAGTGGGCTGCTAGTGCAGTTTTCTGCTCGATTGGTCTATTATTGGCTTTTTGGTCAGATTTATGTGCAGATAACCTAGCCGATACAATACAACAAAATGGACCTATAGCCGATACAATACAACAAAATTACAAGAATTTTAAACCAGGTCAACAATACCCTAACAGAGGGTAAATGGTATCCCTAATAAGCGAACAGTCGTATCGCCGATAATAATTATTTTTCTCATCATTCAAGTTGAATAATAATAAAGGGAAAAGGCGTAAATACTCCCGTTTCTGCTCAATAAGCAAACGTTCTAGAGGATTGGTATAAAAATTAACCAAAAAGAGAATTGTTTTTGAAATATTCTAATTGAAGTAGATAAAAGTGATTCTAATGCGTGTTTATTAGCATAAAGCTCGTATATGGAACTTAGTTTTTTTTCGGATGTCTCTTATCGAGAGAGGGACGATTGCAGTATCTTTCAGGCGGAGGCCTTTATGATTTCCAGGGCTGCGGTCCTTGTGTTCCCAAAGAACATCGACCGGATATTTGCATATTTAGCGATAGTTAGGCGGCGCTTAAGACTCTTATTTTCTTTTTTTTTTTTTCAATCAACCAACACGCCGGGGATGTCCCCTATATATGCAGTGCATTGCGTAGGAGAGCATAGTTAAGGATAGGAGGGGGTAAAGAGGGAGTAGTGTTTATTGACACATGCTTTGGATTTCTGGATATCGTTAGTAGCGAGAAAAACATCCGCCGGAAGTCGATTCCACATGCGAACCGTCCTCGCGAAAACAGAATTTTCTCGATAGCGCATGGTCCGATCAGCTGGCCAATCGGTTGCAAACCGGTGCGCGCTCGTATTTCTGACAAACAACCTTTCGTCAGGAATCAGAAGACTGATTTCCGAAGAACACACACCGTGGAAAAATCGATAGAACAGCGCCACACAACCCACATTTCGACGATGTTCAAGGGAAACAACCAACACCAACCCCCGCTTCTAGACACGGTCAAGCAGCTCCAAGGATGATTTTGGAGCTCCGGCCCATATACGCGAGTTATATTCCATTTTTGGCCTGATGTACGTATTGTATATATGAAGAAGATCAGCGGCAGTGAAATATTTCTTACACCGCTTAAGAAAGCCCAAGCTTTAATGCTTCTTTTGACACTTCGATTACATGTTTTGACCGACGCACATCACATAAAATCTTTATGACCAGAACATCAAAGCCTCTGACTATATCTACACCGTCAATAGATATTGACGATTGGAAAGTATCAGTGAATCGTTTGTGGGACAACAAATAGAACTGCGTTTTGCGTGCATTAAAATCTACTCTGTTCATTCGACCCCATAATCCGCCTCCTGTCTTCAATCTCTCGAAGACTCAGCCTATGGTCGAATGAAAATGGATGACAGGGGTTGCTGTCATCCGCGAACGAGTAGATCGGATTCGAAGTCAGACCCTGTAGATCATCAACGAAAATAAGAAAAAAAGAGATAGAAAAAACATAGCCTTGTGGTACTCCTGCGGCCAATTTATATTCATCAGATGAGAACAACTCTTATAGTGCGATCTCTGAGGAAATTCCAAAAGCTACAAGCTTTGAAAGGAGTGGACCTATCAAATGCCTTGGAGATATCCAGAGCCACGACTTTACTCTCACCGAAATGGTGAATAGAGCGACTTCAACGTTGAGACAGGAATGCCATTAGATCACCCGTGGAGCGATTTCTGCGGAACCCATATTGTCGGTTGCTAAGAAGACAATTGGACTCTAAGTATCTCACAAGATAGTAATTGATCATGCTCTCCATAACCTTGGAAAACGCAGAGCATAACGCTATTGGTCGGTTATTCGCAGGGTCGGTAGCCTTCTTGGAGATAGGCTGTATGTTCGCAATCTTCCAACGCGCCGGGAAACACCCGCACGGCAAGCATTGTCGAACAACACTTCTATAAAACATGTGACGATATGCCATCCGGGTCTGGGGATTTATTTACGTCGAGACCTGTAAGAACCCTTTTGACTCCACGTGTTCGAAAATATATCTGAGGCATGGAACTAGATACGTTTTCAATAACGGGGAGTGATTGATCGCTTTCCGGCTGGGAAGAATTTCACCCAAACATGTCAACCAGCAAGTTAGCCGTATCAACCGGATCAGTGAATATATGGTCGTCTTTAATGATGTCGGGATAGACGATGAGTTGCCTTTCACCCTTTTCACAAACGACCAAAGCTTTTACTTCCCCTTGGAGAAGCAAGAACTTTGGCACGAAGACGCTGTTCGTGCAGAAACTTTTCGCGTCTAAGTACTCTGGCACACGAAGTTCTTGTCTGTTTGCGCAACAATTCACAATGATGTGACAGGTTACGAGAAGGCGGATTTGCTCGCGAGAGGTGGTGTAAATCTTTCCACGGTCTCGATAACGGACATTCACCCGACTCTCTCTCTCATATTTATTAAGTGCCCCGGCTGCATTATAAAGAAACGTGGTACAGCAGATGGAACACATCTGCAGGTTGTGAGCATACGATGGAAGGGATACATTTAGAAAAAGTCATGTGAATTCTAACAGTCCACAATAAGCTAAATACAATACACAATAAGTCTTGCATTGGCATTAGAAATGATGATATAAGTCGCTGGTGTTATGGAACTGACTACCTGCCAATTTAATGACGGAAGATTTAGGTCTTTTGTCCCGTCATTAAAGTGGTAGGAGATGGTACAGTGATGAATTGTGCAGCAATCAGTGAACGAGTCACTAAATCTACCCAGATCGAAGGGGTGGTACGAAAGGCTACATCGAAGAATTGCGCAGCAATCAGTGGCGACGCATTTTAATCTATCTAGATCGAAGAGGAAAGGCTATTGAAGAATAACAATGGGCCACATTTTACCCCGGCGGATACATGACCATTCCATGACGAAAAAGAGATACCTTATTTTGTTTTTATGAAAAAAGGTGTTTTCGTAGTATCGTTAAAGTTGTTTGAACGCCTGGGTGCAGAGTGAGAGAGAACCCAGTATACGCACTGGCCGATATATTGCAGAAATACAGGTCAGACATTACCGCCTTACAGGATGTACTATGGCATAAATTTGGCTCTGGATTTTTTTTAGTCGGAGACCCGCTGTCCCGCCCGTGATATTAAAATCGTTCTGGGAGATTTTAATGCGAAAATAGGGAAGTAAAATATCTTTGGCCCAACAGTCGGAAAATTTAGCCTGCACGAAGAAACTTTCGATAATGAATTTAGGCTAATCGACTTCACCGAAGCAAACAACAAACATTGTAGTTAGCAGTACCAGACTGCAACATCACCCGATCAAAACACGAGAAACCAATCAGATCGTGCTGTGATAGATGAAAGACATTCAACCAACGCACAGTAGGAGAAAATCGAAAAAAAGAACTAGTAAAAAAACAGTGAAGATATTGTACACCTCCAGCAGACTTCTTTTTAGGGATTTTTGAGCACTATCCGATTTTCAAAAGAACAATTTTTCGGCAACCTTACAGTCAGAAAAAAAAACGTCTATCCTCAAGAAAAAAAAATTGGAAAGACGTGAGTGTGAGCGCATTTGAAGTTCAGGAGCCAGAATGAAATTACTGTTACTGCCCGTGCAGTTATATGACTCCGAAGCATAGGTGCTTGCGAAAGCCGATGAGGCGGTGGCAAACATCCATCGTAAAAAATGTGGACTAGTTTGCGTTAATGGAGAATATAGGCGTTGTATGAATCACATAGTTAAACTCATCAAAATAAATACAACGGTTGACTTGGCTAGGTCATGTTGTCACAATGGATGAAGAGACTCCCTCCATCGGATCAAAATTCCGATGGAGCGAAATCTCAAACCTAGGTGTCAGAGATTGGAGCAGAAGATCCAGACGCTTGGACATCTACTCTACATTCGGCTAGAGCAATACATTTTCTGTAACGGCCAGTTAAAGTAAGTAAAGTTCAGCCGTGTAAACTTTTGTACTAAGTGGAGTTGCTCTGCGGCAAGCCGATTGGACGCGGCAATAAAAAGGAAGTCCGTTATCATTGAGCTTAAAGTTGTATCGAAGAGCAGGGAAAATTGGCAATTTCGGGTTTTGTTTTTAATTGGTCATAAAACAGCGTGTCCACCAGGTTGCCAAATAAAACACACCTAATTTATGCCAAACAAAGAAACCATGAAAATAACAACAACTAACAATAACAAAACAAAATTCTATTAACTTCATAATGCGACTATGGCAATGGATTGGCGGCGAGAGCATGCGCAGTTTTCATAAAGTGTTGTTGTTGGTTTCGTTTGTACTCTTTTTTTATGTTTTTTCTCATTGTTTTTATTGCATTACAACGCTCATTCAGCCATTAAATGCCGTTATCTACTTATTACACAATAAAAACACTACGTACTATGCCACAAACAACACCAGCCACATTATCGGCAAGAGCTACACATAGAGCAACAATGTCGAAGAAGGAAAAGAGTTACAGAACCACTAGCATAGTTTAGCTCTGAGACCTAATTTCACACAACAACTACTTTTCAACTACGGAGTTGATATGGCGCGTTGGCTGTTTGTGCCCAGACGGCAAGAAAAATGCCTAACAACATCGGCAACACCAAGCACCGATCATTGGGTACTGTGCAATTGCATTGGCCCAGGCGGCAGCGGAAAACGATGATCAGGCTATACACAACACACACACACACACAAGTTCTTCACGGACAGGCCGGAGTATGGAATGGTAGCCAGTACGAAATGGTAGCCACCAACCAATAATGCTATAACGTAATAAAACATTTAGAACGTTATGTATTACGTTATGGAGTTTTGCACTCGTATTTTGTTATATGTTTTTTGTTGTTCTTTCATCTCGTCTATAAAATACAAAAAAAAAACAAAAAATAAATGCGAAACGTCAGCAAGAAAAAATGGGCTAAGACAAAAATAAACACACAAATTGGAATTATATGTATGTGATGGCTGCGAGGGATAACGGTTGAAAGGATCATAAAACTTTGAAAATGTTGCCTTATTTCACACTCCATCCCAGAATAGGGAAATGCTATGATGATAAGACTGATAAGACATCGAGAAATAAGTGCGGACTAAAGTCGAGCAAGGCCGAACTTTTGATATTCTACACCAAAGACGACATAAATGAAGTATAGCTGAAAATAACTCAGTGGAATAGAATTTTGCAAAATATTTATCGAAATCTGAACTGATTTGCAACATAATTTAAGCGTGAGACAGTGTCAATTTCATTTACAATTCATCCATTCATAATAATGGAGTGTTCACAACCCGCACCTTGTGGCCATCCCTCATTGTTGCCCTTCGGGCTTGATCCTAAATATTTAGTTTACATGTCGCTCGCCAAATACTCCACTTCCCCTTAAATGTGTAAGGTAGTTCCTAGTCCCGTAAGCTTGTCCGCTTTACAATTCCTTGGGCTATCTCTGTGGCCCGACACCCAGAACAGGTTAGTTATGAACTGTTCAGTCATCTCGTTGAGAGTCCAACGAAAGACAAGGCCGGTTTTTGAATTCAGAAATATGTTTTCCAGCGAAACCTCCGCTTGATACACAACATCCGTTTACTTCTATTACCAGGAATATTGCAGTTTCAATAGGGTCTTTAAAGAATTGTAGAACAATATCTTTCATCAAAACTCGGCTCAGCTAATGTGTAATCCACATAGCCTTGAACATCGTGCATTGTATCAAGGAAAACGCAGTCGCCGCCCTATGACCCTTCGGTTCAGAGCAGTGGTCGCAGCAATTTGTTTAGCCACAATGTCCAGAGGCATTAGGCGTAGCACTAAATTCAGTGCATTAAATGGTATCGTCCTCGGTGCGGCTGTGATGCACACGCAAGTGATCCTTTGGACCCGGCTGAGTATTGAACAGTATGTGGACTTTTGAAGCGCCGTCCACCGGACCACATAGAATTTTAGGTGTGACAACAGCAGAATAAACCTTGTGCATGACACGCGGTTTTAACTTCCAACCTTTGCCTCTTGCAAGTGTAAAGGGCAAAAGTTGCCTTTCTTGCCCATTCCAAAATGTTGCATTTGAAATTCAATTTCCTGTCCAGCAAAATACGCAGGTATTTTTCACTTTCAATAAATGAAAAATTCTCTCTTGTATCTCCTGCTGAAAAGAACTAAATCTATCTTATCTGCCACACTTTTATACACTTTTCTTCCAGAGACAATAATATATTTTTAATGGCTATATTCTAGAGTAGAGGATACACCTCCTTGAGGTGTTCCCCTACTGATCCATTCTTTTAGATCCACGGTCCCCAGCCTATAGTATATAAGTTATTCATAAACTTTCTAACGGTATTGTTTTTGCTTACATTGCTCCTTAATGATTGACGTCGGTTTTACACCTTCAATGTCAAGAAAATGTTACCATTGTGTATTCCTTGAGACCAAGAGAATCCTTTATGTAGGGGATTAGGACGTGAAGGTCTGTTTTAATTGACTTGACCTTACTATAAGTATGCTGTTTCCAAGTAAGCCGATCTCCTGGGATCTTTGCCCTAAGATAAGCATAACAGACTTTCAGGACGAAAATCTTTCGCCTTTGTGTGATAAGGTTTTTCTGCTTATGGAATGAAAATGAAATTTCTGTCTTTCCATCCCACAGGTATATACGACATGCTGATACAAGCAGAGTATATCTCACTAAACCAAGGAGCCATTCTATAGGATACATCTTGTAATTCAACCGGTGATACATCATCAGGGCCTGGCGAATCGAAACTTTTTATCGCCCAAAGTATTTTCAATTCGGACACAATTTTCCGTAGTATGCATATGACTGGCAGCCTCTCCTGGCGCCATGTTGTCTGTGTTTTTCCTTATTAGACATCGTCCATACATTCTCTGACTTCTGAATATATCCCACCTTCCTTCCTTCCTTAGCCAAGAGACATAAGATGTATTCCGAGCCTTTCTCAGCTCATCCTTGTATTTTCTAGGTTCAGCTTTATAGGGGTCCCGGACATGTGGTGCCCTTGTGGCTTTCGCTCTCTTGAAGAATTTTTTGCAAACTTTCCTTAGACAAACCAGTTCTGGGGTCCACAATGGTGGTCGTTGTATTCCCCTTGATTTGACTCTGGGACATGCTAACCTAAGCGAGTCATTCAGGGCCTTCGTCATACAATTTACTAGTATGTAAATTTTTCCCGAAGTTTCCATTTCCTTTCCAGGTCTAGAGGGGATTTATTCCAATCCGCCATTCTTCTGTTTAGTCGAGAGGCCACTTCTGCAGTGTTTTTGCCAATGAATCTAATGTAACGATGATCAGAAAAGCTGTGGTCATCCAACACTTCCTAGTCACATATCTCTCCGCTAATATTCTTAAATAGAGAGGTAGCATCTAGTACCTCTTGCCTGTTCCTGTCAATAAAGGTCGGTTTATATCCTTCACTACAGTTTGCCAAATTGAATATTATATTGGGTTCCCCAAAAAGTAATTGCGGATTTTTCATATAGTTGGCGTTGACAAATTTTTCCATAGCTTGTGACTCTGTAATTGCATTCTTTCTTCTGTCAGTTATCAGCTGTTACTTTTAGCTTGCTATAGAAAAAAGTGTAAAAAAAGTATATTTGATTAAAGTTCATTCTAAGCTTTATTAAAAATGCATTTACTTTCTTTTAAAAAATTCGCAATTACTTTTTGGGCAACCCAATAATATGTTCGATAAGCAGCTCACCCCTTTCGTTGATATCTGAACTTCCACATATCTGGTGATGTGGATTGAATCGCTTCCCACAATGTCTTACAATGACGCTCTTTTTCCCTGCAGACGCGGCTTTAACTAGCAACTAAAGTTTCGAAGCATCCATATATGGGGAAGCCAGCTAGTAATGGTACTAATTAATTCAAGGCTGGTTGCTAATGAATCATCAGCGCTTAGCGACGGAAGAAGAAAAATATTCAGACGGCTCTTTGCAAGAACACAGGTTCTGTGTCTCCCATTCCACGTACCTTAAATCCAGGAATTCTTATTTCACAAACCAATGTTTCCTCCTGCAATCTGAAGGACCTTTATGCAGGCGAAGCGGCGGACCATAGTCAGGATTCAGAATTTCCGCCATTGTTGCGTATGCTTCGTCTTCTGAGACCGCCAAGAGTTCATCCTCACAAATTTCGTTCGAAGTTGCCATGCTAACTTTCCTTACGCATCTAGGGGCAGTTGAGAAAGCAGTGCAAACACTTTTTCTCAGGACACTGAACACTTGCGGTGTGGACGATTCTTTATTACATACTTCACTAGCTGCTGCTGTCGAAGTACCATTTAAGTTGTTCCGTCCCTCTTCGCTTGTGTACTCCTTGAGCCCAATCCAACAAAGTTTTTAAGTTCTACAAAGTTTTTTAGTTCTGCGAAGCTATACATGAAAAAAACAGATTCAGAGCGAATGAGGTGGACCTATTTAAAAAGTTTTCGATATTGTACTATTTTAAGGGTTTGAGGAGTAAACAGAAAAACTAAAAATGTGTAGTACTGCAAAATACTACAAAATGGGGGATTAAGTTGTGAATTTCTGGAGAAGGAATTTGATAAACTCTTCATTTATGAAAGAAATTTTTTTTGGATGTACGCTTGTCATTATATGTCTTTAAGCTTAAAAGGAGTGTCAAATTCGAAACAATATTAAATATTTGTAGTTTTATCTTAACTTAGAAGCTGTCTGTCAGTCTTTGTATAAAACGATATAGGATTCTTTTAGCATTCAATCCTCACGGACAAAAATGTCGTGCTTCATTTGTAATCAATATATTGAACAATAGTGGATTATTATTCAATTGAATATCTAAATTACCTTTAGTACAATTCCATATTTCCACTAATGGCCAACTTTCAGACCACCAATACTAGTCCTTATTATCCATTTTAGGAAAATAACAAATGAAAAAAAAAGAAAATTACACACTAATTTTAAAAATAGACTAATGACTTCTTTTGAAGTCGGCAGCTTGAGAACTTGCATGCATACGCTTTTTGCCGTAAAAGTAATTCTAGGCATTTTTCCTTAATGGCGGCTGCTACGAAAATCACCAAGGAAAGGCTCCATATTCGTTTTTATATACACGAAGAAATTTCCATGAAAATAACAAATAATGAGATTTTTCCCTTTCATCTTTTTTCGCTTTGTTCCCCTGAACACACAATTATGTGTGGATGAACAAACAAAATCTCTCAACAAATTGCAAAGAAGGCGATGACATGAAGGTGAACGAGGCGGATGTAAATGATAAACCACAAACTTAGATCTAGTACTTTAAAAAGAGACGGAGGCGCCTTTTCATGGCATGCAGTTTTAGTCAAGCAACAAACCGATGCTGGATGTATTGTTGTTTTAAAGAACTACCGGAATTTTATGTCTATGCCACGAAGCCAATGCCGATGACGATGATAAGTTACCTCTTTAGATTGCAATATCAATTGGTTTCTAAAGATACTCGTACTCCATATCAATAGTTACTACATAACCTTAAAGTTAAAGAGAAGTGCATCATTGCGTTGCAGCTTCCATTGCCTTTGTATTTATCCACGCCAGTATGTTAGTGTTGCATTGCGTATCATACAAAAGACTCTAGTCTAGAATTGAAGCAGAATTGATACACAAGCGAAGATAAAACGAACATCAGACCTAGAGATACATATGATGCATGATGGTGTATAGTACATCATCAAAAATTACTTCCTGATTCTGTAACATGACTGACTGGTTGGCGGTTGAATCAACCCGTTCGTCCATAAGGCGTTTGTCTGACAGTCTATCTGTTTTACTTACGGTGTATCATTTATCACAGTACTGAAGGTGGTAGTTTTTTTTAGTTACCAATGTATTTAAAGGCCACTGTGCCGTTGTTTCGAAATTGTGTACTGCTTATTGTTGGTACCGTAGACGTTGCTATGCCCGAGTACATAACAACAAGTATTGTTGGAAAAATCTAGAACAACTGAGGAGGGAAATTATGAATGTTGCAAGAGAAAAATTGATAGAATTTGTATAAAAACATGCCATACATACAAGATTGGGTTTGGCAGTAAAATTAACACAATCAACGAAATGCTATATTGTAGGGTCTGATTAAATGCTATATTGTGGGGTCTTGTCTGATTATCTGACGGATGGGTCAGATGTTTTAAACAGGACCCAACATCTCACAACGTTTTGTAGAACACAAGCTAACGGTGTAGGCAATAACATACTTCACGGTCTATTCACAGGGTGGTAGGTTGTATTCCGTAACAAATTCAATTTTATAAGATGTGGTCCTAGATTGAGAATGCTTAGAAATATACCTAAAGCATTCTCCAGTGGAGAACACTGATGTAAGAAAATGGCAAATATTGACCGCCGTGCTGGTTCGCAGAAATGGTTGGTCGAAACGCATCAATGGCATCATAGGACTGTAACATCTATAAGGCTGAGTTGAGAAAATACAAGGGCGAGATGAAAAAAACTCAGAACAAATTCTAGAATGAATTCTGCAGTACCATGGAAGATACGTTCAAGACTTGTGGGCTGCGAAAGATTCTATCCACTACAACCATAACGTCAGCGTACATTCAGAAGTCAGAGAATTTAAAGTTAGTAAAAACTTGAGCTATTCCTCCAGTCACATTTCCCCGTTAACTCTACACCAAACAATATTTGTAGGCTCCACAGAAAATTTACTAACTGCCGAAATCATCTTTGCCCGAAATGGGAAATAGACGATTACAAAGATGGCTCTCTTGCTGCCAAGAAAAAAGAATGGTAGCTTTTATTTGCATTGAGGATGCCTTCATTAACGGAAAACCAACGTCAATAATGAAGGAGCTGGATACTCCAGGCGTTTATATTATTAAAAGAATGTTTATTAAAACTTAATTTATAAAATACTTATTGCGGCAGGCTTCAGATCTCTAGATCTACACATACGAATCAGCAGAGGGATTCTTGTCCTGAACACCTACAAGAGCGCAATTGACAAAAGTAGGGTATTTCAACATGTCTTTCATTGACTGTATGTTTCAGTTGTCAGACCTATAATGATTAAGATGTTGTGATATGATGGATGGCCATTTAAAAATCAATCTTCTGTGCAACATTCAGCCTTACCCAGCGAGAGAAACCAACACAACTGAATCTGATCACTTACAATTATAGAAGAAAGTCTGCTGATAATAACAGACACTGTCTGCTGACGGTTCAACAGTAATACGTGTTAAATCTTTTAGCAGACTTAGTAGTTGAAAGAGAAGAGTTTGGTAGTTGAAAAAGCAGAAGGAATTGTTTGCTAAAAAGATCTAAAACACCAACGCTTTGTTTGCTGAAACAGTTATTTATGTCTGGTTTCTCATTTCTTCAGACATAAACTGTTGTTTTAGCAAACCTTTTTTATACCCTCCACCATAGGATGGGGAGGGGAGAATTTCGTTATTCTGTTTGTAACTACTTGAAATATTCGTCTGAGACCCCATAAAGTATATATATTCTTGATCGTCGCGAAATTTTATATCGATCTAGCCATGTCCATCCGTCTGTCCGTCCGTCTGTCTGTCGAAAGCACGCAAACTTCCGAAGGAGTAAAGCTAGTCGCTTGAAATTTTGCACAAATACTTCTTATTAGAGTAGGTCGGTTGGTATTGTAAATGGGGCATATCGGTCCATGTTTAGATATAGCTGCCATATAAACCGATCTTGGGTCTTGACTTCTTGAGCCTCTAGAGTGCGCAATTCTTATCCGATTGAAATGAAATTTCGCACGACGTGTGTTGTTATGATATCCAACAACTGTGCCAACTATGGTTCAAATCGGTTCATAACCTGATACAGCTGTTATATAAACAGATCTGGGGACTTGACTTCTTGAGCTTCTAGAGGGCGCAATTCCTTTCCGATTTGACTGAAATTTTGCAATACGTATTTTATTCTTACTTTTAACAACTATGTCAAATAAGGTTCAAATCGGTTCATAACCTGATATAGCTGCCATATAAACCGATCTGGGATCTTGACTTCTTGAGCCCCTTGAGGTCGCAATTATTAACCGATTTGCCTGAAATTGTGTACGACGGATTCTCTCATGACCATCAATATACGTTTTTATTATGGTCTGAATCGGTTTATAGCCCGATACAGCTCCCATATAAATCGATCTCTCTATTTTACTTCTTGAGCCCCTAAAGGGCGCAATTCTTATTTGAATTGGTTGAAATTTTACACAGTTCTCCAACATTTAATTTAATTGTGATCCAAACCGGACCATATCTTGATATCGCTCTAATAGCAGAGGAAATCTTTTCTTATATCCTTTATCCTATCCTTTGGAGGTTATATAAGATTCGGCCCGGCCGAACACGCTTTTACTTTGTTCTAATTTGAATAACAAATTTCGTTGTGCGTAGTTTATTACTACACTTAACCTCTCTGGAAGTGGTGGCATGGCATATTGCATTGACAATGGTTGCTACGAACATGTTTTTAGATAGCAGTTATTAAATCTGTTGAGGTTGTGTTTCTGAACTCAAACTACGACATCGACAGTTTCAGATGATTGAACAGTTTAAAATTCACTTTTTGTGGATGCCGGGTCACAGATATTTCCCAGGGAAAGCAGACGAGAATTGAAACTATCGTACCAAGTTTTTATGGCCTAAACTAAAGAAAGTCACATTTATCGGGTGTGCAGAAGGAATCAAAAAACATCTGCCTTTTGCTTGCCCTTTACTGGCAAAATCAGTTTCACTTGATATACTTATTTCTTTGAAGACTTGTCTGAATTAGTGGATGTGGACATTCGTAAGTCTTCCTAGGTTAGATTTTAGTCCCAGTCTGCTATCAGACTCACTTAGACGTTTTCCTCCATTGTGAACCATCCAGATCGCTTTAAAAAGTCCAATAACTTACGAATGTTCACATCCGCTAAATTAGACAGGTTCTCAAAGAAATGAGAACTTAAAGTGGAACTCCTTCTAACTGATAGTGCATGACACACACTCACAAGGTGTTCAATAGTCTCTCGATGTCCCTACAGCTTCTGCAGAAAACGTTGCTGGCAACCTTCAGTCTGTCAGCATGTTTTCCGATAAGACAATGACCTGTCATGACGGACACAATGACTGAGACGTCTGTTCTAGCCAATGACAGCAAAGCAGTAGACCTCTTCAAGTCTAGATGAGGCCATATAGTTTTGGAATGCTCACAGCCCCCTCTTTGTGACCATTTAAAGTATGTTGTCCTTCGGGCCTGGTCCTGAAAACTTAGCTTACATGTCGCTAGAGGATACCCACAGATTCCAGGGTCCCTGGAGTGTGTAAGGTAGTTCCTAGTCACGCAAGCTCATCCGCTTTACAATTGGAATGTCTCTGTGGCCCGACACCCAGAACAGGTGAATTTTTAACTGTTCAGCCATCTCGTTGAGAGATCTGCGACAGTTATAAATACGTTCTTCAGGGTTTTAATGGCTGCCTGCCTGTCTGAGAAGATATTTATGCCAATCGTCGTAATGACATTATATCTTAACCATTTCACCACTTCCTTAATTGCAAAGATCTCTGCTTGATACACACTGCAGTGGTCGGGTAACCTCTTCGATATGACCAGTTCTAGACCTTTAGAATACAATCCAAAGCCTACCTGGTCGTTTAGTTTGGACCATCCGTATATAAGTCTATGTAACTTCTGTTACAAGGGATATTGAAGTTCCAATCGGTTCTATCAGGAATAGTGGTACAGTAATTAATATCGAAAACGGCCTAACCAATTTTTTTGAAATTTTAGTAGATTGTACAGATTTTTAGAAGGGTTCGGTTCCTCTCCCACGCCCCTTTATAGAAAAGTTTATCGGTGGGTATAATATCGGAAGAATTATTTAGGCACATTTTTAATAACATCAGTTGATAAATGGTTTGCTTTAAGATATTCTTTGGCAGGAGATAAGATATGCCAAAAATTGAAATTTAGTTTTATTAAATTATTAATGTGTAATCTTATTATTAATTTTAAACTGTTTCTAACTGAATCACTTTTGTTATTTTTTAGGTACGTTTGTAATATGATGTTTATTCTGGAGTAAGTACAACACTCAGAAAAATGCTCATAATAAATGTGAATTTATTATATAATACAATTTAGTTCATAATACTTATCTACGTTCAGTTAAAATTTCTTTAAGCATTAGAAAATTTATTTTGTACCCAAGAATTAGTATAAGTGAAATAGCTTACAACTAAGGTAGTTTTAGATATTTTACTTAATCGAATATCTTTGAAAAAATCAAAAACTATAATAAACATGTGTAAAAGCATATAATAGTTGACGATACCTTTTCTGCAATTTTTTACTCAATGAACTGTTCAAAGAAATTTGAATTTTAAGTTCATTAAAAATAAAATGTTCATTCCATTTCTTGAGTTTACAGTAATATACTCGGAACTAAACACAACCTTGTTAGTGTTGGACTAAAATTGAATTTCAAGACTGTGACGTTATTATTTTCTAAAATTTATTTTATTTTTTTGTGTCTCAGAAACCTACGAAATTTTAAAGTAATGAGATGAATAAACATCATTTGCTACTCCGAGATTCGAACCCGAATCGTTTGTATTGTAAAGCAGATGTAAAATGTTACTATAAATTAAACTCACTTCCACTGGTGGCGCATTGTGTCTATAAATAGATTATGTCGAAACTAAACAAAAGAGGTACTTTCGAAATATCTTTGAAATAATTACATGATGTACCAGAGAAACTTAGTTATTTGAAAAAACTCTCGAGCGGTGATTTGGGTGGGGAGGGGTTCGGGAGGTGGCACATCTGGGGTGGGAGTCCCCAAGTTTGTTTCTCTTTCTAGTCGGTTGCCATAATGCTCTGGTCTAGGCATCAGAGGGCCGTCGCCGTCGAGAGCTTCTTTTCTAAAGGTCGCTCACTTGTTGATACGGATCGTGCCTTCCACGCACGCTTTGGAATTCCTCCTCACAGACTCGTTCCTGACCGTAATTGGATAGTGCAAATTCGCGTGAACCTCACCAGAATCCACTTCATTGTGTCTGGTACCCGATGTCGGTTGTCGGATTAATTGGCCCTTATTTTCTTCAAAAAATAAGGGCCAACATTTTCCAGACTACCTCATCTCTCTCAGAGGCGATCTCCAACAGCCGGCACGCTCTCGTCTGTGCGATTTCCTTTTATTGGATTAGTAAAAACCCCTGGTTTATATCGATCGACCACGGACCATAGCACATTTCAAGAACAACATTCGCAACGTCGTTATCAACATACCGATTGATATGCTTCAAAGTTGACACGAATTTCAAAAATTGACTTAATCAGTGTATGCGAAATGGGGACCGACATTTGCCCGATGTAAGTTTCAAGACTGCATTAATAAAGAGATTGCGATTTTGTATTCTCAAATAAAAAAATTAAACAATAACTCAAGTACTTTTGTTCATTGACCTCTCAAATAAGTAACCAAGCGGCGGAAAAATCTGTGCAGCAGGCTTTTTGAAATGCCTGCAAGGAATACGTGGCCTGTCATTGGCTAATAGGGTATCACCTTTCACTTATACAATTAGCACTGATATAAGCCCTGTTGAAAGAGTGCCTTTTAAAGTGCCGCCTATTTCTTAGAAAAGGAAAGCCAGAGAAAGCGACACACACAAACCACTATGGGACGCGTTTCGTCTTTGGTTAGAAGTCTTTTCAACCATATTAGTGCGTTGATATGTTGTATTTGGATCGTATTTATTGCGAAAACGCCTCTATGATACAATTATCAGATTAACCACGCTCGACAACCCTGTCTATTACTTCACTTTAATTGGCTTTGACAGAACATTTGTTCCACTAGCCGAACGTAGAATAGCGTCCCAAGCGCCTCGATTTTCTGCGCTGATTCTAAAATCTTTGACATAAAGTTTCCAGGTGTCTCCCACCACTTGATCTCTCCATCGGGCTTTTTGTCTTCCCGGTTTGCGTGTACCACCGTGTTTGCCCTCACAAGACTTCTTTGATGGAGCTTCTTCGTCCATTCTGACAACATGACCTAGCCAACGCAGCCATTGTATTTTGATGCGTGTAACTATGCTACCATTGTCATACAGCTCGTGGTTCATACGTCGCCTATATTATCCATTATCGCAAACAGGTCCATATATTTTACGAAGAATCTTTCTCTCAAATACTCCAAGCACTGCGTCATCTGCTTTCACAAGTACCCATGCCTCAGAACCATATAACAACACGGGTAGTATTAGTGTCTTAGGAGGTATGCTAATTTCGTCATTCTGTTTGTAACTACTCGAAATATTCGCTTGAGACCCCATAAAGTATACATATTCTCGATCGTCGCGACATTTTATGACGATCTAGCCATGTCTGTCTGTCTGGCGAAAGCACGCTAACTTCCGAAGGAGTAAAGCTAGCCGCTTGAAATTTTGCACAAATACTTCTTATTAGTGTAGGTCGGTTGGTATTGTAAATGGGCCATATCGGTCCATGTTTTGATATAGCTGCCATATAAAACGATCTTGGGTCTTGATTTCTTGAGCCTCTACAGTGCGCAATTCTTATCCGATTGGAACGAAATTTTGCACAACGTGTTTTGTTATGATATTCAACAACTGTGTCAAGTATGGTTCAAATCGGTCCATAACTTGATATAGCTGCCATATAAACCGATCTTGGATCTCGACTTCTTGAGCCGCTTGAGGGCACAATTCTCATCAGATTTGGCTGAAATTTTGCACGACGTGTTTTGTTATGACCTCTAACATATATGCTAAGTATGGTGCTAATCTATAAATAACCTGATATAGCTGTCATATAAACCGATCTGGGATCTTGTCTCCTTGAGCCTTTAGAGGGCGCAATTCTCATCCGATTTGACAGAACTTTTGTACAACTGCTTCTCCCATGACATACGTGTCCAATATGGTCTGAATCGATCTATAGCTTGATACAGCTCCCATATAAACCGATCTCTCTACTTTACTTCTTGAGCCCCTACACAATAACTTTTATTTACAATGTTCAGCATTCAACACATTTATGGTCCGAATCGGAATATAACTTGATATAGCTCTAATAGCATATCAGTTCTTATTGAATATTCTTGGTATGGCTAAAAAGAGATACCGCGCAAAGAACTCGAAAAGTGCCATCCATGTTGGAGAGAATATAAGATTCGGCCCGGCAGAACTTAGCACACTCTTACTTGCTTTTGTTGATTTTACATTAAAATGTTGTTGTTTTTTATTAAACTCATTTTTTCACCATTTTGACCATTCCGTATTAGTGCTTCCTTTGCCTTTTGCCCACAATGGGGTTCCAACATAAGTTCTCTTTCTTCCTAGTCAGATGTGCTCAGCCAACCAATTGTTTATAATGTGTGCGGCAAATGGTAAACAAATTGTATTTGTGACTATTTTTAGAACAAACAGCGTCGCCTTTTGCTTCCGTCGACACTCTTTATTGTTTTACTACACTCAACCAAATTCGTTATTCAAAGCAGCCAAAATGTTTGCTAAAACAGCAGTTTTTGTCTGGTGAAAATGGGAAAGCAGATATTGCTGCTGTTTCAGCCAAAATTGGGTCGAAGTATTAGCAAACATTTCCGTCAGCTAAATAAATAAACAAAATCTGTGCAATAATCTGCTGAAAAAATTGTTATGCTATTTTTTATGTTTGCCTGTTACTTGTTTTGATTACTTTAGCCATTTCTTTGATTTTTATTAGAAATTTTGTTAGAAGAGATTATTTTATTTTGTGGAATATTACTGTAAAGATGCTACCTAATCCATCGATTGGTATACATTTCGAAATGTGGCTGAGCTCGCTCGCATTTTTCTTATTGCTCTACTAATGTGTGTATGGCTGGCCTGGCCTCTTGTTTCTAAATTTAAAGAATAAAAATTATTGAAGTGTACATAGAGTGGTAATTAAAAACATCCACTGAGACACACACTTACATTGAGAGATGATTATAAACATCTGGAAGACGGAAAGTTTAAAGCAATATACATCAATCTTGCGCTGCTATATAGATCAATCTTGCGATTTAGAGTCTTAGTCCCGTTAAACTCGTATTTTTTTTTGCCGATTTCTCAGTAATTTAATACACTAGGTGGTATTAAGACTCTTGATATCCGACTTAAATATGGTTCAGATCGGACTATATTTAGATATAGCTGTCATATAGACCGATCTGACGATTTAGTGAATTTGGTCCATAACAGGAGTGTTTATAACCCGATTTCGCTGAAATTTTAAACAGTGAATTATATTAGATCGCTTGACATCCATGCCAATTCAGGTTCTGAATGAATGCAGATCAGCCCTTATTTGAATATTACTATGGATATAGTAGTGGAGTTATAATGAAAAAAGAAAAGAAATATATCCATGGTGACGGGTATCCAAAGTTCGGTACGACTGAACTTAATACGTTTTTACTTCTTTTATTGTGTCACGCTACAAGCACATCAGCGATTTGGTTATTCTACATAAATGAGTTTCGGAATCAGTTTCTAAAAAACAGATATTATTCCTGCTTAATTCGTGGAAAACATTATTGTTCTTGTATTTTTAAGAAAAAACCGTGATAATTTGCTTCTGGATGCCGAGTCTCAATTTTTGTTTTTTTGGAACTTTAATCAAAAATTAATTCGGGATCGAGCAACACACAGTGGGATCGAAAAAATGCCGTTTAAAGCAGGTAGAATATATAGTGAACTTTCATTTTCAAAGAATTTATTATTTTTTCCCCTATTTTGAATGAATTTTGGAGGAATGAATGTATAAAAACAAAAATATGGGAGAAATTAGTATTTTCTGAAAACGTAATTCAAATTGAAATATTTATATGAAAAAAAAAACAAATAGAGATGTCTTCACTATTTTCTTTTGAATTTTCTTAATTCTTTTTTTTACCTAAAAAAATAAAGAAAGAACACAAAATAGCCATTTCGGGAAAATATGGCTTCCAAATCGGCATTTTTCAGTAAATTGGCTACAAATATTGTTATTTTTTATATTTTGTGACATCCAAACACCAAAATCCCAATGCATCAAATATCGAACCATAATGACATAATGACAAAATACGAAGGGTGTCACTGCCAAAAAATCCGCATCTTATATATAAAAATCAATCTGTATTTGTTTATTTAAATGTTCCGTTTATATTCAAAAATAGTGGAATCAATTCTTTTTAAATTGTTACAGATTTTTTCATATTTTTAAACGATTTAACATTTAAATGAATCCCAGCGTCTGTCCAGGCCTTTTTTGTTACTGCTCATATTTTGCTAGGTCATTGCCATGTGACCTTTGTTGCTTCTTAAATTCCTCAATCGAAATGGTTTCTACCAAAAAACGTATTGGGACGTCAAATAAAACACCTCATGCCAAATTTTGTAAAAATCGTACGAAATTGTGGCTCCTAAAGATTTAAAAGGCCTTATCGAATAAAAGATATATATGGGAGGTATATCTAAATCTGAGCCAATTTTTATGAAGTTTTGCAAACGTATTAAGACGTCAAATGAAATGTCTTATGTTAAATTTTGTAAACATTGGACCAAAATTGTCACTACTACAGCCTTACAAAGCCATATCGGATAAAAGTTGTATATGTGAACTTTATCTCAATCGGATCAAATTTTGTTCAAAAACAATAGAGTGGACCAACAACTCATTTGTGCAAAACTTTACAATCAAACATAATAAATGTCACGTGTACCTTGATTACAAGAATACATGGACATACCGACAGACGGGCATTGCTAAATCGAATCAAGAAGTAATTTTAAGCCAGTCGGTATACTTATCAATGTCTAGCTATTATCCTTCCTAGCGGTATAAACAAATGCTCAAAGTTATAATACCCAGTACATCGGTGGTGTTGTGGGGTATAAAAAGCAAACAAGAGAGACAAATGTATTACATCTAATTCACTTAGGCATATTGTGAGAAGTTGTCACTGAATGACTAGTGGCATTTTTATTGGCTGACAAAATGCTATGTTTTAGGCTTTTTATAATGCAAGATTCTTGAAGTTGAGTGTGCATGCGTATGAGCTCTCTTGTAACGTCAACTTTTATTAGTATTTAAGAGAAGGGCAACTTCCGCCGCTAGGTAGTGTCTCTGGCGCATTCTATGCAACCTGCCAATTTACAACATTTTGCAGCCACACATCTAAAGATTTCTAATGATGAATCAAGGTTCATAATATCGAGGTAATTTCTTTGCAGAATCCATGGTGGTGACGATTCAAGGTCGGTCTGCCCTAACTTTTTAACTTATAATTATGGTATTCATCCAAAAGTTGTTGAATGCTATGATTTTAGTTATTCTTCTTATTTAACGCCAATTTTTTAACACACAGTTTTCACGAAATACATCACCCCAAAAATTCTTTTGAGTTGCACATTCCTTCATCTATTATTGTATTAACAAATTCTGATTTCTTTTGGGGATATCCCAAAAACGTATGTGCTATTTAAAATCAATTTTTTACCCCGGATCCACAGGCAATTTGGCACATAGCGAACGAATTATTGAAGTTAATTTTGTTTCTTTATAGGCAAGCGTTGAGCAAAGCTGTTAAGTAGAAATAAAAATCGATTAGTCACTTATGCCGAACCGTACAATTGTCCAAGATTTTTCTCATTTAGAATGTCGTAGTCGAATTCAATCTGCTAAAAATGTATAAAAAACAACAAACAGTGGTTAATCGCAACCACATCAGTGCCACCAACAACCAATCCATAGGCAACACCATCCTTCATATATGTATGAGCTGTTGTTGACGCTGCTGGCTGCAACATTAGCCATAGATCGAAGGGTGACCATCAGCGTGTGGCAAAAGGTGCCGCAACAACTGCAGTATGATGATGTATTGCCAAGTTAACCGAACAGTAAAAGAGAATTCATTTGTGCGCCGGGTGCCTACATTTTTAAATCCATTTGTTTTTCGTTTTTTTTTTTTTTTTTTTTTGTTAAGTAGTGATCGATAGAGATACTAGAAATCTACCTTTGGCAGTATAAAACCAGTAAGGAAGAGCAAAAGTCAGGCGGAGCCGACTATATAATACCCTACACCTACCTTTTAGGTACAATGTGAGAGCTATATCCAATTCGGAACCAATTTTGATGGAGCTCGGCGGATGTTTTCAATTATTAAACAATCCGTATCAAAATTCTATAAAATATGTTCAAACTCTAATAGCTACGGTTGACAAATGACAACATTATTGCAAATCAACCAAAATCTGACGAACATATATACGGGAGCTATATCTAAATCTGAACCGATTTCCAGCAATCTTTTCAGTGGTAGTTGTCGAGGAAAGCGTTGTGCAAAATGTTGGGAAGATTGGTCAATAAATGCCCTTGCAGTGGCTCTTGGAGTGAAAATCGGGTGTTATACATATATGACAGATATCTTATATATAATAATCAATTTATGTTTGTTTGTGTGTTCCTTATAGACACAGAAACGGTGAACCCTCAAAAATAAAATTTGGTAACCAAATTTCGAACAGGGCAGCTAGAGGTTCCCTAAAACCTACCAAACATATATTTAGACCATTCACGACAATATGGGACTCAAATGAAAGGTATTTAGGATAAGAAAACGCATCTGATATCCAATTGTCGGACCAAGTATTAGGGGGACCACCCCAACCCCAAAAACACCCCTTAATCGGTCATATCTACCGACCATGGCAATATGGGACTCAAATGAAAGAAATTTGCGAGTAGAATACAAATCTAATATTGAAATGTGGGACCACATTTCTAGGGATCACTAGGTCCACCCCTTCCCCAAAATACACTCCAAACAGGACTTATTTACTGATCATGGGAATATGGGGCTTATATAAAAGGTATGTGAGTGTAGAATATGTATCTGATATCAGTGTTTGGGGGGAGGCCTCTCCTCAAAAACATCCCCCAAAGAGGACAAATTTACGACCATAGCAACATGGGGCTCAAATAGAAGGTCTTTGGGAGTAAACCACGAATTTGATATCAATATTCGGGAAAAGTGTATATGGGGCCACCCCACCCCCACAACACCATTCAAATAGTAAGTATTTTCTGACTATTGCAATATGAGGCTCACATAAGAGGGTTTTTAGAGCGGAACACGAATCCGATATATATTTTCAAGGCCAACTCACTGAGTGGCCGCCCATCCCCCAAAACACCCCCCAAGCCGATCATGTTTGCCGACTATGGAAATATGGGGCACAAATTAAAGGTATGTGGGAGTAGACCACGGACGTCCCACCCCCATAACAACCCCCAAATACGACGTATTTGCTCACCTTGACAATTTGGGTCTTAAAGAGAGTGGAATTAAATATTCATAGTTTTTAGGGCCAATACCCCAAACCGGACATATTTGCAGACTTTTGCAATAAGGAGTTTAAATGAGACTAGAAAACGAATTTGATATCCAATTTTGAGGGCAATGACAATATGGGGTTCAAATAAATGAAAATTAAATGTTGCTGATACATACAATATTTGAGAGAAGAACACGATGCTGATATTTTTTCAGGCCCAAGTATCTGGGGGACCACCTCTCCCCCGAAAACACTACTAAGTCAGACATCATGAGAATATCGGGCTGAAATAAAGTATTTTAAGAATGGAGTACACCTTACATCCAAACTTAAATTCGTAGACCAATAAATATCAAATGGGATTCAGATAAAGGCACTTATTTTGTTAAACTGTTAGTCAAATTATCATGGTATTTCACTAAAAGCTCTTTAATTGTCGAAAATAAATATTCCAATGAAATTTTTGTTCCATATAAAGTAAAAGAAGGCGCAGTAGAGCGGGCCCGGGTCATAATATATATAATATCAGTGTTACCTTAGATACAACAAGGATCGCATGGTCCCAACAAATTCCAGCATTTGATCGTCGTTATAGCCTCTTCGTCAACCTGTCTCTTGAATGCAGCGCCGATCTTGAAGGGATTAAGTGTGTTTAACATAACAATTTTGTGCAAAATCGGACAAAAGTTAATGCTTCTAGGGCTCCATGAAATCCCATAAAGAACATTATTCTATTAAATAAGGACAGACATAATTATAGCTCGATTAGAAAGAGACAGACAGAGACAAAACTGAAGTGACCAATGACAGGATTTTTAGTCTTTAAGGAATATCCATTTACGACATTGCTACTAAATTTACGCTGAAGATCTCGGTCCCGCTTTTGACATGGTTCAAATTTGAAAATAATTTATATTCGTATTTAACCCTCAAATACCCGTAATTAGAATCCTATCCCGATTGGTATGAATGTCCATTTGGCGCATCTAGGCGACCCGCCTAGAAATAAATCCCAACTTTAAGAAAAGTTACGTATTCTACTCTCAACTACCTTTCGTTTCAATCTTGAATACTATATTATACCTATCGGCCTACATGTCCGTTTGGGTGTGATTTTTTGAGGGCGGCCCCCTTTTTATATACCTTTGGTATTCTGCTTCCAATTATCTTTCATTTGATACCCATATTGACCCAATCGGAAAACATGTAAATTTTGAACGGTGTTTGGGGAGAGAGCCCACAGCTAATTTTTGCATCAGCAGATTTTGTTTGCTGATTTGGCTGACCGAAATGTTTGCTAATACAGCAGCACTAAATTCTGCTTTCCCATTATCCACAAACAGAAGCTGTTGTTTTAGGAAACATATTTGCTGTTTCGAATAACAAATTTAGTTGAGTGTAGTATTTGAAAATGCCATTCTCATTTATTTAGTTCTTACTTTTTGTAATTGTTTATTTTATTGGGGTAATTGTGTAAGCAACCTGTTAATGTACGTATGATAAAGGGGATGACATGTGTTGAGCAATAAACAAAATGGGCAAGTGGTATCAGAAGCATGACGAAAGGTAGAGAAAACTTAGAAGGGAAGATGATTTTTCGGAGACTGAATACTTGCGGCAGCAGGAGCAAAAGATATTTCAATGTTAATTGGCAACCAATATATTGAGTTCGACTTTGAAACTTTTCATTATGATACATTTAATGACATAAATGGGGTCAAATGGGGAGAATATTTAGCTATTTTAGTTTTTTATACCCTACACCACCACTTCGGTTCAATTGTTTTGCAACGTTAAGAAGAAGAAAAGCTAGCCCCATTGATAAGTATACTTATCGGCTTAGAATCACTTCCTGCTCTGATTTAGCTATGTCCGTCTGTCTGTCCATGTATTCTTGTGATCAAGGTACAGCTCGCATTTATTCTTCGATTGTTATTTTGCACATGTCACTTATGTGACCCGAGGACGAACGATATTGATTTTGAACAAAATCGATTCAGATTTTAATATAGATCCCACCTTTCATCCGAAAAGGAGTTTTAAGGCTGTAGCAGCCACAATTGTGTTTGGGTATTACTGGTAAATTTCTTCGAAATAGGTTCAGATTTAAATATTACTCACATATACTCACTCGCCCAATTTTTTTCCAACTCTGTTTTCGTGCAGCTGATCCATGTGTTTTTCGGTCGTCTCCTCCTTTGCTGCCCTTGCGGGTTCCAGTCTAGGACATTATTATTATCTTTACGTTTCACTTTTTCTCCACCAAGTCCAGTCTACCAAACTACTGAGGCGTAAGTAAATATTGATCTGATCACGTTCCTATAGAGTAAGTGGACTTTCCTCAGATTCAGGCCCCATTGCGAGCCTACGGCCCATCTATATGGTGCACAACATCTGTAAGTCTTCTCAGTATGCTCTTGAATGTGACACATCCATATCAGTTTCCTGTCCAGGATCACTCCTAAGTATTTGACTTTGGCAAATATCTAAACCGTTCTATTGCGGGAATGTGGTGCGTCAGATTGACCCACCTTCGTTTTTCTCCTGAACAGTCAGTCTTCTCTGGGTTAACATTGAGACCCCTGCGTCTAGCCCAGTTGTACGCCATCTGCAAGACCTTTCGACACTTGTGTATAACAGCTATAACAAAACTTACGCAAATTGGCTGGTATTTTGAACAAAGTGTTCTGTTACGATTCCAACAACCGTTCTAAGCACGGTTCAAATCAGTCTGTTAGCAGATATCTCTTCCGTATAAACCCATCTCCATCTTGGACTCCTGAAAGCTTCAATTTTTGTATGATTTGGCAGAAATCTGGTACGTAAAATATACATATCCCCTTCAACCAAATTCATTTTCGAAAATCTTTCACATGATCTACGGTGGTGGGTTCCCAAGATTCAGCCAGGCTGAAATTAGAAATTTTTTAATGTTGTTGTTTTTTGTATTTTATTTTGCCGATCAGCAAAGTTTTGAAGACAGTAGTAAATACATCAAATGGAAGAGGTTATTCTTTAGAGGACGGCGTCAGACTTTTTCTATTTCTTAGTTTTTTTACTGCATAGTAAATTTGAAGTGAGAATACAAAACATTCTGTCAACCACCTATTTCGAGAATATGCGGCTGCCTTTTTTGTCCCAATACCCAACGTTATGGCATGTTTAAGCCATACAATGGCTTAATTGCATTTTCTAATAGACGAATGCCGCAGTTTGCATTCACATATACTCTTTCATTCACTGCCTCAAAAGCCAACAAAATAACTAAAACGGGGGAAAAAATTAAAAATATAATCTTTTCGGAAATACATGGCCTAAGAACCGCAAAACTTCGCAGAATAAACACAAAATTTGTTGAATTTATGCCAAAAGTTTATTTATAAGTGTTTTTACAACACGATATTGCCCATTTTGGCATACGTTTTCAGGGGAATTCCATGATATTTATGGAGGACGTAAGAAGGGGAGAAGACAAATTCACAGTGAATGTTTTGACTGCCAACAGATATGCATACTACGTTCAATAATTACCACATGTTAGTAAGGAGAGAAACCACAAAGCCAAGATGTTTTCTAAGTTTATTGACCCTTTCTTGATTCTTGTAATTTTTCACCAGCACCTTGTCAGCTAGCTCCTTTACATTTCTATTCATGATGGTCATTATTCATCAGCATATTTTATACATCTTCATTCTATATACATGTACATATCTATAAACGTATAATCGTTAATATACATAAATATTAGTCGTAATCGCAATTCCATCAGTCCTACAGGGTGGCTGATGAAAGCCGCTACCAAAAAAAAATGTAATAACTTTTTTTCTATTTAATAATAATAATTTAATAATTAATTTAATTAATTAATTAATTAATTTAATTAATAATAATTTAATAATTAATTTAATAATTTAATTTAACATGAATAAAAGAAAAATGTATTCCATACACCGAAAAAAAAATGTAGCAATATTCATCATTGTAGCAATATTCATCAGCCACCCTGTATATCGGTAGTTCGTCTTGTTATGGGGTTGGTAAGCAAATATGCATTTCACTTTGTTCCGTTCCGTTTTTCTTAGCGCTCCATATATTCTATTAGCTCCTCGGACATTTGCCAATAGAGTTGTGGTTTCACAATGTCCAAGCGATCATTGTCAGCCAACCATATTTGCCCATTCGAACCCATTTCTATGGCCCGCACTATATTGCGTGCACACACTGCGGTTTCCTGACACGGTGCCCCTTTTAGTTTATCCACATACTCCTGTCCATATTCCAAAAATGCTTTCATCGTATGCCTTATGAAAGTCTTGGTGGGACCGCAGCAAATGGCCATTACAGCCACACCGGTTTTGTCATAATAAATGGGATGCTGCAAAGAAGATACAAAAGGAGTTACATACGTGGTGAGAACGCTCGCACATAGGCGCAGAGTGTCACATAAGATTAGAAATTATGTTTGATAGTAATCTGACGGGGATTACAGGCAATGTGGAAAAAGTAAACCTGTGGGGATACAATTGCAGAATGCAGTACACTTAGAATTGTGATTCAGGTTGTGGGCCACGGTTTTTATGTAATATATACATTTAACCCAATTTGATATGGAGTCTCATACATTTCGCCTGGGAGGATTAACGAGCATTTTTAAAATTGGCGTATATTAATTTTATTCAGGAACAATAAAAAATTATTTGTTAATGCGTTAGTTTGTTAAGATTTGCGTATAAAATATCAATGCAATGTTTTAAACTTAGGTCCTAAATCCATTAATTGATTTATAACGTATATGGTTAGCGGTAGTTGATTTAAATCCCTTGATCATTATCCATCCATAAAAGGCGTATAGGCTCAATAAACTTTGTTCACAACCCTAATATAAAAGTTGAATATTCGGCAAAAATTTTAGATAAAATTGTATAGCATCTAAATTTAACTAATAAGATATAATATGATCCAACTGTATCTGATGACAGATATTATTGGGTCTGACCATATGATTTCTTTTTACTCGGGAAATCGTAATCGAATAGGTACACAAATAACCATATTCTTGCACTATTAGCCACTTCGAAAGAAAATATATATGGGAGCTATGTCCAAATCTGTACTGATTTCTTCTGAAAGGGCTTGGTACAAATCCTGGATGGATTGGAAGTACATTCCAGCATGGACAGCTTTCGGCTAATCTACTGACTATTTATTTTCTATGTTAACTCATTTAGTCTGAGTTAAGAAAGGCTTTACAAGGACCAGCTTAAATAGCTCAAAACAAATACTGAACGGACTTCTGCTAATCTGTGGAAGGTACATCTGAGGTTTTTAGGCTACGGATCTATCTATCTTCCACTTCTATTACGGACCAGAATTCAAATAACTTACGTATAATATCATGGGTAGAACCAAAAGTTGCTTAGGAGATATATTCTGCTTGTATTAGAACTCAAAGGGAATATTTATTTCGAAAAGCAAGAAAACCGTCTGATAAAAGCAAACGATTTTGATCCCATTTTTCAGTCATCCTTTATATCAAAAAACCTACAGAGATTAAAAGATACATATCTCAGGGCGGGGATTCCTAACGATCGTCGGTATCGAAAACTGTGCGCAAGGGCAAGTTCACAGAATCAGCCCTTCATGACAACATTGAGGATGCATTCAATAACCTTTCATTTCGTCAGTACAACCGCAGGAAGTTTGTTAATAACATATTTAGTAAATGACGCTTTATGACATGCTTGTGATCTACACAGATGGCCCAGTAGATGAACTCCTCAAGGAGGAGTCACTCGAAAAGTGACAGGCTGGTGCGTCTTATGCGCTGGTATAACATAACACGTATTATTCGCATAATTGAGACCGAATTTGAGCCGGAAACGCGGGTAACATTAACATGAAGTTATTTAAAAACAAGTAAAAGCGTGCCAGGCCGAATCTTGGGAACCCACCACCATGGATTCTGCTATAATATGGGAGCTGTATCTGGTTGTTGACAGATTTAGACCGTACTTGGCACAGTTGTTGAAAGTCATAACAGAACACTATATGCAATATTTTAGCCAAATCGAATAGAAATCGCAGCTTCCTGGAGCTCAAGAAATCAAATCGGGAGATCGGTTTATATGGGAGCTTTATCAGGTTCTTGACAGTTTTTGACAGTACTTAGCACAGTAATAATATTTCAGACAAATCGGACAAAAATTGCGGATTCCAGGGGCCCAAGAAGTCGACTCAGAATGGCGAAACGATCAAAAATATATACACTTTATGGGGTCGTAGATCAATATTTCGAGGTGCTACAAACGGAATGTGCAGATTAGTATACCCCCATCCTATGGCGGTGGGTATAACAAGTAAGTTAACTAAGTTCGGCCGGGCCGAATCTTATATACGCTCCACAATGGATTGAGTTAGTCGAGTTCCTTGTGCGGTATATCTTTTTATGCAAACAAAGAATAATGGTTAAGAATTGTTATGCTATTGGAGCTATATTAAGTTATAGTCCGATTCGGGCCATAAATTAATGGAATGTTGAAGACTATAGTAGAGTCATTGGGTAATATTTCAGTCCATTCGGATAAGAATTGCGCCTTGTAAGTGCTCAAGAAGCATAATCGGGAAATCGGTTTATATGGGAGCTATATCAGGCTATAGATCGCTTCAGACCATATCGGACACGTCTGTTGAAGGTCATGGAAGAAGCTGTTCCAGGGGCTCAAGAAGTCAAATCGGCAAATCGGTTTATATAGGAGCTATATCTAAATATGAACCGATATGACCCATTTGCAATCCCCAATGACCTACATTAATACCTACATCAATATTTTAAGTGGCTATACGCGTTCGACCGCTATCGTGATTTCGACAGACGGACGGACATGGCTAGATCGACACAGAAAGTCGAGACGTTCAAGAACATTATGGGGCCTTACACGAATATTTCGAGGTGTTACAATCGGAATGGCGGAATTAGTATACTCCATTCTATGGTGGAGGGTATAAACATTAAATTTCAACGATCGATTTATATATTCCAACCAAAATTTGGAAATTTGAGTGTTTTATTAGATTTAAAAAATAATCCAATCACCATTTATTAGGGTGTACATTTATTTATATTTTTCGATTAATCGTTTATTTGAAAATTCAAGACCGAAAGAGGTTGATGGTTAATGTATGAAATAAAACAAAACGGGATATTTTTTGAGATCTTGTCCTTCAAATATTTCTCATATATGTGTGTCGATTTAAATTGTAAATAGGAAATAATTGATCCGATTTATTTGATCTACCTCTTTGAACCCGAATCGAATGAAATTTTAAGCAAATGGGTCCAAATGATCGAAAAAATTCAGACTAATGCCACAATTCACATGTTTAAGCTTTTTTTAAATGTATAGTTTGCAATTGTGCGAATATTTGAAACGTCATAAATAATCGAATAGCGATTAATCGAATGTACACCCTACCATTTATTATGTATTAACGATAGTTAACATAAATATCATCTCAGACAACCATTAAACCTCTGAATTCAAAAGAAAGCCCATTAATTTCACAGAACTCGTAAGGAGATGACTGAACGAAGCAAGATTGGTACGGACTGCCACTTTTACCGAAACTTACCTAACTGATATTTAACATAATTTTTCTCACAAATTAAAGAAGTGTGAGTGTTTTCTCTTTGAGTTTGAGCTCAATAAATGGGGTCCTGCTTTTTATAGCCGAGTACCACCTAACTCCCGATATAATTCGACTTTCCTGCATTCGAAATGATCCCACAGTTGCATCATAAGATTAAATCAATCGAATTAAACAATTTTTTTTTACTCACCGCCAAGCTTCTAGTAAATCCCAATACACCAAATTTTGCCGCACTATAGACACAAAATACAGGCGATGGATCCAATCCGGTAACTGAATTGATATTTACTATCATGCCACCACGTCCCATCTCCGTGCTCTTATCCATATAGGGCAAAACACAAGTGATAATATTAATAGGAGCTGCCAAGTTTATATTGATGGTGGCATCCACATCTTGCTCTTTGCACAAGGTAGATCCATTGACTAAAATATCGATATAGTCCATTTGAGTCATTACATCGTCAAAGTAACGCTGCATTTCCGATCGAGTCATGGTGAAATCGAATTTCCAGAAAAATATTTGAGTTTTGGGATTTAGGGCTTGAAGTTGGGCAATAGCCTGGGGATTTTCAATACTATGTAAAATAGCCAGTTTCTATAATAAGAAGACACCTTTGAACCGATGTATAAGGTAAATAAATTTTTGAACTTACCGCTATCTTTTTAGTTACCAAAACCTTACAAGTCTCATAGGCTATACCCCCACAATCGGCCACATATACTACATGTTTACCCTCCAAATCCATTTTTTTTGCTCCTGATCGGCCTAACTGCTTGCTTTGATTTGCGAAGTTAAACTAATTTGTTCCTACTAATTTCAGTCAGAATGGATCTACAGTCTTATGTGAAGGCAGCAGTTTTGGCTTATCTTCTATTTATTATTAATATATTTTAAAGTAGATAAGCTCATTGGTTTATCTAAGTTTTAAGTTGAGAGCTAAGTGTTCCCTTTAAGATAAGTTCGAATGTTGCAACTTTTTAATAAATTTTATGATATTTATGATATATACCTAAATATTCATTAAAAATACTTCATAAATAATCTCAGCTTTTCACTTGACTTTGAACTTGCGTGGTGATAAGGGAGCAAACATTTATTTGCAGGTGATGAATAAAGTGGAATTGCCTTTCCGATAATCGACAAATAAAGTCTTTAGAAATGGAGTCGCCTCTGTAAGCAAAATACGTAAGGAATATGGTTCTGAAGTCAACCGTCTGGACTGACAGAATTCTGTTAATGTCATCTAGTGGTCCATGCTACACGGATGTATCAAACCGTGGTGACAGAGACAGAGTTCTGTTTCCTGCCGCCTCACCTACAGTTGGAAATCAAGGAGATAACGAAATACGTTGGGTGGTACAGTAGTTGGCCGTTAGAACAATAACAACCAAGACGGTTAGGCCACGGACAGAGTGTAAAGTGGAAACTTATAGCTTCTCTGAGTATGGCACCATCCGCATAGTTTGGATAAAGGGTCATAGCGGTGCAATGGAGAACGAAACGGCACTGGACTGGACTGGACTGGACTGGACACTGTAAGGTCCACATTACTGCCACCAATGTAGCTGGTGAATTTGAAGCTTTCAAGGCTGCGCAGTACGCGTTAAAATCGTCGCACAGTGACGCGGGCAGGTAATACAAATGGGAAAAATCAAAATTTTTATGTGCGCCTACGAAATGTTTAAAGAACCTATCTTGTGTTAAACTTTCAATCATTTCAAAAAATCAACAATTAGAAATGTTGGATCTTTTTTTTAGAAGATGTGACCTTTCAAAGTTGACCTTTTTTCGATTTTCAAAACACTCAATTTTTACGTAACTTGGTCCGATTTCTAGTGTTATATCTAGAAAACAAGACAAGGAATTGTCATACATTAATATTTTTTGACAGTTATTCTTAATACTTGATAAACAAAACAGGTCAAAAGGAGCGGAGGAGGGTGTAAAAATTTCGCTACAATCGGTTCCGATTTAGATATAGCTCCCATATATATCTTTCATCCCATCTGGACTTTTAAGTCTTTAGTATCCGATCCTTACAAAATGTAGCGTGAGATGTTTCGTGAAACGTATTAATACGTGTGCAAAATTTCATGAAAATCGGGCCAGATTTAGATATAACTCCCACATATGTATTTCATCCGATTTGACCTTTTAAGACTCCCAATGTTTGCAATATTTCATCAGAATCGGATCAGATTTAGATATAGCTCCCACCTTTGATGGTCGGTATGAAAACCGAATAGATGTAAACATAGGTTTTAAGTATGAAGAGTTGTATATAAAAGATACAGTAAAACCCTACAAAAAACATGTATAAATGCCGGAAATACTGCTAATGGATTATGAGATATTGGAGTGGAGGCCTTCGTTATTGCAAATCAGATAACATCAATGACATGGTTGCAAAATTCTCCAATTAAAAAAATATATATATACAAGTTATTCCTACCATAAGTTATTTGCGTCACAATTCAAAGTTAAGGAAAAAACTAGACTCCAAAAATGTTATAGAAAATAGAAAACAAATATTTTTTTCGGTTGATGATTTTGAAATGTTAAAGCCTTAAAAAAGAAATAAAAATTAAAATAACAAAAGTAAATGTTTTACTCCATTTTTCCACACATTTTGACTTTGTTAAGCCATAACTAAGTACCTGCAAGGCGTAGCTTAATTTTCAAACACTCATTTCAAAACCTGAACACTTATCTATCATATACTGTTTAAATAATTTGATTATCTTATTCGAAAAAAATCAACCGGCGGCACAAATGAACGTGCTACATTGTGAAACCGAGAAGTGGTTGAAAGGACGGCGAAAATCCTAAAGGGCGATCCGGATCATAACAACATAAGGCTATTACTGAATAGAAGTATGAAAGAGATCTGTATGGCTTTTTGGTATAATTGCGGACAAAGCGCATTAAATTCGGCTGGATCGAACTTTGGATACCCATCACCTCGTGTATTCATATTATACTCATTACGCCAAGTCCTTTGAAAAAGACACTATTTATGAAACCTTAGCAGCTATATCGAACTATGGTCTGCGAAATTGGTAAAGATATCTCAAATTATTTATTGAAATTTGTGGTCGATACTGGGGGTAGTAGGTGACTTTTGGTCAGAGGAAACATTTTTATTGTTTGCCATAAAAGTACTCATTCTCAGTTATGTTGCCTTGCTTATCAGTCGTTTAACATCATATATCAGTGGTGCGCAAAATGAAAATCATATTGTATGCGTGAATACTCTTCAAAAATTTTTATAATTCCCTCGATTAATGAAAGTGAATTTATCGGACAAACAATTTTAGCCGTTTAAAAGAAACTATTTAAAAAATTTTATTTAATTTTGTTATACTGCTAAGGGGTAAGGATCCGAACCAGCTATGCAGAAGGGCTGAAAAGGTCTTGCGTATGGCATATGGCTGGGCTGGATCAAGGGGTCTCAATATTAACCACGAGAAGACTGAAATACGCCTGTTCACGAGGAATACGAAGGTGGGCCAATTTGACGCACCACGTTTCTTCAATAAAACGATTTCGATATCTGACAAGGTCAAATACTTAGTTGGAATCTTGGAACGGAATTGTGTTGGCACAATGTAGACGGGCCGTGGGCTCAAAATGGGGCCTACACCCGAGGATAGTCCACTGGCTCTACAGGAGCGTGATTAGAACAATACTTACTTATGCCTTAGTAGTTTGGTGGATTGCGATGGAGAAAAAGTGCATCATAAGGACCATACAACAACTTCAGAGAACATGTTGTCTTGGCATAGGCACGCCTGCCTGACCATAAAACGGTCCTGCAGGCGGAGAACTAGGTGCTCACGAAATGCATTAAGTGGTGTGGTGCTAACGCGAGGATGTCGAGTGTGAACATATTTACGGACAGTAAAATGGTCATAAGGGCAATAACAACCAGGACGGTAAGTTCGCGAACAACCTTGCAGTGTAAGAAGGAGATTAAGGCCTTTTTAGAGAATGACACTATCCGTACGCTTGCGTGCCGTGTCACAACGGAGTTAGGGGGAATGAATGGGCAGACGATTTGGCGGTGAAGGCCAGAGGACTGCCGTCAATAAACTTGATTAACTCGAAGCCTTTGGGGTCGGGTTAAGGGCGTGAGCGACGAACGCGCATGTAATGGCGAAAATCCTATGGGGTGAGCCTGATCGTGAGATGACGAGGCTATTACTGAGCATAAAAATTTATAAAATTGTAAAGGGTTTAATTTAAGGAGTAATCACCGGTTTAGAAATGTCAGAAATGTTTTTGAAAAAAAAAAAAACATTTTGGGAATAGTTTGAAAACCGGTTCAAAATTTACAACTACTTTGCTAAACAGTTTGAAAGTCAAAAAATTAACATAAATTCAATTTGCGGTCCAAAAAAGTGTTTTGATTGATCGGACTTTTTTGAAAAAACTATCTCAAATGTCTTAACTTGTTTCTTTGTAGAGAGTTGTTGGAGCAAATTGAAATAACATTTGTTAACTTAAACGGGTGTTATGTGTCCTACAAAATAGGCAGTTTCCAGATCCCCCATTTGTGCTAATATTTTTATACCCACCACCATAGGATGGGGGTACACTAAGTTCTCCCCGGCCGAACATAACGCCTTTCTACTTATTTAATGACACTTTTATCTGCAACATTATTAAGATGTCTCTATTCGTTTTATTTCTTAAAAATATTCAAATTTTAACTTTCTTTGTCAAAATTGCAATGTTTCCCATAAATTTGGAATTTATGTCAGGGAATTGGTTAAATAAACGAGTGTGAAAAATCAATAATACAGGCTCCATTGACTTTATAATTAATAGTTAGATAAAAGTATGTGACAAATAGGTCGTACTTGAAATGTTGCACAAGTACTTCTTACTAGTGCAGGTCGATTGGGAATGTAAATAGGCCATATCGGTTCATGTTTTGATATAGCTGCCATTTAAACCGTTCTTGGGTCTTGACTTCTTGAAACACTAAAGTGCGCAATTCTTATCCGATTGGGCTGAAAATGTGCAGAAATTGTTTTGTTTTGACTTCCAACAATTGTGGGATGTATGGTCAAAATTGGTCCATAACCTGATATAGTTCCCTTAGAATCCGATTTCGGATCTTGACTTCTTGAAGTGTTTTCTTGTAACTTCCAACAACTGTGCCAAGTATGGTCCAAATAGGTTCGCAACCTGAAATAGATCCCATATAAATCGATCTTGGATCTTGACTTTTTGAAATCTTACTTGAAGTGTTTTGAATTAACTTCTAACGTGTGTGCCAAGCATAGTATAAATTGGTTAACTACTTGATATAGCTCCCCACCGATCTCGGATCTTGACTTCTTAAGACGCTAGAAGTCGCAATTATTACTGGATTTGGCTGAAATTTTGCATGAAGTGCTTTGTTATAATTTACATACAAGCTGTGCTAAGTATGGTTTAAATCTGTTTATAACCTGATATAGCTCCCATATAAACCGATCTCTCTATTAAACTTCTTGAGCCTAAAGAGAGCGCAATTCTTATCCGATTTTGCTGAAGTTTTGCGCAATAACTTTCACGTTGGTCTCTAAAAGCCAACCAGAGTTTTGCCCCAATCAGTTTATAACTTGGTATAGCTCCAATTCCTTAGCAATTATTATCCATTATCCTTTGTTTGCCTATAAAGGGATATCGGGCAAAGACAAAATTTGACAAATGCGATCCAAGATTCCGCCTGGCCGAACTTGGCATGCTTTTAATTGTTTTGATCTTTAAAATCTTCCCATCATTTTTCGAACATCTTCTAGCTCGAGATCATATTCTGGCCTGGCCTGAGCTAAGTTTTGTTTTCATAGAACATTATAAATGTAAAATTTTGTAATAAAAGAAAATTTTACTTAAATTTTGTGTTTAGAATAGTTTTATATAAAATTTTTCTTTAGACAAAATAATTTTGGGGATTGGGGGCCCGATAGCCTCCCCCACCCCCGCGCCTGGCTAAGGGGCATTCTTTAAAAGTCATGTTGTACTCCTTGCGATAATATTCTATGCAAATCAAAATTGCAAGAGTATTTTCCTTTGAGCGTTGCTAAGTCTACTCGAATATGCTGTCCCCCAGACTTGTTGACGCCCACACGTGTCTGACCCTGATGATGAGAAATGTTAAACATTGTGTATGTTCCCTGTCACTCAATATAGCGGTATCTGTATATGTGTGCGTCTTGAACCGGTAGCCAGTACAACTACTCATATTGCGATGAAAATCATTGTGTAATTACTCGAGTTACTCTGCTTTAAAAGCGAAGCTCCAAAGAAAATGTAGGGGTTATGCAAATATGATGAAAAATTCCGAAACTGCAGGCATTTAATAATTTTATACATTGGCGCCGAACTCGCTGATTACTTGAGCATGGACTTCATGCACATCATCGCCCTTCATCACATAATATTGCAATACCGCTGGGTAACCTGGCAAAGTTTCAAATTACCAGAGCTGTTGAACAGCAAACAAAAGATATGCACTAAACATTTAAATGAAATTCACAAAAGAGAATAACGAAACACCAACCACAACAAAATTTCGTAATATGTGTATTGGAGAGTATTTTTTTTTTTTTTTTGCTAAAAAAAAAAAACATTATAAAAAGGCAATGCAAACGATGGATATATGGTAATTTTGAGAACAGGTTTTTCTTGTGGTTTGCTGTAACACATTAATACCTCGATTTATGTCGTCTCAGTTAACGTCGATTTGATAAACGTCGTCAAAAAATTGTTCCTACTAATGGTTGGTGCTATGTTAGTTTTCACAGATGCAAACGCATGTTTTTCTCGATTACTTTTTTAAAACAACAAAAATTCCATTGATTACATAATAATTTTATTAAAACTGTTACATATGTTATGGGTGAATGTCCTACTGAATAAAATGTCGTAATGATTGGTTTACAAAAAACGACAGACTGACAAACGGTACAGAAAAAAATGGGGAAGAACGAACATGTCTAGACCGAATCAGGAATCATTCCTGAGTCTAACCGTACGTTTAATCACAGTCACAGTAGCGTCGAAGGGTACTGTTCGTATTTTGAACATAAATATCGAATTCCATGTTTAGACCTAAAATCCCCAATGGGATCTCTTCGAAAGTACTACATCGGTTAATGATAATCCGTCGTGTTGGAACAGGTTATCGTTAACCGATAGCCATACTATTTTGTATTTTGCTTATTAGGATCAAAAAGGAATGAATGAATTTCGATTTACGTCGTCGCGATTTCTTAACCAAAAACGACGTGAATCGAGGTATTACTATAAAATATTTTGATTATATAAATTTAGAGTTCTTTATAGATTCACAATTCAATTCCTTTGTAGACTACGTGAAGCATCAATTGTATTAACACAAGAATCAAACATTTAAGCGTATAGTTACCATTTATCCTTTTTATTGCCGAATGCCAACGGCGTTCCTCAGAGCCATACTACTTAGTACAGAAATTTTAAAAGACTAAATGTCTCGTCAACACAGTGAGGGTTTAACCACATGTTGTTTATTATTTTTGCCATTATTTGAACCCAGTCGTTTGGTGTCATAGGCAGATATGTTACCGCATTTACATTAAAAGGTGAAGCTATTGCAAATGTCATCAGGGAGCTTTGTGCATTCAAGAATTCCCACATCTTCTGCGATAGCAAAGTAACATCCAGCGTCTCCTGCCTATTTCTGCACTCAAAAAATAATTCGTTTCACATAAAAGAAAATTTCGCCAAGTAAAATTCTTTTTTTAATTTTCGAGTTTACCATTCGCCTATCGCTTTTTATACATCAATGGACCATACCCTTAAATATTCAACGTCTCTCTCTCTCTCTCTCTAGAAGAAGAGACACAAGAGAATAAATATTGGTCCGCTAAACGATTAATCGTTTGTGGCTATAAAAACACTTTTGCCAAAGAGTTTTTGGTTTTACAACAAAAGAAATGTGCGTTTACCGTAGGCGAAGTTGCTAAAGGGTTTGGAATAAACAAAGCTAGTTACTTTACTAATACTACGTTTATGGCTAGCGTTTGATATGTTGAAGCGAAACGTTGTATGGTTATATAAAAGAAAAACTTCCTAAGAAAAATATTTTGTTTCTCGAAAAAATGTCTCCAACGTATTTTTTTTGCGTGTGATAAAAGGGTTCGGACTTTTTTCCCTTATTATAAATCCCTAGATTGTATAATTCGGTGACGAACCTAATGAAGAACAACAAGGCAGCAGGAGTCAACGGGTCTCCCGCTGAACTATTTAAGACCGGAGGAGACACGCTGATAAGGCGCATGCATCAGATTATCTGCGCGATGATTCGAACCGCATACCCGATGATTCGAACCTCAGCATACTATGCCCCGTACACAAGAAAGAAGATATGACGCAACTGCAGAGGAATAAGTCTTCTCCCCATCGCATACAAGATTCTCTCGAGGGTACTGTGTGATGCAGCTTTAGACCAGGTAAATCCACCCTATGGTGGATATGGTGGAGATATTCACACTGCGCCAAATCCTGGAAAAGACCCGAGAAGGACAAATCAACACCTACCATCTCTTTGTTGACTACAAAGCCGCTTTCGTTCAATGGGATTTCAAACCATATCTGAGTTTGGTATCCCTGCAAAATTAATAAGACGCTGCAGGATGACACTTGCTGATACACATTTATCAATAAGAATAGGAAAGAATCTCCCCGGACCAATCAATACCAAATGAGGTTTCAGACAAGGAGACAGCTTGCCATGCGATCTCTTTAATATCCTGCTGGAGAAGATTGTACGAGATGCAGAAGTGAATAGATATGGCGCACTAATCTAAAAGAGAACATTTAAAAGAGAACACTAAAAAGAGAAGCATGCTACCAACGACATCGATATCATAGGCCGGTCACCCAAAGTAGTAACTGCAACTTTTGAAAGATTCAAAAGAGAGTCAGTGAAAATTGGTCTGGCAGTAATGGAGATAAGACGAAATGGATGATATCAAGCCCCAAAACGGCCTGAACAACCGATCAGATAAAGAAAATGCAGAAACTTTATCTACCTCAGCACCGCCGTAACCGAAACGAATGATACCAGTTTTGAAATAAATCGAAGATTAATACTGGCAACCAGATGCTACATCGGATTAAGTAGGCAGTTTAGAAACAAAGCCACCTGTCGACAGACGAAAATTACACTATACACGACACTGATACTAACCGTGTTGTTATATGGTTCTAAGGCATAGGAACTTGTGAAAGCAGACGAAGTAGTGCTTGGAGTGTTTAAAAGAAAGATTCTTCTAGGTCGTGTTATCTACACACTGTTAGCTTCAACCTGTTGAGTCCGTAGGATACGACTCCTTCGGACTTGTTGAGGTTTGCGAGACAGCCGGAGTTTAGTACGAATACTTCATGTCTTTGATCGCCGTCAGCCTCATCCAACCTACTGATCTTCAAGTCCCAACTATGGGAGACTAACAACCGTATGCCATTGGTCAAGAAGGAATATCTTACTTCTTGACTTAATCCATTGCTGCACAGATCTCGCCAATCTCTTTTAAGGCGCAACGATAGTTCTTAATTGAGCGTTGATCCCCGAATGCAATTATTTAGTATAGTCGCCGATACCGACCCGCATCGTCCCAATCTGGAGGAAGCCCATGCAATTCCGTAAGGACATCGGATTGTACAGATGACCATTGACTATCTCACTCCAATTGCTCCTGAATATGCACCTCTGTTCTTTTCCCTTGTCGACAACTACCATCACCAAGCTGTCCTTAGCGACATTAGCAAAGGCTTTTGGACCCGTATTACTATTGCCCGCTTTAGGGGAGGAATGTCCTCCAGATGACCGCAGCCTTTTGGTTGACTGCGATGCCGTTTCCTCAGAACCTAATAAAGGAAGCCTCTCTCTTTATCGGTGAGAGTTTAAGAATCATTCACACAAAGCTTCCCATTAAAACTAATGGTCATGCGCCTTTTATTGTTCCAACCTCTTGAAGAGCGTTTTGGTTTGCCAGAGAAGGCCGATGGCCTAGGCAAATTATAGGCCTGCGAAGATAGAAAACGTCCGGCCTTGTCCTTACGACTCGAACCAGTTGCCTTCTTCTAAAACCCCTGCTGACCAGTCGTCTGTCGGCTTGTGGAGCCCGACGCAGCCACTCGGACCATAGTCACTTTTCAATTTTTTAATAATTGTTGCATTAGCCTCATTGTCTGGGTCCGACAGAAGTTCATCCTCACAAGATACGTTTGATCTTGTCAAGAGCAAGTACAGCACTTTTCCTTAAGGTGGTGGCCTTTTCGTGATGTTGAAGCTGATCTTTCTCCTATGCTGCTCAGACAGTTCTTGTCTGATCCCGTCTTCCTATCTTCTCTTGATCGAATCCGTTGTAAAGGAGTTTTCCGCTTCCATAAATCTGCTAAGCTATGTTGATGATGGTTCCTCTGGCAAGTTTTCAGAAAAACTGCTGAAGTGTTTCTTAAATGTAAACACCTTGTAGAATCCGTAGCACCGACTTCTTTAAACGTGTTGACGTGTTCGAGTCACTCTATCGAGGCAGGTTACCATCAGTTTGTCGAATCTACTAATCTTGTAATGTATGGTTGAAAGATTGGGCTTGCAGTCCTTAGACTCCCAACAACGGATGCGGTCCAGAAGAACTTTCTTCCTTCTTGGCTAAATGACGTGGTAATCCTGGTCAAATCTCAACAATAATTTCTAAGGCCTCCAACATTTATAAATTTGTACAACAAAACCTTATAATATAGGAAATAGGAAAAAGAGCATTTAAGGTTGCCTGACCAGCTGCTAAAAGCCCAAATAATGGGGGGTATTCTAATTTCGTCATTCTGTTTGTAACTACTCGAAATATTCATCTGAGACCCCATAAAGAATATATATATTCTTGATCGTCGCGACATTTTATGTCGATCTAGCCATGTCCGTCCGTCTGTCTGTCGAAAGCACGATAACTTCCGAAGGAGTAAAGCTAGCCGCTTGGTATTGTAAATGGGTCATATCGGTCCATGTTTTGATATAGCTGCCATATAAACCGATCTTGGGTCTTGACTTCTTGAGCCTCTAGAGTGCGCAATTCTTATTCGATTGGAATGAAATTTTGCACGACGTGTTTTGTTATGATATCCAACAACTGTGCCAAGTATAGTTCAAATCCGAATAGGTCCGTAACCTGATATAGCTGTCGTATAAACCGATCTTGGGTCTTGACTTCTTGAGCCTCTAGATAGCCCGATACAGCTCCCATATAAATCGATCTCACTATTTTACTTCTTGAGCCCCCAAAGGGCGCAATTCTTATTCGAATTGCGGACAGAAAATGTGGCTGTCATTTTACACAGGTCTCCAACATATAATTTAATGGTGGTCTAAACCGGATCATATTTTGATATCGCTCTAATAGCGGAGCAAATCTTTTCTTATATAATTTTTTGCCTAAGAAGAGATGTCGGGAAAAGAACTCGACAAATGCGCTCCATGGTGGAGGGTATATAAGATACGGCCCGGCCGAACTTAGCGCGCTTTTACTTGTTATTACTTATCTTCGAGGGATGTACATTTTTGTCAGAGAAGGCCGTCCTAGGCAAATAGCAAAGTGAAATATCAAAGTTAATCATAAAACGCTACTAAAATACTTAACGAATTTAATAATTCTTCGCTTTTTTATACTTACCTCGTTTGTTTACTTGAATATTAATATACATATATTTGACCAGGGTACCTACGTCGTTTGAGAGGCATAGGGTTGAATTTATTGATTTGATTTGTTACTTTCTTATTTATAGAAAACCTTTTTATGTGGTTTACTCGAGTTTGGTCTGTGGTGATATGCTTATACTTAGCGTGCGATATAACGCAAACATTTGTACATAAGCCGGATTGGCACAAAACGTAAATGAGAAATATTGGGTAACAACTAACTGAAATTGCATTTCCTATTAAAACAAATTAAAATTAGGCGAATAAACACATGAGAGAGCAAATACATGAAAAATATTGGTGACAATCGGATGATATTATCGATGGGATCTCCTAGTTTCTCAATTTGACTTGCATACAGTTTTGAATAGTTTGAGAATCTGTTGTATTTTTTTTTTTTTTGGTAATAATTGAGCTCAAGGTTATTACCAAACAAATAAAAACGTGCTTAGTTTGGTCGGGGAAAATATTGGGAACCCTCCACCATAGATCCTACAAAAAATTTAACCAAATTAACTTAGTTGAAGGACACAAGTGGACTTAATGTACAAAATTTCTACAAAATCGCCAAAAAAAAATTAAGCTTCTTAGGGCCGTAGATCGCTTTTCGGGAGATTGGTTTACATGTTATAGACCGATTTAGACCGTACATGTACCGATTGTTGGAAATCAGTACAGAGCACTACATTCAAATATTAGCCCAATCGGATAACAATTGAGGTTTCAAGATGTCAAATCCGAATCATCCAAATCGAACTACAACTGCGAATTCTATGGGCTAAATTGTCAGATTGGACGATCGGTTTATATGGGAGCTATATGAAGTTATTCACCGATTTGGACCATGCTTGAACCGATTGTTGGAAATCTAGATGTCAAATCCGGGGTCGGTATATGGGAGCTATGCCACGATGTGCCCCGATTTCGACCATACATTGCAGGATCGTTGAAGGTTTAATAATCTTTTTGTATCTTTAATATTGGAGAGAAATATGAAATGAGCATCCTTGAAGGGAAACTTATATAAGTCAGCCAGTGAAAGTGGAAAAATCGTGGAATATTAAGTCTGTCTCTCTCTAGGTTTCTCCTGAGGATATAAATATGACAGTATTAATAGCGAAATATAGGTCATATCTTAAGACAGCCTAAAGACGATATTGCCACACAGTAATTTGAGTACAACCCACAAGGAAGAAGCAGAAGAGGTAGGCGGAAGACGAAGGAATATATGAGAATAAGTAAAATCCTGTTAAGTTTGGCCGGGTTGAATCTCGGGAACACACCACTGTGGAATCTGCTAAAAGTTTACACAAGGCGAACTTAGTTAAACAGCAAAGTTGTACTTAATAAATTTCTACCAAGGGCTAATCAGCTTATATGGTTTTGAACCGATTTGGACAATACGTACTATCGGACAAAATATGCGGCTTCTTGGGGCTCAAGATGTCAAATCGGGAGATCGGTATGAAAGCTTTAACATAACATATACCGATTCGGAACACACTTGTCACGATTGTTAGAAGTAGTAACAGAACACTACGTGCTAAATTTCAGCCAAATCGAATGAAAACTGCGTCTTTTAGAGCCCTTTTTAGTCTTAGGGGACTTTCTTAGTCGCGAGACCGGTTTATATATATTTTTAAGTTGATCGTAATAACTGCAGCTTCTAGGGAGCCACATTTAAATCTGAACCTATAAGGTCCGTTTGCAATCACCAGCGACCTACATCAATAAGAAGTATCTGTTCGAAATTTCGAGCGGCTTCACGCGTTCGACCGCTATCATGGTTTCCACAGACGGACATGGCTAGATCCACACAGACGATCAATAATGTATATAGTTGATGAGGTTGCAGATCAATATTTCGAGATGTTACAAACGGAGTGACTATATTAGTATACCCCCAATCCTATAGTGGTGGGTATAGCAATTAAAAGCACGATAAGTTCGCCCTGCTCGAAAGTAATATACTCCTTACCATGAATAGCATTTGCTAAGTTCTTCCGATTTATTTTTTTTTTTGTAATTCATATAGAATTGCACCCCGAGGTTGCTTATTAAGTCGACGCTTTCCAAAACATAAAAAATATATCTATTTCCGCCCCACAGTGTATATATATTAACCGTCGTAAAATTCTGAGACGATTTAGATGGGCCACTTTTGCCCCATACACCTTCAAGAGAGATTTTTGATAAAAAGTACTTGCCACAATTCCTTATAATAATAATCGATGTTGCATAAACTGGAAATTGTTTATCGGAAGGGCAACCAATGAGAAATGGCCACAAAGTGGCGTATGTGAACACTCCAATATTATGTGTCCCAATCTAGACTTGAAGAGGAATTACAATATCACTGACAATAGATGTTGCATAAACTAGAATCAGTTTATCTGAAAGGCAACGAATGAGAAATGGTCACAAAGTGTGGTTTGTGAAAACTTCGAAATTATGTGCCCCAATCTATCTACTTGAAGAAGACTACGCCATGTAGCCGGTGGCTGGAGTATTCGTCTCAGCCATTGTGTGACTAATGTCTGTGCCTGATGGTTGCAAATAACGACTTCTGCAAAAGCTGTAAGGACATCGACAAAGAATAGGATATATAATATCTGCTATGTGTGTGTCCCGCACATGCCGTCAGACTGAGTTCCACTTTAGGTTCTCATTTCTTTGAGAACTTGTCTGATATGACGTTAAAACGTTTCCAAGTTGTTGGGGTTTTTAAAGAGATTTGAATGGTTTGACTGTAGAAACAAGAAGGCATTTTCCTTCTCCTATTCTTGTGTTATTGAAATGGACGAAAATGTCTAAGTGAGTCTGATGGCAGACTGGAATTTCAACCTAACCTAGATGGGCTATAGCGAACTAAATCTTGATATAGCTCCAATATAGACTGATTTCCCCATATATGATGCTGGGCCAGTTCGTGTTGAGTTTGGTTGAGATCGACCATGTTTGGGTAAAGCTCCCGATATAGACCGATCTTCCAATATACGGTCTTTTCAAATTTTTGCTTATGTAACTTTATGAGGCAAAGGTTAAAGCTATGGAAAATATCTCAATAGATTTTGATATGGCTCCCATAAGTATATTGACACGGCATTGCATTTCTCTGGTGGCAGTAGAAATTTTTTTTTTTTTGAGTAGTAGTACCGCAACGCAGAGGTTACCATGTCCACCTATGACACTGAATGACTGGGATCGAATCCTGGCGAGAACATCAGTACATTTTTTTCAGCGGTGGCTTTCCCCTCCTAATGCTGGCGACATTTGTGAGGTACTGTAGGGTCATGTAAAAACTTCTTCCCAAAGTGGTGTAGCTAACTTGATTTAGCTCCCATATAAACCGAACTCCCGATTTGACATCTTGAGGCTCTGGAAGCCTCAATATTTTTCCGATTTGGCTGATATTTTGCACGAAGTGTTTTGCTATGACTGACTTAAACAACCCAAGTGCGGTCCCAATCGGTCTATAACCGGATATAGCTCCCATATAGACCGATCTCCCGATTTGACATTTTGAACCCCTGAAAAACCGACCCTAGAAGCTTCAGTATATCCCACATATATGCAATGGCCAACATATATGCAAAATGTACGAGCCAAAATAGATAAATTTAGAATCTTACACAAGTTAACATATGGGTCATAATGTACTAAATCGGGAGATCCGTCCGGAGATATATTAAAATCGGTCTATATATAAGCTTTATCCAAACGTAGTGCGGTCTTTATCAAATTTGACACAGATGATGAGGGATGTAACGTAATTCACTGTTTAAAATATCAGCGAAATTAATTAATAAATGTGCTATTTATGAGCCCAAGACCTTTTATCGGGAGATCGGTCTATACCGCAGCTGTAACCATATAGTCCTGATGGTTAAAAAATTGATTGGCAGATTCGTTTGTGCTCTCAAATACCATCCATTTGAGCTACATATTGATCCGGTCTGTCTGAGCCAGTTTGGGTTGCGGTGTTTCTCCAATAACTTGATTTAAAATTTATTTGCCAAATTCGTGTTTTTGGGCTTCCCTTGGGTTACGGCGTTTCTTCAATAGTTTGGTCGGACACGGTCGGTCGTGTCTTTTTGGTTACCTCAGTTCACCCATCTACGATATCAGATATTTTTGATATAAAAAATTTTCTAAATATGAAAAAAAACAGTATGGAAAGGCAAAAGTCGGGCTGTGCAGACTTTATAATACCCTACATCTACCCTATAGGTACAAAGTGGAAGCTATGTCTAATTCTAAAACAATTTTAATGGACCTCGCCGGATGTTTTCAGATGGGTTATTAAACAATCCGTATCACAGTTCGAGCAAATATGTTCAAACCATAATAACTACGGTTCAAAAATGACAACATTATAGCAAATTGCCCAAAATTTGACAAACCTATATATGGGAGCTATATTTCTGGCAAACCTTTCAGATAATGTGGTACTCGTCGAGAAAAGCGTTGTGCAAAATTTTGGAAAGATTGGTCAAAAAATGCGATTGCAATGGCTTTAGAAGTGAAAATCGGGCGATATACATATATAACAGATATATGTATATATGAACCAATTTCTATGAAATTCATCTATAATGTCGAAAGTCAAGAGAAAATCATTCCTGCCATATTTCGAGAGAATCGATTAACAAATGACCATTTGATTGCAATATTACTAAAAATCGGACGAACATATATATGAGAGCTATGTCTAAATCTGAACCAATTTCGAGCAAACTTTATAGACATTGTGGATGTCATCGAGGAAAGCGTTGTACAAACTTTTGGGAAGATTGGTCAGTAAATGCGCTAGCAGTGGCTCTAGTAGTGAAAATCGGGCGATATATATATGAGAGCTATATCTAAATCTGTACCGATTTCTACGAAATTCACCAGTAATGTCGAGAGTAAGGAGAAAATCCTTCCACCCACCCCAAAGTTCATGCTGAACCAACAGTAATGAATCAAGACCGAAATGAAATTCTTTGCCTTAGAATTTGGAGAATTCAGAATTCAAAACGAGTTGATTGATATATTGATTTAAAACAATTGATTGATACGCTCTTGCATTAACAACTTTTAACAATATTTACAGCTGGTCTAGACCCAGGGGTCTCAATAACCCACGAGGAAGACGAAAGTGGGCCAGTTTGACGCACCACGTTTCCTCAATAAAACAATTTCAATATCTGAAAAGGTCAAATACTTTTGGTGATCTTGGACAGAAAACTGAATTGGAAGTGTAGCATTCAGGAGCGTACTGAGAAGGCTCACAGATGTTGGGCACTATGTAGACGGGCCATAGGCTCGAAATGGGGCCTGAATCCGAGGATAGTCCACTGGGTCTACAGGAGCGTTAATAGACCACAACCTACTTATGCCTCAGTCGTTTGATGAACTACGATGGAGAGATGGTGCTACATTAGGATTTTACAACAGGTTCAGAGAACATGTTGTCTTGGCATAGGCGGAGCGATGAGGACCACTCCTACTAGGAATATAGAGACCATTCTAGATATACAACCCATTGACATACAGATTAAGTGTGAAGCAGCCACTGCGGCTATGAGACCTAAGGTGATGGAAGAATCGATAGAGGATAGAAGCAGGTCATACCGTTACGGTATAATCGAGGCGACGACAGGAAATCTGGAAGAAAGGGAAGAGGTTTCCGATCGTATACCTGCGACGACACTTGAGGTCGAGTGCGACGCACTGCTGCCAGCGGCACAGACTTGGACTGACGGAACCGTAGTATTGCCATCTGGAAGATCATGTTAGCAAGAGGACAGAGGGTGTACATTGAGAACCCAGTGACTGAGATCTGTTTTAGACTGACTGGGCAATAACAACCAGGATGGTAAGATTACGAACGGTGTTGGAATGTAAAAAAGGAGAGTAACGCCTGCTCTGAGGATGGCACGATCCGCATCGCTTGGGTGCCGGCCCGTAGCTGAGTAAGGGTAAATGAAAGGGCAGACGATTTGGTTTACCCGAAGCTTTTAGGGTCGACGCAGAACGCGGGCGCGGGCGAGGAATGCGCATGTAACCCTGTGGAACAGCGAAGCGGTTGGTAGGACGGTGAAAATCCTATGGGGGATCCAGATCGTGAGATGACGAGGCTATTACTGAAAGGAAGTAAGAAGGAATTCAGTATAGCTCTCGGTATCATAAGGGGACAAATCGGACTACGAGATCACTTATGTAAAATCGGTTCGAAAAGTGATAGCATGTGTAGGGCATGTGGGGAATATTATGAGACGTTGGAGCATTTGCTGTGTCTTTGTCCGGCTTTCGCATCTAACAGATACCGGCACTTAGGTGGGGACACAATACCAGACATGAACCAACTTAGGGGCGTGGCATGGAAAACAATTAAGAAATTTTTAAGTAGCACGGAATTCCAAACTTAGATTTTCTTTTTCGAGGTTATTTTTACTGGCTTAGGTGTATGTCCATAGTGGAAATGGGGCGGATTAGCATTCGCACCCTCTTTTCCACCTAACCTAGCCTCATATCATTTTGTGGCCGTGATGATTTTTTCTAGCAAAACTAAATCAAACTTTTCTGACTAATAAACCTTTTTACTTATATAAAAAATCTCAATTTTTTCTTAATAACTCCACTATTACAACTAAGCATGGATTTTCTTCAAATATTCTTTGACAATATTAATTCACAACCATTGACTTTTCATGCACATCATGCCATAAATTTAACATAAATCTCACATTTCGTACAAAGCAATTATGTTCCGCTGCAGAAATGTCTAACAAGAAAAGCACACCTCCAAGTCGCAAAGTAAACCCATCACTTTAATTTGCGCAAGTAAATTATGCAAATTGTTATTGTAAACTTTTTTTTTTTTTTTGGTTTAGAGTTTTCTTTTTTTGTCCGCATAAAAATGTGTCTCGAAAGGAATAACAAATAGGGGCTTTTTGATATATGTGCGAGTATGCATGTAGATTTGCAAAGAGCCCAACGGAGAAGTCAAGAAAATCGCAAAATAATTGCCAATATGCTTTGAGCTGATCTGCATATTGTGAGGTTTCCATTTCCAACGTATAGTTGGCAGTCTTACCTGACAGCCAAACAAAACTCGCATACATATTTACTTTTGAATATTTTTTACATGCAAGTTTTTCTCTATGTTGAAGCTAATTTCATATAAATTACCATCACCACCACCAACGTGACGAGAGTAACGCCTTTTGTGTACCCATTTTACAATATTAACACTATTCATAATGTGCATCAAAACCCTCTAGCTTTAAAGGAAAAGTGAAATGTAAGTGGGCGGAAGGGAAATTACAGTGTGGGTTATTTAAGTAGGATCACTAAAGGGAAAACGAAATCGGATTTTAGCTTAAAAAATTCATTCATGTTGAGTTAAATTAAATTTAGAAAATTGAAAAATAAAATTTTTTAGATTCAAAACCTGTGAATTTGTAATGTGTGGGTATGCCCCTGAAGGCGGAAAAACCAATGACAGATGGTTAAAAAGTAGGGGTTGGTAACACTCGAAAATTATTCGGCCCAATCTAGACTTGAAGAGGTCTACCGCATTGCTATCATTGGCTTAAACAGACGTCTCAGTCATTGTGTCCGTTATGGTTACTATTTGATCGGAAAACATGCTGGTAGATTTAAGGTTTCAAGCAACGTCTTATGCAGAAGCAGTGAGGACTTTGAGGAAGAGGAGATAATAGTACATGGGTTGTAGGCCTATCCTGCACTGACAAGATGTTACATCTATCAATTAAACGTCTGCTGTGTGCCGACTTTAATGTGGTTATTACAACTTAATTGCAAAAATATTGAGGCCGCAGTCGAAGGCAACCCTCTCTAATTTCTACTCCAACCTGGGAAATACGCAACCCTGAACTATTGGGTGCCGCTAGTTGAGGTCATAACATAAATCTACATTACATACCAAAATGTAGACATATCATGCTGGTATGTGAGGTTCAAGAGTAGAATCGTGTGATCGATTTATAAGTAGTTATATTTATATGTTAATGGATATGGCGCTTTAACAATCCCCAACGACATTTATATATCAATAATAGCAATAGCTTTAAAGATTCTTACTAGCTGAACTTATGACCTACAAACTTGTTCCATATCTATTATATTTGTCTGGAAGCAAGACGGACTTTGCTTAAACAGAATTCCAAATAACCATTTATAAGCGATATTGTTATGGTTTTCTAGGTTAATCTGTTGAACGAACACATGTTTATGATGATGCATACATAAAAACGAATGCAAATTTAGCATTTTGTTGGTGAATTTAAGTTTTTAAATTCATTTTTTATCTCTACACAAAGGAGAAAAATAATTGGCTCATAAAATTTGTACGATGTCTTTGACAAGATTGAGGAACCAATGTCTATGTAGAAAAAGGCCCACAGCTGTTCATGCAATTAAAGTGATTTCATTCATGTCTGTGTCGGCCCAAAATGAATCTTAAGTGTCAAGAATGTTTTAGGCTTGCGTCTTTATATCAACTGAATTGTTGGTCATAATTTAAAAAAAAAAAGACGGAAAATTTTCGACGGCAGAATGACCCAGTTTTAAGATGTATTTATGTTCAGCTGTGTTTAAAATTATAGAAGTGCTACCTCCTCATTTTTTCACATGTCAAATTTTTAGGTATATTATCAGCCAAGCTAGGGGATTTTAAAATGGACATGTAAGAAGTAAAATTACAAATATAAGCTTTAACAGGCAATTGTTTTTAATAAATTTTAAACAATAATTTCCGTAATAGTGGGACGTAGAAAACAATGTTCCAAAGAATGGCGAGAATTAACCCAAAACTTATTTATGACCGTCGATTTAGTGATATAACAAAGACAATCCTATTGAGCCTTTAAAAACAGATTCAAGAGGGACTACATATAACTATTATTGGTCCCTCAATACGCAAATGATTGTTGAAAAATAACTTATTCGCAGAAAACCCAAGAATGGTAGCATTGCTGACCAAGAAATAAACACGCTTGAAAAAATTGAGAACCTATTGTGGACCTACATACGTAAAATTGAATTACTTGGTGGAACAGGATCTAGAAAGACGTCCCCGGCCTGCCCAATACATAATATCAATCATAATTTTCAAAAAACGCTAGTCAAACATGGTGGGCAAAAGTATTAAATTGACAAGGGATGGTATCAGGTCAATGGGGTTCAGGTTAAGGCATTACCTACTCAGTTTCCTGACTTCAATCCCATAGTATATTTATAAGGAGGCATTACAATTATATTTTGGATAACCGGCTACCACAGGCGGAGGAGCTATGGAACGCAGTGCGAATGACTGGCGCAGAATCCGTGTGAAGCTATCTCAGGATCACACTGTAAAGAGATGATATAATTTTATTGGGAATTCGTGCGTAATAGATGTGCCGAAGTCATCAACAAGTAAAAAGGCGTTAAGTTCGGCCGGGCCGAACTTTGGATACCCACCACCTCGGGTATGTATGTAAACCACCTTTCGTCAAAATCCAGTGCAAAACGCATACCTTATGCCCCATAGCAGCTATATCAATATATGTTCCGACTTGGACCAAATACTACTAAGTAAAAGTCATTGTTCAATTGTGTATAACAAAATATTGGTCTATTTAGTAGTTATATCTAAACATAAACCGATCTGAACTATATACGACACGGTTGTCGAAAAGCATAACATAAGTCAGTGTGTCAAATTTCAGTGTAATCGGATTAAAAATGCGCCTTAAATGGGGCCAAGACTTTAAATCGAGAGATCGGTCTATATGGCAGCTATATGCAAATCTTAATCGATCTAGACCAAATTGCAGAAATATGTGGCCCCAAAACCTAAAACCGAGAGATTGGTCTATATGGCAGCTATATCCAAATCTGGACCGATCTGTGCGATAATGCAGAAGTATGTCAAGGGGCTTAGCTTAACTCACTGTCCCAAATTTCGGCGACATCGAACAATAAATGCGTGTTTTATGGGCCTAAGACCCTGGATCGATCTGTATGGCAGCTATATCCAAATCTGGACCGATCTGAGCCAAATTGACGGAGGATGTTGAAGGGCCTAACACAACTCATTGTCCCAAATTTCAGCAAAATCGGATAGTAAATGTGGCTATTATGGGCCTAAGACTCTAAATTGGAGGATCGGTCTATATGGCAGCTATATCCAAATTTGAACCGATCTGAGCCATATTGACGGAGGATGTCGAAGGGCCTAAGATAACGCACTGTCTCAAATTTCAGCAAAATCGGATAATAAATGTACCTTTTATGGGCCTATGACCCTAAATCATAGAATCGGTCTATATGGCAGCTATATCCAAATCTGGACCGATCTGGGCCAAATTGGCGAAGGACGTTGAAGGGCCTAACATAACTCCCTGTCCCAATTTTCATCAAATTCGGATAATAAATGTGGCTTTTATGGGCATAGGACCCGGTCTATATGGCAGCTATATCCAAATCTGGACCGATCTAAGCCAAATTGACGAAGGATGTTAAAGTGCCTAACACAACTCACTGTTCCAAATTTCAACAAAATCGGACAATAAATGTGGGCCTAAGACCCTAAATCTTCGGATCGGTCTATATGGGTGCTATATCAAGATAAAGTCCGATATAGCCTATCTTCGCATTTAACCTGCTTATGGACATAAAAAAATTCTGTGCAAAGTTTCAGCTCAATATCTCTATTTTTGATGACTGTAGTGTGATTTCAACAGACAGACGGACGGACATGTCTAGATCGTCTAGATTTTTACGCTGATCAAGAATATATATACTTTATAGGGTCGGAAATGGATATTTCGATATGTTGCAAACGGAATGACAAAATGAATATACCCCCATCCTTCGGTGGTGGGTATAAAAAAGAGGCTATTACTCTAATTAATTTTCATCTTTTGTGCCATTTCCTTTAAAGTGCTGAGTGATACGTAACCCAGCACTTTTAAGTACTCCTTTTATTTGGAACAACGGGTTTTGGGCGGAAAATTTATTCAATGAAATATTTTCAATTACACTAGTTAAAATTATATAATATTTTATAATTCAATTTACAGAATTGATTAATAATTAATGTTACGTAAACAAATTTTAATAAAAATATGTATTTTTATAAAAGTATTCAAATTTGTTTTTACAGAGGAGCACAATACTATTATTTTGAACACAACTGTATATGTAGACTATAACTGTCAAATATGAGTATTGCCATTAATTTAATGCACTTGCTTTGGTCCCTTCTTCCACCTCATTCAACGATTTCATTCTAGAATTCAGATTTTAAGTTTTTAAGAATTATTCACAAGAAACCCTTTTTTGAAGATGTGTGTGATTGTTTCTTGTTCGACTCTTTTTTTTTTAGTTCGTAAACAAAACATTTCAAAATTTTTATGTTTTCCCATTTTTATGGTTTCATTGCAGAGATGGCAAAGAAGATGGTTTGTGCTCTATGATGACGGTGAGCTCACATATTCAGTGGATGAACATGTAAGTAGAATCATATTAGATGTACAAATAGCAACAACACCGAAAACTTTATTTAAGCTTTTTAATTCACTGAAAGACAAATCTTGCCAAAATACCAAGTTTCTTAATTATAGATTTATATAGAATAGTGTAAGAATAAAATGGGGTATACAAGAATGCTCGATCGATAATGTGGAGGATATACATACATGAGAATGTTTGTCTTCTTCTCCTCAGCGGATATATAGTACCTATTCTCTAGTTAAAACTGAAGAAGTAAATGTGTTAACTTGTACTACGATCAAGAAAATTTTATGTAATTTTAAATAATTGGAATATTAGGGTTTGAAAACCCTAACACATCTCCCGATTATAATTTTTATCAGCCATTTATCGAAACTTGTTAAAATCGGGCAAACTATATGCAACTCAACAATTAAGTTGTATGTTAGGTTGAAAAGCAGGTGCGGTAGTTAATCTGCCCCATACCACTATGCATATACACCTAAGCCAGTAATCGGCTTGTTGTGCGCTGTAAATACTAAAAACAAAAGGAACCTCGAAAAAGAAAATCTAAGTTAGGAAATCCGTGGTACTTACAAAATCCTTAATTGTTTTCCATGCCACGCCCCTAAGTTGGTTCATGTCTTTTATTGTGTCCCCACCTAAGTGCCGATATCTGTTAGACGCGAAAACCAGAAAATGATAAAGCGTCTCATAACCTTTCCCGCATGCCCTACACATGCTATCACTTGCTGCACCGATTTAACATAAGTGAGCTCGTAATCCTATGTGTCCCGTTGTGATACCGAAAGCTATACTGACCTCCTTCTTACTTCCTTTCAGTAATAGCCTCGTCTTCTCACGATCTGGATCCCCCCATAGGATTTTCGCCGTCCTACCTACCGCTGTTTTACAAGGTTGCATGCGCATACGTCGCCCGCGCCCTTAACTCGGACTGCGTCGAAGCGAAAGGCATCGGGTTAACAACGTTTATTGACGGCAGTCCTCTGGTTTTCACCGCCAAATCGTCTGCCCTTTCATTCCCCCTTACTCTGTTATGGCCCGGAACCCAAACGATGTGGAATGTGCCATCCCCTCTCCTTCTTACATTGCAAGACTGTTTGTGGCCTTACCGTCCTGGTTGTTATTGCGCTTATGGCAATTGTTCTGTCAGTAAAGATGTTCACATTTGATATCCTCATGTTCACACTGAACACCACACCATCTCACGCATTGCGTGATCGCCCGGATCTTCGTCCGCAGAATTGTATTATAGTTAGGCAGTCTAAAACAGAGTGTGCCTCTGGCAGCAGTGCCTCGCACTTGACCTCAAGGTTCATCTTAGGAATCCGATCGGAAACCTCTTCCCTTCCCTCCAGGTTTCGTATCGTCGCCTCGATTATACAATACCAATTCATTCTCCCATCGCCTTTAGTCTCATAGCCGCAGTGGCTGCCTAACACTTAAGCTGTATGCCAATCGGTCGTATATCCAGAATAGGCTCTAGTGCCCTAATGGGCGTGGTCCTCATCGCTCTGCCTATGCTAAGACAACATATTCTCTGAACCTGTTGTATGGTCCTTATGTTTCACTTTTCTCCATAGCAGTCCACCAAACTACTGAGGCGTAGGTAAATATTGGTGTTATCACGCTCCTGTAGAGCCTGTGGACTATGCTCGGATTCAGGCCCCAATTCGAGCTTAGGGCCCGTCTACATAGTGGCCAACATCTGTGAGCCATCTCAGTACGTTCCTAAATGTGACACTTCCAATTCAGTTTCCTATCCATGATCACACCTAAGTATTTGACCTTGTCAGATATCGAAATCGTCTTATAGAGGAAACGTGGTGCGTTAAATTGATTTCAGTCTTCTCTAGGTTAACATTGAGACCCCTGGGTCTAGCCCAGTCATATACCATATGCAAAGTACTTTCTGCCCTTCCATATAGCTGGTTTGGATCCTTACCACTTAGAAATGGTATAACATCGTCTGCGTACCAGACGGGTTCAAATCACTCCTCAGTCAGAAATCGTAATATGTCATTTATTGTGGTCATCCTTAGGAGTGGCGATAAAATGCCCCTCTGTGGTGTACCTTATGCCACTCTCATCCTTATATTTATGTCACCGGGTCCACCCGGTACTGGTCTAAGGATTGGACCAGTGTGTCGATCCGTACATTGTTAAAAGCCCCTTCTTTGTCAATGCATACCGCCAGTGTGTACGTTTTGGCATCGAAGGATTCTTCTATTTTATGCCCCACATCGTGTAGGGCAGTCTCCACCGACCTTCCCTTGAGGCATGCTGTTTGCATTTGAGGAGTTCGCTGGATGTCCTACTCTTTATCATGGTGTCCTCAATACGTTCCATGGTTTTGAGTAGAAAGGACGTAATGGTTATGGGTCTGTAGGCCTATGGTGTCGCAAAACTTGCCTTGCCGTGCTTAGGTATAAATACCACCCTTGCTCCTGCCTGGCTTTCAGAGTATATGCAAGTCCTAAGCACGCCGTGAAAATATTGGCCAGGTGGGGCGCCAGATAGTCTGCCTCCTTCTGTAGTAACGCCGGAAATATTCCATCAGGTATGGGTGACTTAAATAGTCTGAAACTTCTCATGGATTCATTCACCATAAATTCCGTAATTTTAAACCTTCGATCAACATCCTTACTCCAAGATTCCGGTGTCTCCATGAGTCCCTTCGTATCCTGTGGAAAAATCGTTTTCGTCAAAAGCCTCAACATTTCCTCCGTTGTCTTTGCTTTCACTTACATGTCATCTACTTAAGTTTTTGAGAGAAACTTTTTTATCTTGGCAGCTTCATTCACGTTATCGACCTGTTCGCAGAAAGGAACAGGAGACACGTTTTACCGCTCTGGACAATGTAAATTATCTGGCCCAAGTCTTCTTCCGAGTTGTCTTTTGAATTTTGGCCAGTTGGTTTTCAACTTATTACGGAAGCTTATTGGATTCCGCGCTGGCCGTGTTATTCTAAACCTACCTAATGTAGCGATAGTCTGAGAAGGAATGCTCCAATCCTAAATCTCATCGATTAGATTTTCCGAACATATTGTCACATCTAAAACCTCCTCCCTAATCGTATTAGCAAATGTAGCGGTGTTACCAATATTAAGTGTTATTAGGTCCGTAGCATTCAAGAATTCTATTAATGTTGGTACTACTCCACGAAATGTGGTGAGAGCATCGCACCCTAGTAATACCCCATTGGCTGTCTGTTTTGCTTTCCTTACCAACCGTTGCAGCTCCCACGTAGGTGGCGGTGATGAAAAGTCAAAAGGCAGATAAAGTGTTGCCAGGTATGCTCCACTGTCTGCCTGTCTCACCACTGTTACATCCAACATTGACAACTCTGGGGAAAATATATAATTCAAATTTTTTTGACAAATTTTTATTCAGTCCATTAACTTTGTTCTGGGTCGGTCCGGGTCATGGCTCCTGAATTAAGTTTGTTGTAAGTAACGCCATTTTTGCCATTTTATTCTAATATGATATCCATTCAATATGGTTGTTTAAAAGCCTTCGTAGAGTAGGGTGCAAAATATTTAATGTTGTTTCGAGCATTAATCAACTTGGTTTGAAACGGCATGCGATTAGTGTGCCTTTGAGCTTAGAAAGCGAATTGAAGCTGCGTGGAAAGAATTCCAACAAATGTTTTTCAACAATCTGATATCATCGCTGCACCATGGGCGAAATGGCCTACATAGCGCCTCAAAACTAAATTTTCAACTTGATTAAAAGCTTTCAAATGGTATCGCAATCGTTCACAAACGTTGCACTGATCTTAGAAACCAGTAGAACAGCTGTAAGCTGTCAAACCCAACATACGTTTCAGCGAGCGCATACTAAGAACTTTCGCGTTTTTTCCATTATCAAAGAACAGAACACCACATGACGAATTTCAGCCAAATCGGACAAAAATTGCGGCTTGGAAGGGCTCAAGGAGTCAAATCGGGGTAGATCTTTTGATATGGGAGCTATATCTAAATATAAACCGATATGGCTCATATGCAATCCGCAGCGACCTACATCAATGTTAAGTATCTGTATCACAGGCGGACGGACGGACGGCCATGGCTTGATCGACTCAGAACGTCGAGAAGATCATGAATATATCTACTTTATGGGTTCTTAGACAAATATTTCGAGGTGTTGCTAAACGGAATGACTAGATTAGTATACCCCCATCCTATGGTGGTGGGTATAAACAAAATATCTTTGTGACCTGTGCTTATATGTTATAGGAAAATATATTTATTAAGGTTGCTCATACCAAAACTGAAAAAAAAAATTACGAATTCTCGTGGACTGGAACTTACGGGATTCAAGTAGATTCAATATAGTTTTTCCATCATAAATTATTGTATTGTCTCGTGATTATTTTTTGGTATGCATCATCTGCGTACACCTGCAACTTTTCGAGACATTTTTAAGTTTTTTGAGAACAATGTCGGTCCTTAGGCTAAAAGTTTAAATAATATAGTGTAAGCCAAAATAGAGATAGGTTTATATGCGAGCTATATCAGATCAAATTTTTTTCTACCAACAAAATTTCAATGAAATTTTTTAAGAAAAAAAATTCAAAGAAATTTTTTAGGAACAAAATTTCAATAACATATGTATATTCTAAAAATAAAATTTTAATGAAATTTTCTGTAAAGACTAAAAAGGAACAATTTTTTTTTATGAAAAAATGTTTAAGACTTTTTAAACAAAATTTATTATTAAAATTATTAAAAGTTTCTTTGAAGTTACTTTTTTCATGAACATTTCTCGAAAGCCAAACATTTAACAAAATTTTCTCTAAAGACTTAAATTTGGGCAAACAAATGTACAAAATTGACAACTTTTGGAGTTCTTGATTCTCTTTAGAGAAAATATTGATATTGTTATTCTTTTTTTCAATTTTTTCATGAACATTTCTCGAAAGCCAAACATTTAACAAAATTTTGTCTAAAGACTTAAATTTTGGAAAACAAATATGTAAAATTTTATAATTTTTGTTCTTTTTCAAGAAAAATTTATATTATTATTCCTTTTCATGTTTATACATAAAATAAGTGCACATGATGGGTAATTTAATTTGCCCAAATTTTGGCATTGAAATGCTTTTGTAATATAACAATTTTACGAAAAATGATTTTCTTAAGGAGTATGTAGGAATAACTGTGGTAAAAATTGACAAATCAAATTCCCATAAGGTTGAAAAAAAGACAAAAACTTCCTAAATTGGGAAATCTTTTAAAACAGGCTAGAGTCCTATTACACGCAACTTGTCAGCATGCATCAAAAACCATTTTTGGTCGATTTATATGACGTTCTATGAAGAACTTGAGCAGGTAATTTGAGCAGAATGTAGATAGTTTTTTTTATAAATTTTGGTCAAAATATATTTTCTTTAAATACATCTAAAAATAATATTTGTTTAATGTGTTCAATCTGTGTGCGAAGTATTTTATGGAAATCAAAACACTAGCCAGGTCGCCGAAATGATTGACAAAATAATTAAACAGCCCCATCTTACTATAAATCTAATGGTGGTTTCGATTGTGCAAAAAGTGAAGCATCTTTTCGACATGTCGCAATGAAATCGAAATTTTGTGTTCGTTTATCCAAAAAAATTGGAACCCCACACAGAAAAAATGAAAAATTTGCTGAAATTGAAAAGGAATTTGTGTTATTGATTAACAGTTTTGCAATTCGGATTTATGATAAGTGGTTAATAACCATTTAAAGTGGTTATTAACTCAATTTGAAATTGCCATTTCTTTTATTGTATATTACGTTTTTACTGTTAAAACAAAAAACTTTTTATTTCATTGGATTTAACTACGTATAAAACATGAAAAATATTGCTCAAAAGTACTTGCATTTTTTCTTAATAGTCCCAGGATTCTAAAAAAAAAAATAAATTGTAGATTTCATTTTGAGACTCTCTTCGTTCGTAATAATACGTTTATAATAATCTGTAAGGAGTATTTTAAATAATATAATTTATATACATACATATTTGAAATAAATAGTAATAAATACGAATCTTAGCATTTTGCGTGGAATACCACGAAATCTAGATCCACATGTGTTATCTTTCATCATCAGCGCTCAAATCAGTATAATCTATATATGGATGATAAAATATTAACATAAGGTAGTATTTCAGTGAAATCAGATTATAAATGTGCCTTTTATTGGGCCAAAATCAAGATATCCGTCAATTTGGCAGCTATAGAAAAATTTCGAAAAACTCACTTTCCCAAATTTCGGCGACATCGGACAATAAATACGCCTTTTATGAGTCCAAAGCCTTAAATCGAGAGCGGTCTATATGACAGCTATATCCAAATCTTCACCGCCAATTTTAAGAAGGATGTCGAAGGTCCTAACACAGGTCACTGTCCCAAATTTGCGCCTTTTATGGGCGCAAGACCTTAAATCGAGAAATCGGTCTATATGGCAGCTATATCCAAATCTTCACCGATCTGGGCCAAATTGAAGAAGGATGTCGAAGGGCCTAACACAACTCACTGTTCCAAATTTTGGCAAAATCGGATAATGAATGTGGCTTTTATGGGCCTAAGACCCCAAATAGGCGGATCGGTTTATATATAGGACTATACCAAGAAATAGTCCGATATAGCCCATCTTCGAACTTAACCTGCTTATGGACAATAAAGAATCTGTACAAATTTCAGCTCAATATCTCTATTTTTAAAGACTGTAGCGTGATTTCAACCGACAGACGGACGGACATGGGTAGATCGTCTTAGATTTTTACGCTGATCAAGAATATGTATAGACTTTATAGGGTCGGAAATAGATATGTCGATGTGTTACAAACCGAATCACAAAATGAATATACCCCCATCCTTCGGTGGTGGGTGTAAAAATACATTTTATGTAGCAATAAAAACCACACTTCTAATTGTTATACCCTACACCACCACTGTGGTACAGGGTATTATAGATTTGTGCATTTGTTTGCAACGCTAAGGAGAAGAGCTATACCCATCGATAACTATACGGATCGGCTTAGAATTACTTCCTGATTCGATTTAGCTATGTCCGCCTGTCCGTCTGTCTGTCTGCCCATGTATTCTTGTAATCAAGGTACAGGTCGCATTTGTTGTTCGATTTTCACAAAATTTTGCGTCTCTTTTTTGTCCAAGGACGAACGCTATTGATTTTGAAAAAAATCGGTCCAGATTTAGACATAGCTCCCATATATATCTTTCATCCGATGTGCCCTTTTAAAGCTGTAGAAGCCTAAATTTTGGTCCGATCCTTACAAAATTTGGCACAAAGTGTTTTTTTAACGTCCCATTATGTTTCCAAAATTTCATTGAAATCGGTCCAGATTCAGAGATAGCTCCCATATATAACTTTCATCCGATTTGACCTATATAGACTGTAGAAGGCACAATTTTGGTCCAACCTTTATTAAATTTGTCACAAAGTGCTTTTTGTGACGTCCCAATATTTGTGCAAAATTTTATCAGAATCGGATCAGATTTATATATTACTTCCATATATATCTTTCATCCGATATGCCCTTTTAAAGCTGTAGTTGCCACAATTTTGGTTCCATCCTTACAAAATTTTGCAGGAGATGTTTTATTTGAAGTCGCACTACATACAAAAAATGTCATCAAAATCGAACCAGATTTAGGTAAAATTCCCTTATATATCTTTTATGCGTTCGACTTTTAAGGTTGTAGAAGCCACAATTTTCGTCCCATTAGTTAATACACAATATATACTATTATATAACAATTTAATTCGTACAATTAAAAATATGTTCAACGTATTTCTTATTTAACAATTAATTGCCGTAATACAAAAACATCGATTTTCTATATCAAAAATAATGAAAGAAATTAACATCTATTTTGAAAAGATTTTTATAAGTCAATGTCATGTTTAATTGGTCAAATTTAGGTCAATATTTTTTTTGTGCACCACCGGGTGTAGTTTTCGTTTGTGGTGGTGTTGCCTACAGAAAGTGGAAAAATTATGCATTTCCTACACCGTTCCAAGTCTATTGTGTTCAATGTTTCACTCTAAGTCAGCTGCTATCATTTTATGGACACCTACACCAAAATAACGGAGTTCACTGATTATTATAGAAGACAAAATTTGTTGAATGTTTGGAAAAAAGGCGGCAAAATATTAAAAAAATGTATATAAATATGGAAAAAGTGACCCAGACCGCGGTCACTTTTTCCATAAGCTAATGGCATACTAGATGTATTGCTAGAAGTTCTTAATCCGAAGACGAGAATGCGATTTTCACCGTATTATTTGTAAAATGTTGTCCCGTATTAGTCTAACATTTGTTTCTGAATTAAAATCACCTTAAGATATCTGCACAAAAATATCTAATCGGCAAGTTTACAAGGTTTAGCTCTTGTTTTATGACCAAATGTCACGGCAGATGAATGTCTTCCTGAACCCATTAGTGACTAATATTGTCCATGTGCGAAAAAGTGCGAAATTTTAACCATTTCGCAGTTACGAAAAGATTTTGAGAATTTTTCGATTTCGAACTACAGTGGATTGCCAAAACTAATAAGGCATGCTTAAATCAGTCTTAAATAAGATAACAGCGCTTAAATGCCTACAAATAGAAGGACCGTATGCCTTCTAAAGTGAAGTTTCTAAGAGGACTACCCTGCAACGGCTTTATTCACAAAATTTGATGAAGTCTTACAGTAGGTTTATTTGACAGTTCTATAAAGGAAATCTGTCAAATAAACATATTTCAAAGCTACTTTATATTTTGTGAACACCGGTGTTAAAGTTTGACAACGGATTCCTCTATAAAGGAAAAAAAAAAGATTTTTCAAAGCTACATGAAATTCCTCTACCGTTTTTTTTGTCTTCATTCTGAAGTACCCCATAATATATATAGGACACACGTGCGTGCCTATTGAACTTTTGATGTTTTCAAGCAGTAATTTTGTCTTCTTAAGGCCGTCAATGTCACTGAATGTTAAAAAGATATAAATATGGAATTCGAAGAAAAGGCCTCACGGATGTAAAACAAGGAATAATATCAAGAGCCGAATTCGCCGCCTTTTGCCGCTGGGAATAGGGAGCAATGCGCAATCTCAAAGCATTTCCTTGTGGTAGCACCAACATTACCAAGCGGATGACAGAATTCTTGAATACTTACGACCTTGTAACACTAAATATTGGTAACACCGCTACCGTTGTTAATATTGGGTTGCCCAAAAAGTAATTGTCGGTAATATAGTAGTAATATAGTCGGCTTTGACAAAATTTTTCAACGGCTTGTGACTCTGTAATTGCATTCTTTCTTCTGTCAGTTATCAGCTGTTACTTTTAGCTTGCTTTAGAAAAAAGTGCGCGAAATGTTGATTACATTTGTTTGTTTGGCGTCAATTTTATTGAAAGAAATTTATTTAACAAACCGAATCAACGCTTGTGATATGCACCTTAAACGCAATGAATTCGATCCGTTTTTAAAACTAATCATAACTGGAGATGAAAAATGGATTGTTTACAACAACGTTAGTCGAAAACGATCATGGTCCAAGCATGGTGAACCAGGTCAAACCACTTCTAAGCCTGATATCCACCAAAAGAAGGTTATGCTGTCTGTTTGGTGGGATTGGAAGGGTGTGGTATATTTTGAGCTGCTTCCAAGGAACCAAACGATTAATTCGGATGTTTACTGTCAACAAGTGGACAAATTGAATACAGCCATCAAGGATAAGCGACCAGAATTGGTCAATCGTAAAGGTGTCATATTCCACCAGGACAACGCTAGACCGCACACATCTTTGGTCACTCGCCAAAAACTGAGTGAGCTTGGCTGGGAACTTTTGATGCATCCACCATATAGCCCTGACCTTGCACCATCAGACTACCATTTATTTCGAACTCCTTCAATGGTAAAACTTTCGCTAATGATGAGGCTATAAAATCGCACTTGGTTCAGTTTTTTGCAGATAAAGGCCAGAAGTTCTATGAGCGTGGAATACTAAATTTGCCAACAAGATGGCAAAAGGTTATCGAACAAAATGGCAATTTTATATTTGATTAAAGTTCATTCTAAGCTTTATTAAAAATGCATTTACTTTCTTTAAAAAAATCCACAATTACTTTTTAGGCAACCCAATAGAATTAGGGAAGTGGGTTTAGATGTGACAATAGGTTCGGAAAATCTAATCGATGAGGTTCAGGTTTGGAGGGTCTTCATGGAGCATTTCTCCTCAGACCATCGCTACATTAGGTTTAGAAGATCACTTCCAGCGTCGAATAGGATAATCTTCCGGAAAAAGGTGAAAACCAACTGAACAAAATTCAGAAGACAACTCAGAGAAAGACTTTCGCAAGATAATTTATGTAGATTGTCCAAGCATAGAAGACTTTGACGACAATGTCAACAGAATTACGACTGCAATAGTGGGACCTTTCGAAGATACTTCTCAACTTCAAGAAAGGAAATAAGTCGAAGAACAAAAGTGGGCTCTTGTGGGTGACCACCATAAATAAACTTTTACGGATGCTGACTAAGCAGGAATTTGAACCCGTCTGCTAAGCAGACGATATTGCAATTCTTCTGAAGTAGAAAGGAAACTGAATTAGAAATATCTAATTCATCAGCGTACAAAGTGTAAGTAGGCACTTCACAAATGCAGTCCATGATGGAGGTATACATATAAGATTCCGCCCGGCCGCACTATGTACGTTTTTTCCTACGTTATTACTAACAACTAAAACTGCCAAACAATAAAAACGGGCGATCGAATTTTGCGTAGTCAAATGGATTCTACAAAATATTACAGCTTCAATTTGAGCAATCAGTTCGGGCTTCTTAAGAAGTCAATCCGGGATCGATTTGTATGAAAGCTATATCTGATTATGGATCGATTCAGGCCATTCTTGGCTTGGATATGGGATAAGAATTGCGCCATCAAGAGGCAGATGTTGGCGGTCTTAGGAAAGGTCAGCATTCAAAACTTTATCCAAATCTGGTAATAATTGCGCCCTAGAAGGAGTTCAATTCAACGCCCAGTAGGCGTGGCTAAATCATATGGACTCAAATTCTGTCAGCGTCGTTTTGATGCCCTCACTGCCACTGGTTCAACATTTTGGAGTTCTTTATTTTGGATTTTTTTCGTTCCTTCATCGGGCCTAGCATTTCCTCATTTCCCGGTTTTCGCGGCAAAATGACATCGTCATTTTTTTGGTAGCACAGAATTTTTGACTTTGATTTTTTTTTTTTTTTGAGGATACTACTTAGTATTTACATTTATTGAAGTGCTTAACGCAATTCACTGTCCCATATTTCAGCGAAATTGGGCAATAAATGTGAATTTTATTGGACTAACACATTAAATCGATAGATCGGTCTATTTGGTCCATCTTTTAACTTAACCTGCCTGGACAAAGTTTCGGGACAATATCTTCATTTTGTAGCATGGTTTCAACAGACACATGATTCCGCCCACCCCTGTCCTTCGTATAAAGATGAACGAATGCCTGGATTCAAATACCGTCGTGAACATCAGAAACAAATTTCAGCGGTTCAGGTACCCAGACATACGGACCGCTGATCAATATTTCGAAGTGTTACAAACGGAACGACTAGATAATATATATACACCCATCATATGGTGGTGTACAGTGGAAAATAATTTTTGGATCTATTCTTAAAGTGTTGTACGCGTAATAGAAAATGTTGCACCTGCCAACTTTAAAGCTCTTGAGCAGACTTTGTACCGTTCAGAACTTAAGAACACAAGAAAAATTAAGACAAACAAGAAAATTGCAAATATTTGGTCCCATAGTTTGCATGTTCCTTATAGAGGCTGAAAAAGTAAAATCGGTCTTGCAATTCGTTTATTGTTTAATTTTTCTATGTCAAACTAAAGGAATTTTGAGCATATGGCTATCGAACTGCCATCAAGGGATAACTTTCTCCTATTGCTATAAATCTAAATTTTTCAACATTTAAAACAGTCTCTTGCTCAAAATTACTACCGCGGTGTTGAGTTGGCCTCCTAATATTGTCTTAACATACTCCCAGCCTATTATGGTAGTTACAAAAAAATTAAAATTAGGGGATGTAAACAAAGTTTTAATAATAACAGGACCGATTTGCACTATTAATAATAGTACTTTAATTTTTTTGATAAACCTCACCACTTTGCTTACTCAGTGCGGTGTGAAAATTACCGAAACCAGTGTAAACTCAATGGCAGTGAGAATGCTGAACGAACGAACGACACTTGGAGAAGTCTATTCCTTGTAATACCGTAGGTTTAAAATATTTATCATTACAAACAAATTGATTAAGTTTGTGCTGCATTGATTAGACTTTTAATTGTTTGTTAAAATCTAAGATTCAGTTAAAAAATTTTGCATATTTTCTCTAGCAGACACTTCTAGAGCATTACTACCAAGCAAGTTCTTTGTCATAAACTGGATAAGGAATGTGTGTAGCGAACGTCGTCTTGTAATGTTGTATCCCGATTTCCTTCCGTGTTAATTTATTTTGACGTTTTAATTAAATACTGGCCATAATAATTTGGGTCACTTAGTTCAAAAAACAGAAAATGCATATCTGACAATTTCAATCTTTGTGGAAAAGGAAATGAAAAATTTACCATATGCGCCGAATTCATGTCTTCGAACGCCTATTTTTAACAACACCTATTTTTTGTTGTATTTCTGTTTTTTTTTTTTTTTTTTTTTTTTTTTTTTTTTTTTTTTAATATGTTGCAATCGTCTACTTAACTTAAGAAATTCACATATGACGGGCCGGCAAAAATGGGACTTGTGTGTACGGGTATATACTGCGTTTTTTGTTAAGCATTTCTCACGCTGTGATTTGCGATTAAACTTTGGCGATTTAAGATTAAATTAATAAGCTGTTATTTGCCTCCTTTCTGCACTCGAAAAAAAGTAAAATAAAAATTTCATATTTTGTACGTAGTCCATAGCCTTTGATAAACCCTGTATCGTCGGGTCAAGAACATTTTTGCTGAAATTAGAAAATGTATCCCAAATTCATTCTCATTTTGTAAATTAAAAAAAAAACAAGTAACAGCGTGCTAAGTTCGGCCGGGCCGAATCTTATATACCCTCCACCATGGATCGCATTTGTCGAGTTCTTTTCCCGAGTTCTTTTCCCAGGATATAAGAAAAGAGTTGCTCTGCTATTAAGACGATATCAAGATATGGTCCGGTTCGGACCACAATTAAATTATATGTTGGAGACCTGTGTAAAATTTCAGCCAATTCGTATAAGAATTGCGCCCATTGGGGCTCACGAAGTAAAATAGAGAGAACGATTTATATGGGATCTGTATCGGGCTATAGACCGATTCAGACCATAATAAACACGTTTGTTGATGGTCATGAGAGGATCCATCGTACAAAATTTCAGGCATATCGGATAATAATTGCGACCTCTAGGGGTCAAGCTGGTAGCTATATCAGGTTATGAACCGATTTGAACCGTATTTGACACAGTTGTAAAAATGCAAAAATAAAATACGTCATGCAAAATTTTAGCCAAATCGGATAGGAATAGCGCCCTCTAGAAGCTCAAGAAGTCAAATCCCCAGATCTGTTTATATGACAGCTATATCAGGTTATGGACCGATTTCAACCATACTTGGCACAGTTGTTGGATATCATAACGAAATACTTCGTGCAAAAATTCATTCAAATCGGATAAGAATTGTGCCCTCTAGAGGCTCAAGAAGTCAAGACCCAAGATCGGTTTATATGGCTGCTATATCAGGTTATGGACCGATTTGAACCATACTTGGCACAGTTGTTGGATATAACAACAAAACACGTCGTGCAAAATTTCATTCTGATCGGATAAGAATTGCGCACGCTAGAGGCTCAAGAAGTCAAGACCCAAGATCGGTTTATATGGCAGCTATATCAGGTTATAGACCCATTTGAACTATACTTGGCGCAGTTGTTGGATATCATAACAAAACACGTCGTGCAAAGTTTCATTCCAATCGGATAATAATTGCGCTATCTAGAGGCTCAAGAAGTCAAGACCCAAGATCGGTTTATATGGCAGCTATATCAAAACATGGACCGATATGGCCCATTTACAATACCAACCGACCTACACTAATAAGAAGTATTTGTGCAAAATTTCAAGCGGCTAGCTTTATTCCTTCGTAAGTTAGCGTGCTTTCGACAGACAGACGGACGGACGGACAGACGGACCGACATGGCTAGATCGACATATATACTTTATGGGGTCTCAGACGAATATTTCGAGTAGTTACAAACAGAATGACGAAATTAGTATACCCCCCATCTTATGGTGGAGGGTATAAAAATTAAGTTGTTAAGCAAATTCAAATGTCATTGTACATTTTGATATATGGATCCACTCCCATATCAATCGGTTATCGGAATCGGGATCTATCAGAACTCAATGTGCCAAATTTAACCAAATCGGATGAAAAATGCCCATTTTAAAAGCTCAATACACTATATCGGGAGATCGATCTATATGGCTACTATATACAAATATGATCCAATCCGGACCACATTTGACGGGAATGGGTAGGAGTCTGCCGAAGCTCCCTGTGCAATTTTTTTCCGAAATTGGGTAATAAATGGATCTTTTATGACCTTAATACCCTATATCGGCAGATCGGGAGGACATCCGATTTTGATGGAATTTGAATCATTTGGAAAAAAAAATTTAGATGTTTATCAAAACTCACTGTTTAAAATTTCATCAATATCGGATGAAAAATGCTTCTTTTACGGGGTCAATAGTCTATATCAGGAAATCGGTCTATATGGCAGCTCCAATTATGGTCTGATCTGGACGATATTGAACAAAAAGCTCACTGTTTCAAATTTCATCGATAACGGTTCAAAAATGCTCCTTTTATAGGTTCAATTCTCTATATCGGGAGATCGGTCTATATGACAGCTATATCCAAATATAGAACGATTTGGACGATATTCTACACACAGGTGAAAGGGGGTACCAAAACGCACTGTTTCAGATTTGATCAAAATCGAATAAACGACTTTTATGGGCTCAATACCCTATTTCGGGAGAGCGGTCTATATGGCAGCTATATCCAAGAATGGTCGGATCTGGACCACACTCAAAATATTGGTGTAGGAATCTACAAGAACTCAATGAGCCAAATTTCATCGAAACTGGATGAAAAATGCCCACATTATAAGCTCAAAACACTGTATCGTGAGATCGGTCTATATTACAGCTATTTCAAAATATGATCCGATGTGGACCACATTTGACGGGAAGGGTAGGAGTCTGGCCGAACTAACTGTGGCAATTTTCAATGAAATCGGGTAATAAATGGATCTTTTATGGCCTAAATTCCCTACATCGGAAGACCGGGAGGTCGGTTTATAGGTAGGCTATATTCAAATATGGTCCTATGTAGACAACACAGAAATAGGTAGGGGTTCACCAGAACTCAATTTCATCGAAATCGGATGGAAAACGACCAATTTATTGCCTCAAGACTTTATGTCTGGAGATCGGTCTATATAGCGGCTATATATAACAAAATTCCAATTTTATGAGATCAGAAGGTCAGGTTTATATACAAAGAATCCAAAATCATTTGGAAAATGATTTCAATTACCAAAATATATAAACATTTACAATTACCCAATAAAGGTATTTATCCAATATTCAATACCCAATTCTTGGGTATTTGCCCGGTAGAAACCCATTTCTACCCATAAACTTTACATAAAGGGACAGGGGCACACCGGAGCGAAAGAAGAGAAATTAAAGACCTTACAGACTACATAATGACAATGCTTCCCAACAAGTTGGAAAATTTGTGGGGCTTAGATTCAGATGTGAATGGGTATAGATTGAGATGTGTGAAGTTTGCCCCTGTTCCTTAATGGAATATATTGTAAGTAAGCAAATATGCATTTGCATAGATTCAAATACGTGTTTTTCGGTTTTGATAAGGATTCAAATAAAAATTCATATAAATCTTTTAAACCATTGCTTTTGTTCTGGGGTTTTTTAAAATTGAGATAAGGGAGTGAGCCTTGACACTTCAGAATCCCTATTTTAAACATAGGACCATTCAAATTGGTTTAAAAAAAGAACAAAGATCCAGTGACAAGTTGAAATCGGTCGAACCAAATCTTAGATAACCACCTGCTTTGACTCTGTTAAAAATGCCCACAAATAACCCGATTTATATCCAGACGATTTTGAAAAAAAATCGTGCTTCTAGATCTGAATAAGTAAAATTGCTAGATCGGTTTAAATCGGGGCAATATCTATTAAAAGATATGGCATCTGGAGTGACATTTGATATGGTTGTTAGAAGGAATACATGTACTCCACTTTTCGAATTCCAACCTGCTGGTACAAAAACGGAGGCGGATATAGGCTTAAGAAGTCAAAACATATGAAAGGCTTAAATTCTACATTGGCAAGAAGTAGGGTTGGAAATTTATCCTTAAAACAGTCGAAATAGTAAAAAATAATACATTTTTTGAAGATTCGACAAAACATTTTTTCAGTGTAGCCATTTAAAAGCAACCAGCAATGTTTTATTATTATTTTTGCTAAGAACAAGTGCCACAGGTAACATAGTGGTTATTCATGCCATATGGGCAATTTACTCGCATATCTATAGCCTTGTTGGTGCAAACAGTTTTTTATTTCGGTATGTTGCCAAATGTGCTACTTTGGAGGTAGAAAATGTTGGAACAAAATCAACTAAACTTCATAGGCTTTCGAATTAAACCTTCGATTTTTTAACATACACTGATATGGTCCGATTTGGCCCATATTCGTCGCAGATACAAGCAGTTCCGATTTCATCGAAATCGGAAACAAAAACTTTATTTTATCAGCTCAAAACAGTCTATATAACAGCTATATTCAGAAAAATAAATGTACTGTTTAAGGTAAAAACTGGATCTGCTAAACTGAAATTAATATTTGTGTATTATTAAAGAGCCCCATTTCAAAGTGTTGTACTGTGAAACGGCTTTAAAATCCTTTGCCATTTATTTGATCTCTTTGATTGAAGGCTTTATCTGTCTCACAGTACGTTGCAAAAAGTAGAATGTGAAGGAAAGGGTAAATCTACGTAAATACCAGTAAACGAGAGTACCAGACGGACCCCTCATGGAAGAGAATTTTTCTAACTCAGCCATTTCAGCACCTTACAGTAGTATAGAATGTCAGAGGTCTGATGTAGAGAATACAGTCATGCCCAAGTAAAAGTATTCACCCATAATCTTCAATATTTCTGGTCAGTGGCTCAAAAGATGTTTAACCAGTCTTCCTCATCACCACAAGCGCGGTAGAACTCTTCATCTCACTTTGTCCAACGCGATGTTATAACCCTGATTTTGCAGCCAGACTTCTAGAAGTTGGTCAAAATCGTGCTTTCTTAGCCCCAGGATGAATCAAAGCTAGAGGACAGAGTGGCCCTGGGGGTCTACATTGAGAACCCAATGACTGAAATTTGTTTTATACTGCCTGACCATAATACGGTCCTGCAGACGGAGATCCGGGCGTTCACGGAATGCGTGAGGTGGTATGGTGTTAACGCGAAGCCGTCGAGTATGAACATCTTAACGGACAGCAAATAGGCCATAAGGGCAATAACAAGCAGGACGGCAAGATCACGAACAATATTCGAATGTAAGAAGGAGATTACCGCCTTCTCTGAGGATGGCACGATCCGCATCGTTTGGGTGCCGGGTCGTAGCGGAGTAACTGGGAATGAGATAGCAGACGATTTGGCGGTGAAGGCCAGAGGACTGCCATCAATGAACTTGGTTAACCCGAAGCCTATCGGGTCAACGCAGTCTATGGGGGGATACGTATCGTGAGAGGACGAGGCTATTACTGCAAGGAAGTAAGAAGGAGGTCAGTATAGCTTTTGGTATCATAACGTGACATTTAGGACTACGAGCTCACTTATGCAAAATCGGTGCGGCAAATTATAGCATGTGTAGGGCATGCAGGAAGATGATGAGACGTTGGAGCATTTCATATTTCATTGCCCGGTTTTTGCGTCTAAAATACACCGGTACTTAGGTGGGAACTCTATATCAGACATGAAACAATTTAGGGGCGTGGCATGGAAAATAATTAGGGATTTTGTAAGTAGCATGGAATTTCTAACCTAGATTTCCTTTTTCGAGGTTACTTTTTCGTTTTTAGAGCGCACAGCAAACCGATTACTGGCCTATGTGTATGTCCACAGTGGCATGAGGCGAATAAATATTCGCACTCTCTCTTTCAACCTAACCTAGCCCCAGGAATAATGCCGTCCGTACCATGAAAATCAGCCACAGGCCTCCCTCACTCTATAACCTGTAGCCTACAGCCTGCGTCAACCCAAATGGGGTGGATCTGGGTTTTGGAATTTGAGAACTTAAGGGGTTTTTCCAATTTTTTTTTTATGAAAAATTGCCTATTTGAAAATACATATAGCATCCGTTTAGCATTCTATAGTTCAATCTGTAAAGAAAGTACCAAAATTGGTACCAAAATGTATGAATTTTTATACCCTCCACCATAGGATGGGGATATACTAATTTCGTCATTCTGTTTGTAACTACTCGAAATATTCGTCTAAGACCCCATAAAGTATATATATTCTTGATCGTCGCGACATTTTATGTCGATCTAGCCATGTCCGTCCGTCTGTCTGTCGAAAGCACGCTAACTTCCGAAGGAGTAAAGCTAACCGCTTGAAATTTTGCACAAATACATCTTATTAGTGTAGGTCAGTTGGTATTGTAAATGGGCCATATCGGTCCATGTTTTGATATAGCTGCCATATAAACCGATCTTGGGTCTTGACTTCTTGAGCCTCTAGAATGGGCAATTCTTATCCGATTGAAATAAAATTTTGCGCGACGTGTTTTGTTATGATATTCAACAATTGTGCGAAGTATGGTTCAAATCGGTCCATAACCTGATATAGCTGTCATATAAACCGATCTTGGGTCTTGGCTTCTTGAGCCTCTGGAGGGCGCAATTCTTATCCGCTTTGAATGAAATTTTGCAAGACGTGTTTTGTTATGATATCCAACAACTGTGCCAAGTATGGTTCAAATCGGTCCATAACCTGATATAGCTGCCATATAAACCGATCTTGGGTCTTGACTTCTTGAGGCTTTAGAGTGCGCAATTATTATTCGATTTGCCTGAAATTTTGTACGACAGATTCTCTCATGACCATCAACATACGTGTTTATTATGGTCTGAATCGGTCTATAGCCCAATACAGCCATATAAATCGATCTCTCTATTTTACTTCTTGAGCCCCCAAAGGGCGCAATTCTTATTCGAATTGGCTGACATTTTACACAGGTCTCCAACATATAATTTAATTGTGGTCCAAACCGAACCATATCTTAATATCGCTCTAATAGCAGAGCAAATCTTTTCTTATTTCCTGTTTTGCCTAAGAAGAGATGGCGGGAAAAGAACTCGAAAAATGCGATCCATGGTGGAGGATCGGTCAAATTTAGCACGCTTTTACTTGTTTATAGATCATGTAGCTCCAATCATATATTTTTTAGTTGTACCTTCAAACCTCTAGCTCCATCTATGAAGAGTTGCCAAATGGTACCTATTGTGGCACCGAAATGTGCGAGTGGTGAATAGATTATTTAACCAGCCATCATATATTTCTTAGTTTTACCTACATGCTGAATTTCAGACCTTAAGCTTCGTTTATAAACAGAGTACAAAATGGTACCAATTTTGGTACCAAAGTGTAAAAATTTAGTCGCCCATCATATATTTCTCATTTAGTCGCCCATCATTTCTAAGTTTTACCTTAATGCCAAATTTCAGACCTCTAGCTCCGTCTGCACAGAAAATACCAAATGGTACCAAAACTTACGAGTTTTGAAAAGATCATAGTCACTCATCATATTTTTCTTTGTTATACCTGCATGCCAATTTTAGACCTTTAGCTTCATCTGTAAAGAAAGTACCAAACGGTACTAATTTTGGTACCAAAATGTACGAATTTTAAATAGATCATTTAGTCATCAATCATTTATTTCATGTCTACATGCCAAAATACAGAAAGTGCCAAATGGAACCAATTGCGCTTCTGAAGGTACGTTTTATCCCTTTTAGTCACGCAATTAACGTTGTCGTAGTGTACCTAAGTTCCACAACTGAGAGCTCTTTTCAATTTACAAGGAAAATGCCAAATAGTACCAATTGCGGTACTAAACGTACTATTTCTTCCACTTCTGGTAAAGGGTGATTTTTTAAGAGCTACAGGAAAGTTTTTCGAAAAAAAAAACACATAAAACTCAGAAAAATGCATGAAATCTTTATTTGAATCGATATTACGGTGACTGGGCCTTAAATGGTCTATTTGCATAGTCCAAGTTTGTCATACTCTTTCCAACATTTCCGCCGGCATCTCACGAATAAATGCTTCAATGTTGTCTTCCAATGCGTCAATTGAAGCGGGCTTGTCTGTATAGACATGAGCTTTAACATAGCCCCACAAAAAATTGTCTCAAGGCGTTAAATCGCACGTTCTAGGCGCCCAATTGACCGGTTCCGAACGTAAAATAAAATGTTCACCGAACTGAACTTTCTTAATAATCGTATATATAAAAAATTTGTGTTTGTTTGTAGGTTTATTTGTTTGTTTGTTTGTTCCTTGGACTCAGAAACGGCTGAACCGATTTTCTTGAAATTTTCACAGATGGTGTGTAATGATCGCATTTGTCGAGTTCTATGCGCGGTATCTCTTTTTAGACAAACATAGAATATTGTATAAGAACTGTTATGCTATTGGAGCTATATCAAGTAATAGTCCGATTCGGACCATAAATGATTGCTGAACATTGTAGAAGTCATTGTGTAAATTTCAGTTCATTTGGATAATAATTGCGCCTTGTAGGGGCTCAAGAAACAAAATCGGGAGATAGGTTTATATGGGAGCTGTATCAAGCTATTGATTGATTCAGACTATATTATATACGTATGTTAAAGGTCATGAGAGAAGCCGTTGTACAAATATTCAGCCAAATCGGATGAGAATTGCGCTCTCTAGAGGTTCAAGAAGTCAAGATCCCAGATCGGTTTATATGGCAGCTATATCAGGTTATGTACCGATTTGCGCCATACTTAGCACAGTTATTGGAAGTCATAACAAAACACTACGTGCAAAATTTTAGTTAAAGGGGACGAGAATTGTGCTCTTTAGACGCTCAAGAAGTCAAGACCCAAGATCGGTTTATATGGCAGCTTTATTAAAGCATGGACCGATTTAAACCATACTTAGCGTAGTTGTTGGAAGTGCTACCAAACACTACGTGCAAAATTTCAATAAAATCGGACAAGAATTGCGCCCTCTAGAGGCTCAAGAAGTCAAGACCCAAGATCGGTTTATATGGCAGCTATATCAAAACATGGACCGATTTGGCCCATTTACAATATCAACCGACCTACACTAATAAAAAGTATTTGTGCAAAATTTCAAACGCCTAGCTTTACTCCTTCGAAAGTTACCGTGATTTCGACAGACAGACGGACGGACGGATTTAGGAGAAGAAAACGTATCTTATAGCCAAAACACCCCTAAATCGGACATATTTACCGACCATGCCAATATGGGACTCAAATGAAAGGTATTTGCGAGTAGAATACGAATCTAATATCCAAATGTAGGACCACGTTTCTGGGGGTCCACACCTTCCACACCATAAAGTATTTTAAGAGTGGAGTACAACTTACATCCAAACTTAAATTCGTAGACCTATAAACATCATATGGGATTCAGAAAAAGGCGCTTATATTGTTAAACTGTTAGTAAAGCGATATACTATTTTCGTAGCATGGTATTTCACTTAAAGCTCTTTAATTGTCGAAAATAAATATTCCAACGAAAATTTTGTTCCATATAAAGTAAAACAAGGAGCAGCGGAGCGGGCCCGTTTCTTTTAGTTTTGATAATAAAATTAAATAATTTGCAAGCGTTGTTCGTTTGTAAGACGATTCATGGTTAAATTATACAGCAAACTGAAGACGTTTGATTGTGAAAGAAAATACGAAACGTGCATAAGCTATTTAAACCAGTGTTGCTAAGAAATAGCTAAAAAATCATCCTTTACTATTTTTTACCAAACCTTTTTCAATTCGCTCTTTAATTTGAGCCCAAGAACATAATTATAGCCCTTCCGTTCGCGATGAGCAAATATGTACCATATCGTACTTTTTGGTACTTTTTCGTGCATAAACGTACGAATATCACCAAATCCAGCCTTATCCCGTGCCTATGACCCAAGACCAACATTAGTTCAAAATAGCATGATGGGCGGGGCGATGATCAGTCAGCCAGACACTCACCTCTTTTATATATTTTCTCTTCTAGAGCCTTTGCAAGCGCATTTATTGAACACTCTCCCCAAAATTTTGCATAAAGGTTTCTTCTACTACACTGATAGAAAAAAGACGTTGCAAAATTATGCGCCAATGTTGTCATTATCATACACAGACTTCGTTGGAAATATTGTTAACAAGCGTGGATGGGTTTGTGAACACGTGAACATCATCCCTACAAAATGTGTATGTATACCAAATCTAAGTTTAAATGACTTTAAAAATATTGTATGTACCTAGCCGGCTGTGGTGTAATGTGGTAAAGCATTTGTAAACATTCAATGGAATGGATGCAACGCAGGTTCGATACTCAGAAGCACACAAAAACTTTTTGCAATCTTTTTAAAAACTGTACGTCAGAATGTGAACGGGTGTAAACGTTTCATACACATGTACATGTACATCTGTGTGTTGATTCACTTTTATGAACGAATATAGTTCCTTTGTCAACGCTATGCTTGATTTTTCCTATGTTAGTACCACAATATCTTAGGAGTTTGGTCGAAATCTGTGCAGATGATGTTCGTCCGGTTTTTATCAATATTGCAATAATATGGTCATTTCTTAACCGAATCTATCGAAATTTGGCAGGGAAGATTTCAAAATTACATATATATCTCCCAATTTGTACTTATAGGGTTAGTGCATGGTATTATATAGTCGGTACCGCCCGACTTATCCCTTTCCTTACTGGTTTATTATAAAACCTTGGTATGAAAACACCAATTAGTTAAAGGGATACTTCAAATATATATTTTTTTCGATTCTTCTTATTTGAAGTGTTATTTAAATGATTGGTCAATCATTTTTGCAATTTGTCCACAGGTCAACACTGTGCGCCGTTCTGACTCGGCTTTAAAAAAGGGTCACTTATCGTTGAGCTTAAATTTAACAGCTCTCTTTGATATGGTAGATATTTGTCCCGTGGAAAATTTGGTCGGAACGTGGAAAGTTTGGTCGGAACGTAGAAAGTTTGATCGGGTTGTTGATAGACCATTTGTCCATAATAGCTACTATAAAAACCGATCTTCCGATTTGATTTCTTGAGCATAGGGAAAGCGCAATTTTAAGCTGGTTTGGCTAAAATATTGCAAGTTATTGCCAAGTTTCGTCATTATCGGTCCATTACCTGACATACGTGACTTATATAAAATCCAAACCCTCAATTTTACTTGATGAAAACTTGAAAAGTCCAATTTTTAGCCAACTTGACTGTTTGTTTTTTGGTATGAATTTCAAGGACTATTATGAGTTTGGTCCTCAAAGAATTTAGTAAATGTGAACCATGCTTAAGAGTATGTATATAAGATTCGACTCAGTCGAAGCTAACGTGCGTTTAGTTACTTGCTAAGGGTAAGTATAAAAAATTCGTCGCAGCCGAACTTGATGCACTTTTACTTGTTTGGTATTTAAGTTCCGTAAAGAGTTTCTTTTTTCCCTGTTAACGTACGTCAATGAGAATGGCATGTTCCTACAAAACTTCCGAAAAAATCAAATATAAATTATAATAAAGTAGTAACGTAGTTATAAACACACTAACCAAAGGAAATGGGCAAACTTATTTGGCTGCCTGCTGCCCAACAAGTATTAGACTTTTGTAAGAGCAGGTTTTATCCATTCTGTGGCATTTGAATTTTATTATTGTTGGGTAAAGAGAATAGTCACCACGATCTGTGGTAAGCCATCTTTATTCCATCCTCAGTGCTTTGGGTTTTTGAATACAGGACAGGATAACAAGAAAAAACATTTCCTTGTGAGATCTTCATGATTTACAGGCGTTAAGGAAACATAAACAATATATTTCGGTTTGCTTTGGTGCCCGACCAGATTTGGTGCCATTTGCCGGGCCACTTTATCGGCTGTTTAACATCATGCTAAGATGATCCCTTCTGCGAAAATAACACTTGCTTTTCCTCAAACGAAACGGCCGGTTTTTTAACCATTGGCGGAGAAACAGCCTCGCTGCCATATGTGAACGTATCCATAAACCGAGCGCACTAGCCACAGTCAATGCAATAGCGATTAGACAAAATCATAAACATTAAATCACAGCAGCCAGAAATAGTAGGAAATTGAATACTAATTGGCACCCTACTGGAGCTGTCATAACTCGTTTGACTATGCTGCGTGTGTTTTGTGAAACGATGCTGTACTAAGCAAAACTTTACTGGAGTTGCAGTGTTTTAAGCTGCTGGCTACAATTCCCAAAAAGTTGCTCTATTATAGCTTAGAGCCCATTCAGTCTTTGAAACCTGAAGCGAAAAGGACAACTATGCTTTAAAGAGAAATTGTAAGCAACTACCTTATCAAATGTAATGACTGTGTATTTTTAGAATGATGTTTTCTTTTTTGATGGTATATTTTAAATGTGTACATTTGTATTTTCTTTGGTATTTGAAGTCTTAAATATTAAACGGTAACATCGTATTCTTTTCGATATAGAACTAAACACTCATAGGCAGTTTGGGAGAGCTACACCCATAGAAAAAAGTCTGTTGAAAATACCAAAGACTGTCTGCTGGCTGTCATTAGTTTATTTAGCTACTATAACAGCAGTAGGTCTGCAATTTCAGAACAGCAGGCTTTCTGCTGAAAAGCCTCTTTTCTGTTTATAATTACTGCTGCTTAATTTATATTTGTTGAAAGAAATCAATAAAACCCTCTTCCCGCTGAATGATTTGTACTTCAACGTTGGCAGCACTGACACACATTCGACAGCACTGGCCCACATCTCGGAGTTCATAAATGTAATTTCATTAAAATCTGAGCAATATTGCCTTTCAAGAACGATTAATCATTGAATAAATATGTTGTGTTCGTCCTCATTTAGTTTTGCCATTCAAATTGAATAATGACACCAAATATTGCAGTAAACGACGATAGTAAGCGGCGATAAGATTAGCCGCTTAGCTAATCAAGGATAGCATTTTTTTCCATTCCAACTAAGGGAGAAAATCCGCTAAGTGGTTAAATAAAATACACCTGCTGTTTGTAAAAGAATTTTGAGCACAGGCAGTGCAATGCGTTTTACGATATAGTAAAAAGGATCATCGTTATTGTAAACAATACACAGCACACATGCGGCATAAGCATCAAGAAGTTATGAAGCACTTTTGCCGCGTTTCCCTGTTTGAAATACATTTTCATTGTTGTCTACTTTACTGGAGATATGTAAAGGTAAAATATTAGAAAACCCAATCAAAAGGTTTTCCTCGCAGCAGCGGAGAGTATGGAAGGACAATACTTTGTCATGCACTAGGTAGACCAAAAAACAAGCAAAAAAGAATGGCACAGACTTAATGAAGTTTCTTGATTGAGATATAGTCCAGTAGGCAAGTGCAGATGTGTGGGTCTCCCATAGGTAGACAAAAAATGTTGGCATAGCCAGATTTAAGGAAGTTTTTGAATGACCAGTATGCAAATGGAGATGTGTGTCTCAGTGGCTGTTTACATTCTATACGATTTGTTCATATAATAACGATATAAGCAAAAAGGAGCTATACCCACGACAGTATGGGTATTAGCAGAGCAATTAAATGGACAACACACTTTTCGCCACTGTCATACCAATGGCCGATATGTGTACAAGGATCTGTTGGTCAGGTAATTCCCTTTTGGTAATATTCCACAAATTAAAATCTACTCTTCCAACATAATTTGTTATGGTCATTAGCCTGACTCCTTTTGGAAAAAATGCCCAAAGTAATCAAATCAGATTTCAGGCCGTAAAAGGCAACCATAAATAAAAGCATTAAATAAAAAGAAAAAAATGTTTAATTTTAGTAGATTTTGTTTCAATATTTCAGCAGTTTTTTGTATTTGTATTTAGAACAACAGGCAGCTGAAATTCCAAAACCAAATATTTGCTAAAATAGCAGGACTATAGCCGAAACAGCAGTCATGTCTGCTGTTCCTTTTTCAGCAAACAAAAAGTATAATTTTAGCAAAAATTTTTGCTGTTTTATATAACAAATATTGTTGAGTGTATCAGACATAATTTGGAGAAGATTATGAAATGAACGGCTGGAACTAAGTTTGTTTGTCACAGTTGAAAACACATGTTTTTTGCGATTACTTTCTTGAACCATTACGAAATTCTCATTGATGACATAATACTTTTATTGGAATTGTTTCATAAGTTATGGGGGAATGTCCCGCTGAATGAAATAAGCAATTTTTTCTTCAACGCATATTATCTAAAAAAAATTAATCACGAAAAAATTTGGCGAAATCTAACATATTACCACCCTTTATATATAGCATGTAAGATAGGGCAAAAGTCGAACGGTACCGACTATATAGTATTCTGGGCTATATGATTATGTAGATGCCATATCAAATTCTGCACACAATTTATGGATTTCAGCAGAGGTAACAAAATAATCCGTACCAAATTTTCGACAAATCCGTGCAAAATTATAAAACTACAGCTCTATTGTAAAAACTAACATATGTGGGAGCTATATCAAAGTTTGAAAACGATCTGATGAAAATTACGATCTGTACTTTGTGCACAAATTAACATAGACAGGCAGACGGGCATCAAATCAGCAATTGGTTTTTAGTCGACCATTATCCTTTTTCAGCTTTCTCCATTTTATTGGGGGAGTTGATATCATCAGCTTTGTCTTATCTCTAATTACTGCCAAATCCATTTTCATTGACTCTCTTTAGATACTTTCAAAGGCTGCAATTGCTTCTTCCGGTGACCGACTCATAATATCGATGTCATTGGATTAGGCTAGTAGCATATGTTGTCTTCTGAGTAGTGTGCTATGCCTATGCACCTCGTATAATCTTCGCCAGCAGGTCACACAATAGGCTGTCTCCCTGTCTGTAACCTCGTTTGGTATTGAACGGTTTGAAGAGGTTTTTTTCCTATTTTAACTGAGGAGCGCCATCCTGAAAAGTCGTATTACAATAGTTTTGCAGTCATACCAAACTCAGACATGGCTTGAATTGCCTTTGAACGTATATGGCTGACGAAGGCGGCATTGAAGTCAACGGAAATGCGGTGTTGATTTGTCCTTGTCGGGTCTTTTCCAAGATTTGGCGCAGTGTAAATATCTGGTCTATGGTGGATTTACCAGCACTAAAGCCACACTGATCGGGCCCTATTATTTCATTGACTTTAGACTTCAATCTTTTAAACAGTACGCTCGATAGTACGATAGTTGGCACATACTGTTCTGTCCCCTTTCTTATGTACGGGATATGCTGAGGTTCCAATCATCGGGTAAGCGTTCTTCTAGCCAAATTGCGGAGACGAGCTGATACATACGCCTTATCAGCGTATCGCCTTCGGTCTAAAACAGTTTATTCGGCATTCCAACGGCTCCTGCTACTTTATTGTTTTTCAGCCGGGTTACTGCTACGTGGACTCATTTTGACTAGGTGGTACGCATTCTATACCATCATCAGGGATTGGTTCTGCAGTATACTCATGGCCACCATCATCGGATACCAGCAGCTGGGAAAAAGTGTTATTTCCATATCTTCAGCACATTATCTGTATCAGTTACCAGATTTCCTTCTTTGTCTCTGCAGGAGAATGTACTTGTAGAATTTTCGAACTTCATTCTGGCCCCTAAACATCTAAATGCACTCACATTCACGTCTTTCAATTTCCCTCTTCTTTCTGCGAAAGGTACGTTTCTCCTCTCTCCTTTTCTCCCCATACCTCTCCTTCGGCTAGCGCTTTGCTACTTACTATTAGATTGCCCTGTATGCCGCATTCTTGGCTTCAGTAGATTTTGGCACTCCTGGTCACACCTTGGGTTCCTTGGGGGAGGCTAAATGTTCCGACTGTTGGGCCAAACATATTTTTCTACCCTATTTTCGCATTGAAATCTCTCAGAACCATTTTGATATCATGGGTGGGACGGCGGTCATATTCTGTTTCTAGACGCTCGTAGAAAATATCCTTGGTTTGTTCGTCCTTGTCTTCCGTCGGTGCATGGGCGCAATAAGGGCTGATGTTAAACAATTTGGCCTTTATGGGGATTGTGGCTAGCCTCTCATCACCGGAGTAAACCTGCAGATAAGATGTTTCAGTCTCCGACTAACCACAAATCCGCAGCCAAATTCATGACAGTTATAATATAGGGAGTCACCTCTCGTTGTTGTTTTGGAGCCCTTCCCGAGCCATCGCACTTCCTGTAATTTAGCAATGAGAGTTTTGCATATCTAAAATGCCCTTATTAGTCAATGAATCACAGCAAGCTTTATCGTCTTTGGGATAAAGGTTAACATATATGTTTTTTTTTTAATTTTAAATATGACTTTTGATAATATTTCTTAACTTTGTATTTATTTCTAGCCCGAAACTGTTCCACAGGCCTGCATTGATATGACTAAAGTGCTCGAAGTTACCACAGCTGAAGATATTACAGGTCATACGAATTCCATTGCCATAACAGCCCCCGATCGTGTTACATTCGTCAAAGGTACCTGTTCCGAAGAGTCAAAATGGTGGCTTAACATTTTAATTGCCTTTCCCAAGTCAAAGGGGCGCCACAAACGCAATGCCACCTTCCCAGGGGCCCAATCAACCTCCACCATACTGCAGTCAAGTAACTCGGATGCAGCCACAGCAGCTGTGGTTCGCAATCGTCATAATTCCTATCATAAGGATATTCTAACGTCTACTCAGTCTACGGGAGTTTTGTCGACAACTACCGTTTCCTCCAAATTAAACTCATCAACGACGGCGGCATCGTTGTCCAAGGCCAATAACAACGGTAGTTCAAAAGTATGGTCACCTAATGATGGTGTCGCAAAAACGCCAAACCCATCAACTATTACAAGCAGCAGCAACAGTGGCAAAAAGAAGAGCCCAAGTGTGGCAGGCTCATCAAAGATCACAAAAAACGCTGATGGCATTACAAACAATCGCAATGTTGCCAGTGATGTTTTAGCTTCTGCGGTGGATGGCAATGATGATGATGATGAGAATGAAGAGGACGATGTCGAAGACGACGACGTTGATGATGATGAGGATGATGGAGTCGAGACTGGGGAAGATGATGAGGAGGATGTCGATGAGGAAGAGGACGAAGAAGAAAGTGGTCATTCCACAGGCGAAGAATGCAATACCAAAAAGAAAAGCTCACCAACGAATGTCCACGATGAAAATAATCGCAATGCTGTTAATGAAATTAAAAGTAGAGGTATGTACCATCTTCAACACTTACCCCATGAACATCGTCCCATCAGAAGATAGTTGATTGGTGTCGTTGTTTGAAATGCCGGTTGATTTTTTTTTTAAACCTAACTGTAAATTTAAATAAAATTACTTTAAAGCGTGATTCAAGTGACATCGCTAAGAAAAATTTTACCAGTAAAATTAAACTTAACTTAAACTTAATTTTGATTACATCTTTACTATCTTCAAACACATGCCTGCGATAACAAACCCGTAAATTACTGAAGTTTTAAGGTTTGGATTTTCAAAACAATTTGGCTTTGGAATTCACATAATTCATTCACAATAATTCCCTATGCAAAACACCTATCAATCTTTTAATGATGGCGTTCAACTTTGATAGATGAAACAAAAAATCGAAATCGATGTCATTTGCCATGTTCTTAGACGCATGACTTTCTATCATCGGCTTGGTTCATTTGGAACCTCCTTAGAATTTAAGCAATACACGCATTTTTTTGAATTGAAGGTGGATGGTGGTGGATGTATATGTATACTACTAGCTGACCAGGGCCCGCTCCACTGAGCCTTCTTTTACTTTATATGGAACAAAAGTTTCCTTGGAATATTTATTTTCGACAATTAAACAACTTTTAGTGAAATACCATGCTACGAAAATACTATATCGCTTGACTAACAGTTTAACAATATAAGCGCCTTTATCTGAATCCCACATGATCTTTATTGGTCTACGAATTTAAGTTTGGATGTAAGGTGTACTCCATTCTTAAAATACTTTATTTCAGTCCGATATTCTCATGATGTCTGATTTAGTGGTGTTTTCGGGGGTGAGGTGGTCCCCCAGACACTTGGGCCTGAAAAAATATCAGCATCGCGCTCTTCTTCCAAATACCATTTGTTTAAACCCCATATTGCCATTGGCTTAAGAGGAGTTTACAGGATGAGGCGTCCCCCAAACACATTGCGCCAAAATAGGTTATCAAATTCGTTTTCTAATCTCAAATATCTTTCATTTGAGCCACATATTGGCATGGTCGAAAAAATTTTACCCTTTGGGGGGTGTTTTGGGGAAGGGGTAAATACATAGTCCTAAATTTGGATATCATATTCGTATTCTACTCCCAAATAAAGGTATTTGAGCCCCATATTGCGATGGTTTGTTAAACATTGCTGTTTGTGGGGTATTTTGGGAAAGGGGTAGACCCCCAGAAAATTGGTCCCGAAAATGGGTATCAATTCTTGCTGAACCCCCCAATACCTTTCATTTAAGATCCACATTGACATGGTCGGTAAATATGGCCGATTTAGGGATGTTTTGGGGATTGGGCTGGTCCCCCAAACACTAAGCCCGCAACCTATATCACCAACGTGCTCTATTCTCATATATCTATACATAATTTATTTGAACCCCATATTGTCATTGTCCTCAAAATTGTATATCAAATTCGTTTTCTAATCTCATTTAATCGTTTTCTAATCTTATTGCAAAAGTCAGCAAATATGTCCGGTTTGGGGTATTGAGCCTAAAAACTATGAATATTTAGTTCCACTCTCTTTAAGACCCAAATTGTCTTGGGTTGTTATGGTGGTGGGACGTCCGCTAGACAGTTGGACCCTAATGTTGATATCAGATACGGGGTGTACACCCACATACCTTTAAGTTGAGCCCCATATTTCCATAGTCGGCAAAAATGACCGGCTTGGGGGATGTTTTGGAGGATGGGTGGCCACTGAGTGAGTTGGCCTTGAAAATATATATCGGATTCGTGTTCCACTTTAAAAACCCTCTTATTTGAGCCTTATATTGCAATAGTCAGAAAATATTTACTATTTGTGTGGTGTTGTAAGTGGGGTGGCCCCATAGACACTTTTCCCGAATATTGATATCAAATTCGAGCTTTACTCCCAAAGGCCTTTCAATTGAGCCCCATATTGCTATGGTCGTAAATTTGTCCCCTTTGGGGATGTTTTTGGTGAGAGGCGGCCCCCCAAACACTTGGTCCCATATTTGGATATCAGATTCGTTTTCTACACTCAAATACCTTTTATTTAAGCCCCATATTCCCATGGTCAGTAAATAAGTCCAGGTTTATTCAACACGTAAATACCTTTCATTTGAGTCCCATATTGCCATGGTCAGAAATATGTCCGATTTAGAGGTGTTTTGGGGCTTGGGGTGGTCCCTCTAGCGCTTGGTCTGTCAATTAAATATCAAATACGTTTTCTTATCCTAAATATCTTTCATTTCATTTCACTCATATTATATTTGGAAGAAACTTACAAATCTTTATATTATGGAATCAATCAGTCGGTTTGTCATTAATTGGCAAAAGAATTTATTGATATTGGTATACATTTTCCCTTCATGGGGAAACCATTAACAAGCTATAAATTTATGAAGAGATCAATCACCTCGTTTTCATTCATCTTCGCCAATACTGGTATAAACAAACAGTACACCAGTGCCTAACAAACTGATTGCGCCTTTCGAGAGCAGTCAAACAAAATCCTTATGATTTTGTCTGATGATGATTTAACTGAATACAATGCATTACATGATTGATAGAAACCAAAGACACATCTTGTATTCGAATTGACAAAATCATAATTTATATAGTGATCAATTTGTATTGGCAACAATTTTTCTGAACATACCACGTTCATAACATTTTTTCTCGTAGTATTACTTTCGGTGAACTACTTACAGTGCACATGGCGTCATTTCTAGGTCCAATATTAAACTTTCAGCCAAATGAGGGAAGATCCGTTTAGATGGATAAAAGGACACTATATTAGATTCTTTTTATCTTTTTATTTATTTGTTTACTGGTCAATTGAACAAATCTCCTTACAGACTTAGATGAGTTCAAAAACAAATATTGCAATAATAATGTATAAAAATTAAAAATTACATAGTTAAAAAAATTCCTTACATACAGCGGTCAAAAAAAGTATTCATCATTAGCAAAATTGATAATAAATTCACTTATTTTGGGTAATTGAAGAAAATTTAAAGTAAACAAATAATGCAGTTTTATGCAATAGTTTATTTTTCGTAATATGTTTTAAAATAAATTCAAAAAATTAATTTAATTAGCGCAAAAAATGCAATTTTATATAATAACACCAAAAACAGAACAAAAAAAGTATTCATCATTGATGTGCTATCATCAAAGTCAAATTCAAATATTATTTGGGAATCCCCCTTTTCTGTTTTATTTAGTAAAGGAGGCTTTGCCCTTGACAGCAAATATTTAATTTCATTGAAAATATAGTTTTTGTCAAAATGGGTCGTAAGCAAAACGAGGTTTCTGATGAGGTAAAAGTTTTGATAATAAAACACCACAGGAATGGTTTAACTCAAAAAACTATTAGTGAAATATTAAATAGACCACGATCTACTATACAATCCATCATTAGAAAGTGAACAGAAACGAAAACTGTTGACAATAAACCAAGATCTGGTCGACCAAAAGCACTTTCAGTTGGAGATGTGCGTTGGCTAGTGCGGCAAGTTCAGAAAACTCCGAAGACAAATGCGACCATTCTTCGTAAAAACACTATGGAATATTTAGGGAAGGAAGTTACTACACAAACAATTCGAAATACACTCAAAAGGCATAGTTACAGAGGAAGAACTGCACGTAAGAAGCCCTTTATAAATAAAATAAACCGAGTGAAAAGGCTAAACTTCGCAAAAATGTATGTAAAACAGCCCGAATCATTTTGGAAAACAGTCATTTTTGCAGACGAGAGCAAGTTTAATCTTTTTGGGTGCGATGGAAAGGTCATAGTGTACAGAAAACCAAATACAGAGCTTGAAGAACGAAACACAGTTGCTACTGTAAAACATGGTGGAGGTAGTTTAATGGTTTGGGGGTGTATGGCGGCTTCAGGAGCGGGAAATCTTGAAATTATTAATGGAGTAATGGATCATAAGTATTACATTGACATTTTAAAGAGGAATTTAAAAGATAGTGCTGTAAAACTTGGGCTTGGTAATAACTTTCAATATTATCAAGATAATGACCCCAAACATTCTGCTTTAAATACCAAGATGTGGATGCTGTATAACTGCCCCAAAGTCATTAAAACTCCTCCTCAAAGTCCCGACTTGAACCCAATTGAACATCTTTGGGAACATCTCGAACGCAAATTGAGAACGCGCAATTTTTCGAGCAAGAGTCAAATGCAACAGGTGATAATGGAGGAATGGACTAATATAGACCAAAATATAACCGCTAAATTAGTCCAATCGATGTCAAACCGTTTAAAAGAAGTTATAAGACGCGGTGGTCGAATAACAAAGTATTAATTTTTTTAAATTATGTTATTTATTTTTTTGTTTTTTTGCAATGATGAATACTTTTTTTGTTTAATTTTTTGTGTTCAGCTGTAAACTGGCCCTTTTTGTTCCAATAAATACTATTTTTTTCTTTAAAAACAATGAAATTGTGTACATATATATCACACAAGCACTACTGCATCATTAGTTTAATATGTTTTTATTCCAATTGTCTTTTGTAGACTTATTAAAAAAAAAAACATTGAATGATGAATACTTTTTTTGACCGCTGTATAAAAATCAATGTTTGTTTTTGTGTTCATTATAGACCCAAAAACGGGTGAACCGACTTTCTTGAAATGTTCACAGATGGTGCATAAAGATTCCATGGTGGAAATGGGAAACTTAATTTTTTGATATCTGAAGGGGGCGGCCCCTCCCCCTTACCCTAATTTTCAGAAACGCCAGACCTCGGAGATGGGTTGTGCGATTTAAGCGAAATTTTGTTTTTTTTTTAAGTGAAATTTTTCTATTTTTTTAAGTGACCTAAAACCAAAAATTTGGTATCCAAATTCTGGATGGGGTACTTTAGGGGGCCCAAAACTTAACAAATATATTTATAGACCTGTCACGAAAATATGGGACTCAAATGAAAGGTATTTGCGAGTAGAATGCGAATCTGATACCCAAATGTAGGACCAAGTGTTTGGGGGACCACCCGAACCCCCAAAACATCCCTAAATCGGCTTATTTACCGACCATGGCAATATGAGTAGAATACAAATCTGATATCCAAACGTGGTACCAAGTTTCTGGAGGTACACCCCTTCCTAAAAACACCCCCCCAACAGGACTTTTTTACTGACCATGTTAATATAGATCTTAAATAAAAGGTATTTGACTGTAGAATACGTATCTGATATCCAAATATGGGACCAAGTGTTTGGGGCGGCCTATCCCCAAAAACTCCCCCAAAAGAAGACAAATTTACGGTCATATCAATGTGGGCTTAAATAAAAAGTATTTAGGATTTAAGCACGAATCTAATATCATGGAAGTATGGGACTCAAATGAAATGCATTTGGGAGTAGACCACGAATCTGATATCAACATTCGGGACCAATCTGCATGAGAATAACAGTCAAAAATAAAGTCTTTTAAGAATGGAGTACAACTAACATTCAAACTTAACCCTCCGAGCGAATTCATAGACCAATAAAGATCATATGGGATTCAGATAAAGGCGATATACATATATTAAATATTTTCGTAGCATGATATTTCATTAAAAGCTCTTTAATTGTCGAAAATAGTTTTGATCCATATAAAGTAAAAGAAGGCACAACGGAGCGGGCCTGGTTCATATAATATTCAATATATCTTTTGATGCGCTAAAATCAATCAATCAAGGTTTTGACTCCTCGTAGTCTGTTGTTGATAAAATTTAAATCCAAAAAAAGTTCGTGTTTAAGGCCCATTTCTCGCATAGTTGGTGCGGGGGAACGGTATATCAAATACATTTACAACTTGTAAGGAGGAAAAACTGTTGGAACTAAGGACTACAAATCCGGTGAATTAATGTTATTATTAAGCAAGTCATATATGAAACAAGCCGATTGAAATTTCTACGAGATTCTAAGGATTGTAAGTCTATTAACATAAATCTAGATCTGCAACGTGGCATCTCAACAGGAAATAATCTTTAAAAATCAAACTTGGTAAAGTTTTGAATACTCTCAATACGAGCAATATGAGAACTGCCTTGAGGACCCCAAACAATTGAAGCGTAGTCTAGTTCAGATCTAACAAATGTCGTATAAATAAATTTTACGGTATTCGGTTCAGAAAATTCGGCACAATTTCTTTAAATAAATGCAAGAACCTTGTAGGCCTATAATGTGATCAGTATGTGGAATAAATTATAATGATGTATCATATATAATGCCTATATCACGAATAGCTTCGAAAGATTGTAGCTTTGAAGGTTGGTTGAATGGGATTAAGTGATTTAAGATAAGAAACGTGAAAACATTTTGAAAGGTTCAAAAAAGTTTATTGACTAAGTTGTCTAGGTCATTTTGCAAATTATTTATATCTTATGTTATTTATATAACAAAATTGGAATGGGAAAACATGAAGAGATATGATTGATAAATATGTTAAAAATAAGTGGACCAAGGATGCTACCCTGAGGTACTCCCGATGTCTGAAAATAGCGCATAGATACGTACCCTTTAACTTTACCTTCACACATTCTATTAGCTAGATATTAAAGATTCCATTTTATAAAATTTGAATGCAGACCAAGATTTTGTAACTTTGCAAGTAAAATACTATGAGACACGTTATCAAAGGTATTGCTTAAATCAGTATAAATAACTTCTACTTGTTTACCTCGCTCGAGGTAAAAATCCATTCTAGTAAAGGGAGATAGTAGACTTGCAAACAAAAAATAATGTATTAACAATGACATATTCAAATATTTTCGAAACACAAGAAAGTTTAGAGATTGGCCTGTAGCAATGTTACATCATCTTTTCTGCATTCTTTAAATGCATGAGTAATTGATGGTACCTTCCATGTGTCTATAAAAAATACCTTTCTCAAGAGCTAGGCGAAATATAAAAATTAAAACGCAAACGATGCTAGAAGATCACTTTTTTAAAGAAATAAGCACAAAGACCATCAGCATCATTTTATAGCTATTTTTAATCTTTTTAATAGCTTCTAAGACATCATGCCCACAGATATAGATACTTCCCCAATTTATGGCTGAATAAGAACTTGGTCGTAGCCAGAATGATAGATGCTTCTGTTATAATGATGATGGGATATCTGAAGATTTTTTCTTTGACTTCAAAAACGACCAAAAATGTTTAACATTTACTTTAATTTCAATCTCTTTAGAAAGAATGTATTACATAAAAAGAATTTTGGTTAAACAAGTAAAAGCGTGCTAAGTTCGGCCGGGCCGAATCTTATATACCCTCCACCATGGATCGCATTTGTCGACTTCTTTTCCCGGCATCTCTTCTTAGGCAAAAAAGGATATAAGAAAAGAGTTGCTCTGCTATTAAAACGATATCAAGATATGGTCCGGTTCGGACCACAATTAAATTATATGTTGGAGACCTGTGTAAAATTTCAGCCAATTCGTATAAGAATTGCGCCCATTGGGGCTCACGAAGTAAAATAGAGAGAACGATTTATATGGGATCTGTATCGGGCTATAGACCGATTCAGACCATAATAAACAACGTTTGTTGATGGTCATGAGAGGATCCATCGTACAAAATTTCAGGCATATCGGATAATAATTGCGACCTCTAGGGGTCAAGAAGTCAAGATCCCAGATCGGTTTATATGTCAGCTATATCAGATTATGAACCGATTTGAACCTTATTTGACACAGTTGTTGAAAGTAAAAATAAAATACGTCATGAAAAATTTCAGCCAAATCGGATAGGAATTGCGCCCTCTAGAAGCTCAAGAAGTCAAATCCCCAGATCTGTTTATATGACAGCTATATCAGGTTATGGACCGATTTCAACCATACTTGGCACATTTGTTGGATATCATAACGAAATACTTCGTGCAAAAATTCATTCAAATCGGATAAGAATTGTGCCCTCTAGAGGCTCAAGAAGTCAAGACCCAAGATCGGATTATATGGCAGCTATATCAGGTTATGGACCGATTTAAACTATACTTGGCACAGTTGTTGGGTATCATAACAAAACACGTCGTGCGAAATTCCATTCCAATCGGATAAGAATTGCGCCCTCTAGAGGCTTAAGAAGTCAAGACCTAAGATCGGTTTATATGGCAGCTATATCAGGTTATGGACCGATTTGAACCATACTTGGCACAGTTGTTGGATATAATAACAAAACAGGTCTTGCAAAATTTCATTTCAATCGGATAAGAATTGCGCACTCTAGAGGCTCAAGAAGTCAAGACCCAAGATCGGTTTATATGGCAGCTAAATCAGGTTATGGGCCGATTTGAACCATACTTGGCACAGTTGTTGGATATCATAACAAAACACGTCGTGCAAAATTTCATTCTGATCGGATAAGAATTGCGCACGCTAGAGGCTCAAGAAGTCAAGACCCAAGATCGGTTTATATGGCAGGTATATTAGGTTATGGACCGATTTAAACCATACTTGGCACAGTTGTTGGATATCATAGCAAAACACGTCGTGCAAAATTTCATTCCAATCGGATAAGAATTGCGCACTCTACAGGCTCAAGAAGTCAAGACCCAAGATCGGTTTATATGGCAGCTATATCAAAACATGGACCGATATGGCCCATTTACAATACCAACCGACCTACACTAATAAGAAGTATTTGTGCAAAATTTCAAGCGGCTAGCTTTACTTCTTCGGAAGTTAGCGTGCTTTCGACAGACAGACGGACGGACGGACGGATGGACGGACGGACGGACAGACGGACAGACGGACAGACGGACGGACATGGCTAGATCGACATAAAATGTCACGACGATCAAGAATATATATACTTTATGGGGTCTCAGACGAATATTTCGAGTAGTTACAAACAGAATGACGAAATTAGTATACCCCCATCTTATGGTGGAGGGTATAAAAATTAAAATTCTTTTTGATAATGTCAAAATTTGGCTTGCTCTTCCAGATGATCAGATTTTTTAAATCGAATATGGAATTCATCGCTCAGTTTTTTACTTTTTTTAGTCCTTTAGTACTTGTATAACAAGGAAGCGTCTTCTTTAAAGGAATATTAAATTTAAGTACTTCTAAAACCTTTGCTAGAAATATATCATATGCATCCGTTGGAACATATATTGAAATTTGCACTCTGCATCAAACTATAATCCATTTTAACTAAATATAGTAATGTTCTAATTGGATAACATGTGCGCTGTGGAGGTTTTATTTGGTGTAGCCTCCCTGACACTTAGCCTCACTTTTGAATGTCAAATTATTGCTCCACTGTTTAATACCTTTAATTTAGGTATAGTCGAACAGGGTATTATAACTTTGTGCTTTTATTTGCAACGCCAAAAAGGAGACGAGCTGCCAGTTTCTGGAGGTTGATGATGGTTAAAAAGCTGACGCTACTTCAAATAAAGTGACTGAGGTACCATTATCCCTTCTACCGGGAATCCAGAGTTACTGGACAGTGAAGCATAGATAACTAATAACGAAACCTATGTTGCTTCAAGTGTTCCAACCACAAACTTCGTTGATTTGACTTATCCATCACGCTCGTCTTCTATTTCTACTGCCTATGCCGAGCAAAACTTATCTAGCTACATATCTATCACTTCAGTCAAGACCATTGATTTTTATTTATTTTATATGTTTGGGTTCCATGACCATACCAGCCATGACCGTTACTTCTTCAGGTAACTTTAGAATTGAACGCCGATCAAAAAATAAACGTTAAATAGTTTTAGTTGAATATTTATTTGTGTTGCAAACGCATTGACTAAATTAGTATACCCTCCATTGCTTGTTAAAGCGAATAAAAAAACAAAAATTAGCAAAGCTTTAATGAATAAGTCTATGCCGACGCAATATTATATTCAAGATTAAGTTTAAACTTAAACTCACAGTACGAAGGGACCGCCCTTTCGAACAATCACTGGCATTAACACAAAAGACACAATCTAAATAAAAAAAATGCTGGCTCCTAAAAGGAGTGTTGCTGCCAATACTCGAATGGAAGCCAGCTACAGCCTTGGACGGACAAGCATTCTCCAAAGAGCATAGAGATGACGATAATGACGTAGATATTCAGAAACAAGCTGCACGCGTTATGAGGTCGTTGATAAAATTTATGGCTTTAGGCAACAAATTGTGGTAATAATATCAAATATGCCATTACGCACCACCATCAAAAATTTCATCGTTTTGCCTCGTCAGACCACATTTTTTTTTTTTTTTTTTTATTTGTTTTTTTTTTAAGTTACCCCAAAATTAAAAGATCATATGATGATGAAAATGAGATTGAAAAGGAGCAATTTTATGTGAAATTTCGGCGGCTCCATACGTATAATAAACAATGTTTTGACCCATGTCTGTTGTTATTATTGGACAAATTAAATTCGATTATTAAAATCATGCATCAAGTTGATTGATTTAACTTATTACAAATTCCTTTCTTGTTTAACGAACCTTAAATTGTTTTGTGATATTTAGCAATGTTAGTAGACATTTGTGTTCCTATGTTTATAAGCATGCATCTTCAGGTTCCATTTACTTTCGATTCTCTTCATCAATGTGAAAATACACGCCAATTTAATAAGTGGAAACAAAAACTGATGCAGTAAGTAACTTGCACCCAGAGAAATAAGTCTGCTGATATAAGCAAACGCACTCTGCTGATATTAAATTAAAAGCTTTTGAATGAATAATTGAGGAATTTCCTACATATTCATAAAAACAAGTAAGAGCTTGCTAAGTTCGGCCGCGCCGAATTTTATATACCCTCCACCATAGATCGCATTTGTCGAGTTTTATGCGCGGTATCTCTTTTTAGGCAAACAAAGAATAATGAATAAGAACTGTTATGCTATTGGAGCTATATCAAGTTATAGCCCGATTCGAACAATAAATGAATGCTGAACATTATAGAGGCCATTGTGTAATATTTCAGTTCATTCGGATAACAATTGTGGCGTGCCAGGGCTCAAGAAGCAAAATCGGGAGATATGTTTATATGGGAGCTGTATAAAGCTATTGATCGATTCAGACCATATTAGACACGTATGTTGAAGGTCAAGAGAGAAGCCGTTGTACATAATTTCTGCCAAATCGGATGATAATTGCGCCCTCTAGAGGCTCAAGAAGTCAAGATCCCAAATCGGTTTGTATGGCAGCCTTATCAGGTTATGTACCGATTTGCGCCACACTTAGCACAGTTATTGAAAGTCATACCAAAAAACACCACGTGCAAAATTTTTGCCAAATCGGATGAGATTTGCGCGCTCTATTGGCTCAAGAAGTCAAGATCCACGATCGGTTTATATGACAGCTATACCAGATTATTAACCGATTTGAATCATACTTAACACATTTGTTGAAAGTGATACCAAAACACCACGTGCAAACTTTCAGTCAAATCGAACGAGAATTGTGCCCTCTAAAGTCTCAAGAAGTCAAGACCGAAAATCGGCTTATATGGCAGCTATATGAAACCATGGACTGATTTGAACCATAATTAGCGCAGTTATTGGAAGTTGTTGGAAGTGATACCAAAACACCACCTGCAAAATTTCAGTCAAATCGGAAGAGAATTGCGCCCTCTAGATGCTCAAGAAGTCAAGACCCAAAATTGGCTAATATGGCAGCTATATCAAAACATGGACCGATTTGGCCCATTTACAATCCCAAACGACCTACACTAATAAAAAGTATTTGTGCAAAAGGCTAGCTTTACTCCTTCGGAAGTTAGCGTGCTTTCGACAGACAGACGGATGGACGTCGATCTAGCCATGTCCGACATGACGATCAAGAATATATATATATATACTTTATGGGGACTCGGACGCATATTTCGAGGTGTTACAAACAGAATGACGAAATTAGTATACACCCATCCAGTGGTGGAGGGTATAAAAATTGTCCAATTTTAGGGCCTAATTTTTTGTTTAAAAGTCTACAGTATGTCTCTAAAGTAAAGGGGGCTATATCAGGTTATAGACCCATGTGGACCGTAATTGGGACAGTTGTTGGAAGTCATAACAGAACACCACACACACAATTTCTGCCAAATCAGACAAAAATTGCGGCTTCCAGGGGCTTAAGAAGTCAAATCGGGAGATCGGTTTATATTGGAGCTATATCTAAATCTGAACCGATATGGTCCAATTCTTAACGACCTACATCGATATTAAGTATCTGTGCAAGTTGTCATGCGGCTAGACTTCGCGTTCGTCCTTTATCGTGATTTCGACGGACGGACGGACATGATTAGATCGACAGGGCGTCGAGACGATCAAGTAAAGGGTGATTTTTTTGAGGTTAGGATTTTCATGCATTAGTATTTGACAGATCACGTGGGATTTCAGACATGGTGTCAAAGAGAAAGATGCTCAGTATGCTTTGACATTTCTTCATGAATAGACTTACTAACGAGCAACGCTTGCAAATCATTTTCAGTGAATGGGCCCTAGAAAAGTTGGCAGAAAATCCGCTTTTTTTATCGACAAATTTTGTTCAGCGATGAGGCTCATTTCTGGTTGAATGGCTACGTAAATAAGCAAAATTGCCGCATTTGGAGTGAAGAGCAACCAGAAGCCGTTCAAGAACTGCCCATGCATCCCGAAAAATGCACTGTTTGGTGTGGTTTGTACGCTGGTGGAATCATTGGACCGTATTTTTTCAAAGATGCTGTTGGACGCAACGTTACGGTGAATGAACACATTTCGAACCGAACACTGATTTTGGTAATAAAATTCAATGATTTGCAAGCGTTGCTCGTTAGTAAGTCTATTCATGATGAAATGTCAAAGCATACTGAGCATCTTTCTCTTTGACACCATGTCTGAAATCCCACGTGATCTGTCAAATACTAATGCATGAAAATCCTAACCTCAAAAAAATCACCCTTTATATTAACTCTATGGCATATTAGACGAATATTTTGAGGTGTTATAAACGGAATGACTAGATTAGTATACCCCCATCTTTGGGTGGTGGATATAAAAATGTTTGCTATAGCTTTAAGGCAAAAATTGTTGTTACAAAAGCAAATAAATTGAGGGTTGCATTGAATTTCGCATATAGTATTTTACTCTGACATTTTAATTAATTAGTTTATTAACTTTATTTTGTGTTATTTTATTTTTGGGTTTAATTAATTTTTTTTTTTATTCCATTTTGTGATTTATTTTATTTTATTTGTTTCACTTTATTTATTTTTGTTTGTTCTATTTTACTTCACTCTCCCCCTAACTACTGGAGCAGCAGACATTTTCAGCTAACAACAAACTTTTTGGCCAGCAGCCTGCCTGTCTGAATTTGCAAACATTTTGCTAAACTCAACCAAATTTGTTATTCAAAACAGAAAAATGTTTGCTAAAACAGCAGTTTTTGTCTGCAGAAAATGGGAAAGCAAGCATTACTGCTGTTTCAGCAAATATAGCGCTGCTGTATTAGCAAGCTTTTCTTAGTGCTATTTCAACAAACAAAATCTGCTACACAAGTCAATTAAAAAATGTGTATGATACTTTTTTGGTTGCTTGCTACTTGTTTTGATGACTTTAGGCATTTTTTTAAATTTTGTTAGAAGAGATGATTGTAATTTATGAAATATTACTGTAAAGAAGCTATCTGATCCATCCATTGGTACACTTTGCAGCTAACTCGCATTTTTTGTTAGTGTCTACTAATGTGCTCATGAGCATTTTTGTATATCAATTTAAAGAAACAAGTAAAAAGACGTTAAGTTCGGCCGGGCTGAACTTTGGATACCCACCACCTCGGGTGTATATGTAAACCACTTTTAACCAACACCCGGTAAAAATTGCATACCTTATGTCCCATAGCAGTCATATCGAAAAACGTTCCGATTTAAACCAAATACTAATAAGTACAAGTCATTGTTCAATTGTGTATAAGAAAATATTGGCCTTTTAAGTAGCTATATCCAAAAATAAACCGATCTGAACCATATACGACATGGATGTCGAAAAGCCTAACATTAGTCACTGTGTCAAATTTCAGAGAAATCGGACTATAACTGCGCCTTTTATGGGGCCAAGACTTCAAATCGAGATATCGGTCTATATGGCAGCTATATCCAAATCTGGACGGATTTGGGCCAAATTGCAGAAACATGATGGAGAGCCTAACACATCTTACTGTCCCAAATTTCAGCAAAATCACATAATAAATGTGGCTTTTATGGACCTAATACCCTAAATCGGAGTATCGGTCTATATGGCAGCTATATGCAAATCTGGACCGATCTGGGCCAAATTGACGAAGGATATCGAAGGGCCTTACACAACGCACTGTCCCAAATTTCAGCGACATCGGATTATAAACGTGACTTTTATGGGTCTAAGACTTTTATGGGCCTAAGACCCTTTTATGGGCCTAAGACCCTTTTATGGGCCTAAGACCCTTTTATGGGCCTAAGACCCTTTTATGGGCCGATCGGTCTATATGGGGGCTATATGAAGATATAGTCCGATATAGCCCATCTTCGAACTTAACCTGCTTATGGACAAAAAAAGAATCTGTGCAAAGTTTCAACTCAATATCACTATTTTTAAAGACTGTAGCGTGATTTCAACAGACAAATGGACAGACGGACCTACATGTCTAGATCGTCTTAGTTTTTTACGCTGATCAAGAACATATAAACTTTATATGGACGGAAATGGATATTTCGATATGTTGCAAACGGAATGACAAAATGAATATACCCCCGTCCTTCGATGGTGCGTATAAAAAGATTATGAAAAGTATACATTCAGTGGTGATTATACACATTCACTGATACACACATAATTAAACAGCAGTCATTATCAGCATACAACAGACTTTTCAGCAGTAAGCCTTCTACTCCGAAATTGCAGTACTACTGCGGTTATGAGCGTAGAGTTGGCAAACTGTCGATAGGACTATTCATAATATCGATAGTTTAATTTTTGGGCTTATATCAATCGTTATTAACACCATCGATATTATCGGTTCAATTAAGTTTTTAATTGAAATGTACCTGATTTTAAATCTGATCAAAATTCTACAAAAACCTAGTTTGCAGAAGAAAATGGGAACACTGTGATCAAATTGAAGTACATTTTTATTACAAGTGACGATATGTCTTTAAATAAAAAAAAAACCATGAATTTTTCTTGTGATATTGATGCTGAATGTTAATCTGAATTCGGCCCATCTCCGCTGCGCCCTCAGATACTTGAAAATAAATTGTAATGTCTTATTCGTAATGTACTTCCAAATACTTTTCATTTAAACCCCATATAGCCATGATCGGCTTATATTCAAATTTTGGGGTTTGGGGAGGGTACGCCCTCTTTCGGCATGAAATAATTATATAGCTTATTTGTTTTTCCAGGCCAACATACTCAATCTGTGAAAATTTAGGGAAAATCTTTTCAGCCATTCTTGAGTCTATACGGAACAAACAAATTTCCAAATTCACAAACAAATTCAAATTCCTTTTTTATAAATAGAAAGATCTATATATTTTTCTGTGAGTATATACATATACAGTCATCGGCATAAGTATTTTTACAAACTGATTTTGATGATGTCGAAATTTCATAATATGACTAAAAGTAGTCATCTTATTTAAGACTCCATATTGATTTCTATTCAAACTTTATTTTCTAATAAAATATAAGGTCAAGTATCAAAATGTTGGGAGGTTTAAGTGTTTTGACATTTAATTTTACTCTAAGAATAAATAAAATATAATTAATTTTATTATCAAATTAATAGACAATAGAGCTTAAGAGATTGGGCATGACTTTTGGCTATCGTTTGGAGTGGATTTTATTATAGTTAAATTAAAACCAATTTGGATATTTCACCGTAAAGATTAAATTTTCGCCACTGAGTCTTGGTAACCCCTTTTCAATAAAGTACAGGACTTGGTGACGATTAATCCCGTATTTCTGGCATAATTTAATAGAGAAAATTGGTCCCTTATGGCATAGCGCACTGCCTAGCCGTAAAATAAATGACTTGCCATAAAATTTATCACCGAAATTTCGTTAAAAAATGTATAAATGTTTTATCCTAATGTAGCATATCCCCAAAGCACTACTTCGTCACCTATACAGTAGTCAGCATAGGCATTTCGGAATGGTGCATTTAAATGTTTCAATTTCTTTTATTTAGAAATATGTGGGCATGTGATCATTATAAAATATATAAAAATATGTTTTCTTTAAAATTCTGAAAAAATTAAGTAAAACAATAACCGCAATTTTAGAAAGAATAGGACAAAGAGTTGGCTCAACAGTGCCTTGGGAATAAATTACATATAATGTGCGGAGAAAATTGGTCCAATTGAATAAAAAAATGGATTAAGATAAAATATTGATATTTTTTTTTTTATTAAATTTCACTTCATTCTGGTAATACATTTATTGACAAGTCATTTATTCTACGGTAAGGCAATAGGCTATGTCATAAGGGGCCAATTTTCTTTATTAGATTATGCCAAACACACGAGATTGATCGTCTCCAAGTGCAGATCTAGAATTTTTATGCGCCTAGCTCAAGCAAACGAAGTTCTTTATTGAAAAGGCTTGCCAAGACTCAGTGATAGAAATTAAGTCTTTATAATGAAACATCCCAATTGTTTTCGATGAAACTATGATAAAATCGACCCCAAACGATCGCCAAATGTCGCGCCCACCCTCTTAAGCTCTACTTTCTACTAATTTGATCATAATATTAATTATATTTCATTTATTCTTAAGATAAAATTAATTTTCAAAATACTAATGCCATCCAACATTTTGATGCTAATATATTATTCAAAAATAAAGTTTGAATAAAAAAATATAAAGGTTTAATTTACACCATTTATGACTACTTATAGTCATATTAAAAAAATTGAATTTAATTTTATTTTATCAGTTTTGTTAAAAAATCATAGTTTAATAAAATTTGTTGTAATCTTAATTTTTTCTGGGTGTATAAGAAATCTTGGTCTTTCTAGTGTTAGACTTACATGCTATACTAGCACGTTTGTTAAATAAATTATAATGAAAATCCCATAATCTTTAATTTGTGTGGGAATGTTTTTGATTAATTTATTTACGAGTATAAGTTTCCTTTTCCTCCGTTTCGTTTCTATTTTTGCCTATATATTTTGCTTCTGCACTCCAACATAGACTCTGTAGTTGACCTGCTTGAAGTTGCATGTCTTCAATTATTTTTAATTAATATCATCATCATATTGCTTGTTTGGCGTTTGACCGTCTGGCTGTTATTTGTTCTCGAACTAATGATCAGTTTGTACCAATTAAAGCATCAACTATGGCAAGACAATGCTGTCATATTTCCTTAGTCTCTCTATGCTGGCATATATTTAATCAGTGTCAATTGTGGCTTCAGTCTGACAGTCATGAGTCGAAATCTAGACGAAAGAATATGCCTGATCTGCACTTATATACAACAAATTAAATTCTGGTAAATGTTTCTATATTTTTTTTAATGCAAGTACAAAAACAATTACAAATTGCAGGATAGATGGTTCAATAGTAAGTTCTTTAATGTCTATACCTATACTGCAACTGCTCGTTGTTTGCACCGGATTTGACTATCGCAGTATGGATTTTCGTTAGAATAAAGCGTATGCATTATTTATGGTCTGCCTGTCTGTTGTTATCACGGTACCATGTCGAGAATTGAAGCCATTAAGCTAAAGGTTAGCATGTCCGCCTTTAACACTGTACGCTTGGGTTCAAATCCCGGGACATAAGAAAAAATTTGCAGCGGTGGTTCTTAGAGCTGGCAAACTATCGGTTTTAGCTCCATTCGATAGTTTCGATGTTTAATTAAATTCGAACGAGTAGGGCTTTGAGTGTCCACTTCATGCCTGGATACTTGTACAACAGCCAATCACTTTCAGAGAGCTACAACGTTCTATTCATCCGCTATGCCATTCTTTTTGCTAAGAATTGTAAGGACATATTTTTAAATGCTAATAAAACAACAATTTCGGGAAAGAGAATCAGCTTCAAAAAAATCCAGAGCTCTAATATAAACAACAGAAACCTTTTATCTTCCGTATCTGTTTTCCTTTAACACAGGTCAAACAATCTTCATCGGTTTTCATTTCACAATTTATGCCATACGACGAATTAATGGCACAAGTTCGAAGATTCCTTAGAAACGAAAGATTTTTTTAAAGAGCATTGTACCACATAGTCCATTCGAAATAACTCATTTTCAAGATAGGCATATCCAATAAATTATCCTCGCAAATTAATTATTTTGCAAATATTCTTCTCAAATATAACCCGATTACCGTTTTGAGTCAGCTGTCGGATGGACAAAATGTTCGCGCACATATTTGGGACATATTCAACTTTTCGAACTTCAACATTTCGTTCATTGTTCTCAGTTTTTAATGAGATATTAATATCTTCCGAACACAATACCGATATCTTAGAAAAGGGTGATTTTTACCTATTATCTTTTTGGCAACACTAGTTTAAACAACTCACGCTCGTTTCGTATAACTTAACCATAAATCGTCTTACAAACGAACAACGTTTGAAAATTATTGAATTTTATTATAAAAATGTGTGCTCTGTAAGAAATTTCATCGCGCGCTTCTTCCATTTCATGGTCAGTTTAATCGACGTACTGAAGCGGCTATTCGGGCTATTGTGACCAAATTTACATTGTTGGACATTGAACCACCAACACTCTTACGTAGGGTGCGAACTGAAGAATATATCGCAGCTTATCGGCCAGTGTTAATAATTACCATCAATTATCGATTCGTCGTCGTTCGCAACAATTGGCCTCTGTTACTCAATAACGTGGTATATATTGCGGAAGGACTTAGGTGTCAAGCTTTTAAAATACAGCTGGTGCAAGAATTGAAGCCAAACGAACTTCCGCAACGCAGAATTTTTGGTGAATGGGCTCTTGGAAAGTTGACCTAAGATCCACTATCGAAAACTCGTGTTCAGCGACGAAGCTCATTTTTGGCTCAATGGGTACGTAAATAAGCCGAATTGTCGCTTTTAGAGTAAAGATCAGCCACGAGCATTGCAAGAGCTACCAATGCATCCCGAAAAAGTCACAGTTTGGTGCGGTTTATGGGGTGTTGGTATCATCGGACCGTACATCTTCAAAGATGATGCGAATCGTAACGCAACTGTGAATGGTGAAAGCTACCGTGAGATGATATCCAACTTTTTTTGCCGAAAATGCAAGAGCTTTACTTGCATGATGTGTGGTTTCAACAACACGGTGCCACATGTCACACGGCACGCGTAACAATGGACTTATTGAGAGGCGAGTTCGGTGAACATTTTTTTCACGATCGGGACCGGTCAATTGGCCGCCTAGATCATGCGATTTAACGCATTTATACTATTTTACTATACTCATGTATATTCAGACAAGGCCGCTTCAATTGGCGCATTTGAAGACAACATTGAATCACTTATTCGTGAGATACCGGCCGAAATGTTGGAAAGCGTATGCCAAAATTGGACTAAGTGGATGGGCCATTTGAAACACAGTCACGGTCAACATTTACATGAAATAATCTTAAAAAAAAAGATTTCATGAATTTTTGTGAATTTTATGTTTTTTTTTGAAAAACTTTCCTAAAGCTCTTAAAAAATTGTACTTTATTATTTGTGGCAATCATTTCCTTTTGAGACATTGTTTTTAAATTATAATGAAATTTTGATTGTTTGTTATATGGGATGTTGTGCCCGTATCCGCATACCATTCCGATTTATTTTTACAATACATAAATGCAGCAAATAGAACATTACCATTGTCCTTTTGAAATTAACAAATGCCTTTTTCTTGGGCTAGTTTTTCTGAAATGACCGATTTCATGACACGAATGGCGCATAAACTTTCTATTCTTAAATTTCTTTTTTGCAACAAAGGCATTTTCTTTTAACCGTTGTCGAATAAAGAGTCCTGTTAAAATAATTTTTTTACCGTGTCGACTGTCAATTTAGTCTTTCAATTTTCAACCACCATTGGCCAATGCTTGAAAATCAATATTTAAACCCGCATTCTGGATCTTGATTGATATCAAAACCACGAATTCTTACATAGATTTGAAATTACGAAGTTTCATATGAGCTGACTGAGTAATTCGACCTTCCTGGTCAATCCACACTCATGGAAATTTGTTAGTAAAAACAGAGAAAGTCTGTTGAGAAAGTCTGCTGAAAATGGGACAGCAGTATTTTTTTGCTAAAATAGCATAAATTTTTTTTGTTTTGCTCGGTTCTATCGTTAGTGTTATTTTCAGTAACGCTAATTCATTTGCATTGTTATCTTGCTCAGTTGTCACGCCATTTTCCACGACATTCCAGCACTTCTTAATCACCAAACAGACGCCATTTCTATTTTGATGGATTCCGTGCTAATTGGAAAATGTACAACTTTGCATTTTTAAGCCGCGAAAGAAAACGACCTTACACAAAAAAGGCTAAAGACCCAAAGGCCTATAACGTGGTCGAATGTGGAAGGGCTATAATAAAACAAGACGATATGTTGGAGTTTGAAGAAGTAGTGAATAAATGAATTGCAAAAGTTTTCTCTACATACGACATAAAAAAAGTTCTAAGTTCGGTCTTGCCGAAGTTCTTTGCCCGGTATCTCTTTACAGGCAAACAATGAAAAAGATTTGCTATTGAAGCTATATAAGGTTATTGATGCTACATAAGGTTATGGATCGGCAGGTGCGAAGAAGATATCGGATTATATGGGAGCTAAATCAGGTTAGAGACAAATTCAGCCTATAATTGGAGATGTCATTGTGCAAAATTTTAGCCAAATCGAATAATAATTGCACCTTTTAGAGGCCCAAGAAGTCAAATAGGCCGATCGGTCTATATGGGAGGTATATCATGTTAAGGACCTATTTGAACTATACTTGGCTCGGCTGTTGGAAGTCAAAGCAAAACTTAACGTGCTATATTTCGGCCAAATCGGATGGTAATTACGCCTTCTAGAGACTCAAGAAGTCAAATATGAAGATCGGTTTATATGGCAGCTATATCAGATTATATACCGATTTGAACTATACATGCATAGTTGTTGAAAGTCAAAAACAAACTCCTTGTGCAAAATTTCAACCAAATCGTTTAGAACTTGCGCAAACAAGAGGCTCAAAAATTCATGATCCAAGATCGATTTATATGGCAGCTATATCAGGCTATAAACCGATTTAGACCATATTTGGCAGAGTTGTTAAAAGTTAAAAACAATACACCTTGTGTAAAATTTCAGCCAAATCGATTAAGAATAGCGCCCTCTAGAAGCTCAAGAAATCTAATCAAGGGATCGGTTTATATGGCATTTATTGGCAGCTTTATAAAAACATGGACCGATTTGGCCCGTTTACAATCCCAACCGACCTAAACTAATTAGAAGTATTGGTGCAAAGCCTTATCATAGGGCATTAACTTGTATCGGGCAGCACTCATTTTTATTTTTACACCCTACACCACCACTGTGTTATAGAGTATTATAACTTAGTGCATATGTTTGTAACACCCAGACGGACACAGAATCTCTTTCTGATTCCATCTGTTTGTTTGTCCATGTTGATTTTTGTACAAAGTACAGGTTTATCCAATCTTGCCAAAATTTTGTGCAGCGATTTCCTCGACGACTAACACAATCTAAAGTTGGTCAATAATCGATTCAGATTTAGATGTAGCTATCCCATCTATATGTTCGTCCGATTTTAAGAAAAATTGTAATAAAGTGCTCATTTGGCTGGAAGAATTTTCCTATTACTCTTAATATTACTGGTGAATTTCATAGAAATCAGTTAAGTTTTAGATATAGCTGCTGTGTATGTATTTCGCCCGATTTTCACTTTCAGAGCCACTGTAAACGCAGTTATTGACTAATCTTGCCAACACTTTCCTTGACGACTACCACGACGTCCGCCGAGATCCATTGGTTCAGAATTGGATATAGCTCCCACTTTGCCTTCCCATATTGATTCTTTCTAAAATTGTGCCGCATCGTTCCGACACTAATGCCTTCTGAACATCCTCCACATCTAAAGTGATTTCCATTTCGATGTGAAGGCCTAGAAAGTGCTTTCGTTGGATTTCGCTTAAATGGAAGATATCCCAATATTTTGTATACCCTGCACCTTAGGATGGGGGTACACCCATAAAATTAGTCTGTTGATATCAGCAAACAGTGTCTGTTGATATTAAATTAAAAATTCTAATGTTTTGATAAATCCATTCAAAATTTTTAACTTCTGAACAAAAAATGTGACATTTGCTACACATTAATAAAAGAAATTTTTGTTTAAAAGCTTAAGCTTGTCTGCTGTTGTTTCAATTCGACCAAAAATTAGCAAATTTGAGAAAATTAGAAAAATTTTTACTTTTTAAAATTTGAAAACAGCAGAAAATGTTTGCTGTTTTAGCAACAAATTACTGCTGCCCCATTTTCAGCAGACTTTCTGTTGTTTCAGCAAACATTTTCGTGTTTTTACTGACAAATTTTTATGAGTGTATACCAATTTCGTTATTCCGTTTATAACACCTCGAAATATTCGTCTAAGACCCCATAAAGTATATATATTCTCTATCGTCATGACATTTTAAGTTTACCAAGCCATTTCCGTCCGTCCGTCTGTCGAAAGCACGCTAACTTTTTTCAGCAGACTTGTGTATTCAAAACAGCAGATTTTGTAAGTTGAAATATCAGTTAAAAATGTTTGCTAATGCGGCAGCCCTATGTTTGCTGAAAAAGCAGTAATGTCTGCTTTCCCATTTTCAGCAGATCAAAACTGCTGTTTTAGCAAACGTTTTTACTATTTTGAATAACAAATTTGGTTGAATGCATGGACAAATGAACAGACAGACGGACATAGCTAAATCTAATCAGGAAGTACCACAGTTGTGGTGTAGCGTATAAAAAAAAATTAATTATATAATGACTTGAGAACTTATATATTATATTTTTTTAAAATGCCTTAAGGTTAAAAACTTTAATCCTTTCTTGTTATTAAGGATTTTTATAACCTCCACCATCGGATGGGGCGTACACAACTTTCGTCATTCTGTTTATAACACATCGATATATTGAGCGGAGACCTAACAAGTATATATTATATATTCTTGATCGTCTTGACGTTCTTGGTCCATTTAGTCATGTTCAAACTTCTCTTCGTCTGTCAAAAGCACGCTTAATTTAGAAGGAATAGAGCTAGGCGCTTGAAATTTTGCACGAAAACTTCCTATTAAAGTAGGTCAGTTGGGATTGTAAATGGGCTATATCGGTCCATGCTGTTGTATTAACCGAACACGGATCTTGACTTCTTGAGACGCGCAATTCTTATTCGATTTGTCTGAAATTTTGTATGAGGTGTTTTGTTATGACTTCTAACAACTGTGCTTCTTCTTCTTTCAAATTAAGCATGCGTGCCAAATATGGTCTAAATCGGTCCATAACCTGATATAGCTACCATAGATATCAAACTCCCGAGTTCACTTCTTGATAAGAATCAAATCAAGTGTGGTCCGAATAGGTCCATAACTTGAAACAGCTCCAATAGCTTAACAATTCTTATTCGTCATCCTTTGTTCGCCTATAAATAGATACCGGGCAAAGAACTTGACAAATGCGATCTATGGTGGAGGGATTAGGTCCGGCCAAACGTAGCACGCTTTCACCTTAACATAGCGTCTTGTTATTAATCCTTCGATACACGAACATTTCGCACGAACAATGCGATGAGGTTCCAGGGGATTGCAGAAGTTTTAACGCGTAAGTGGCCCGCTTCATTTATACAGGGTGTTACATTTGACCGATTTGTTTAAAAAATTTCCTCGCTTCGATCTCGCCATCTTGTCCAACACCAAATGACTTTGACGAGTTCCCACGAATCCTCATCGTGGTTAAATGCAGGTAAAGTAGAAAAAACTTTGTAACATCGCTCCAGTTCAATGAATCTGGCCAGAATTTATGGAATATGACAAAAAACTTAGAAGATATAGCTAAAAAATTTTTTGAAAAGGTTCCAAGGGACCTCATCGTGTATCGACGGGTTAAAGATAAAATGAAACTAAACAAGAAAAAGCGTGCTAAGTTCGGCCGGGCCGAATCTTGGGAACCCACCATCATGGACTCTGCTAAAAATTTATACAAAATAAATTTAGTTGAAGGGCATAATTTTATTCTATTGTACATACCAAACTTCTGTGAACATTTATGTGAACATTCAGCAAACACTAAAGCTCTAGGAACCGAACAAGGATGATCGAAAGATCGGTTTACATGGGAGCTATATCAGGTTCAAGGCCGATTTGGAAAGTACTGAGCACAATTGTTTGAAGTCACAACAGAACACTACATGCAAAATTTCAGACAAATCGGACAAAAATTGCGGCTTCCAGGGGCTCAAGAAGTCAAATCGGGAGATCGGTTTATATGGGAGCTATATCCAAATCTTAACCGATATGGCTCATTTGCAATTCCCAACGACCTACATCAATATTAAATATCTGTGCAAAGTTTCAAGCGACTAGCTTTACGCGATCGACTGCAATCGTCATTTCGACAGACGGACGGACATGGCTAGATCGACTCAGAATTTTGAGAAGATCAAAAATATATATACTTTATGGGGTCCTAGATCAATATTTCGAGGTGTTTCAAACGGAATGACGAGGTTTGGTATAAAAATATTGTTGAAAGTTGGGAAATTAACTTAAGGACAAGACGGCAGTGTAACTTAGTTAAAGAGGCAAAATAGCAATAGAAATAGAAGCGTATTTAAATTAGATTTTTTATAAGGTTAAAATGCTAATTTAAACAAAAATAAATTTTTCTAAAAACTCATAATTGGACTGTCATCTGTTTGTTAAAATAAAAAAAAATTTCAAATTGAAGCGGATGGTTGTTTCTGTTGGTAAATAGGAAATTAAATTTAAAGATTATATCCTTATTTTAAAGTTTTAGTTCTTTGGCTCAATTTCATTAGTGAAATCCTACAATTAGAGAAAAATCTTTTTTTTCTAAGTACATACAAAAATTTTATGACTGCAAACATCTATGCCAAAACAAATTGGTCTGTTATCTCATAGCTCCCGTATAATAAAATCTAAGAGAAGAGCAATACTATATCAAGTTATATGTAAAATTCGGACAAGTGAATGATTCCAAGCAGTGGTGGAATATAGCACGGGAAATAAGGGTAGAATCGAATAAAATTGATTCAGACCACTACCCCTTCTTGTGGTGCAATCGCTTTGAAACTTTACGTGTAAGAATCTTTCAGTTCCGTGATTAACAAAAGGTACACTTGGTGTTTTTAGTATGGTTTCCGAGAAATCGTGTTTGGAAAAAAGATAGGACAGACACTATATTTAATATCAAAAATAAAATTAAAAAACGTATATTTTTTTTTTTTAATTTTTTCTATCTTTTAGTGGACTTCGAAATGTAATAAAGTACAAATTATGACATATTTTTCTTCTTTCATCAATATATAAAATTATAACAAAAATACCACAAAGATTTGAAAAAATTATAATATCTATACTTCAATATATTGTAAGTTAGTAGCCTACAGCCAATACATACATGTAAATGTTCGCCAAGTCACTGATGCGAAAACGGAACACCTGTCGAAAATGAGTTAAAGAATTAGCTGCTGTCATCATCGCAATTTCGCAGACTGGAACTACAGATCTCTATTTTGCAGATAATATAGTTTTTCCAATTTTTAAGAAAGAAAGGTTGAAGAAATTATAGAGAAATAAAGTTTATGAATACTTTGTCAAAACTATTTATGGGAAAACTCTTGTGTTCAGAGAGTACTTTCAAATTGGGTGGAGTAAAATAATATATTAAACGGGTTTCTGGCAGGACGTAGAGCAAATACAGAATAGTTGTTAACATATACAACTCAATGAAAGGAAAATAGTACATGCTTTTATTTGTTGATTTCTCGGTGGGTTGCGACAGATTCCAAAAAAAAAACTTATTTAGGGTTACACACCATTGGAATGTCTACAAAAATCCCAATAGTTATAGAATATGTCTATGAAACATTAAATTTGCTGTATGGACTATAAAATAAGTCTTAAGCTAATTTCCATCATATACAGTTGTCAAACAAGGCTATCTCTTATCACCATACACGATAATTTTGGTGGAGGATTGTTTGTTGATAATATCAACATAAGAGTGCTACTCTACGCTGATGATATGGTGATACTGGCAGCTGATATTGTAGGTAAATTGAGAATGACGGTGTTTAGAAAATGAGGAAGAACTTCTGCAGGAAAAAAATTAAGTTTAAAGGTCAAGAGATACGAATGGTCAACGAATATACCTATCTTGGTGTTACATTGACCTCAACCTTAAGTATTACCAAGAGTGTGAAAAAGCGAAACATGCAAGCCAGAAGTTGTATTAAAGCAAACTGGAATTTTTTTTTTTTTATTAAACAACAATTTTCATTTCACCCTCAATGGTATTAAGGCGAAATCAAAATTGTTTTACAGTCGATCGGTCCATCCAGCATATGTCTATGCTGCGGTCCATCCAGCATGAGTTCTATGCTGTGCAAATTTGGGGCTGTTGGTTGTTAGATGAAATAGACAAGTTGCAAGGGTACTTCATAAAAAATGATGCTTTAGTTTTGTCTTAGATATATGCAGAGAGTAGTTACTTCCATACGGTTAACCTACATAAGTACTATATTTACAAGCTAATGTTTGAATATAAAACTGATAAATTATCGCACAAATTGTGCATTGCAATCCAGAAACAAAAAGAAACAACAACAAACTATAGCAAGGGAATGAATAAAAAGGGGAAGAAATTTGTTGCAAAGCTTAAAAGACGGAGAATTAAGTAGCAATATTCCAATAGCCGTGCAAAGTAGCTCTCGATTTTCAAGTTTCTGGACTTCAAGAGGAGACACGCTACATTACTAGTGCGAATAATGATTATCAGATGTCCATTATACTTGAAACAAGTTGTGATGTGCTGTCATTAAATGCACACAACTTGGATAATAATGCAAGTAAAAAGCGTACCCTCTGCAACACCAATGAGAATGAGGATATGCAAGATGTCCTGTACTTGGAGAATTCTGGAAAATATATTTTAGGGAAATAAATTTAAATCAGAATGAGCTGATAAAAATCTAAAATGGTCATATAACCACTATGTGAACAGTGCGCTTAGTTATAAGAAAACAAGTAAGGACGGGCTAAAGTTGGGCAAAGCCGACCTTTTGATACCCTGCACCGCATTGGCCATACAGGCTAAGTCGTCGAATTTAAAATTTCCTTCAATTCCGTACATATTGTAGGAGCCATAGAGTAAACCGTTGTGAAAATTTTTGAGAACATCGATTGATAAATGGGTTAGCAAAGGTCTTAAAAGTGAAAATCAATAGATGCATATATATGAGAGCTATATCTAAAACTGAACAAATTTCTATGAAATTCATCAGTCATCAGAAGAGTCATAAGACAAACCTTAGTGCCAAATTTTGTGATGATCGGTTAACAAATTACTAAATTATTGAGTATTATTCAAAATCAGACGAAATTATATACGAGAGCTATATCTAAATTTGAACCTATTTCTATTAAATTCAAAAGCAATATCGGGAGTCATAAGGGAATACTTTGTGCCAATTTTCGTGTAAAACGGTTAACAAATGACCAAATTATTGAAATACTAGTCCAAATCAGACTAACATATATATTGGAGCTGAATCAACTTCTGTGAAATTCACCAATAACGTCAAGACTTATAATAGAATCGCTCGTGGAAAATTTCGTGAGAATCGGTTTACAAATGACGATATAATTGCAATTTTAGTCCAAATCGTACGAACATATATATATGGGAGCTATATCTAAATCTGAACCGGTTTCTACGAAATTCAACAATAATGTCGAGACTTATAAGATAACCTCGTGCAAAATTTCGTGACAATCGGTTTACAAATGACGTTATAATTGGAATTTGAGTTCAAATCGGACGAACATATTGTATACATATCCAAATCTGAAACGATTTTTTCCAATTTCAATAGGTTTTGTCTCTATGCCCAAGAAAATGCTTGTGCCAAACTTAAAGGCGATCGGATGAAAATTTCGACCTGTACTTTGTACACCTATTAATATGGACAGACACTAAACAGACGGAAATAGCTAAATAGAATCAAAAAATGATTCTGAGTCAATCGGTATACTTATTAATGGCTCTATCTGCAAAGGTGCAAAAGTTTTGGAAAATAGGTTGACAAATACGTTTCAAAGTCTCTAAAGTAAATATTTAACGTTACAAATTCTAAGAGAATTTGTCCAAGAAACCATAGGTCTAATTTCATAACCCAATGCTCCGTATTCGAAGCATTCCATTATCCACAACATGTGGACGCGCATTGTAGCCCACAGCTAAGCTTCTCGTTATTACGACAAACACCACACAAATCGGAGCTCATAGTTCCAGCCCGTGTGGTTCTCATAGTCATACCGTGGCATGATCTTTGTACGTTCTGATCTTTATCAAGTTTCTATAAACATCTGAACTATACTATCGCCCTCCAACACTGCTAAATGTTCACCACTGATTCGCTGGCATATATGTTGGTTAGGTTAGGTTGGTTGAAAAGAGCGCGCAGATATGAATTCGTCCCATGCCACTATGGACATACACCTAAGCCAATAATCGGCTTTTTGTGCGCTCTAAATACTAAAAAAGAAATCTCGAAAATCTAAGGAATTCCGTGCAACTTACAAAATCCCTAATTGTTTTCCATGCTACTCCCCTAAGTTGGTTCATGTTTGATATTGTGTCCCACCTAAGTGCCGATATCTGTTAGACGCGAAAGCCGGGCAATGACAAAGGAAATGCTCCAACGTCTCATCATCTTCCCTGCACGCCCTACACATGCTATCACTTGCCGCATCGATTTTACATAAGTAAGCTCGTAGTCCTATGTGTCCCGTCATGATACCAATAGCTATACTGACCTGCTTCTTACTTCCTTTCAGTAATAGCTTTGCCTTCCCATGATCTGGGTCTCCCCATAGTATTTTCGCCATTCTACCGACCGTTTCGGTGTTCCACAGGGTTGCATGCGGATTCGTCGCCCACGCCCTAAACTCGGACTGCGTCGACCCAAAGGGCTTCTGGTCAACCAAGTTTATTGACGACAGTTCTCTGGCCTTCACCGCCAATTCGTCTGCCCTGCCATTTCCCCTTACTCCGTTATGGCCCGGCTCCCAAACAATGCGGATTTTGCCATTCTCAAAGAAGGCGTTAATTTCCTTCTTACACTGCAAGACTGTTTGTGACCTTACCCTTATAGCAATTTTACTGTCGGCAAAGATGTACACACTCGACGTCTTCGCGTTAGGACCACACCGCATCACGCATTCGATTATTGCCCGGATCTCTGCCTGCAGGACCATATTATGGCCAGACACAATGTAGACCCTTGGACCCACTCTGTCCTTTAGCTTTAATCCATCCGTGTAACATGATCTTCCAGATGGAATACTAGGGTTTCGTCAATATAAGCCGCTGGCAGCAGTGCCTCGCACTCGACCTCAAGGTTCATTTCAGGTATCCGATCCGAAACCTATTTCCTTCCTTCCAGGTTTCATATCGGACTGCGTCGACCCAAAGGGCTTCTGGTCAACCAAGTTTATTGACGACAGTTCTCTGGCCTTCACCGCCAATTCGTCTGCCCTTCCATTTCCCCTAACTCCGTTTTGGCCCGACTCCCAAACAATGCGGATTTTGCCATTCTCAGAGAAGGCGTTAATTTCCTTCTTACACTGCAAGACCGTTCGTGACCCTACCGTCCTGGTTGCTATTGCCCTTTTGGCAATTTTATTGTCGGTAAAGATGTTCACACTCGACGTCTTCTCGTAAGCGCCACACCACACCGCCTGCAGCACCGTATTATGGTCAGGCAGTCTAAAACAGTTCTCAGTCCCTGGGTTCTCAATGTAGAGCTCTAGTTTTGATCCATCCGTGTAACATGATTTGGCAATACTAGGATTACGTCAATCCAATGGGTCGGATATCTAGAATAGTCTCCAGTGCCGTAGTGGTGGTTCTCATCGCTCCACCCATGCCAAGACAACATGTTCTCTAAAACTGTTGTATGGTCCTTTGTTAGTTAAAATAGCATACCGAAATGTTTGATAAAATAACAACAACAATAGCTCAATGTTTGCTACAACAAAAGTCACGTCAGCACACAAAAACTGTTGCTTTTAGCAGTTTTGCATAACAAAGTTTCATTGAGTGTAGTTTTTAAATCTATGTCCTAGGTCTAAAATCAAAATCGATCTTGCGGGTTTTAACGATAAAATGGGATGTTTTATTGATATTGGACCAAAAAACGAATTTTGCCATAAAACTGAAAGCTCGATTTTGAATTTAGACCCTGACTTAGATTACGAATTTGATACAACCTTGATATATTTGTTAAAGCCTGGTCTTGCTTGTTCTATTTAAGGCGAAATTAACCCATTAACACCTGACCCTCGGTTCCCTTGTTCGATTTTGATGAATTTTTTATTTTTATTATTCATTATATTATTTTATTATTGACGCAATAATTTTAATTTTTATATCCACTATGTTTTTACACCAAAAAACAAAATAATTTTCTTAATATTTTATGACCATTTAGCGAAGAAAAGAGAATTTGAATTTGACATCAAATAGCTCCTGCATTTTTTAATATAGAAACCATCAAATGCAAAAAGTCACGAAAACAATTTCCAGAAATCTCACTTCTAAGAATCTTGAGAAGATTTTTATTTGATTGATTCTCAATTTTGCCCCAAAACATGACCTTATATGGAATGTGAAACATTTTTTAACTTTGTCATTCGTCCACTTCCTAATTCGAGCCGCAATTTTTCTGAGACAGCTCTTTTCTTGGGTATTTTTGTTACTATTCATCGGTAATGGGTTAAAAAAGCTTGTTGGGATAACAGTTTTCTAACCAGTACCATGACCAAATAATTAAATAAGGCAAATGTTTACAAAACCTTGAAAACAAACTTCTGAATTCCTAAATATATATTATATTCAAATTTTTTATTTTACATAATATTGTTGTCAATAGGATTTTATCATGGTGCACACTTTGTCATTGTTTTAGCAAATTGTGCGTTTTGTTCACAAATTGATGTTTTACTGAGGCAACTTGTTTGACGCCAAAACGTTTTTGAAATACTATGCAATTTGTGCCAAAGCAAAACACAAGTTTTCATGTCTATGGCTATGATTCAACCCACACTTAAGTTTCCTGCATAATTTCCGATTTAATGCAAATAAATTGAGTTGTTTTTTTTTTATTAATTTCCTCTCTAGTCTTTAGCGCAAGCCCAACCAACACCTTTTATAGAGTGTACGATGCAGTCTATAATTAATTATAAATTGTTTTGATTTTTTTGGTTTTTACATAACCTTGCTCGATATAAGCCAGGCATTCAATCATTTTGCCCAGTTCATTGACTGCAATAAAACCCAAAAAATACAAGTTTCCATAAATTCTTTTGAAAAATTCGCACAAGCCTAAAATATTTCGCATAAGTTTGCGAGACAACCTACCTAAAAACGTAAGATACACACTCAGACATAATAAAGATTGGAAAATATTAATTAAAGATTTTTGCTGGCTTTGAAACAAAAACTAAAACCTTACCTAACACTTTGCACATGAATTTACGGGCCAACATCGCAGCCAGCAATGCATTTCCAGCATCCAAGTACATTTTATATCTGTTGTATTGCCATAAATGCATTATAAAAAAATGAATTCAGCAACATAACATCGAATCCATTAAATTGAAAATATTCATTTATTTTTAAGCAATTCGAACAACACGAAAATAATTTACCACACTTTTAAACTCTTTGCCTCCACGACAAACCAACAGCCACAACCTACAACGGCCATCAATGTTTTTTGGTCTTTTTGGTATTCCAAAGAGGTTTGGTTATTGTTGTTAAGCTGTGAAATAGACTTTAAACACTGTCGCACTAAAAGCTTAAAACAATGGAGTTTTCCTCAAAAAAAGGCTCCCAAAATCTCACTTCTAAGTTAGAAAAGAGCTGCACCGACCATTGAATACACTTTTGAATACACATTGTCTGCTGACTGTTAATAGTTAATCTTGCTGCTATTACAGCAGAAGTTCTGCTGTCATAGGAAAATGTTTGCAATTTCAGACCAGAAAGCTGCCTGGTAGAAGTCTGTTGTTGGCTGAAAATGTCTGCTGCTCAATTTAAGTAGGGTGGGGGTGGATGAGAGTAAAATAAATTAGAATAAACTAAATTAAATAATATAAAATAAAAAAAGTATATTAAAATAAAATAAATAATAAAATATAATAAAATAAAATAAAATAAAATAAATTAAAATAAAATAAAATAAAATAAAAAAAAATAAAATAAAATAAAATAAATTAAATTAAAATAAAAAAAAATAACATAAAATAAAATAACATAAAATAAAATAACATAAAATAACATAAGATAGAATAAAAAAAATGAATTAAAATAAAATAAAATAAAATAAAATAGAATACAATAAAATAAAATAAAATAAAATAAAATAAAATAAAATAAAATAAAATAAAATAAAATAAAATAAAATAAAATAAAATAAAATAAAATAAAATAAAATAAAATAAAATAAAATAAAATAAAATAAAATAAAATAAAATAAAATAAAATAAAATAAAATAAAATAAAATAAAATAAAATAAAATAAAATAAAATAAAATAAAATAAAATAAAATAAAATAAAATAAAATAAAATAAAATAAAATAAAATAAAATAAAATAAAATAAAATAAAATGAAATAAAATAAAATAAAATAAAATAAAATAAAACAAAATAAAATATTCAGTGTCTATTGAGTGTTTTTAATAAGTGTCTATTGAGTGCCAAATATTGGACATTATGCAGTTCTCTGGTGGGAATTAGATGGGATATTACTAGCAACATGCGTATTTTAAATGGCATAGAGAGGTTTCGCAGCATTTCATACTCTTTGACAAGAGTCATTCTGTTTGTAACACATCGAAATATTGATATATATTAGTGATCGTTTTGACATTCTAGTCGATCTAGCCGTGTCCATCCATCACTCCGTCTGTTGAAATTATAATAGCGGTCGAACGAATAACGATATCCATTTGAAATTGCCACCGTTGCGCAGAGGTTTGCATGTCTGCCCATGACGCTGATCGCATGGGTTCGAATCCTCCTAATGCTGGTCACATTTGTGAGACACTATGCCATACATAGGAGCCAATGTAAAACTTCTCCCCAAAAAGGGATCGCACTGCGGCACGCCGTTCAGTCTCGGCTAATGAAAGGAGTTTGCTCATCATTGAGTTTAAACTTATGTGAGAAATTTGCCCCTGTTCCTTAATGAGATGTTAATTGGAAAATTTGCAAATGGACATTATCTGTTTGTGAAGTGAAATATTGTATGTGAAAAATACGTTTCTATCTACCAAGACCCACACCAAATCTCGCTGAGATAGATTCATAAATACATATAGCCCCTGTATAGACCGATCCCCAGATTTTACTTCTTGAGCTCCTAGAGACCTAACGTTTGTCTGATTTAGCTGAAATTTCAGTGTTTGTAGTACACGTATATAACCTCCAACACCACATCAAATCTCGGTCCATAAGTAGATATAGCTTCATGTAATTCTATAACGGGATTCCTTGGAGCCTTAATTCCTTCATGGTTGGTACCTAATTTTCGGTCCGACCGAACTAAATACGTTTTTATTTTGCTTGAACGGTTCGTATCTGGAATATACCTCCGACCAATATCTTTCCATCTTACTATGAAATTCAGAAATTTTAAACAAACATCAATAAAAACTGCTCTCGCCTTTCCACCTCCCCAGAAAACGCAGCTATATAGCTGCATTTTAAATAATATTGATAGTGGGAATATACAACACTTTTGTACATGTACATGATATAACCTTGAGAATCAATTTGTTTCATCCAATCGGGCCCATTATTAAGCCAATCGATCCAGAATCACTACCCAATTCAATTTAGCCATAGACCCTCTGTTAGGCCAATCGATCCAGAATCATTTACTAATACGACTTAGTCAGTTTGTTCGTCAGTCTGTCTTCCTATCCGCGAGCCTCTCCATGTTAATCTGTGTACAATATACGGATGGTATTTTCATTAGATTTCGGTTTTAAACATTAACCTGAAACAGCTTCCAGATTTATGTATAGCGTCATTGTAATGATACCGCAATGTACACTTATAGTCTATGGTATTATATAATCGGTAACTCCCGCCTTTTGCCTTTCCTTACTTGTCTAACATACGTAGGCATCGATTATATCTATGTAGGATTGGTAAATGTGATCAACAATCAATTTCAGTTTTCTTCTAAGGGTGTTTCATTTTATAAGTGGCAACCCGTTATCGGGTTGAAGTTTTCGCCGCTGTTTCTTCACAAATGGTCGTGCAAATAGTAGTTTTGCTTTGGCAGCTCTAAAACTGCTTAGGCAGCAACATTAAACTATCATTCAAACTAACAACTTTTTAAATGGCTACTCCAACGAAAATAGACAAATTGATGATGGAATAAAAAAACAGACATTAAGCGAATAAACAAACCGTCATAGATTTTTCTATCGCCGACATGCAAAGCGGTGGCCACGAGATTTGACAATTGTTGGCCAGCATTTGAACATGAAATACCCGATCTTGAACGATTTAAAAATCTGAAAACATGTAATTTACTATACACAGCAGCATCGGAAATGAAGCATGGTATGTATTTTTGGTCAATGTACAGACAAAGTGTGTAACTTTGTAGAAAAACCAAAAAGTTTTAGTTGCAAATAAAATTAAATACACGTATAACTAAAGACAGAAGAAGAATTTTAGCAATAATAGTGATTAAAAGGTGCTGTCGGTTATTATTTTTCTCTTTAACTTGACCAACTTAGTAGGCTACTGGCATTTTTAACTAACGACATTTTAATATGAAACAATTAAATTTATAATTCTAGAGAAGCCAAACTCTATTAACAAGCGAAACCTGGGTTAGTTGTTTCTTTTCAATCTTCGTTAAGGTAGTTATCTATATTAGATTTTAAATTTTCAAGGTCTGGTGAGTAATTTTATCGCAAGTCTCGATTAGTTATTTATCATGTTTTTGGTAGAGCCCTGTGCTTTGCTTTTAAATATTGAGTGATTAACATCACGCCATTTCTATTGACAATGTCTTCATCTTGTGTTTATTTTGAAAAGTCCTACAGCTTTTAGTCCTCCCTCCTCTCAAAATATTAATGCAAATTATTTCCCCTAATGTCGAAGATATGATATAAAGTTTAATAGAGTTTTTATTTGGTTTGACATATAAAAAGTAGAAATGGCAAACCATTGATATTCGCTCCGTTCCATAGTTCCGATATTTTACTTCTTAACTGTCGCTAGTATGGACAAATTTTTTGTGTCTATCTCTGTTTTATTCAAAAACTGTTATACCGATTTTCCAGTTGATGCAGAATGGTCCCGTGCGTAACCTGAGGTAGCCCATTTTTTATATATGAAGGGGCGGAGCACTCTCCCTTTTACCCTAATTTACAAAAATGCTTCATCTCGGCGATGGGTGGGGCGAATTCAGCGAAATTATGTTTAAAACATTATAGTAACCTATAAACAAAAATTTTTTATTGGGAAGGTCGCCCCAGTCACAAAAGGATATACGAACCAATCATGAAATGAAAGGTTTTTGAGATTATAAAACGAATCTGAGTGTAAAAACTAATTTGGGGCCAAGTTTTTGGAGTGCGTCACAATTTAAAGTATTTGGTAGGGGATCGCGAGTTTGATATCCACTTTCGGTATGAAATATATGGTGGGTCGTCCCCACCAAATAAAATCCCCAAATAGGTCTTATATGCTGACCATGGCAATATGGGCTCAAACGAAACGTTTATATGAAAGGTTGGTTGACACATCTTTGATCAAGATTTTATTCAAATGGTGATACAAGTATTTGGTCTGAGAACTCTAAAACCTTTTGGGCTGACCTAATAAACGGTGATTTTTTAACTGTTATCTTTTGGGCAACACTGGTTTGTTTCACCGTCAAACATTTTCAGTTTTCTCTATAATTTAACCATGAATCATCTTACAAACGAACAACGCTTGCAAATTATTGAATTTTATTATCAAAATGCGTGTTCTGTTAAGAGAGTTCATCGTGTTCAAATTGTGTTCAGCGACGAAGCTCATTTTGGCTCAATGGGTACGTAAATAAGCAAAATTATCTATTTTGGTGTGAAGATCAGCCAGAAGCATTGCAAGAGCTACCAATGCATCCAGAAAAAGTCACAGTTTAGTGTGGTTTATGGTCTGGTGGCGTCATTGGACCGTACTTCTTCAAAGATGATAAGAATCGTAACGTAAATGTGAATGGTGAGCACTACCGTGAGATGATATCAATTTTTTTTGCTCAAAATGCAAGTGCTTGACTTGCATGACTTGCACGCGTAACAATGGACTTATTGAGAGGCGAGTTTGATGAACATTTTATTTCACGTTCGGAACCGGTCAATTGGCCGCCTAGATAGTTCGATTTAACGATTGAAGACTATTTTTTCTGGGGCTATGTTAAAGCTCATGTTTATACAGATAAGCCCACTTCAATTGACACATTGGAAGACAACATTGAAGCATTTATTCGTGTGATACCGGCCGAATTGTTGGAAAGAGTATGGCAAAATTGGGTTAAGCGAATGGACTATTTGATATACGAACATGTATATGTATATATATGCTTGTATTTGAACAAAATTAATTTTTTATTAGCTTAAACATTTTATTTTCCGATATCTGTATCTCTGTGTAAATACTAAGCTCAGCTTGTAAATTGTAAAGAACAACTCCAAACAATAACTTTAAGTTTAACAACTAATTGCCACCAAGGGCAACATTGTTGCAAGGAAAAATGCACTCAAACGAAGTCTTCTTCGTTCGATGAAACCAGTCATGGTATCGGGCCATGTCTGTATAAATCAGAACCGCGTTGACTTTTTAGTAATTTGCAAAAATTCTAAAAGGACTTTGGGTCAAACAAAATGACAGCTCGCGAATACACAGACAAACGTGCGCAATAAGACGAGACAGACAAGACTCGCAACCGATGATTTCAACTACCAGGTCCTTCATCAAATGCCTCTTTGGGTAGCGTTCAGAGTTGGGCGAGAATGACTCGAGAACCAAGTAAACAAATTAGCTTATTTTTGTTATTGAAGAGCTGCCTGGCTAAGAAGTCCCTGCCAAAGCATGGGTCAAATGTATAAAAGGGAAATAAAAAACTTTACTCATAAGCACGAGTAAAATGTTAAGCTCTGTGCTGATGATAACACTACTAAGCCCTTTTTTTCTGCCCCACAGATGTTGGTCAATTGTATGTTTTGGGACCATTGTTATTTTTGTATGGAGGAAAGCTCGCCTGACTACATGTGTCCACATTTTCGGCCAAATAAAAGAAGCAAACGAAATGTTAATTTATTACATGAATGTCAGGGGCAGACATAGCGTTCAAAGGAGGTGTGATCTTTGGCATACTCTACTAAGAAAACATAAACTTGCAAAAGCAAAACTTACTGCATTCTATGGTCACGGAAAATGCGTGTGTCGCTTCAATTTGAGATTCATATTTGGAAGAAGGGATAATGTCAGTATAGACGACAACGGCAATGATGACGAGGATTCAGAGATTTAGAATGCTGCCGGTTGTTCGAAGAATTATACTTTTGGTCGCATGCTGAAGGCACTGGCAATGGCAATGATGACGACTTGAATGAAGTGAATGATCCCTTGTAGCTACACAACGTCTGGGTCTCAACCTTTCCTTGGCTTCTCGATTTCTCTCGTTCCTATCCAATGCCATAGTTTGTTTAATTTTATACAAAACGCACATTATATAGACAGAGGGATTTTCAATTTGCCGTCTCCTCTCTCGGAGTTTTATTCGTTTAGCATATCGTAACCTAAATGAGTTTTGATAGTCCACTTTTATATGGTTTTAATTAGTGCTTTGTTCATTTTTTATATCTACAGCATAGGAATACAAATTTCGTTATATCCACAGCATAGGTATACGAATTTCGTTATTCCTTGTGTAACACCTTGAAATATTTACCTGCGACTCTATAAAGTGCTAATTGTTGGTGGATTATTGTTGATCGATTTGATCAAAATATAGCCCCCGTACGAACCGATCTCGGTTGTGACATATTGAGCCCCTAGAAGCTTTAATTTCTTGTCCATACTCTAAAAAAAAGTGAGCAGAAAAGAAGCGAACCTTCAAATATTTGTTTATTTATACTTCATTTTGTTGTATATGTGAGTTAAAGATCATTTTATTGTGGGACTTACCACTACCACCAATAGTTGCCCAACATATATACCCGTTGGCAGCTGTGGGTGATTTTATTTATTTATCAACTGAACCGGACCCCCTTCGCATCTAGTAGTTAATTTTACTGCTATTACAGCAATTCAGCTGTCATGGCAAAATGTTTGTAATTTCAGAGCTGCAGGCTGTCTGCTAAAAAATCTGTTGTTTGCTGAAAATGTCTGCTGCTCAATTTATCAAGGAGATTTAAGGAAATAAATTAAACCGTTATTTCACTGTTCAATCAATAAAATAAAAAAGTAAAAAAAAATATCATAAAATAAAATACAAAAATTAAATTAACACACAAAAAATAGCATAATCTTCTTATATATAAAAATCAATTTGTGTTTGTTTGTTTTTCTGTTCCGTATAGACTCAAAAACGGCTGAACCGATTCTTTCGAAATTGTCACAGATGGTGCATATTTGTGGATATCTGAAGGTGGGGTGCAGCCTCCCCCTTACCCTAATTTTCAGAAACGCCAAATCTCACACTTATAGTATCCTCAAAACAAAAATTTGGTATCCAAATGTCGGATGGGATACCTACGGGGGACGCCCCACTCCCAAAACCTATCAAATAGGTAGGTCACGAAAATATGGGACTCAACTGAAAGGTATTTAAGATTAAAAAACGTATCTGATATCTAATTGTCGGACGAAGTGTTTGGTATTTGCGAGTAGAATACGAATCTGATATCAAAATGAGCGACCAAGTGCTTGGGGGCCGCCCCTCTCCAAAAACACCTCCAAAGGGGACAAATTTACGACCATAGCAATATGGGACTCAAATGAAAGGTCTTTGGGAGTAAGCATGAATCTGATATCAATATTCGGGAAAAAGTGTTTATGGGATCACTCACACCCATAACACCACAAAAATATGACATATTTGCTGACCATTGCAATATGGGTCTCAAATAAGAGGTATTTTAGAGTAAAATACGAATCTGATATATATTTCTAGGGCCAAGTCACCTAGTGGCCGTCTGATCCCCCAAACAGTACATGTATGTTGACTATAGAAATATGGGGCTCAAATGAAAGGTATTTGGGAGTAGACCACGGATCTGATATCAACATTCGGGTCCAACTGTCTGGGGAACGTCCCATCCGCATAACAACCCCCAAATTGGACGTGATTGCTCAGCATAACACTTGGAGTCTTAAAGAGAGTGGAGCGCCATATTGATAGTTTTGAGGGCCCATACCCCAAACCGGACATATCTGCTGACATTTCTAATAAGAGGTTTAAATGAAAGGTATTTGAGATTAGAAAACGAATTTCATATCTCATTGTGAGGCCAATGGCAATATGGGATTTAAGTAAATGACATTTGAGAGCAGAGCACAATGCTTTTGGGGGAAGTGTTTGGTAGACGCCTCATCACATAAACTCCCCTTAAACCAATGATAATATGGGGTTTAAATAAATGGTATTTGAGAGTAGAGCACGATGCTGATATTTTTTTCAGAGCTAAGTATCTGGGGGACCACCGAAAACACCCCTAAACCGGACATGAGGGATATTTGGGAATAGAGCACGAAATTCATACCCACATTCAGAACCACGATTTTGGGGGTCCACACCACCCCCTAAACCTACCAACCACCATCATGGAGGCCTTCCCACTCCCAGAACCCCCATTAGAACATCGGGCTCAAATAAAGTCTTTTAAGAATGGAGTACGGCTAACATTCAAACTTAAATAACCTGAATTCATAGACCAATAATGATCATATGGGATTCAGATAAAGGATATTCAGATATTGTTATACTGTTAGTCAAGCGATATACATATACCATTTTCATAGCATGGTGTTTCATTAAAAGCTCTTTAATTGTGGAAAATATTGTAAATATTCAAAGGATAATATTGTTCCATATAAATTAAAAGAAGGCGCAGCCGAACGGGCCCGGTCCAGCTTGTATAGCATTACATAAAGTTTAAAATTAAATAAAGTTAAAATGGAGGAGTAAAATACTATATGCGAAATTCCATGCAAATATTTACTTGCAAAGCAAATTAATTGCAATCGTAGAAACATTTTTTGCCTGTGCGCCAGTTAAATATTTTAGTAGATTTTGTAGTTAAAACAACAGATTTTGTTTGTTGAAATATCAAACGAAAATGTTTGCTAAAATAGCAGCCATTTGTTTGCTGAAACAGCAGTCATGTCTGCTTTCCAATTTTAAGCAGACAAAAACTGTTGTTTTAGCATTTTTGCTACTCTAAATAACAAATGTCGTAAAGTGTGCAAAAGTGATGTATGTATGTCGCTGGACTTACAGTATGTTTCTTCTAAATGCCTTTATTTGAATCCTATATGAAACTCATTGGTCTATAAAATAGCTCTGTGGGTTTTGGGTCGTTTAGGTTTTGGAATTGTGACGGTACTGTGCTTTCAAGTTCCTTTTAAACCTTATATTGACATGGTCGGTAAATATGACCGGTATGATTTGTAGTGATGGACAGAGGTAGGCAAACCCATTGCCCTGAAAATGGTTATTATATTCGCACTCTTTTCGCTAATATCTTAATTGGAGCCTCATATTGCCATTGTCGTTGTATATTACATGTATGTCTGGTTAAGGGACGTTTATGAGATGAGGCGCCCTCCAAACATTTGGCCTTAAACAGATATCAAATTCCTGCCCTACTCTCAAGTTTCTTTCATTTGAGCCCTTTATTGCCATAGTCGGAAAATATGTTCAGTTTGAGGGTGTTTAGGTGGTGGGACTAGCACCCAGACACCCAGAAAACAAATCAACATCAACCCAATACTTTTTATTTGAGCCCCATATTGCAAATGGTTAAGGAGGAGTTTATGGTCTATATATCCATTTGGCGGACTTTGGTGGGTCGGCACCCTTACCAACCCTACTCCAAATTTAGATGCCAAATTTAATACCCTTCACCACTACTGTGATACAGGGCATTCTAACTTAGTAAATTTGTTTGTAACACCCAGAAGGAAGAGAGACAGACCCATTGATAAGTATACTGATCGACTCATAACCAATTTCTGAATCGATTTAGCTATGTCCGTCTGTCCACGTTATTGTAATTTGTGTACATAGTACAGGTTGCAGTTTTCATCCCATCGCCTTAAAATTTGGTACAGACATGTTTTTTGACCTAGAGACGAAGCCTTTTGAAATTGGAAAAGATCGGTTTAGATTTGGATATAGCTCCCATATATATGTTCGTCCGAATTGCAGTAATCTTGCAATGAATGAATGGTCATTTGTTTACCGATTCTCTCGAAATTTGGCAGGAAGGATTTTCTCTTGACTTACCACATTAGTGATGAGTTTCATGGAAATCTATTCGGATATAAATATCGCCCGATTTTAACTTCTAGAGTCACATCAAGCGCATTTATTGACCCATCTTCGACGACTACTACAATAACTGAGACATTTGCCCGGAATCGGTTCAGATTTAGATATAGCTCCCATATATATGTTCGTCCGATTTTGAGAAATATTGCAATAAAGAGCTCATTTGTTAACCGATTATTTCGTAGATCGTAGATATTACTGGCGAATTTCATAGAAATCGGTTCAGATTTAGATATAGCTGTCATGTATGTTTATCGCCCGATTTTCACTTCTAGAGCCACTGCAAGCGCATTGCCCAAACTTTGTACAACGCTTTTATCGACAACTACCACAATATCTGAGAAGTTTGCTCGAAATCGGTTCAGAATTAGATATAGCTCCCATATATATGTTCGTTAGATTTTGGGTGATTTGCAGTAATGTTGTCATTTGTCAACCGTAGTTATTACAGTTTGAACATATTTGCTAGAAATTTAATATGGATTGTTTAACAGCCCATCTGAAAACATCCGCCAAGGTCCATTAAAATTGGTTCAAAATTGGATATAGCTCCCATATTGTACTTGTAAGGTAGGTGTAGGGTATTATACAGTCGGCACCGCCCGACGTTTGTCCTTCCTTACCAATTGTTTTTAGGTTACTAGAAGGTGCAAATAGAATTTCGCTTGAACCGCCCCACTAACCCCGAGAACACTAACGGAACATACGAACAAACCGACAAGGAAACACTAATTGATTTTTACATTCATCAGCGGCGTTCTTTGACAAATTAACCATTCAATCATCAATTTTATGCGCATAAGCAAAAACCACCTGAATAGAACCACTTTGCCCATAATTCCGCAGAAAGTTGTCGTTAATGCTTTTGAAAACACATAGATTTAGGAGTTGAACTCCGCAAACTGCAGATAGAATACATAAAGTTTTTCGTCATTGCCAATTCATAGAGATGGGTTTCTACCAGGTATTTATTGGGTAAATACCCAATAAATACCTTTTTGGGTATTTATATTTTTTCAGATATCTTGGTTTAAAAACATTTTCCATTTTCTTTTACATAAACCTGCCCGTAAAAGGAATTTTTTTATCCTATTTCGATGAAATTCGGCACAGCGAGTTTTGATAGACCTCTACACCTTTGTGTCAAACATCGTCCATATCGGACCCTATTTGGATATAGCTGCCATATCGACCCATCTCCCGATATAGAGTATTGAGCCCGTAAAACTAGCATTTTTCATCCCATTTCGAAATTTGGCACAGCGAGTTTTGGTACCCCTCTAAACCTTTTTGTTGAATATCATCCAGTTTGAGCCATATAGGGAATGTGCACAAGATTGCACTATCAGGTACTGATTGGGTACTGCTACGAAATTTGCATTAGTAAGATTTAGAAGACCCCTACACATTACTGGCAAATGCGGTGCAGATATGACCATATTTTCATATATAATTCATATTCATAGCCCCAGGTTCAGCCGTTAAAGGCAAATAGCAGTCAAACTAATGATATATTTTGTCCATTGTTCAACCTAGGTTCAGCCGTTAAAGGTATATAGCAAACAAACTAATGACATATTTTACCCTTAAATCAACCGCTAACAGGTATATCCTCACAGGAAATATTTTATAAGCTCAAGAATTGCAATTGTAAAATCGACGGCAGTTCTAAATAAGTTTCATCCAAATGGGATGAAAAAATGATCCTTTTATGGGCTCAATATCCTATATCGGGAGATCGGTCTATATGGCTTTATGGGGCTTTAACAATTGACATATTGGAAGACAACATTGAAGCATATATTTGTGAGATACGAGCCGAAATGTTGAAAATAATATTCCAAAATTGGACCAAGCGGATGGACCATTTAAGGCGCAGTCACGGTCAACATTTGCATGAAATAAAGTTCAAACATTTAATTGTATGGGTCCACAACTCCTCCTGGCTTTCCCATTCGAGTCATACGACTCCTGAGGGCCAATACGTTGAGCTTTTCGCTGCGCACTATGGTTTGGCGCAACTAGTGAACGAACACATATCGCATGTGTCCAAGAGCACCAAAATAATACTCTTGACCTTTTTTTAACTTCACACACTGAAAAGTATGAAGTTAATACTCTTGCACCTCTTGGTAACTCCGATCACTGCATTGTTTCAGCATCTTTTTCGTATTCTGCTCTTTGTACTGCTTCCTCCCCAGTCCCGAAGCGGTCAATATTTTTATACGGAAAAGCACGTTGGGCTGAGCTCAAGGGATTCATTCAGCATTTTAATTGGAAACTATGTTTTCTAGATGACGATATAAATGCTACTGCTGAAATGATTGGGAAGATAATTTTACATGGAATGAAGACATTTATTCCAGTTAAGACTATAACGGCTAAATCAGACGACAAAAGTTGGTTTAACCAGACATGCAGAGATGCTATCAGATAAAAATGCCTTGGATAAAATTGCCAATACTGAACTGCTGCGCAAACAGGCAAGATCATCGGGTGCCAATGTGCTTAGGCCCGAAAAATTTCTTTACGAACAGCGTCTGCGTACTAAGGTTCTTGATTCAACACGAGGAAGTAAAAGCTTTTGGTCGTTCGTGAAAAGAGTAAAGGGTAGTTCTTCATCTATTCCAACTCTTATTAAGGACGGTTGATAAGGCTAACCTGTTGGCTGATATATTTACAGGGAACTCTTCCCTGCCGGATAGCAATCAACCACTCGCCTCAATCGAAAATGTTCCTGGTATCATCCCCCAAATATTTGTTCGAACTCGTGGAGTTAAAAGGGTTCTTGAAAATCTAGACGTAAATAAATCCCCAGGCTCGGATGGCATATCAACACTTGTCTTACGCAAGTGTTCTTCGACGCTCGCTCGTCTATTACGCAACCTTTTCAACCTTGCTTACCGTGCGGGAGTTTTCCCGGCACGTTGGAAGGTTGCTAACGTTCAGCCAATACCCAAGAAGGGTGAGGCAAACAACCCTGCGAATTATCGGCCAATTGCGATATGCTCCGCTCTCTCCAAGGTCATGGAGAGCATGGTTAATCACCATCTCGTGAGGTATTTAGAGTCTAATGACCTTCTTAGCGAAGGGGCCATGGGTTCCGCAGAAATCGCTCTACGGGTGACCTCATGGCACTTCTGTCGGAACGTTGGAGTCGCTCAATCCACCAGTTTGGTGAGAGTACGGCTGTGGCTCTGGCTATCTCCCAGGCATTTGATAGGGTCTGGCACGGTGCACTACTATCAAAGCTTGTCGCATTTGGTGTCGGTAATGGCTTCGTTCGATTTATTTCGAGCTTTCTTAGATATCACACTATTCGAGTCGTTATAGATGGGTTCTCATCCAATGATCACAAATTGACCGCAGGTGTTCCCAGGGCTCTGTTCTTTCTCCTTCTCGTTTTCTAATTTTTGAGAATAGAATCTGATACCCAAATGTGGGTCTATGTATTTGGGGCACCAGGAGTAGTAGTTCAGGAGTTGAGCACTAAATTCATACACCATCCCCTAAACCCGCCAACCGCCACTCTGGGGACTTCCCACTCCCAAAATCCTCATAAGAGTATCGGGTTATTTTTAAGAGACTTTATTCTTAATCTTATCTTAAGAATCTCACCGAGCGAATTCATAGCTCAATAAAGATCTTATGGGTTTCAGATAAAGGAACTTGTATTGTTATACTATTAGTCAAGCGATAAACATATACTATTTTCATAGCATAGTATTTCACTAAAAGGTCTTTAATTGTCGAAAATAAATATCAAAGAATAATTTTATTCCATATATTGTAAAAGTAGTCGCAGCGGAGCGGGACCGGTTAGGCTAGCAGTAAATATAAACATTGGCATATACGTCGCTATATACTAACAGACCTTCCGATTTTAATTTCGAAAGCTGACTGATTCTAATTAAACTTCACAGATAAAACTCGATTTTTATTATACCCTCCACCATAAGATGGGGGGTATACTAATTTCGTCATTCTGTTTGTAACTACTCGAAATATTCATCTGAGACCCCATAAAGTATATATATTCTTGATCGTCGCGACATTTTTGTCGATCTAGCCATGTCCGTCCGTCTCTCCGTCCGTCCGTCCGTCTGTCTGTCGAAAGCACGCTAACTTCCGAAGGAGTAAAGCTAGCCGCTTGAAATTTTGCACAAATACTTCTTATTAGTGTAGGTCGGATGGTATTGTAAATGGGCCATATCAGTCCATGTTTTGATATAGCTGCCATATAAACCGATCTGGGGTCTTGACTTCTTGAGCCTCTAGAGAGCGCAATTCTTATCCGATTGGAATGAAATTTTGCACGACGTGTTTTCTTATGATATCCAAAATCTGTGCTATGTATGGTTGAAATCGGTCCATAACCTGAAATAGCTGCCATATGAACCGATCTTGGGTCTTGACTTCTTAAGCCTCTAGCGTGTGCAATTCTTATCCGATTGGAATGAAATTTTGCACGACGTGTTTTGTTATAATATCCAACAATTGTGCCAAGTATGGCTCAAATCGGTCCATAACCTGATAAAGCTTCCATATAAACCGATCTGGGGTCTTGACTTCTTGACCCTCTAGAGAGCAATTCTTATCCGATTTGAATGAATTTTTGCACGAAGTATTTCGTTATGATATCCAACAACTGTGCCAAATTGGTTCATAACCTGATATAGCTGTCATATAAACAGATCTGGGGATTTGACTTCTTGAGCTTCTAGAGGGCGCAATTCCTATCCGATTTGGCTGCAATTTTGCATGACGTATTATATTTTTACTTTCAACAACTGTGTCAAATAAGGTTCAAATCGGTTCATAACCTGATATAGCTGCCATATAAACCGATGTGGGATCTTGACTTCTTGACCCCTAGAGGTCGCAATTATTATCCGATATGCCTGAAATTTTGTACGATGGATCCTCTCATGACCATCAACAAACGTGTTTGTTTTTGCCTCTAGAGTGCGAAATTCTTATCCGTTTGAAATGAAATTTTGCACGTCGTGTTTTGTTATGATGTTTAACAACTGTGCCAAGTATGGTTCAAATCGGTCCATAACCTGATATAGCTACCATATAAACCGATCTTGGGTCTTGACTTCTTGACCCTCTAGAGGGCACAATTCTTATCCGATTTGAATGAATTTTTGCACGAAGTATTTCGTTATGATATCCAACAACTGTGTCAAATATGGTTCAAATTGGTTCATAACCTGATATAGCTGTCATATAAACAGATCTGGGGATTTGACTTCTTGAGCTTCTAGAGGGCGCAATTCCTATCCGATTTGGCTGAAATTTTGCATGACGTATTTTATTTTTACTTTCAACAACTGTGTCAAATAAGGTTCAAATCGGTTCATAACCTGATATAGCTGCCATATAAACCGATGTGGGATCTTGACTTCTTGACCCCTAGAGGTCGCACTTATTATCCGATATGCCTGAAATTTTGTACGATGGATCCTCTCATGACCATCAACAAACGTGTTTGTTATGGTCTGAATCGGTCTATAGCCCTATACAGATCCCATATAAATCGTTCTCTCTATTTTACTTCTTGAGCCCCCAAAGGGCGCAATTCTTATTCGAATTGGCTGACATTTTACACAGGTCTCCAACATATAATTTAATTGTGGTCCGAACCGGACCATATCTTTATATCGTTTTAATAGCAGAGCAACTCTTTTCTTATATCCTTTTTAGTCTAAGAAGAGATGCCGGGAAAAGAACTCGACAAATGCGATCCATGGTGGAGGGTATATAAGATTCGGCCCGGCCGAACTTAGCACGCTTTTACTTGTTTTTGTAATAATTCACTCCATTACCTTAGCATCTTCACTTTTAAAATTTTAATAATAAAATTTGCTCTTATTTGTTAGACATTTATATATATTTAACTATGGTCCAAGGTAGTCCTTGTCGACCCAAATTCAATTTCCCATACTTAATCGATATTTTACCCTTCATCAAAAAATGTTTGTCTTAAATAATAAGACTCAAGATTAAGGATATGTTAAACTACCATTTAGAATAAAAACTCTTTAATATCAAGTAGATAATCTTTAATTAAAATAATGATTTGGCAACTTTAAATTAAGTTCGTCATTATAAGTTGAGAAATTTTTTTAGTTCCACCGTTTTTACCACCTCGAGAAATCGATCTGCGATACTATATAGGATTATCTTGACATTCTATGAACATAGATGTAGTTATGCGAACATAGATCTAGTCTGTAATAATTACTCTAAAGCCGTTGAAACTTGGCGTTGTTCTTTTCCGAAGGCAGTCTCCTAAAAGGAGATTTATGTAGCCAATTTTGCTCAAATTAGTAGCAATGAATTAAATTGGACCATATTTAGATAACACTTTTTGGTAACTATTCCATAGAGTAATCTCTTCATAAGTTTTCAAATGCCTATAATGAAATGACAAATAAATCCACTTTGATGGGTATCCGAAGTTCCCTCGGCCAAATCTGACCCGTTTTTAATTGTTACTAATTTTGATAATTTTTTTACAAATTTTATCTTCTAGTCATTTTAACTTTTTATAAGGGTAATAATAATAATTGAAATGGGTTTTGTGGCTCATTAAATAAAGAGGAAGTAATTTAAAAAGATATCTTCAATGTCTTCACTTTGCAAATGCAGCCAACCTCGCTGCCAGACTTATCATATATCAAGACAGTGATGCAAGTACTCACTAACCAAATGAAGAAGTCATTACATCATCTTTGTAAAGGTTATTGATGATGCTGCCACAATGTTGTTGCGATGCTGCAGTTTCCCCCAACTGTGCTATTTATTACTTAATGGTCGTTTTACAAATTTGTATTACTCATTTCAGAAGGCATTGCAAGTGTTCTTCCCTTTTCACTCCATAGATCAAACAAATGACAATTTAATGATAGACTTCCTTCAATGCAACTTTCGTGTTTGACTTTATTAAATGGCACTGTAGTCGAAGATGAAGTTTTGATGTTTTTTTTTTCGTATATGCATTTATGTATTATGCATTGAAATCATTTCCAATACCACCGACAACGCTTTGGAAATAGCTTACCAAGACCGCAAACAATCTCAAAAAAAATATATTTACATTCATAAAATTAAACCTTAGCCATACTAGATAAAGCACTTTTATCTAGTCTAGTTTTTTAATATCTTGTGTATTGTTTGGGAGTTTGTTCCTTTTTGGATTCGAACACTGGCGCCATTTGAGAGGAATTTAGCCTTGCAAAACTACTTTAGGAAATAAAGTCGCTCTTCGACGGGCCTTTCGGAATCGGCAACAAAATGGTGCTAAAACATGAATCGAACAGCTCTCATTGATAAGTGATAAGTTCTTTAATGAAGTGTTCATGGGAAAATTTGCAGGATATCGTGCTAAATTCCAGCCAAATTTGGGACAGTGACTTATGTTTGGCTTGGAAATTTGGGACTGTGAATTGTGTTATCAATTGGCTTAGATCGGTCCAGATTTGGATATAGCTGCCATATAGTCCGATTTAAGGTCTTGGCTTTTCGACATCCGTATCGTATATATTGTAGTTCAGATCGGTTTATATTTGGATATAGCTACCAAAAAGACAAATATTTTGTTTTGTCCGTGCCGAATTTGGTCCAAATCGGACCATATTTCGATGTAGCCTTTTTGAGGGCATAAATTACGCAATTTTTCACTGGATTATGACAAAAGGTAGTTTACATATATACCCGAGGTGATAAGTATCCCAAGTTCGGCCCGGCCGAACTTTACGCATTTTTACATGCTGAAATGAGTCGTAATGAATACCATTTTGTGTGCAGTACCGCGAAATCTAGATTTCTAGATCACATATGCTATCTTCCGTCCTCAGCACCGTTTTCCAAGTCAAATGCAAATTTTGCCCATGAACATTCCACTAAGGAACAGGGGCACACTTCTTACATATCAAAAAGTGCAGTCCAATTCAAGTTTAAGATCAATGATAAGTGGCCTCCTTTTTAAAGCCGAGTCTAACGGGCGTGCCACAGTGCTACATCTCTTTGGAGATGTACATTAGGAGGGGAAAATTCGAACTGAGAATTCGAACCCAGGCGTTCAGCGTCATAGGCAGACATGCTAACCTCTGCGCCACGGTGGCCCCCTCCGTTTTCCTAATCAATAGTCCTTATATGGATAATAAACTATAAAATTAACTTAATATTATTACGGCCTTATTAACAAAACTTTATGAAGCCTTTAAATAGATTTATTTGACAGTTCTGTAAGGGAAATATATCAAATAAACCTATTTCAAATCTACATTCACTTTTGTGAATAAGGCCGTTTTTATTAACATGTTAAATATATACCTCGTTAACATTCGCATTCTTCAATTTCCTCCCATTGTTTGCGTTTGGAATTTAATGCACAAATTCCAAACGCAAAAAATGGAATTTAATGGACAAATTCCAAACACAAACAATTTTTTACATCCTAATTTCTTCCGCTTTTTACTATTTCAACGTAACGTTTTTCACAATAAATATTTCTTTTTTATACCCTCCACCATAAGATGGGGGGTATACTAATTTCGTCATTCTGTTTGTAACTACTCGAAATATTCGTGTGAGACCCCATAAAGTATATATATTCTTGATCGTCGTGACATTTTATGTCGATCTAGCCATGTCCGTCCGTCTGTCCGTCCGTCCGTCCGTCCGTCCGTCCGTCCGTCCGTCCGTCCGTCCGTCCGTCCGTCCGTCCGTCTGTCTGTCGAAAGCACGCTAACTTCCGAAGGAGTAAAGCTAGCCGCTTGAAATTTTGCACAAATACTTCTTATTAGTGTAGGTCGGTTGGTATTGTAAATGGGCCATATCGGTCCATGTTTTGATATAGCTGCCATATAAACCGATCTTGGGTCTTGACTTCTTGACTTCTTGAGCCTCTAGAGTGCGCAATTCTTATCCGATTGGAATGAAATTTTGCACGACGTGTTTTGTTATGATATCCAACAACTGTGCCAAGTAGGGTTCAAATCAGTCCATAACCTGACATAGCTGCCATATAAACCGGTCTTGGGTCTTGACTTCTTGAGCCTCTAGCGTGCGCAATTCTTATCCGATTGGAATGAAATTTTGCACGACGTGTTTTGTTATGATATTCAACAACTGTGCCTAGTATGGTTCAAATCGGTCCATCACCTGATATAGCTGCCATATAAACCGATCTTGGGTCTTGACTTCTTGAGCCTCTAGAGGGCGCAATTCTTATCCAATTTGAATGAATTTTGGCACGTAGTATTTTGTTATGATATCCAACAACTGTGCCAAATATGGTTCAAATCGGTTCATAACCTGATATAGCTGTCATATAAACCGATCTTGGGTCTTGACTTCTTGAGCCTCTAGAGTGTGCAATTCTTATCCGATTGGAATGAAATTTTGCACGACGTGTTTCGTTATTATATCCAACAACTGTGCCATGTATGGTTCAAATCGGTCCATAACCTGATATACCTGCCATATAAATCGATCTTGGATCTTGACTTCTTGAGCCTCCAGAGGTCGCAATTATTAACCGATTTGCCTGAAATTTTGTACGACGGATTCTCTCATGACCATCTCGATCGATCTCTCTATTTTACTTCTTGAGCCCACAAAGAGCGCAATTCTTATTTGAATTGGCTGACATTTTACACAGGTCTCCAACATAAATATAATTTAATTGTGGTCCAAACCGGACAATATCTTAATATCGCTCTAATCGCAGAGCAAATTTTTTCTTATATCCTTTTTTTGCCTAAGAAGAGATGCCGGGAAAAGAACTCGACTAATGCGATCCATGGTGGAGGGTATATAGGATTCGGCCCGGCCGAACTTAGCACGTTTTTACTTGTTACTTTTCTATTATAAATAAACAAATTTTATTTTATTAAGAGATAAAAAAACGTAGCTTTATATTTTTATACCCTCCACCATAGGATGGGGGTATACTAATTTCGTCATTCTGTTTGTAACTACTCGAAATATTCGTCTGAGACCCCATAAAGTATATACATTTTTGATCGTCATGACATTTTATGTCGATATAGCCATGTCCGTCCGTCACGCTAACTTTCGAAGGAGTAAAGCTAGCCGCTTGAAATTTTGCACAAATACTTCTTGTAGGTGTAGTTCAGTTGGCTGAAAATTTGAACGACGTGTTTCGTCATGAATTCGAACAACTGTGCCAAGTATGGTTTAAATCGGTCCATAACCTGATATAGCTGCCATATAAACCGATCTGGGGTCTTGACTTCTTGAGCCTCTAGAGGGCGCAATTCTTATGCGATTGGAATGAAATTTTGCTCAAAGTATTTTGTTATGATTTCTAATAACTGTGCCAATTATGGTTCAAATCGGTTCATAACCTGATGTAGTTGCCATATAAACCGATCTGGGGACTTGACTTCTTGAGCTTCTAGAGGGCGCAATTCCTACCCGATTTGGCTGACATTTTGCATGGCGTATTTTATTCTTACTTTCAAGAACTGTGCCAAATAAGGTTCAAATCGGTTCATAACCTGATATAGCTGCCATATAAACCTATCTGGGATTTTGACTTCTTGCGCCCCTAGAGGTCGCAATTATTATCCGATTTGCCTGAAATTTGTACGACGGATCCTATCATGACCATCAACATATGTGTTTATTATGGTCTGAATCATCTATAGCCTGATACAGCTCCCCTATAAACCGATCTCTTTATTTTACTTTTTGAGCCCCCAATGGGCGCAATTCGAATTGGCTGACATTTTACACAGGTCTCCAACAAATAATTGTGGCCTGAACCGGACCGTATCTTAATATCGCTCTTATAGCAGAGCAAATCTTTTCTTTTATCCTTTTTTTGCCTAAGAGAAGATGCCGTAAAAAGAACTCGACAAATACGATCAATGGTGGAGGGTATATAAGATTCGGCCCGGCCGAACTTAGCACGCTTTTACTTGTTCTTGGTAATATATGTCTAAGTGGCTTTTTTGGCACTTTTTGTTTGTAAAGTCATTTTTCACTTCTTTTCCCAATGGATATGAGTGATGGAAGACAATCTTTTCTGGATGAATACACAATTTATGCTACTAAATAACAATTTAATTGGTACAAGTAAAAATATGTTCAATGTATGCCTTGAAATTGAATTTCTATGTCAAAAATTATGAAAGCAATTAACACCATGTTTGAAAAGTTTTTTATAACCACGCCACCACTTTATTGTCGCAATTTCAATTAATCGCTGAACAAAGACGAAAAATTCAACAGCCTTCATCAAAGCAAAAGCAATGCCATTATATGCACAGTTCTTATTACACTCCTCTTTAAAATTCAATGCTTGAATGGTTGGTCGAATGGTATTTTCTCATTTCCGATCATCCTTTACCAAATCAGCTCAAAATCTTATTGAGGTACAACTTTGTATGTTGTAAATTTAGTATATATGAAAGCCCAACAAAAACCATCTCCTTATCATCACTCTCTGACACTTACTATTGAGGCAAATCATATTTCATAGAATTACAAAGTTGTTTAGGCTTCGCTCGAACAAACCGCGTCACAAACGCCAACAATGACGACATGATTTCATAATAGATGTTGCAGAGGTTGTTAAAAATTAAGGTTAAAGCCGATTCACTTTTAAAGGCGGATTGCATAAATCTATTGAGTGTGCACTGTGTCGTCACGTCACGGCTGCGCTACTATGTTCTTAAATCATATATACACTCAGAGAAAAAAGTTTTCACATTACTTTCTTTCACCATAAATAACCTATTACGGATACCGACTGATGAGGGATTCAAAACCGTCTGCTACGCAACAGATGTTTAATTACTTCTAAATGGTAAGTATCCGAGTTAGCTGGCATGCGACTGGGCTAGACCTAGGGGTCTTAATGTTAACCCATAAAGGACTGAAATCTGACGGTTCAAGGTGAAGGTGGGCCAATTTGACGCACCACGTTTCCTCAATAAAACGATTTCGATATCTGACAATGTCAAATACCTAGGAGTGATCTTGGACTGGAAACTGAATTGGAAGTGTCACATTAAGGAACGTACTGAGAAGGCTCACAGATGTTGGGCACTATACTATACACTATACTGTTCCGGTTTTTGAAAACGAATTGTTTCGCTTATATTTAAATCGCCTTATTCTCAAAACTTAATATAGATTTGAAATAGGTTTATTTGAGAATTCTATTAGGGAAATCTGGTTTTATTAAATTTTGCGAATAAAGTCTTCTTCTTTTATGGTTTGATATCACTTGAGGTTCCTCTTACTATATAAAAATTTGATTATAGTATGCATGCCAATATAGATATGGCATGGTTTGCAAGATATAAGGCCAACTAGATTTTTCGTTTTGCGATTTCGAAAACTGGAACAGGCCTGATTGTATCGGTCTTACCCGAAACTGTTAAAAATAAGAATCAACGGAGGCCACCGTAGCGCATAGGTTAGCATGTCCGTCTATGACGCTGAATGCCTGGATTTAAATCCTGACGAGACCATCAGAAAAAAATATTCAAAAACCACTGCTTTTCCCTCCTAATGCTGGAAACATTTGTAAGGTACTATGATATGTAAAACTTCTATCCAAAGAGGTGTCGCAATGCGGCACGTCGCTCAGACTCGGCTATAAAAAGGAGGCCATTTATCATTGAGCTTAAACTTGAAACGAACTGCACTCATTGATATGTGAGAAGTTTGCCCCTGTTCCTTAGTGGAATGTTCATGGGCAAAATTTGCAAATGGATTTATTTACCCATTAAGCGGATTTCCTCGCTTTGTTTCTGTGGAGAAAAAGTTTTACTAAGCGACTTTGCTTATCCCCACATATTATCGCCGTTTATTTAACCATATGGTGTCGTCAGCAATCAATCATCAATCGAAATGGTAAAACTACACTGATAGAAAAATTACGGTACTTTTCCAATACCACCTGTTATTATTTTGTTCACGTCGTTGGCAAAGATTTTTAATACCATTTGGTTTCAATTCAATACCAGACAAAGGAAACCATTAAGAATTGACGGTGTTTTGTCGTGGCGCCAGAAGTGTTGTTGAGCTTTGTACTTAAAAATTGACGCCATTAAATATTTGTGCGTATTTGAGTGCGTTTTTGGCTCATTAGGGGGTGGAATAATCAATCATGTTTTGGTACTAAAAGCAATAACGGTCTGGTGCTAAATCCAATGACAATTTGGTATATAAATCAATACCATTTCTGTAATAAGGCTAATACCAAACGGTACTAATTATTTAATGTTTCATGGATACCATCCGGTATTGTTTTTATACCATACGGTGCTGCGTTACTATCAATACCGTATGGTACTGAAATGAGCACGTTTGGTATCAACTTTTCTCTGGGTGTAAAAAAGGAAGAACGCAACATATATATTCAATGCTTAACGTTCTGGAATTCAAAAATTGCAGCATCCTTATGCTATAAATAAAACAAAACATTTCTTATGGGAAATGTTAATTTCGCATATTTAAATATCTACATTGGAATGGATATTTCTTCATCGCGTTATTATCACCAATCAATGTATGATCGTTAGAAATGCTTGTTGTGTTTTCTTGTATCAGGCAGCCATTTCTCTGTTGCTTTAATGACTTTTGTCATTGCATATACCAACATTTTTGTAGCTATGGCAAAACTTTAAAAATTGTCAAAAATTGCTCGAACACATGAGAATATTTATTGGGACGGTACACGAATAATAGTTTGCGGGTACCGAACCACTTTTGCAAATAAAAAATAAATTTAATTTTACCGTAGGCGAAGCTGCTAAAGGGTTTACAATGCCAAAAGCTAGTTACGTTCAATAATGCAACGTTTATGGCCATCGTTTGATATGTTGAAGCGAAACGTTAGATGGTTACAACAAAAGAAAAGCTTCTTAATAAAAGTATTTTGTTTGCCGTAAAAATGTCGCACACGTTTTACTTTTTTGCGCAAAGTAATCTCTACACGGAAAAAAGCATTTGCCATAAACGAACTTTTCGACAAGTAAACTTCTTTTATGAAAACGTTGGGACTTTGTTTACGATAACATTGCCAGAATTTGTGACAAATACAAAGGATGGATATTCCTTTATGGCATAAAATATTGTTAGAAATTCTTATTGCGTCCAACCAGGCGCCGTTTGATGCAAGGTTTTGTGGTATTGTAAATACGAGTATTTATTTCACATGTAAGTACAGTTTTAAAAATTGTCACTTTCCAAGTTTACATCCGAACACGACAGCGCTGGCAGACTTAACTTTACCCAAAGAAAAAAACCAGTAGTTAGTATTTTTAGCTACACTTTCTGCCAAATGGAGACAATATATACAAAGACATTTTCAAAAAAATATATATTTGCTTTCTATTAAGAATAAAATTATTCGTATACTCATGTTCTAAAAATTAAATCGTTAGGGTCGGTTTTAATCAAATACAAGGTCCCGTTTCCCTTGATTTGAATTGTGGGCTTAAGGGCGTAATGCTATGAGTTCCGCATACTTCTTTATGACTTCTTGGAAAAATTGCCACATCGGTGGGATAAGTCGGTTCTAAACGATCGTCTAGCCGGCGTATGAATACAAATTCAGATTCCTATTTCAGTTTGTTTACTCGGCCTAGACATTCTTCGCGTCAGAAATAGTTGATAGATTTGCAGATCGTTAGGACGGATGGCGTATTTAATACTATTTTTAATTTGAACAAATATACCAAAATTGCATTTTGTATTAGAACAAATATTTCATTGAAGTAAAATCGGAAGATGTTTAGCTTGCCCGAATCATATGTATATATCTCCCACAAGGAAATCATTTGTAATGTTCTTTGTACTAATATATTTGTAAGCTGAATTTAAAGGCTCATCTAAGATCATTGAAGGTTGTCAACAATACAAATCTAGATATCGGATTTTTTGGATTGAAAGTCATAACAGAAGTCTTTATGCACAAGTTTAGCTTAATCGGATAAGATATGCTACTTCTGGGGTCTGAAGAAGTCAAATGGGAAGATCGATTCGGAATTGGCTCATTTGCAATTTTAATAAATTCACTTCAATAAGAAGTACTTTTTGGCAATAATTGGAGCTGCTAGCTGTTTTTGATAAAAAGTTTTTATAACTTCAACAGATATACGGACATTAAAATGTCATGGCGATTAAGAATTCATTAGGGTCTTCCACCAATATTTGGAGGTGTAAAAAACTGAATGCCGAGATTCGAGTAATCCCATCTCAAGCTGGAGCATTAGAAACCCCATTTTTCAAGGTAACATTAAATAGGTGTTGTTATTGAAGCAAATACCACAACTCAACTTCAATTCCAAAAAATTGCGACATCAAATCGTTAAGTGGTCAGTATTAGAAGAATATAACTACCACAGAAAGTTCTGAACTAAGCCCCCAAGGATAACCTAGCTACGCCCATGAAAAAGAGTAAAAATCGCAATTTTTATCCCGTTATCTTCACATTTAACATAGGCATTTTCTTTAAAATTTCTATTAAAAAGGGAAAAAATCAGTTCAGATTTGGATATTGCTCACATATATATTTTCGTCTGATTTGGTCTAATATTGCTTTAATATGGACATTTCTTTAACGATTTACTCAAAATTTTACAAGAAGAATTTTCTTATGACTCTCGATATTACTGATGAATTTCATAGAAATCAGATTTCAGATATAGCTCCATATAGTATGAATCGCTCGATATAGCTCGATATATATATAAAAATGACAAGCGCATTTATTGACCAGCACTGCCCGACTTTTGCCTTTCTTCACTTGTTTCATTTGTTATCGGGTTTTGATGAGACTATTCCAGGTTAAAAATGCCGCCAAATTTCGATCCCACTGAAATTAAATTTGTGTACTTGCACTGTGTGGGCGGAGAATTTGGTGCCACTTCCTCTTTGGCTCCTAAAATTGGACCCTTCAGTTTGTCCCCCAAGAAAGCTACTTCAGACTGGAAGGGATTGAAAATCACCATGTCTTACCATTCAAAACAGACAGGATGCCATCTTAGTTGTTCCATCTACCGCTTCCTTGATCATTTAGGCCTAGAAAGATCCTCCACTCGATAGAAAGAAGCAAAAGAACATTAAACAATGTTTCCTTCGACGGTATCCTGTCTATTGCTCGCGTCATGAGACCCAGATCCATTGCCTGCGGTTTAGATGGTACTTGCAAAGAAATTTTGGGAACAGCTAAAAGGGTTGGCTGCAGCCACTTTATATCATTGATGACATTAACAGCGGAGCTGTTGAAGTTCCATCAGAGTAGATGTTATGCAATTTCAATTAAAGATAATGCTTGAACTAGATATAGACAATACGATTTTAGATATATCGAATGTTATACCCACACGCTCCAATTGATTATGCCGAAATTTAATATTTGAGATTCTCAGTAGGTACAAATTCTCCTTGCTACCGCAATTTGGCATTTAGACTTCTAAAATCGAGGAAAACTTCTTTGCAAAATATTTTCTAATTCGGCCCACGTTTATGTGCAGCCCCGTATTACGGTGCAACTCTATTTTAATCTAAAGATATTTTTTGCACATTTTGTACCCACTGAGATCCTGAAATACCAAATTTCAAAATAAATAAATTGAAAACAAGTAAAAGCGTGCTAAGTTCAGAAATCTACTCGGGAGATCGGTTAATATGGAAACTTTATCTAAATTTGAACCGATATGGCCCATTTGCAATTCCCAACGACCTACATCAGTATTAAGTATCTGTGCAGCGGCTAGCTGCGTTCGACTGCTATCGTGATTTCGACAGGCGGGCGGACATGGCTAGATCGACTCAGAACGCCGAGACGATCAAGAAAATATATACTTTATGCGGACTTAGACGAATATTTCAAGGTTTTACAAATGGAATGACTAGATTAGTATACCCCCAGTGGGTATAAAAACAGGTGGTACCAAAACATAATACGATATTTTCAATTTTGTGCAAACGGCGTTCTACCTACTGAAAACCATAAACGCCAAATCTCGGCCAAATCTAAAATCTAGCTGTACTGTTATTTGGGACCGAGTTTACGGTCGATTCAAATAATATATAGAAAAATCTTAAATACAGAGGGCATCAAGTCTTTTCGGGATTTTTTTACAATGGAGGCTACCGTAGTGCAGAGGTTAGCATGACCCTGAACGCCCGGGTCCGAATCCTGGCTAGACCATCAGAAAAGAGCATTTTTCAGCTGTGGTTTCCCCTCCTAATGCTGGCAACATTTGTGAGGTACTATGCTATTTAAAAACTTTTCTCTAAAGAGGTGTCGCACAGCGTCACGCCGTTCGGACTCGGCTATAAAAAGGAGGCCCCTTATCATTGAGCTTAAACTTGAATCGGACTGCACTCATCCATACGTGAGAAGTTAGCCCCTGTTCCTTAGTGGAATATTCATGGGCAAAATTTGCAAAATTTTTCTACATTGACGTAGTACTTTCTCAGAACTGATCTAACACGAAAGTTAAAAAGCAAACCAATCTTTCCAAAACTCTCTTCGTACGAACTTAAAACATCGCTTGTCAACTCTTAAAAAAAAGCTTAATACACCTTTTGTGAGCAAAAAAAAAACAACTAATTTGTTTTTCTTTTTCAGTTTCACCACCCTGTCTGCTCATTGAAGATATACGACGTGATGAGAAAACCATTAAGGATTTGGCCAACACCATCACCAATCTCAGTCAACAGCAAAAGAATCGTTGGACGTCGGCGGCGGTCAATAATGTTCTGAATAGCATCAATAATAACAAGGATGATAAAAATGCACGTGATGAACCTGATTTCTATAGACCAACAACGATAAGCAAACAAAGTGCGGCCGCGAATGGTGATGCTGGTAACCATCTAAGGCCGAAGTCGTTACCATTGGCCTCCAATTCCTCACCAGCCATAGTCTCGGCAATTGTCAAGAAAATACCGCCAGTGTTGGCTACAACAGCAACAGCCTCTAATAAATCTAGTCTACGCTACCATCATCATCAGCAGCAGCAACAACAACAACAACCTATATACCAAAAAAGCAAGCAACAGAAACAAGCCTTGGAACGTGGAGATCCCGATGGTGGCTGCAATTTAGATGATCTTTCATCCAACTATTTGTCGAAAACAGTAGAATTGCGTGTGAATCCTGGACCGCCACATTCATCCGTTGCATCCGCTACATCGAACGCTAAAACACCCACCAATACTACCTCGTCGTTGGCAGAGTCGCTGAATGCAAAGAAAGGTTGGCTAATGAAACAAGATAATCGAACTGGTGACTGGACCAAACATTGGTTCACCTTGAGCGGTGCTGCCCTATTCTATTATCGTGATCCTGTTTCCGAAGAACGTGGGGTCTTAGATGGAGTATTGGATGTTAATAGCCTTACAAATGTGGCCGAAGTCAATGCCAATAGAAATTATGCTTTCCAGTTAACAACATGGGATAAGCGGCGCCTAATATTGGCCAGTCTCTCGCCGAATTCACGTAATAGCTGGATAGCGATTCTTAGAAATGCTGCAGAGCTGCCAAACTCAGCATCAGTGAGTGCAGTCTCAACTTCCTCCAGCTCCAGTGCACCCAACAGTGCTCACACACTGGGCAACTGCGGTGGAGCCTCAAATTTAAGTAACCAAAGCAATTGTGCATCAGTCTCCTTGGCCAATGAAAAAAACAAGTCAATACCTGCCACAACAGAGCTGATCATCAAAGACAATACTAGCGATGATATGAAAAGCGAAATCGAAAAGGATTTCATTAAAGCTCAGCGTATTATGCAAAGTTATCCCGAGTCATCAAGCTTGGGTAGGCTGAAGAAATTGTCTAGCGAAACTAGTCCCAAGGTGATAATCACCAATGCCAGTGCTGCGCCATCATCCAAGTCACCCGTCTCCCTGCTCAGTCCACAAACCCCACATACACCAAAGACTGCTTTGCACTTTTCATCTGATGAAGAATATCGCACTGCCTCCGAGGGAGGTAGGCGCGATAGCATTGGCGACTGGGGTTCTCCACTGTCGCCTTCTCCTCCCACCACAATAAATATGTTGAGAGCCAAAGACCGAATGCGATCACGCACTACCACAGCCTGCCCCCGCTTGCATAAGAGAAGTCGATCCTCCCCGCCTTCGTCTAGACGCAGCACTGTCGACAGTGTTGGATCTGACGAGTTACCCCTCATACACACCGTCCACGAAGAAATTAACCTAAATGTGGACAAAGGGTTGCAGTTTCGTTTAAGTGTGGTCGAAAAAGAGCGTGATATGCTTAGAGACGAAGCCAAAGAACGAGAAACCCGAATGTCCGAATTACTGAATACTCTAGAGCGAACGGAACAAGAGTTAAACAATCGCATTCAGGAAATGGAAGAGGTTCGCGAAAATCTAACCTCGCAGCTAGAGGATGCCAAGAGAAATGCCGCTGAGATCATTGAGAGAATCACCGAGGAGTTGGAAGAAAGCCAAAGAAAATCTAAGGACCTGGAAGGTCGTCTAGCCCAGGGTATAGAAGAAAATGAGAGTCTATATAAACGTCTACGGGAATTAGAAAGTTGCAGTCCAGCCAGTTTTAGCAACCTACAGCGCAGCAAAATGAAACGCATGGATTCCCTGAGTGACTTAACGCACATCAATGACATTGATCCCTATGTCTTGGAAAGGGATTCACTGGCTGATGAGTATAGCGAACTCAAGGGTCGATTTGAAAAGGCCGTAAATGAGATTCGCGCTATGAAAAGAGAACTCAAAGAGTCGCAAAATCAGTATGACACCCTGGAGATTTCCTATGCATCACTCAAACAGGATCTTGAACGCAAAGAAATCGAAGATCAATCCCAGTTACAAATGATGGCTGATCGCATACAAGATCTTACCCTGAAATATAGTTCGTCAGAGAGACAAGTACGTTCACTCAAACAGAAATTAGCCAAATCAGAACGCAGGCGCTCGCTATCCCTGAAGGGTAAGGAACAATTGACTGTAAGCAAAGAGTTGGAAATTAAATTGAATGACTTAGAGGCCAAAATTGATGAATTGGAAAAGAACCATAGTTTCGATTTAAAGCAACCTATTGCGGAAAGCCATCCTGTCACTAAAGCAACCAGCAAAAAATCTTCTCGTCGGCGTTCCTTGGAATCCTCTGCCTCAGATTCTTTGCAATTTTTGGTACGAGTTAACGATTTGGAGAAACGCTGTGAAGGGGTCAACCCTAGTTCAAGGAGTTCATCATGTACCCCAACACCAACCCCCAACTCCATTACTCCAACCCTAGAGTCACCGTCCCGCACACCGCCAAACAGCAATTTACGCCTATCCGAACATTTGCTGGAGCGTCTTAAGTGTTTGGAAACTGTTCTGGTTTCTAGCAAAGACCGTCTCGAACAAAGTCTAAGTCAATTGCAAAACTTACGTTCGTCGCGCAATCGTCGCTCAGTTTCACCCATTACCGACCGCAAAGATTCCTACCGCTTTGTGGAACGTTGCCTTCAAGATGTTGTTAAGCTCATCAGGGACTCTACGGAGACGTGTGTCCTGCAAGGTTCCCAAGCTGATGTATCACAGCCACCGGTGTACGTGCTTCCCGATTCTAGTCCAGTTAAAAAGGCCTTAACACAATTGGAATCTCAGCTGCGCTCCAAACTGGCCGAACTGCTCAAGCAACGTCGAATGTTAAGAGAACGCAACGAACTGACCAAGAGAAAGGATTTGGAACTATTGGCGGAAAGAATAGCCTTCGAGAGTGTTTGTTTTGGGAAACTGAGAGACTCCGTGGAAAGGGCTGAAAATCCCGAATTATTCAGTGAGCGTCAGACCAGGGCAGAGGTAGCCGAAACATCGCACTTAATGTCAATGCTCAAAGCAAAATTGCAGGGCAAGTGTACGGTAAAAACTAGTGGTAGCCTGAACATTTTGGCTGGCGTCTTGGCCCGCAGACTCTTGCTGTCTAGTTATCAAAGGACACATGGATCCCCAGCGACCACTGCAGAAACTTCCAGGGAAGGCGTCAAACTGTCCATGGAGCCAGTTGATCAAAATATGTTAGACGATCTATTAAGACAACAAAATGAAATCAATGTCATTGCAAAACGCTATAAAAACAATGCCATGGAAAATTTGGCAGCTAGTCTTGCAGCAGAAACTTTAAGCTATATATCGACAAATGATTTGGTACAAGGAGCGGTCCAAGAAGCCTGGCGCCAGGCCCAAGAGACGGTCAATGCCGAACTGGTGCAATCAGAAATCGCACACATAATGATGCGCAATGCTGAAAGACTGGAAAGCTCCATTACACCATCGTTTGGCTACACCCTAACGTCAGAAGAACGGCTGTCATTTGAGAAGTTTGCTGACGCTGTCCATGATGTGCTACGCAAGGAAATGGAAGTGGCTGTGACCCAGCTCACCCAGTGCTACGAAGAAACTATGCAGCAAATGAAGCGCGACCAATGGCGCATGCATTTGCAGCATGAGCGCAAGAGCAGTGAGGGTAGGCAATTACTTTCCGAGTTCGCAGACATTGTTGCACACAAAGCTTTGATTGATGCCCGCATTGATGTTCTACGGGGCGAGTACGCCTCGCAGACCGCTGCCAAAATTGACGAAGAGAAGGAGGTAAAAAAGCTCGGCATCACAACCTTACAAAAATACGAGAACCTTTTCGAAGAGCTGTCCTCCGATCTACAAATCACCAATCCCAATGACATTCTACTCGAGGCTGACTTTGAGTTCATGTACAAACAGCATGCTGTTGATTTTCTCAGCGATCGCCAGGTGCTGTGTGACATTTCCACCTTCCTCAGCCAGCTGGAGGACTCTTTAATAGCCCTGCAGTGTGAGGCCACCTCCTCCAATGAACACATACCGCGCACCGAGATATCCATCGAATCACTACAAGATGTTTGTCACAAATGCTGTGAGCTACGCAAACGAGCAGATCAATTGTTGAAAGAAGTGCATCGCAAACTAAATGATTCGTGTCAGCATTGCCTGCAGGTGCGCGAAAAACTGCTCAGTCTAAACGGACAGCATGAAAGTGAAATTCTTCGCTTACAACAATCACACGCCAAAGATTTAGCAGCACTCATGCAACAAGTCGAACACCAACGTACGACCATGCGTTGTCTGGAGGCTGAGAAGAATGCCATTAACCAAGATTTAAATAAAAGCGAGGAGCTAATGGAGGAGCGAGAACGTGAGCTGCAGACGATAACACAAATGCTGCATACCAAGGAGGACGCACTGCAAACCACCCAAGGTGAGCAGCGAGAATTATTGAAACGACTCGAAACGGAAGAAGAAAAAGTGCGTTCATACCAGGAGGAGAGCGATGCCCTGACAATGAAATGCGCACGCCAAGACGATGAGTACGTAATGCTGTTGCAGGAACGCGATTTCCTTCAAACCGAACTAGCCAAAGAGCAGGAACGCAGCAGACGTTTAGAAAAACGTGTGGAATTGCTGGAAATGGAACATGGCAAACAAATGGAATGCCTACAACAAGCTTATAGCGATCAAATGTTGACCCATTGTCCGGACTTTTCAAATGTCATCGACGAAGAAAGCTTCCGTCAACGTTACCAAGGTGAAATCGAACAATTGAGGGTAAGTGCCACATAATAAGCATTATTAAGCCATGCCCCAACTCATCTACAATAAATACAAATTTTATACAATCAGATATTTTCCGGCTACAGACCAAAGGGTAATCTATTTGTATTACAAACTAGCTGACCCGGGCCCGCTCCGCTGCACTTTCTTTTACTTTATATGGCACAAAAGTTTCCTAAGAATATTTATTTTCGACAATTAAAGAGCTTTTAGTGAAATACCATGCTACGAAAATAGTATATCGCTTGATTGTTGTTTTAATTATTTAACAATATAGGTGCCTTTGTCCGAATCCCATATGATCTTTATTGATCTACGAATTTAAGTTTGGATGTAATGTGTACTCCTTTCTTAAAATACTTTATTTCAGCTCGCTACTCTCATGATATCTGATTTAGGGGTGTTTTCGGGGGTGAGGTGGTCCCCCAGGCACTTGGCCCTGAAAAAATATCAGCATAGTGCTCTTCTTTTAAAAACCATTTATTTAAACCCCATATTGCCATTGGTTTAGGGGAGTTTACACGATGAGGTGTCCCCCAAACACATGGCCCAAAATAGGTTATCAAATTTGTGTTCTAATCTTAAATACCACATATTGGCACGGTCGAAAAATTTTTACCCTTTGCGGGGTGTTTTGGGGAAGGGGTGATGCCTTTAATACATGGTCCTACATTTGGATATCAACTTTGTATTCTACTCCCAAATACCTTCATTTGAGCCCAATTTTGCGATGGTCACTAAAAAATTGCTGCTTGTGGGGTATTTTGGGAAAGGGGTTGACCCCCAGAAAATTGGTCCCGAAAGTTGGTATCAATTCTTGCTCTACCCCCAATACCTTTCATTTAAGCTCGATTTAGGAGTGTTTTGAGGATAAGGGTGGTCGCCCAAACACTAAGCCCGGAAAATATATCAGTAACGTGCTCTATTCTCATATATCTATATATCATTTATTTGAACCCCATATTGCCATTGCCCTCAAAATTGGATATCAAATTCGTTCTCTAATCTTATTTAAACTCCTTATTGCAAAAGTCAGCAAATATGTCCGGTTTGGGGTATTGGCCCTAAAAACTATGAATATTTAGTTCCACTCTCTTTACGACCCAAATTGTCTTGGTGAGTAAGTCCGTCTTATTTGGGGGTTGTTATGGTGGTGGGACGTCCCCTAGACAGTTGGTCCCTAATGTTGATATCAGATACGTGGTCTACCTTTAATTGAACCCCATATTTCCATAGTCGGCAAACATGACCGGCTTGGGGGGTGTTTTGGGGAATGGGCGGCCACTCAGTGAGTTGGCCTTGAAAATATATATCGGATTCGGATTTTCCACTTTAAAAACCCTCTTATTTGAGCCTCATATTGCAAAAGTCAGCAAATACTTACTATTTGGGTGGTGTTGTGGGGGTGGGGTGGCCCCATAGACACTTTTCCCAAATATTGGTATCAGATTCGTGCTTTACTCCCAAAGACCTTTCATTTGAGCCCCATATGGCTATGGTCGTAAATTTGTCCCCTTTTGGGGGAGAGGCGGCCCCCCAAACACTTGGTCCCATATTTGGATATCAGATTCTAATTCTACACTCAAATACCTTTTATTTAAGCCCCATATTCCCATGGTCAGTATATAAGTCCTGTTTGGGGGGTGTTTTGGGGAAGGGGTGGACCCCCAGAAACGTGGTCCAACATTTGGATATCATATTCGTATTCTACTCGCAAATACCTTTCATTTGAGTCCCATATTGCGATGATCGGTAAATATGTCCGATTTAGGGGTGTTTTGGAGGTTGGTGGTGTTGTGGGGGTGGGGTGGCCCCATAGACACTTTTCCTGAATATTGATATGAGATTTGTGCTATACACCCAAAGACCTTTCATTTGAGCCCCATGTGGCTATGGTGTGGTATGGTGTGTTTGTTTGTAATAGTTGGGTGTCTTCATTTGGTAGAAACATATGAAGTTTGCTGAGCTACTAATGAAAAATCTTTTAAGAGCATAGTTCCAACCTAGAAGACATACCTTTGTGACACAAATGCTATTACAAAGCAAAAAACATATTTTTTTTTTTATTTGCAATAGAAACAGATTACCCTATGGTCAGCACGCGGTCAATATACGATTGTGTGAATAATTTCAAGATTAGGTATCCCAAGAAAAGTCGACTTTTAGACTTTTATCTAAATGCAAAAAGTTGACTTTACGCCATTTTTAAAAAGTCGACTTTTGCAAGAATAAAAGTTTTGACTTTTTTCCAAAACTCGTTAAAAAATACATTTTTATTTCCTACAAGTTTGCGTAAACTTTTGCCATCAAGCTTTAATCATATATTTTTATTTTCATAAAGGGGAGGTATTGTATAAGTGTTAAGTAAAGATAAGTGTTAAATGCAAAATTGGCGCATTTTTATAAAAAAAAATCTTAAATCCAATAGTGAATAAAAATAGTGAATTAAATCTTGAAATGGTCTATATACGAGTATCCAGCCAACTTTCAACTATTGTTTTTTTTTAATGTTAAAACCATAGTTGAACATCACATTTTATTGCACATATGAGTAACAAATTTTTATTCTCTTATCCTGATCCTCTATAAAACCCAAAAAGTAACAAATATATCTTATTCTAATCCAATTCCAATCGTCGTTATGACATCAAATCTTAGCCATTCCACCAATTTCCCGTCCAGCAAAACACACAGGTATTTTGCGCTTTGTGTAAATGAAACATTCTCTCCTCCCAATTAGACAGGGGCCACTGTTGGCAACCTGTATCTGCGCTGAAAAGAAGTACTTCTGTCTTGCACGGATTTATTCCCTGACCACTTTCGGTAGCCCACTTCGCTGTTGCACGTAGAGCTTCCTAAAGTATATTTCTTAGAGTGCTGGGTAACTTTCCCCAACAGGAAACTTTCTCCCAGAGACAATAATATATTGTTAATGACTATATTCCAAAGTATAGGAGACAGTACACTTCCTTGAGGTGTTCCTCTGCTGACCCATTTTTTTTTTGATCCACAGATCCCAAGCGTGTCATAATGCAAAAGATGCATTATGTAGTTATTACGGTAAAGTTGATGCCTAGAAACTCCAACTCCTCCATTGTATAGTCCTTTATAGCGAAAGAACCCTCAATGTAGCCGACTGGGTCGTGAAGGGCTGTTTCAGTGGATTTGCCTTTACGATACGCATGTTGCTGTCAGCACAGGCGATCTCCAGGAATCTTTGTCCGTTTGAGAATTTCCCGGGAAATGTGTATCAACGAGTAGCTGTAGTGTTTCCTCGCTAGACATTGTCCATACATTCTCAGATTTCTGAATATACCCCACCCTAATAGGTCTCGAGGACAGATTCTTCCTTAGCCTAAGAGGCCTTAGATGTATCCTCCACGGAGCTGCAGAATTCTACCTAGGATTTGTTCTGAACCTTTCTCAGCTCAGCCTTATAGATGTCCCAATCGTGCGGTGATCTTTTTGCTTTCGCTCTGTTGAAGAGTTTTCGGCAGTCCTTCCTTAAACTAACTAGTTCTGGGGTCCACCATGGCGATCGCTATTTGCCCCTTGGCTTGGCCCTAAGCCATGCTGACACAAGCGAGTCATTCAGGGCGTTCGCGATCCGCTTGACCACTATATCTATATCCTTTCTTTTCTGGTCTAGAAGGGATAGACATGCAGAATTTGTGTCGAAATGTATTCCAATCTGCCTATCTTCTGTTTAGCCGAGGGACCACTTTTGCAGTATTTTCTCCAAGGCTGAAACTAATATAACGATGATCAGAGAAGCTGTGGTCATCCAACACTTCCCAGTCGCATATTTTTGCGCTTATATCGTCCAATAGAAAGATAATATCTAGTACCTCCTGCCTGATTCTGGTAATAAAGGTCGGTTTTTCCCTTTTGTTACAAAACGCCAGATTGCAACTTATTATACAATCGATAAGAAGCTCACCCCTTTCGTTGACATCCGAACATCCCCATATCTGGAGATGTGCATTAACAGGTTAGGTCTTGTCATAATCCATAGGATACAACTCCTTCAGACTTGTTGAGCCAGAGTTTAGTACGAATACTGCATGTCTCCGGTCACCATCAGCTTATCCAATTTACCAATCTTCCAGTCATTGGTTGAATGATTGGGATTATATTCCCTGATCTGAGGAAATCCTTGGTATCCTATGGTGGTGCTTGCGAAGGCATTTGTGGTCCAAGTGTCCATATCTGATTATTCAGTTAAAAGTTATACAGCTTGAAAGTCATAAAATGTGAAAAAGTGTATTTTTTAAATTTTTTGGTCAAAAAAGGTATTTTCATTGATTAGTCTTTATTGGAAAAACTTTAATACCTTAATTTTTTCTTCTTTTTTTGCGAAGAGGAAATACTGTAGATGCGTTTTAGGTGAAATTTGAAAGATATGTTAACTTAAGTCGGAGCTATATGTACTTCAAAACAGGCAATTTTTATTAAAAAATTGGAAAAACCCCTCGAGCTCAAAATGTTCAAGGGCCAGACCCAATTGGGCACATCTTTATTTAAACCATATGTACCCTAAACTCGTGCAAAAAATTATTTGCACCTAACATTATTTGTAGCCTCCATAGCAAATTTACTAAAAAATGTGGATTTTTAAAACATCTTTTCTCGAAAGGGGTATTTTGATATCTCTTCGTTTGTTTCTTAGAATAATAAACTATTAAAAAAAACTTTATGTTAATAATATTTATATGTTATGTATACCACGTTTCCATTCTAAAATTTCCTCCAATTTGCTGCGTTTGGAATTTGACCATTCTATTTGATCACATCTCATTTTTTTCCGCATTTCAACTATTTCAATATTAATAATAAATTTTTATTTTTGGATTTATCTGTCTAGCTGAAACCAACATAGAATAGGGGGTAAATTCATTTAGTCATTCCGTGTGCAACACATCGAAATATCAATTTCCGACCCTACAAAGTATATATATTTCGGATCGTCGTAAAATTCTAAGCCGATTTAAAAATGTCCGTGTGTCTGTCCCTCCGTCTGTTGTTATCACTCTACAGCCTTCAAAAATTGAGATATTGAGCTAAAATTTGGCACAAAAACGTCTTTTTGATGCATGCTGGTTAAGTTCTTGAATGGACCAAATCGGACCATATTTGATTAAAGCTGCTATATGGACCGATCTGCCGATAAAGAGTCTGAAGCCCATAAAATATTTTTTTATCCGACTTCGCAGAAATTTGAAACAGTGAGTAGTTTTAGGTCTTCCGACATCCGCCTAAATATGGTTCAGATCGGACTATATTTAGACATAGCTGCCATACAGACCGATCTCCCGATAAAGGGTCTGAAGCCCATAAAAGCTTACTTTTTTATCCGATATCGCTGAAATTTGAAACTGTGAGTAGTTTTAGGCCTCCCGACATCCGACCCAAATATGAATCAGATCACACTATACAGATATAGCTGTCGTATAGACCTATCTTCTAATTTCCCATAAAAATCGGATTTCTTGCCTGATTTCGCTGAAACTGTTACTTGTATTTGAGTTTTCGAGACCTGAATAAAATATGATCAAGACCAACCCCTATTTAGATATAGCTATGGATATAGTAGTGGTGGTTGGTATTCTTGTATGTGGGTATCCAAAGTCCGGCATAGCCGAATATAACACGTTTTTAATTGGTTTTGTTTCTATTAAGAATAGAAAGCAAAATAAAAACTTTTTTTCAAAAAGTTTTAGGCAAAATGCTCAAAGCATTAATCACAATGCTTTGAGCATAATTTTGAGCTTTTCCCCAAAAAGATTGCATACTTCCACCACTCACTAATCAGTGAGCTCTGCAATGAGCTCATGCCTTCTTAAGACGAACATTGGATCATATCAGCGCACCTTTCTTCGAGCGCAGTAAGAAAGGTAAATGCATTAAACGAAACTACATATTACAGGATTGGATAGAGATATACTCACTTCATTACTCAGGCCCTCACGAATGACTGTTGGAACGACGCATCTTTCGAACGAAAAAAACATGCATTCCAAATTAAGCACAAATATTTCTTATTGATCTTGGTAGGCCAAAAAACTTACTACATCTCATTATCAGATAGAACTAAAAGGCTTTGTCAGCCGTATCTTAAGTGTGGTTTCACTTAACAATTTAACTACTTTGTTCTACTTAACAATTTGTTCGACTATACTTTGTTCGACTTCATGTGTTCACTCTCAATTAGAAGAGTTTTTTAAGACTTTTTATTTAATTCCATTACTACTTTTTGAAAACAATTTAGAGATATTTTGAAGATGAATGGAATTTTGCCTGCATTTTTTATACCTATAATTTTTTTAATTTCTTAAAATTTTAAAATCGGGCAGAATGACCATATTGTTAATCTCCGTTGTTGGTGTTATTGATGTGTTGTCTCTAAAGAACCTTTCCATAACTTTTTTTACAATTTTTTTAGACGTAAAAAGAAACAAGTAAATGCGTGCTAAGTTCGGCCGGGCCGAATCTTATATACCCTCCACCATGGATCGCATTTGTCGAGTTCTTTTCCCGGCATCTCTTCTTAGGCAAACAAGGATATAAGAAAAGATTTGCTCTGCTATTAGAGCGATATCAAGACATGGTCCGGTTTGGACCACAATTACATTATATGTTGGAGACCTGTGTAAAATGTCAGCCAATTCGAATAAGAATTGCGCCCTCTAGAGACTCAAGAAGTCAAGACCCAAGATCGGTTTATATGGCAGGTATATCAGATTATGGACGGATTTGAACCATACTTGGCACAGTTGTTGGACATCATAACAAAACACGTAGTGCAAAATTTCATTCCAATCGGATAAAAATTGGATACTCTAGAGACTCAAGAAGTCAAGACCCAAGATCGGTTTATATGGCAGCTATATCAAAACATGGACCGATATGGCCCATTTACAATACCAAACCGACCTACACTTATAAGAAGTATTTGTGCAAAATTTCAAGCGGCTAGCTTTACTCCTTTGGAAGTTAGCGTGCTTTCGACAGGCAGACGGACGGACGGACAGACGGACGGACATGGCTTGATCGACATAATTATGGAGGGGATGTTAGAAGAAAAAATAGAACACGTATGTAAATGTGTGTCTCAGTGGATGTTTATAATCACCTTTGACGGTTTCCTTTCCATAACCAGTTTTCTTAAAATTTTAACACAAAAAGCCATGCCAGTCATGTGCTCATTAGTAGAGAAATAACAAACAATACGAGTTTACTCAGCCACATTTCGAAATGTATACCAATGGATGGATCAGGTAGCTTCTTTACAGAAATATTCCACAAATTAAAATCATCTCTTCCAACAAAATTTCTAAAAAACGCAACAAAAAAGCAACACGCAACCATAAAAAGTAGCATAAATTTTTTTTCAGCAGATTTGTGTGCTCAAAACAGCAGTTCTGTTAGTTGAAATAGCGGTAAGAAATGATTGTTAATTCAGCAACCCTATATTTGCTGAACCAGCAGTAATGTCATCTTCCCCATTTTCAGCAGACAAAAATGCTATTTTAGCAAACATAGAGCTGCTGTATTAGCAAACTTGCAAAATAAAAACTTTTTTTCAAAAAGTTTTAGGCAAAATGCTCAAAGCATTAATCACAATGCTTTGAGCAGGCTACACAGATCGAGATTTTGAAGCTAACCAACTCCATCTTCAGTCTGCTTTTCCCCAAAAAGACTGCATACTTCCACCACTCACTAATCAGTGAGCTCTGCAATGAGCTCATGCCTTAATTCAGCAACCCTATATTTGCTGAACCAGCAGTAATGTCATCTTCCCCATTTTCAGCAGACAAAAATGCTATTTTAGCAAACATAGAGCTGCTGTATTAGCAAACGTTTCGCTCAGCTAAAAAGCAAACAAAATCTTCTGTTTTAAGTACAAAAATCTGCTGAAAAGTTTTTCATTCTATTTTTTATGTTTGCCTGTTACTTGTTTTGTGGAATTGTGGAATATTAATGTTAAGGTGCTACCTGATCCATCCATTGGTATGCATTTCAAAATGTGGCTGAGCTCGCTGGCATTTTTTTGTTACAAATCTACTAATATGAACTTGAGTGACGTGACCTACTGTTTTTAAATTTGAAGAAAAAAGATTATAGAAAGTATACATTCAATGGGGATTATATACATCCACTGAGGCGCACATTTACATTTGTATTTTATTTTTATGCCCTCCACCATAAGATTTAAGTATACTAATTTCGTCATTCCGTTTGTAACACCTCGAAATATGCATCTAAGGCCCCATAAAAGGTAAATATTTTTGCTAGCCGCTCGAAATTTTGCACAGATACTTTCTATTGATGTTGGGGATTGCTAATGGGCCATATCGGTTCAGATTTAGATATTTTTTTTTAATTGGCTATGACAGAACATTTGTTCCACTAGCCGAACGTAGAATAGCGTTCCCAGCGCCTCTGCGCACATTCTTAAATCTCTGACACCAAGTTTCGAGGTGTCTCCTACCACTTGATCTTTCCATCGGGCTTTTGACCTTCCCGATTTGTGTGTACCACCGTGTTTGCCTTCAAAAGACTTCTTTGCTGGAGCTTCTTCATCCATTCTGAGAACATGACGTAGCCAACGCAGCCGTTGTATTTTGTCACGTGTAACTATGCTATCGTCGTCATATAGCACATACAACTCGTGATCCATACGATGCCTATATCCTCCATTAACGCAAACCGAATTTTTATCGTTACGAATTTTTCTCTCAAATACTCCGAGAACTGCCTCATCTGCTGTCACAAATACCCATGCCTCAGAACCATATAACAACACGGGTAGTATCAGTGTCTTGTACAGTGTAATCTTCGTCTGTCGAGAGGCGTTGTTGTTTCTAAACTGCTTAATTTTTCCAAAGTAGCATCTGTTTCCCATTATTATTCTTCGCTTTATCTCAAAACTGGTGTCATTCCTTTCGGTTACGGCGGTGTCGAGGTAGATAAAATTACTGGCTATCTCAAAGTTGTGGTTCCCAACTTTCTCCATATTCTTTATGTGTTCAATTGCACAAGGCGTTTTGGGAGGCTGCAGTTACTACTTCCGGTGACCGACCTATGATGTCGATGTCGTCGGTATAGGCAAGTAGCATGGTTCTCTTGTTAGTTGTGTGCCACAACTATTCCAGCAGGATATTAATGAAATCACCCGATAGGCTGTCTCCTTGTCCGAAACCTCGTTTGGTATTGAATGGTTCGGAGAGATTCTTTCCTATTCTTACTGAGGAACGCGTATCGCAAGTGTCATCCTGCAGAGTCTTATTAATTTTGCAGGGATCCCAAACTCAGACGAGGCTTGAAATACCTTTGAACGTAAAGGGGTATCGAAAGCGGCTTTGTAGTCAACAAAGAGATGGCAGGAGTTGATTTGTCCTTCTTGTGTCTTTCCCAGGATTTGGCGCAGTGTGAATATCTGGTAAAGGGTTGATTTACCAGGTCTAAAACCGCATTGATAAGGCCCAATTATCTCCTTGACTTTAGGCTTTTATCTTTCACACAGTACGCTCGAGAGTATCTTGTATGCGATGGGGAGGAGACTTATTCCTCTGTAGTTGTCACATTCCGCCTTGTCTCCTTTCTTGTGTACGGGACATAGTATGCTGAGGTTCCAATCATCGGCTATGTGTTCTTCTGGCCAGATTGCGCAGTTAAGGTAATGCATACGCCTTATCACCGTATCGCCTCCGGTTTTAAAGAGTTCAGCGGGGATAATCTCCCCGACAACGACGGACACTAGCAATTGAGTATAATGTTCTTTCCATATCCTCAGCATGCTATCTGTGTCAGTTAACATATTCCCTTCTTTGTCTCTGCAGGAGGATTTGCCTGCACCAAAGCCATCGGTTTTATGTTTAATTCATTGGTTGAATTTCCGGACCTCATTCTGTCTCCTGTACATCTCAATTCGCTCACACTCACGTCTTTCCATTTCCTTTTTCTTTCTGCGGAATAGACGTTTCTCCTCCCTTCTTTTATCCCGATACCTCTTCTTGATACGTTGCTACTGATTGCAGGGTTGCTTGACACCCTTGGTCGTACCATGAGTTTCTTGGAGGAGGCTCCCGGTACCCAAGTACGGATTTCGCGGCATTTTTCATGGAGTGGGCAATTATATCATCGGAACAAGGAGTGCTTTCATCAAGCAGTTGGGTCAGTCGAGTGGAGTATGCCGCTGCCATCTGTTGTGTTTGCAGCTGTTCAATGTCCAGCTTCCGTGCAGTGACAGATCGTATTTTTCTCGCCATGTTCAAACGGTTGCAAATATTTGCTGCAACAAGGTAATGATCCGAATCTATATTCGCCCCACGGATCGATCGTACATCGACATAACATACTGGATGAAATACTTACTTCTATCACAACGTGATCAATTTGGTTCCTCATGTTTTGATTTGGTGACAGCCATGTAGCTTTGTGAATATTTTTATGTGGAAATTTGGTGCTACTAACTACCATGTTTTTTGCGGCGGCGAAATCTATAAGCCTAAACCCATTACTGGACGTTATCTCGTGGAGGCCAAACTTTCCGACTGTTGGACCAAAAATGTCTTCCTTCCCTAACTTCGCATTAAAATCTACCAGAACGATTTTAATATCTTGGGCGGGGCAGCGGTCATATTCTCTCTCTAGGGGCTCGTAGAAAATATCCGTGGTCTGCACGTCTTTGTCTTCCGTCGGGACATGGGCACAAATAAAGCAAATGTTGAAGAATTTGGCTTTTATGCGGATTGTGACTAGCCTCTCATCCACCGGAGTAAAGCTGGAGACAAGGTGTTTCAGTCCCCGACTAACCTCAAATCCACAGCAAAATGCATGCCTCTTGTTATGGCAGTAATAGTAGTTCGTCACCGTTTGATGTTGCAGTGACGCCATTCCCAGTCCATCGCACTTCCTGTAAGGCGGTAATATCTACCTGGTACTTCTCTAACACATCTGCCAGCGCGTATACTGCACCTTCTCTATAAAGAGCGCGGACATTCCAGGTACAGATTCGCAAATAATGGTCCTTTTTTCATTTGCGTGGGTCGTTAACACTGGGTGAGGTCCGTTTTTACTATTCCTTTGTTTTTCATAGTATATGTATCTCATAAGCGGGTTACTGGCCCGTTCACTCGTTTATCTTTGTTCGGCTCCTAGAAGCTTTAATTTTTGCTGGTTTTACAGATGTTTGGTATATAGAATAAATAGTACGCTTCAACTAAATTTAGTTTGTAGAAATGTTTAGCAGAATCCATTATGGTGGGTTCCCAAGATTGGACCCAGCCGAACTTAGCGCGCTTTTATACCCTCCACCATAAGATGGGGGGTATACTAATTTCGTCATTCTGTTTGTAACTACTCGAAATATTCGTGTGAGACCCCATAAAGTATATATATTCTTGATCGTCGTGACATTTTATGTCGATCTAGCCATGTCCGTCCGTCTGTCCGTCCGTCCGTCCGTCCGTCCGTCCGTCCGTCCGTCCGTCCGTCTGTCTGTCGAAAGCACGCTAACTTCCGAAGGAGTAAAGCTAGCCGCTTGAAATTTTGCACAAATACTTCTTATTAGTGTAGGTCGGTTGGTATTGTAAATGGGCCATATCGGTCCATGTTTTGATATAGCTGCCATATAAACCGATCTTGGGTCTTGACTTCTTGAGCCTCTAGAGTGCGCAATTCTTATCCGATTGGAATGAAATTTTGCACGACGTGTTTTGTTATGATATCCAACAACTGTGCCAAGTATGGTTCAAATCAGTCCATAACCTGACATAGCTGCCATATAAACCGGTCTTGGGTCTTGACTTCTTGAGCCTCTAGCGTGCGCAATTCTTATCCGATTGGAATGAAATTTTGCACGACGTGTTTTGTTATGATATTCAACAACTGTGCCTAGTATGGTTCAAATCGGTCCATCACCTGATATAGCTGCCATATAAACCGATCTTGGGTCTTGACTTCTTGAGCCTCTAGAGGGCGCAATTCTTATCCAATTTGAATGAATTTTGGCACGTAGTATTTTGTTATGATATCCAACAACTGTGCCAAATATGGTTCAAATCGGTTCATAACCTGATATAGCTGTCATATAAACCGATCTTGGGTCTTGACTTCTTGAGCCTCTAGAGTGTGCAATTCTTATCCGATTGGAATGAAATTTTGCACGACGTGTTTCGTTATTATATCCAACAACTGTGCCATGTATGGTTCAAATCGGTCCATAACCTGATATACCTGCCATATAAATCGATCTTGGATCTTGACTTCTTGAGCCTCCAGAGGTCGCAATTATTAACCGATTTGCCTGAAATTTTGTACGACGGATTCTCTCATGACCATCTCGATCGATCTCTCTATTTTACTTCTTGAGCCCACAAAGAGCGCAATTCTTATTTGAATTGGCTGACATTTTACACAGGTCTCCAACATAAATATAATTTAATTGTGGTCCAAACCGGACAATATCTTAATATCGCTCTAATCGCAGAGCAAATTTTTTCTTATATCCTTTTTTTGCCTAAGAAGAGATGCCGGGAAAAGAACTCGACTAATGCGATCCATGGTGGAGGGTATATAGGATTCGGCCCGGCCGAACTTAGCACGTTTTTACTTGTTACTTGTTCATTCTTGTAAAAAGGGGGAAATTTTGTATAGGTTGGGTCGTAGTTAACATTGCAATATATAGCTTCTTTATCGCTATATATTGATATCGCCCAATTCATTCGTACATATATGGTACGTGTAGGATATAATATAGTAGGCATCGCTCGACTTTTGCCTTGCCTTTCTTGTTTTAAATTGTAATATGGCATAAATATGTTCATCACCTTTATTGAGCCCAGAGAAGTCGTAATCATTAGCTCATTTGATTTCTTTCAAATAATTTAGATATATAAAGAATCCTTAGCGTTTTAACTTGTTTATACTTTATACAACGGTAAAACTTCATTAATTAAAATTTTAGCAGTCCTATAACAGAACTACACAAAACAATCTGGTCTTAGACTTATATATCTCAAACACAATATGGTTGTATAAGTCTTTTATCGTAAGATATTTTATAGTTTGAGTAAGAGTATTATTGTGGAATGTAGTGTTAATATCGTTCAACTTTTTACGATGCGAATAAGAGGTTCAATTACTGCAGAAACATTTTAAATATTATTTGTTAAAATGCCATAGGTTGTGAATTATTTGTACAAACAAGCCGTTTAGCACATTCCTTAAATTTGATCCACTCATTATTTTTAATTCATATTCATTGCCATGTTATCTTTTACTCCATTCTTTTTTTATTTACTCTTCATACTCATTTTGCAGACACTCTGTGAAAAGGGTTTGTCAGCTATGGAATCGTCACATCGACGTACTATTAATGATTTGGAGGAGAAGCATAAACAAGAAATTGAACGTTTGCTAATCGAAAAGGAAACAGCCTTGGCCGAAGAAACGCAGGTAAGGTTACATTATGCTAGACTTCACTACTCAACTCTCACCAGCTATAGCCTTAAGAACCGCCACCGCCAGTTTGAACCATAACTTCGAACTAAGAAACCAGCTAGCTATATTGTTTCTGTGGTCTGCCATGGATGGAAAGGAAGGAAACGAAGTTATAATTTGTGACCATCATCGTAGAGGAGCCCAACTCAGCGCAAGCTTCCTCTATAGCTATGACACATGTGTGTACGTTTGTTTGCATGGTCACAAAGGGACGGACAAAGATAAAGTGTACTACACATAAATATTCTACATATGAGGCATAAGTATAACAACCATGTCATATATAATTATGAGGCTGAAAATCATCTACTCAGACACTGTTGTTTTCATTTGGCAACTCTTTTCTGGGCACAAAGTCTTAACTGCGACTATGGTTAAGTCTCAGTATATCGATATTACATGTATGATGTACCGGATAGGTTGGCTGGTTTCTGGGCAATGGACAGTAGGTTAAAGCTGGCTTTATGTTGAGTTAAAACCTTGATTTTACCTTATGCTCTGTGTCAGCTGACTAGATCTCATGTCTTCTTCGTCTATTTTTTGTAATTTTTTACCCTTAGGCAACATTAGCTGCTCTTGATGCAATGCGTAAGGCTCACCAAAGTGAGGTACAACGTGAAGTTGCACGCTTTAAACAAGAATTTCTTAAGCAATTTCAACAAAAAGGGGAACGTACTTTGGATTCAACCAAGGCGAAGGAGTATGTATTATTATTATTATTCTTATGCTACATTTTCGTACTTGCCTTACTATAATACACTATATTTGTACACAACGATGCCGTACCAAACGTGCATACTTAAACACCATCTTCAACAATCTCATCATACATAGTTGGTTTATGTATGAGATACGCCAGTAAAAGTACAGCAATATTGTATGTGCAAATACATATGAGCGATTCCATGTAAATTTTTATCACATTCAATTGTCATAATTTTGTAAAGCAACAGATAAATTTAACAAATAACAAACTTTAAAACATTGATTTACGAATAGTGATTGAAACTTTGTGCTTTTTTATGTAATTTTTTATGGAAATTTTCAAATGTGTCCTTTTCTTCCAGAACCCACTTGACTTATATTTCATAATCCATTAAATTTTTTATTTGAGTGTATTAACCTTACTATTCTTATAATAACGGTATTAAGTAAGTTTAATTTTGATTTTCTGTGACGCTGTCGGCTAAAAACCACATTTTGGTTGTATCTTTAATTAAATTTGATTACTTGTGGTGATCGAATTTATATATTTAAACGGTGATTTTTTTTCTAGAAAAAAGAAGTGTTGCTTAGTAAAATGTATACAAAAAATTCGAGATTAAGCCTGTGGTGGCACACTTTGTGAAAATAACTTTGTTTCTTAATTTAAATATTTATCAAAGTAACCTTAGAATAATTTTATTATTTCGTAAAAACAACTTTGTTTATTATTCTGAATATTTATCACATAGGCTTAGTATAATTTTGACAATGTACAAGAAATTCATTTCTGTATAATAAAGTTTAGTTTTGAATTAGTTTTTATTACGAACACATCTATCCATTCCACATTGGTGACCCCGAACGAAAAATATACAGATTTTATTTTTTTTCAAGCATGGCTACTGAAAATGAAAATAATGCATTGGAGTTATGCCGTGTAGCGGTTCGAGTTCCTCCGTTTTGGCGACAAAATCCGCGGCTATGGTTTATACAATTGGAGTCCCAGTTTGTTACATCAGGAATTTCTTCCGACGAAACGAAGTTCCATACGCTAGTTGGGTCCATGGAAAGCGGTATTTTGAACCATGTAAGCCATATTGTGGAAAATCCTCCAGCGGTCAACAAATACGAAGTCTTGAAGAAGGCATTGCTTGATGAATTTATGGAATCTGAGGAAAAACGCCTTCGACAACTTTTGGAAAATGTATGTACCGGTGACAAGAAACCTTCAGCATTACTAAGGGAAATGATGGAATTGTCCTGTGGAAAAGTGTCAAAAGAGTTATTGAAAACATTGTGGATCCAGCGCCTTCCATCAACAACAAGAGCCATACTGTCGGTAAGCGATGATGGAGTAGACAAGTTAGCAATCATGGCAGATAAAATCCATGACCAGTATGATGCTTCTGGTGTAGTCAATGCTGTTTCAACTAAAGATGAAGACCGTTTGATGGTTTTGGAAAGGCAAGTAAGTGAACTTTTATCGAAAATTGATGCCTTTTCGTTCAGAGGTGGTCAACACGAAAAAAGGAATTCCACACATCGTTCACGAAGTAATTCACGCTCTCGTTCAACATCTTCTGTGTGTTGGTACCACTATAAATTTGGACGGAAAGCGAAAAAATGCCGTTCGCCCTGCTCGTTCAATTCGACGGAAAACAATTAGGCACCTCATCTAAGGTGGCGGATGAGTGCGACCGGCATATAAGTCGCCTTTTTATTCAAGATGCAGAATCAAATTTAAGATACCTTATAGATACCGGTGCCGACATATCTGTTTTACCTCGCAGAAACGATGAAAAAAACAAAGCGTCAAATTCTTTTGTTTTGTATGCAGCGAACAACACGAAAATACGAACTTATGGAACAAGGGTTATTAATTGCAATATCGGTCTACGACGAAGATTTCTCTGGTCATTTATTGTAGCTGATGTAACACAGCCAATAATTGGATCAGATTTTTTGAAGCATTTTGGACTCCTGGTGGATATGAAAAACAATCAACTAATCGATTCAACAACAAAACTCAAAGTATCTGGATTTTGCTCACTTCAACCGACTTTATCGTTGAAGGTAATTCCTGATGGGCCAGGAGAATGTAATTCAATTGTTTCCGATTTCATTGATGTTACTACGCCCAGTATTAAGTTACCACCCGTTAGTCATCCAGTTATACATCATATTGATACAAATGGACCAGTAATTTCAGTGAAAGCACGACGACTATCTCCAGAAAAGTTAAAAATTGCGAAAGATGAATTCGATTATATGATGCAACTTGATATATGCAGACCATCAAGAAGTCCTTGGGCGAGTCCTCTTCATATGGTTCCAAAAGGTGATGGTATGTGGCGTCCGTGCGGAGATTATCGTGCCCTCAATAAGATAACCGTTCCCGATCGTTATCCGGTACCTCATATACACGACTTTGGTTATATGTTAGCTGGTAAGAAAGTATTTTCAAAAATCGATTTGGTCAAAGCGTACTTTCAGATTCCTGTAGCTGAAGAAGACATTCCAAAGACGGCTGTAATTACACCTTTTGGTTTGTTCGAGTTTACACGGATGCCGTTTGGTCTCACGAACGCTGCTCAAACGTTCCAGCGTTTTATAAACGAAGTTCTAAGGGGACTGGATTTCTGTTTTGCTTATATTGATGATATACTCGTAGCGTCTGAAAACGAAGCAGAGCACGAGATACATCTTCGGCAGATTTTTTCTCGTTTGCAATCACATGGCGTAACTGTAAATAGAGACAAATGCGAATTTGGCAAGGATTCCCTTATTTTCTTGGGATACTGCGTAACTCAAAGTGGTCTAGTGCCAAGTCCAGAACGGGTATTAGCCATTCAACAATACAATTTGCCAAAAACTGTCAACGAGTTAAGTCGATTCCTTGGAATGCTCAATTTTTATCGTCGGTTTATCCCGAAAGCAGCTCAAGCTCAGGCAATATTAAACTCCCTGAAGTCCGGCCAGAAGAAAAATGATAAAACACCAATTGAGTGGACACCAGAATTGCGTAATTCATTTGAAGAATGTAAGAATCAACTAGCGAACTCTGCACTTTTGGCATATCCCGTTGAGTCTGCCGAAACATCTTTATGGGTGGATGCGTCCGATATCGGTATGGGAGCTGTTATTCAACAACTCATTGATGGTGAATGGAAACCGCTTGGATTCTACTCAAAGAAGTTATCAGATACTCAGACTCGGTATAGCGCTTATGATCGCGAGCTTTTGGCGGCGTACTCTGGAGTTAAATATTTTCAACATTTTCTTGAGGGACGCCAATTCTGTATCTATACCGATCATAAACCATTAACATTTGCTTTCAATCAACGTCACGATAAGGCATCTCCACGCCAGCTTAGACACCTAGATTTTATTGGACAGCATACAGTGGATATTCGCCATGTACCTGGAAAAGAAAATATCACTGCAGATGCTCTATCACGACTTAATGCAATATCTTTACCATCTTCCCTGGATTATTCGGAACTTTCCAAAGATCAAGAGAATGATGAAGAACTCAAATACAAATACAATACAATACACTCAAATACAATCAAATCCGCAATCATCAAATTTGCTGCTGAAGTATTTCCAAATTTCTGACTCGAAAACGGAAGTTCTGTGTGATGTGTCAACTCATAAAATAAGACCTTATATCACACCTCGTTTTCGAAAATGCGTCTTCGATATGATACACAACGTTTCTCATGCGGGCTCAAAAGCCACAGTTAAGATGATATCAACTAGGTTTGTATGGCCAAACATGAGGAAAGATATTTCCATTTGGACGAAAACTTGTCTTAGATGTCAACAAGCCAAGGTGGGACGTCATATAAAAAGTGCTATTGGCCAATTTCCAGTGCCGGATGATCGATTTAAAGTGGTCAGCATCGATATTGTTGGACCTCTTCCGCCATCGGAAGGGTATAGGTACTGTCTTACCTGTATCGATAGATTTACACGTTGGCCGGAGGCTATACCATTGCAAGACATAACAGCCGAATCTGTGGCTAAAGCATTTCTTAGTGGATGGATAGCAAGATTTGGAGTGCCTTCTCAGGTGGTGACAGACCAAGGGCGACAGTTCGAGTCGGAACTGTTTCGAGAATTTTCAAAGTTGCTTGGAATTCGTGTTACTCATACGACACCTTATCACCCCCAGTCAAATGGCCAAATCGAACGTTGGCATCGAACACTTAAGGCATCTTTAATGTGTCACGCAAACCCACGTTGGTCCATGGTTTTGCCAATAATAATGTTGGGATTACGTTCATCTATCAATCATGATTTAAGCGTATCGCCTGCTGCGTCAGTATATGGTATGGAGCTTACATTACCAGGTGAATTCTTTACTGAATCGAAATTTAGTAAATTGCGTTCTGATTGGGTTGCACAATTTAAAGCTGATATGAACAACGTCAAAGCAAAGAAGGTTAACCGTCATGGCGATTCAAATATTTATGAGCCAAATGCATTGAAAGAAGCAGAATTTGTATTCATCCGAAACGACGCTGTGCGAGCTTCATTACAACCTCCATACACAGGACCTTTTCCTGTTCTATCTAGAGGAGCAAAAACATTTGTAGTTGATGTTAATGGAAAACGGAAGACGATATCTGTTGATCGCCTTAAGCCAGCCTTAATCTTGAAAGACGAAATGCCAACGAAATCCATATCACCTCAACCAGTACCAAATGATTCTCATTCACGAACTCTACGATCAGGAAAAACTGTGAGAATTAAAACTTAACGTTGTCACTGGGGGAGGAGTATTGTGGTGGCACACTTTGTGAAAATAACTTTGTTTCTTAATTTAAATATTTATCAAAGTAACCTTAGAATAATTTTATTATTTCGTAAAAACAACTTTGTTTATTATTCTGAATATTTATCACATAGGCTTAGTATAATTTTGACAATGTACAAGAAATTCATTTCTGTATAATAAAGTTTAGTTTTGAATTAGTTTTTATTACGAACACATCTATCCATTCCACAAGCCTAAGGTGAGTGTAGTGCATTCCAAAATAGTCATGTCGTTTGTAGTTGACATCGGTAATCAAAGGTTGTAAATCTTAAGTAGGTTATTATGCCGTTATAAACCGATTTTGACCATACTAGGCACGTATGTTGTAATATTTCAGCGAAATCGGTGATCGGTATATATGGGAGCTATATTCAAATATGAACCGATAGGACCCATTTTCAATCCCCAATGACCTACATTAAAAGAACTATCTGTGCAAAATTTGACTTCATTGACAACAAACGTCCTCTCGGGAGAACATTTTGCTACCAATGTTCTCTCGGAAGGACATTTTGTTACAGAAGTCCTCTCGGGATGAAATTTTTTTACAGACAACCAACAAACATATATTGTCGAATAAAAAACATTTTTGTGATTCTTAGCACCCCAAATAACTCTTCACCTGGTTACTCCACACGCTTTTTGCGTGTTCTATTGTGGTCGCCTTCAAAAGACTACATCATTCTGACATGAGCTAGCCAACGCAACCGTCATATTTTGATGCATTTAACTATGCTATCGTCGTCATATATTCGCCATTAACTGAGACTGGTCTATATATTTTAGGAAGGATTTTTCTCTCAAATACTCCAAGTTCAACCAAATCTGCTTTCAAGTACACATGCTCCGAAGTCATACTACAGCATGGGTAGTATCAGTATGTTGTATAGTGCGATTTTCGTCTGTTGAAAGGTGGCTTTGCTTCTCATCGCTTTCACAATCCAAGGTAGCATCTGTTGGCCAATAATTTCCTTCGTTTTATTTCAAAACTGGTGTCATTGGTTCCGTTCACGGCGATGCCGAGGTAGATAAAGTTGGTGACTATCTCAAAGTTATGGTTTCCAACTTTCAATACGTTTTGGGAGTTAATACCATCCATTTTGTCTTATCTGCATTCACTGCCGGACCGACTTTCATGATTCTCTTTCGATTTTTTCAAAGGCTGCAGTTAATACTACCGGTGACCGACCCACAATATTGATGTGGTCGGCATAGACGGGTACCATTTGTTCTCTTGTGAGTAGTGTATCATGCTTAATTACACCCGTATCTTGTATAAACTTCTCCTGCGGGATAGTGAAGAGATCACATGATGAGCTGTCTGAAACCTCTTTTGGTATTAATATCGTCAGTTTTGCATGGATACCAAACTCAGATGTTACTTAAAATGCCTTTGAACATATAGGGCTGTCAAAGGCAGCCTTGTAATCAACGAAAAGACGGTGGGTTTCTTCTTTTCTTTCAAGGTCTTCTCCAGGATTTGGCAAATTTTGTAAATATCGCACTGATAGAGCCCAATTATTTCGTTGAATTTAGACTAATATCTTTTAGACAGTACGCTAGATAGTATCTTGTAGTTGGAACATACTGTCTTGTCCCCTTTCTTGTGTACATAGCATACTAAAGTTCCAATCATCGGGTATGCGTTCTTCTAGAAAGATTGCACAGAAGAGCTGATGCATATGCCTTATCAGCGTGTCACCTCGGTTCTCAAACTGTTTAGCCGGCTACCCATCGGCTCCTGATGCCTTGTTTTTTTTTCATCCCAGTTACTCCTTACTGGTTCTGACTAGGTGGTACACATTCTATACCATCTCAGGGATTGGTTCAGTTCATGGCCACCATCATCTGATACCAGCAGCTGGGTAAGTTGTTCATTCCATATCCTCAGCACCCTATCTGTATCAGTTACCAGATTTCCTTCTTTGTCTCTGCAGGATGTTCAATTCTTGTTAAAATTTTCGGACATTATTCTGGCTCCTGAACAATTCGATTCGCTCACACTAACGTCTTTCCATGTTCTTATTTTTCTTGCGGAAAAGGTGTTTCCTCCGATTCGTCTCTTTCGCCTGGCGCGTTGCTACTGCAAAGTTGCCCTGTATCCCGCATTCTTGGCTTCAACTGCTTTTTGACACTCCTGGTCGTACCATGGGTTTCTTGGGGGAGGCTCTTGAGACTCTTGCCATGTAGTGGGCAATGGTTTGCCATTGCGCTGTTATTTTATCGGGACAGGGTGTGCTTTGCTGAAGCATTTGGGTCAGCCGTGTGGAGTATGTCTTTGCCACCTGTTGCGTTTGCAGCATTCCGATGTCCCGCTTCCGTGCAGTGTCAGATCGTACGTTTCTAGCCACACTTTGCTGCAACAAGGTAATGATTTGAATCAATGTTTGCCCCTCGTATCGATCGTACATCTAACAAGCTTTTTGGTTCCTCGTATTTTGATCGGGTGACAACCATGTGGCCGTGTGAATCCTTCGATGTCTAGTGCTGCTAACAACCATGTTCTTTGTCGAGGCGAAGTCGGAAGTTTCTTCGCACTGTTTTAATATCGGAGGCGTGACAGTGGTCATACTCTTTTTCTAGACTCTGGTAGAAAATATCCTCAGATAGAATAAAATATAGCGTCTTATACTGATACCGCCCACCGTACATTAATGGGGTAGGTGTTGAGTATTATATAGTTGACACGGCCCGATTTTTGCCTTATCTTACTTATTTATTATCGCCACAGCCAAAATAAATGCATCGAACAAACAACACCTTGATGCACATACAACTATAGAACCATAATGATACATCGAATGTGCAACCATTTGCAACGTTTTTTTCAAAACATATTCGAAAGCAAATTATATAAGCTATTGGTAAACTGTTATATGTATTATAATAAAACATATTTTATAATCATTTTAGCATAACACGTGAAAAAATAAAACGCTTGAGACATTCTTACGAGAAACTAAATAGTTTTATTACAAAGTTTTCTTTTATTGTAAATATGTAACGTTTCGCCTCAACGTATCAAACGGTAGTCATCAGCTTATCATTATTGTATGTAAATAACTTTTTTATGTAATCCCTTTAGCAACTTCGCCTACGGTAAAAGTACCTTTTTTTGTTGTAAAACCAAAAACACTTTAATGGCAAAAGTGTTTTTTAAAGCCTCAAACGATTATTTGTTTACCGGACCAATAATTATTTTCTTGTGCCTCTCCAACTAGAGAAAGGGATAAGGTGAGTATTTAAATGTATAGACTCGGAAATTGACATGTTTTAAAATTTCGTACCTATGGCGAAATTTCAATGACAAAATCAACATGGAAGATTTTTTATATGATTGTGTATCATAACATCGAAATAAATCCAAACTCTGAAATAGTTTGAATTACCAACTTAGATCTGCTTATAATTGGTAAAAATTTGAGTTAGAATTATGTTACAACATTAAATTGAACTTGCTGTGCATATTAGCAAGTGTACTTTAAAATTAACAAGTAAGAGCGTGCTAAGTTCGGCCGGGCCGTATCTTATATACCCTCCACATGGATCACATTTGTCGAGTTATTTGCGCAGTATCTCGTTTTAGGCAAACAGGGAATATAGGATAAGATTTGTTATGTTATTATAGATATATCAAGTAATAGTCCGATTCGGACCATAAGTGAATTGAATGTTGAAGACCAAAGTAGTAGTCATTGGGTAATATTTCAGTCCATTCAGATAATAATTGCACTTTGTAGGGGCTCAAGAAGCATAATCAGCAGATCGGTTCATATGGGAGCTATTTAAGACTATAGATCGATTAAGACCATATTGGATATGTATGTTGAATCACATGGGAGACGCCGTTGTACAAAATTTCAGCAAAATCGGAAAAGAATAGCGGCCTCTTGAGGCTAATAAGTCAAGATCCCAGATCAGTTTTTATGGCAGCTATATCAGGTTATGTACCGATTTGAACCATTCTTAGCACTGTTGTTGGAAGACATAACAAACAAGTGCATGCAAAATTTCAGCCAAATCGGATGAAAACGGCTCCTCGATTGGCTCAAGAAGTTAAGATACAACATCGGTAAATATGGCAGCTATAGTACAGTTGTTGGAAACAATAACAGAACACTTCATGCTAAATTTCGGATAAAAATTGCGCCCTCTAGATGCTCAAGAAGTCAAGACCCTAGATCGGTTTATATGGCAGCTATATCAAAACATGGTCCGATTTGGCCCATTTACATTCCCATCCGACCTACATTAATAACATATAACATAACATATTCTTCGAAAGTAAGCATGCTTTCGACAGATATATACATTATGGGGTCTTAGACGCACATTTCGAGGTGTTACAAACGGATTAACGAAATTAGTATACCACCCATCCTATGGTGGAGGGAATAAAAAGAATGTACATATACGTAAGCATAACGTTTTATTCATTTATATGTAGTAAACCCCGAATAACATTTTATATTCCAAGAATGAAAGCTATTCTCAGAGTAAAAAAACTACATTTGTTACAAATACTGGCAAGAATTTATCGCAAAATAACATGTACTTTTATAGTAGACAAAATTCAACGTTTTGCAGAAAAGGAATTTTCTTGGCAAAATTTTTTTGTTTAACAATTTTTTTTGCGTGAATGAATTTGCCAAAATGTATTATATTGCAATTAACTATGATTCGAAATTATCTGAATATACCCTATTTAGTCATAGCTAGGTGGGCAAGCTGCTATAGGAATTTCACAGTTTTATACAACTATATATAATTATATTTATTTATTTTATATATACAAAGCTTATAGTAAAAATAAGAATAGTATATGAGATAAAGCAGTGGCTAATGTGGTCATCAGCTATATTATATATTTACTATATGGCTATATTACATTTTATATTTACTATAAAAAAACAAATTTAATATTCTTACTAATTCGAACCATATTCTGGAGATTGACATTTAATATTTAATGGCTATGTTTATCATTTTCGATCAAATTAAATTTTCCTGGAATCGCTCATATGTATGTAGATGATTTCAACTTAAGGATCTTTCAACTATTATTTTCTTTTATTATGTGCAAAATTTACAAAAGAAAAAAGTAAAGAAACAGACAAAAATGATTTATAACTCATACATTAAATAATGTTTTTCTCTTTTTTCTGTATCTCTTTACACTGTCTACTTACTCGTTGATTTGGCTGCTGCTCCTTGCATGTATGTATATAATTACAGAGAAGAATTGGAGGAATTGCGTCAGGAAATTCTATCATTCTCCGAAAAATATTCCATCAAATGTGTTGAAAATGCAGCACTGGAGGAAAAATTACGTGCTGCCAATCAAAAGTTAAAGCATTACCAGCAAATGCAACAATTGGAATTAAGGTAATAATCAGTTTAACATACACTCACTCGAACTCGGATTCCTTAGACTAGTTAAACCCTTGCCAAATCTACAAAAAAATTAAAACGTAAATATTCAGACTGCGGGACTTCCTCTTTAATTTGCCGCTTAAGCCTTCAGTCAGCAGAGGGCGCGTACTTGTACCATATAACAACCATTAAAAGGACTATGTTGAAATGCTAATGCTGATGGTGCTGTTGATCACACATAAGACGGTGATTTTGTTTACATTGGAGACCATTGAATACAGTCTCAGTATGCCACTGCCTGAACTCATTTTATCTACATTGAGCGAATGAAATTACCTCAGAATAACATTTATTCAGAAATGCAACAAAAAAACGCCAACAAAGTACAAGTCGTGCTTATATGTCATTATGAGTTGCATGCTTCGTTCATAACAAATAAATGTGCAAAGATCATGGGAGGATTTTTTCTTGCTTACAATGTAGAATCGCTGAAATTATTGGGTTCGTTTTGGGATGAGGATGAGACGCGCAAAGGCGAGCCCTCATTTTTTATTGCAAATCTTACAGCAGAAGGTTGTGTTTCTTTACAGAATATTCAATCATTAAATTATAACGCATTTGTTAGTTGATGTTGTGTTATAACATTCTACCGTACAAAAATTAATTTAATCTCCAGAAATAAGCATGTTTTTTTTGTGGAGTAGAACAACAAAAACTGAATGTTAAACGCTTACTTCCCACTTATGATGCGAAATTTATAAATAGTTCTTCTACATATTAATAAGCATGGGTTAACACTTTCGTGTTGCAATTAAACCGCCCAAAATGGCCCTGGTCCGTTAACTTTTATCACTAATGTGGTCACTTGATTGATATGAACTACGTAACTCGATAGGGAATTTTAATTTAAAAGAATATAGATTAAAAATATTCAAGCCGGCGTATATCCGACATACTAAGAAGAAAGAAGATTGTAACCTGAGAGTATGTTAATTAGTGTGATTACTTTCTTAAAATTTCATATCCCTGTACCATATTTTGATGAGTTTTTTTTTTTGAGATTAGATAAAATCGTACATATAAAGTGGTAAGTAAAAACCACCTCGCTCACAAAATGATTTAGAAACCTTCACAAAAATTTAATTTCAAAGTACTTTGTGCGTGGCCTTTTTTATTATTTTGTTGGAATAAGTGCAATTTTAATATTTAATAAACGAAAATTCATGCATTCGTGCAGCAGGAAATAATTTTTGAAAAAAAACTCAAATCGTCATCACCCTAATGTTAATGTTGGAATTAGATCCATCAATGAAACTTAATTAAACGTATTTCGTGTGTTTTGTTCATGGCACCACATTATTTGAAACCAAAAACTGTGGGTGATTTTGTAGGATAATAAGAAACAAATCTTTTGATACAATCGATTTTTTTTATTCAATCAATTTTAATTATCTTTAAGGGCAACTGTATGACTGATTATAGAGATCAAAATATTTTTCAATACAGCTTTTAAAGTGCGATATGTCTTAAAACTCCAAATCGACCATAATTTCTTCGGAAATACAATTCTCTTGAGATGTGAGAACTGGGAAAAGGTGCTGGAGACCAGATTTGGAGAGTACCATGGTTCAGCAAGCAATTCAAAGAACAGTTCATATAATTTGGCTTTTTCGAAAGACTTAACTGTCATCCAATATTATTTTGTGGACATTTTTGACGTTATAGTGAGTATCAGCCTCTTTGGGGAGCCCACTGAGTGTATTGTCCTCAGCCCTCATTTCAGCACGCTGCTTTTCAGCTGTTGATTTTCCTTTTACAGTCTCCGAATAATGATTATTAAGCCAAGCCCCGCTTTCAACATTGAAAAGCAATACTTTATTAACACACGAGACTCGTTTTTATCCATTGTTTTCAAAGGTATAAAAGTAGTTTCACTCGAAATTTGTTATATAGCTAACTGATAGTCCATTAGCGGTCAAATTTATAATTTAATCCTTAGACCACATCCTTGATACATTTGTACCAATTTTGACTTTGAATCCAATTTTTATACCCATCACCAAAGGATGGGTGTATATTTATTTTGTCATTTTAATTGAAACACATCGAAATATCCATTTCCGACCCAACAAAGCCATATCCGACCGTCTGTTGAAATCACACTACAGTTTTAAAAAATAGAGATATTGAGCTGAAACTTTCCACAGATTCTTTCTTTGTACATAGGCAGGTTTAAGGTCTTAGGCCCATAAAAGCTACATTTATTATTCGGTTTTACTGAAATTTGTGGCAGCGAATTGTGGCCCTTCGACATTCTTCTTCAGTTTGGCTTAAATCGGTCCAGATTGGGATATAGCTGCCATATAGACCGATCTCTCGATTTAAGGTTTTGGTCCTATAAAAGGTGCATTTATTGTCCGGTTTCGCCGAAACTTGGGACGGTGAGTTGTGTTAGGCTCTTCGACATGTTTCTGCAATTTGGCCCAGATCGGTCCAGATTTAGATATAGCTGCCATATAGACCGATCCCTCGATTTAAATTCTTGGCCCCATAAAAGGCGCATTTATAATCTGATTTTGACACAGGATTTTCGACATCCATGTCGTTTATGGTTCAGATCGGTCTATATTTGGATATAGCTACCAAAAAGACCACTATTGTGTTCTACAAAATTGAACAATTACTTGTACTTACTAGACCACTCAATAAAATCCGATCATATTTCGTCATAGCTGCTATAGAGGCAATTATGCGTTTTTATCGGACTATGACGAAAGGTGGTTTACATATATGCCCGAGGGGATGGGAATCCAAAGTTCAGCCCGGCCGAACTTAATGCATTTTTGCTTGTTGTATATCACTTTTATACAAATGAAAGTGCTGCGCTTTGTTTGTTTGTATGTAACCTATAGATTCAAAAACGGCTGATCCGATTTTCATGAAATTTTCACAGATGGTAGAATTTGAGCCCCCGATGGATAAAGGGTACACCTTTTTTTGATTTCCCTTACCTCATTTTTCAAAATCGGCAAATCTCGGCAATGGGCGAACTGATTAAAACGAAATTTCGTTTGCAGGCTTATGGTAACCAACCGAAAATACGAAATTGGTAAAAAAAAAACTTTGTTGTGAAATAATCTGGGGGAACGCCCAGATTATTTGACGCTCATAACATTTGAGGCCCAAATGGGGACATGTTTTCCGTGTGGGGCAATATGAATATCAAAGAAAAGGTAATTGGAAGTAGAATACAAAACTTATATAAAAACTTGCTGTCTATTCCCAGGCAGATCAACCCACCCCAATATTGTGCCCCAAATGGACATGTACATCGAACGGGACAATATGGGACTCAAACAAAAGTTATTTGAGAGTAAAATACGGCACTTAAATAAAAATTTGGGACAATTATGCTCCAAATAGACATTTAAACCAAAGGGACAAACACGCAAAATATGTATTAACATTAGTGGACTCAATGCTACACATAATATATCTCTTTCAAATTACATTACCGAGTCCTTTAACGAAAATGTTTATATCTTATTTCCAAGAAACAAACAATTCCGAGCCCATTTGGCATCCGAGGATCCTACCAAAGATATGCTATACGTCCAAGGTTTGACGAGACAAAAAGATGATGGAGATGACAATGATGATGGAGCTGTGTGTCAAGATAGTGAGGTTGGTATTGACTTTATTTAGCCTATAAGTTAAGGCGCATTCTTAGAAACAAATATAAACACTAAATTACTGTTCAAACAACAACTAAAACAGGATACTCTATACACATATTACTACATAAGTAACCTAATATGTAACTAACCAGCTAATCATCAGTTTATAGTTTACTCTAGACAAGCTATGTAGTTGTATTTTTTGCATGTAGCAGATTATAATCCTAATCTATACAAGAATCATACAATACATGCAAACAAAATAGATATTATTTTTATTCGTATCTGGGCTATTAACAATATTTTGTTTTGAAACTTTTTTTGCAAAAAACATAAAGAACACATATTACATACATATGCATGGAACCGTATTGGAAAAATAACCAACATGAACAATAGGGTGCAACGAAATATCTCTTAAGTAATCCATCCGCGAAGGATCCATCTCCGAAGAAATTTAAGCATAACGGCTAATCGGTCAATACTAATATACGACAGCTATATTCAAAATTAAATCGATTTCATGATGAAAGCACACCACTGGCCTATAAGTGCAAGCGCTTAAAATAAGATTGCATACATTTATGTGCGAAAAAATAGAAACAGCGGATAGACAGAGAAATAAAAGATTTTTGAGCACGTAACATTTGAGCTGTATCGATGGTTTTTATAATTTTTTTTAACGATATAGATACATTTTGGACGTCAGTCTCTTTTTGCAGTCTATATGAATCAAGTAAAAGCGTGCTAAGTTCGGCCGGGCCGAATCTTATATACCCTCCACCATGGATCGCATTTGTCGATTTCTTTGCCGGTATCTCTTTTTAGATAAACAAAGGATAAAATAAAAGAATTGCTTTGCTCATTGAATTAAATGTGTAAAATTTCAGTCAAATCGAATTAGAATTGGGCCTTTTGGGGATATAGCCATATAAACTCATCTTGGATCTTGACTTCTTGAAGCCTAGAGGGTGCAATTATTATCCGTTTTGGCTAAAATTTGACATAAGATGTTTTGTTACGACTTCCAACAAATGTACTAAGCTGCCATATAAACCGATCTAGGATCTTGGCTTCTTGAGCCACTAGTGCGCGCAAATCTCATCCGATTTGGATGAAATTTTGCATGAGGTGCTTTATTATTACTTTCGACAACTGTGATAAGTATATTTCAAATCGGTACATAACCTGATATAACTGCCACATAAAGCCTGGGTCTTGATTTCCTATGGCTCTAGAGGGCGCAATTCTTATCCGATTTGGCTGAAATTTGGCATGTTATGTGTAATGACTTCAAACTTGAGGGCGCAATTCGAATCCGATTTGGCTGAAATTGTTCATGAAGTGTTTTGTTATGATTTCCAACACATGTGCTAAGTATAGTTTAAATCGGTCAATAACTTGATATAGCTGGTATTAAAAACCAATCTTGACTTCTTGACTCATGACGCAATTGTCATCCGATTTGAAATTTTGTACAACGGTTTCTCCCATGACCTTCAACATGCATGTGCAACACGTGTTGGAAGTTATAACAGAACACTACATGACAAATTTCTGCCAAATCGGACAAAAATTGCGGCTTTCAGGGGCTCAAGAAGTCAAATCGGGAGATCGGTTTATATGGAAGCTATATCAGGATATAGACCGATTTGAACCGTACTTGGCACAGATGATGGAAATTATAACAGAAATAACATGCAAAATTTCAGCCAAGTCGGACCAAAATTACGGCTACCAGGAGCTCAAGAAGTGAAATCGGGAGATCGGTTTATATGGGAGCTATATCTAAATCTGAACCAATATGGCCCATTTGCAGCATATCGATATTATGTACCTGTGCATAATTGCAACCGGCCAGCTTTACGCGTTCGACCTCTACCGTGATTTTGACAAACGGACGGACGGACATGGCTAGATGGACTCAGAACGTCGAGACGATCAAGAATACATATATACTTAATGGGGTTTTAGACGTATATTTCGAGGTGTTACAAACGGAATGACTAGATTAGTATACCCCTATCCTATGGTGGTGGGTAAAAAAATTCTAAAAAATGCCTAAAGTAATCAAAACAAGTAACAGGCAAACATAAAAAATAGCATAATATTTTATCAGCAGATTTTTGTACTGAAAAGCATTTTTTCTTTGCTGATTTAGCTGACCGAAATGCTTGTTACTACAGCAGCCTCATGTTTGCTGAAATAGTAGTAATGTCCGCTTTCCCATTTTCAGCAGACAAAAACTGATGTTTTAGCAAACATGTTTGCTGTTTTGAATAACAAATTTGGCTGAGTGTAATAGCTTTCAAAGGGAAATACTTGGTTAATTTGTGTTTTACCCATCACTATATAATGGGGAGAGGTATTGGGGAAGAAAATGTCAAAAGAATTTTCGACCTTAGTACCTGGAGCCGCCCTGCACCTAAAAGAACCCCAAGCGAACGTATAGGTCAATGTGAGATTTAAATAAAAAGGATTTGGAAGCGGGTTTGTTTATTTGTTTGTTCAGTGTAGACTCAAACATCACTTAACCGATTTTCTCGACATTTTCACAGATTATGTAGGTTGATCTGAAAGGAGTAAGAAGTTATATATTTTTTGATATCGCAAAGGGATCGGACCCTCCTCCCAAAAATAGAAGTGGACCGATCGGGACAATATGTAACTCAAATAAAAGGTATCTATCGATCATCGATGGGGCTAAAAAGAAAGGAGAGAAGTTTACCCTGTTCCTCAATGGAATATTCATGGGAAATTTAGTTAGAACTGGCAAAAACAAACTTTTTCTACTTTTTGTCTATATTAAAGCTTAGGCCTTTACTTTACATTGTATCTTGAAAGGTCAAATCAATTTTACTTCTGTAGTAAGTGGTATAAAAATTTAAGGTCAAATTTCGTGGCTTGAAATACCTAAGTCCGCCGAAAGCGGCTTTGTAATCGACAAAAATTTGGCAAAGCCCAATTATTTCTTAACTACAGATTTAAATTCTCACCACAATACGATAGTATTTGTAACACCTCGAAATATCGATTTGAAAACATACAACGTATATAAAGGGTGATTTTTTTGAGGTTAGGATTTTCATGCATTAGTATTTGACAGATCACGTGGGATTTCAGACATGGTGTCAAAGAGAAAGATGCTCAGTATACTTTGACATTTCATCATGAATAGACTTACTAACGAGCAACGCTTGCAAATCATTGAATTTTATTACCAAAATCAGTGTTCGGTTCGAAATGTGTTCAAATTTTGTTCAGCGATGAGGCTCATTTCTGGTTGAATGGCTACGTAAATAAGCAAAATTGCCGCATTTGGAGTGAAGAGCAACCAGAAGCCGTTCAAGAACTGCCCATGCATCCCGAAAAATGCACTGTTTGGTGTGGTTTGTACGCTGGTGGAATCATTGGACCGTATTTTTTCAAAGATGCTGTTGGACGCAACGTTACGGTGAATGAACACATTTCGAACCGAACACTGATTTTGGTAATAAAATTCAATGATTTGCAAGCGTTGCTCGTTAGTAAGTCTATTCATGATGAAATGTCAAAGCATACTGAGCATCTTTCTCTTTGACACCATGTCTGAAATCCCACGTGATCTGTCAAATACTAATGCATGAAAATCCTAACCTCAAAAAAATCACCCTTTATATTCTGGATTGTCTTGTTATTCTAAGTCGATTTAGGCATGCTCATGTCCGTCCGTCTGTGAAGATCACTTTAGCGGGCGAACAAACCGCTTTAACTTTTGTACAGATACTTTCTATCGATGTAGGTCGTGATTGCAAATGTGCTAAATCGGTTCATATTTCGATACAGCTCCAATATAAAATGGTCCTTCGATTTGTCTTCTGAGACCCCAAGAATACGCAACCGGTATATAAGCAGCAGTTATTATTTACCAAATTACCAAATTTCCCGTGAACATTCCATTAAAGAACAGGGGATACTTCTCTTATATCAATGAGTGCAGTCCGATTAAAAGTTATGCTCATTGATAAGGGGCCTCCTTTTTTTATGCTGAGTGCGAACGGCGTGCCGCATAGCGACACCACTTGGTAGAAAAGTTTTAACATGGCAGGATACCTCACAAATGTAGCCAGCATTAGTAAGGGGATAACCACCTCAGAAAAATTTTTGATGTTCACGCAGTGATTTGAACCCAGGCGTTCGGCTTCATAGGCGGAGATGCTAACCTTTGCGCCACGGTGGCCTCCAGCAGTTAAAATTTAATTTGATTAAAATTTTGCAAGAAATATTTTGTTATGACTCTCAACAACCATGACAAGTATCGGTGTGCATTCTTATAGTTAGACTGCGCCGAGCAGCCGATGCATATGCCGTGTCGTGTCACTCCACTCTTGAATAGTCCAACGCACCGGGGACTGCAGCCTTGCTGTTCTTCAGCTGTATTACTGCTTCGCTGCCCTTGTTCTTACTGTTTTTTTTTTTAATTCTATACCGTCTGTCAGTTTTCCTTTAACCCTTAATCATATTTCGTTACACCCTATTACACAAGTTGACTTAGAGTTTTTTTTTGTATATGTATGTAAATATGTACGTAAAAAAACTACTACAACCTACTAACACAACGACAACACCTATAATAATTCCAACCAACAAATTGTTATTAAAATCTACACCAAAAAAAAACAACAACCACACAAAAGCATGTGCATGCAACAAGGAATTATAATCAAGATGGTAGTAAGGAAACCAGGATGCTGAATGAACGGAATGAAGATGCAAACCATTGCAAAGACAGCCGCGAACAAGTTCATGGACAAAATCGAACCGGCCAATACTGGCAACAACAAAAACAGCAGCAACACGAACAGACAAAAACAATGAGAGCCCTAGAACTATCTCTAACAGCATCAGCTCCAACATCAGCACCACCTCAGCCATTGAAGATAAAGCAACATCATCAGCAATCACAATCTATCATCATCACAGCTTCAAATACTGCCGCTACAACCACCACCAGAACTCCGGTAAAAACATGTTACATTCCTGATCGAAAAATTCTCGTTGATGATCGTGTTCACAATAGCCATAATGACCATGGCATTGATCATGTTGCTGCGGTAAACTACACTTCACCTTCTTGCGATGCAACAACATCAATAACTAATAACACAAATTTGATTACCACCACCACCATCACTACTACTACACCGACTCCAAGCTTCACCAGCTCCATCTGTTGTCCTGGCACCACCAGTAGAACCAACGAAGCTGCAACAACAACAGCGTCAGAAGCAATACCACTTACTAATGTCATTTCTTTGCCAGTGACTTGGGCTTCTGGATTGGTGGTTCCAATCAATAGCACCAACAAGAACACCAAACAAAAATCTTCTATAAACTTAAGTGGTGTTGTTGGCTTTGGCTCCAGTGAAAATGACGTTGTAGCCATTTCTGCTGGCAATCACAACGATAATGATGATGTTGATGCTGTCTCTGCTGCTGAGGATGGTGGTTGCGGCAGTGGCCATGCGGTGGCTGCTTGCGTTGCTGTTGTCGGTAGTAGATTTTCCCAAGATACCGAAGATAGTTTAAACACCAATTGTCGTTACTCCTATGAGCCATGTTACAAACAAACCAATTTGTTCAACTATCAAAATAGGATGTTAAACTTTGAAGGTAATCACAAACTCCACAACAACACCAACATCACATAACCCACAGCTACGGTGAACGAACGAACAATGAAACAAGCACAAACACACTAGTAGAATATCTCAAAACGAGTAGAAGGTCCTGCAAGATAGTTTAATATAGGTATACATTAGGTTTCAACGTTTTTGGTCTTTTAAGTACAGAAACAGAAGACTTTCTATTGTGTCAATATAATGAAATCGTTACGTTAGTCGATATCAGTCCAGTTTCAATCTATCTGTATATAAACATCATTCTTGATGCAAACATTTTACTTTGCTAAGTGCCAGTTGCTTCAAAGCAACTCACCTATTAGTTTCCTTGAAGTTGAAAAGTAATATCTAAACTTGGAACTGTACCGATAATAGTAAAGGAATTATGAATGCATGAAAAACTAGTGGCTTATTTTCACCAAAATCCATTTCTGAATGACAGAGTCATCTCATTAACCCAGTAACAAATTTTAAAAATCACCACCCAATAGGTCATGAAGGCTGGTTGGAACAACGCGGGACAATGTTGGACCTGATGTGGGGGGCCGCTTCACCCAATCGGGACAAAATGGTACACAAATTTAAGGTCTTTAAGAGAAAAAAGATCCTCAAACGGCCTAAATTTAAAGGCTTATGGGGTCAAATAAAAACTAGACACAGGTAGAACCATTTACTCTTTAAAATATTGCAACCGATATGGTACTTGATTGTATGATTTTGAACGCAGATAGCAAAAAACGACAAACCAAGAAAGTCCTGATCCTCTGCCATTTTATGGTGCAGCGAAGCGCTCCGAACCACATAGTTACCAACTTAAAATAAATTAAGCCATTTTTAGGATACCATTGGTAAAATGGACGAACATTCATTTTGAATAGTTCTGAAATCACTCTCGATTACAAAGTATCAGGTTTGGAGCAAAGAAAATGTGTGATAAACAAGTAAAAACGTGTTTAGTTCGGCCGCGTTAAATCTTGAAAACCCACCACCATGGATTCTGTTAAAAATTTATATACAATAAAACAAGTTCCTTAAAAAACTTTTTCAAATACAAAAACACCAGTTATAGAAAAACACCACCTACAAAATTTCAGGCAAATCGAGTAATAATTTCGTCCTTCAGGGGCTCAAAAAGTCAAACTGGGAATTCGGTTTATATGGTAGCTATATCAGGCTACATGCCGATTTAGACCAAACTTGGAACAGTTATTGGAAGTCATACCAAAACGACACATGCAAAATTTCAACCATATTGGATAAGAATTGCGCCCTCTAGGCGGCTATATCAGAATATAGACAAAATAAAACACTCCATGCAAAATTTCGGCCAAATCGGATAAGAATTGCGCCCTCTAGAAGCTGAAGAAGTCAAGACCCAAAATCGGTTTCTATGACAGCAATTTCAGGTTATCAACCGATTTCAACCATACTTAGCACAGATATTGTCTAATCAGGAGGTCGGTTTATATCGCGGCTATATCGACTGATTTAGACTACACTTGGCACAGTTATTGGGAGTCATACCAGAACGTTAAATGCAAAATTTCAGCCAAATCGGATAAGAATTTCTCCCTCTAGAAGTCAAGACCCAAGGTCGGTTTATATGGCAGCTATATCAAAACATGAACCGATTTGACCCATTTTCAATTCCAACCGGCCTACCCTAATGAAAAGTATTTGTGCAAAATTTCAAGTGCTTTCGACAGACGGACGGACATGGCTAATTCGACTTATAATGTCATGACGATCAAGAATAAATATACTTTATGGGGTCTTAGATGCATATTTCGAGGTGTTACAAACGGAATGATGAAATTAGTATACCCCTATATATACCCCTGTATATCCTATGTGGAGGGTATAAAAATTATCGTATCTATCAGTTATATATTCTTATATACAACATGTAAAAACGGACTAAGCGATTTAATCCTAAACGGATATATGGATCGATCTGCACAAAATGGGGAAAACTATCGGTTTCAAAGTTTCATCTCAATATCTTAATTTTTGAAGACTGAAACGTAATTTTAAATAACAGACAGACGGACATTGGTAGATCGTCTTAGAAATGTTCGATGAAAAAGAATATATGTATATAATTTATAAGAAGTGGATATTTCTAAGTGTTACAAATTGATGAATGTGCCCCTATCATTCGGTAGTGGATATATACATACATATTACCTACCATGGCACCCAGATGAATGGTACATATTTGAGAATAGAACACATATTTGTTATCTACTTTCAGGGTCGTCTGGGGAGCCACGCACCCCCCAAAGCACCACACAAACTGGAACATTGAGGTCCGATCTGTGTGGTGTCCATTGCTGTCACGAGAAGCTTAGCTACGAGCTACCGGGCGCGTCCACAGGCTGTGGATAGTGGAATGTTTCATCCGTAGTAGCTGTAACTGAAGTCGCGGACAATCGGCGGTATCGAGCGGAGTGTCTCTGTGAGAGGTCGGGTCGGGTCAGCACCGGCTCTTGCACAAATACTCAGTGTCTACGATGCTCGATATGATAAGGCGAGTCATTGGCACTTTTAAATAACCAATGGCCACCCTGTTCTCGCGGCGATCGGTCCTTTGGACCGGAACGAGTTTGCTCACCTATAGGACCTTGACGAAGATCGCCACCTCCACATGAAAATGTGGTTACAACTACTACTACTACTATCCTTCAACAGGACATACAAACTAACTATGGCAATTTGGGGCTTAAATGGACCAACCACTAAGCTGGACATACATACATGTGTACCGGCCATAAAAATATGGAACTCAAATGAAAAGTATTAGCTACACGCAAAAAATAAAACGTTTCGATATATTATCGACAAACAAATCAGTTTGACTATTTTTACCATTGAACGATAGTCGTGAATCTGTCACACTTTGATTCTAACTTCGGCTTTGGTAAAACTGTACTTCGTCTGGGTAAATGACAATTTTGACATAGGTGAATAAAATGCTCATATTTACGATACCACAAACAAAAAACCCGGCTCTAAACGGCGCCAGGCTGGAGGAAACAGGCGAATTTCTGCAGCGTAGAAATTGTTTGACAGTAAGAGTGTTTGCGTACTCAAACATTTTTGCAAATTTACACAAATTATTATCGGAAGTCGTTCGCGTACTTTATTTGCCAGCAGAAGAGAGAGAAAGAAGTTTATTTTCTTTCTTTTGCGTGTATGGAAATATGAGGTTGAAATAAAAGATATTTAAGAGTAAAATACAACCCTGAAACCCAGTGGTATGACCAAGTTTCTGGAGGCGCCCTTCAAACAGGCATGTAGACAAAATATGGCAATAGGAGGTTCAAAGATTTATTGAAAGGTATTTGGAGGTTAAAAGCCAGCATTGAGGACATGTAGACTGATAATGGCTATCTTGGAAATAAATTAAAGGTATTTAGAAGAGGAGCATTAGTATTAAAATGTTAAGCAATAATGAAAGTATGGGATTCACCTCATAGGTTTTTGGTTTTGTATCATATAGGTAAACAAAATTTTATCGGACAGCACTCATGGATAAGATAGAAATTAGCTCCTGTTCCCAAATGAAATGTAATTGATCAAATTTACATTAAATTCGTATCTGACATCCAAATCGAATATAATATCAGGTCAGCTAGGTTATCCCTCAAAAATCTCTCAAACGGGCTATGTGAGACGTATTGAATTTGGCCGCAACAAACATAACCCTTCCGAGCGAACTTTTGGACCAATCTGAAGAGTAGGGCATACTGTCATTCATGAAACATACATATCAATCTTACAGTATGGTATTTCGAAAAAAGCCATTAAAAGGTGGAATATGAATATTCAAAGGATAAGTTTATTCCCTATATTGTTAAAGAAGGCGCAGTGGAGCAAATTAAAATCTAACACTAACTTAAAATCGAAATAAGATGATAACTAATAGAAATACTACTCGTACATTAGATCCCTTATAGCTGATACTTATTTGATATAGGTGTATTGTGCTCGTTTTGTTCGATTCGAAAACTTTTACAGCTCACACTTACTTTCTCTGTCACTCTGCCCACCTGTGTGAACTCTATATATTCTATGTCTGCAAATCTATACAATGGCTGTCTTAACTCACGTACTTTGACACACCGATAACATATTCAAAAGCAAATCTCTCACACATTGTCTACACACTTTCATATTAATGTTTTTATAAATCTTCAAACATATTTGTTGACTGCAAATACCTACTGTTGAAGCTCCATTAATATTTAATAAAATTTGCATTTGTCTACAGCCAATTGATCCCCCGGCACGGGATGGCTATGAGTACCAAAAGGGTTGGAACTCTCAGTTACGATTAGTGTGGTGTTCACCGTCATTACCACCAGCATAGCTGAGAGTTTGTGGGTTGCTTCATATACGGAGTAGCATCAACTGCAGTCGCGGACAATCAGCGGTATCGAGTGGAGAGTCTCAGTGAGAGGGCGGCCGGCAGGCACCGGCTCTTGCTTCAATACTGAGTGCGTATGATATTCGATACAAGAGCCGGTGCCACCCGGCCTCACTGAGACTCTCCAGTCGATACCGCTGATTGTCCGCGACTGCAGTTGATGCTACTTCATAGGAAGCATTCCACTATCCGCAACCTGTGGACGCGCCCGGTAGCTCTCAGCTAAGGTTCTCGTGATAACGAAGAACACCAGACAAGTAATGATGTCATTTGAACATCTGCTAATTTTTTTTTAATAAGCCATACCTGCGCTTTATGAAAAAAGAGAGAAACTAATAGGTTTGGATGTCCAAAGTTTAAAAAAAACTTGAAGGAAATAGGATTAGCTTTTTTGGAATATTTCTCAAATTATTGAAAAAAGGAACACAATTTATACTCAAAACGATGCCACTTTAAACTGCTTAATTTACCCAGCAAAAAAAAATTACCCCAAAGGCAACCCGTAAAGGAACTAAGTATTGGTAGCTGATGAGTGCGGGGGTCGTGGGTTCGATTCCCAATAAGGGCCTGGTCTTCCGCTTCTGTGCTATCACAATAGACTAAACTTGTCTGAGTGAGTCTGTTTAAATAATAGACACTCACTCTAATCCAACCTAACCTAACTAAGCCGGAAACACTTTTTTCCTAAACCATTAACCCCACACTCTCGAATTCCTTAACGGATTTTAATGATTTTTTTATATTCATTGTTAAGGGCGTTTTTATTGAAGTAATAATTTTTAAACATTTTTTAACAATTAGTTAAAAAAATTATTAAATGTTAAAAAAAAACGAAAAGAAATATATATTTTTCTTAAATATTAAAAAAAAAATATTTTTCTTAATATTTTATGATCGTTTAGAGAAGAAAAGTGGATATAAATGACTTTGACATAAAATCCCACCTTACCTCGAAATTGAAGCTATAAATGTATATTTTTTTTATATAGAAACCGTCAAATGCAATGGGACTCGCCAGAAATCACATTTCCAAAAATTTTAGGAAAATTTTTCTAGTTTCATTGAATGCCCATTTTATGCCAATCCAAGCTGCATTGGGATACCTCCTCACTAACTAGAGCTATAATTTTTCTAAGACAGTTCTATTCTTCTATAACCCGTGCAACCACTCAATGTTTAAGATACTTCATCCGCCAGCATTCTTAAATGTTTTAGTATTGTCAACATATAGCCTAAAACAAACAACTTCATATATTATAAGTTCATTTGTTTTAAATGTTCATTCATAACACATGTTACACCACACCACCTTATCATTCATTTAAATGTCACTAAAGCTTATATACAAATTTTTAAAATGCTTGTTTTTATATGTACATGTATGTAGTATGTAGTTCATTTTGTTTATTTGGTCTATGGTCTGGATTTATTTTGGAAAACTTTATCTCTTATGGCTGGTACTATGTTCGTTCGTTTTTCGTTTCGTTCGTTTTTCACATATTTTCGCGATTACTTCTTTGAAACACTACAAAAGAAATAAGGGAAAGTTCGACTGAATGAAATTAGCGCAAGTTTTAAAATCTTTTATCTAAAAAAAGTAATCGGCGAAAAAAATCGAAAACATAGTACCAGCCTTTTTATGTTAACATTAACTTTGCAACATTTTAAACACACAAGGCTAACATTTCTCTAATATGTTTTTATTATTATTGTTTCCTCACATGTTATACCCCCACCGGAATGGTATAGGTGTAAAAACAACATCCAAAACCACATTTGGTAAAAGTTTGAAAACTTTGAATAATCAAAAGAAAATAAACACCACTAAACATACACGGTATCAGAAAGCTCATCAACAACAACAACAAATTCAAATACTATCAGAATTGTCTGCAGCAACAACCATAAAATCATCATCATCAACAACAGCAACAACACAGACAGGAAAAGGCCAACAGTCAAGCAATAACAAACAATTCGCTGCACCAAAGCAACAACCGCAAATTTATCGTTCAATAAAAACATTTCAAATTAAGGAAAATCCAGCCAAAGCCAACGACATTTCGGGAACAATGGCTACTTGTGAATTTCCCGAGGCCTCACAAGAAGAGTTAACAGCACCAAACCGAACACCGGCCACAACCACATCAACAACATTAAAATCTGTACTAAACCCAGTGGAATTACCAAAGAATTTTAGTGCTAATAATACAATTAATTTAAATTTAAACTATCTCATTAATATGGAACATAAAAAGCAACTTAATACTACTACCAGAAACACAAATAACAGCATCAGCAACAACAAAACTATACCAAACACATACAAAACCAACAACACTGCAATCACAACCACCACTACAATTGCAACAGCAAAGAATGATATGAAACATTTAAAAATAGCCGAGAAAAGTGCAATTAATTTAAATAGTTTTACAGACATCATTGAAAAGGCTACAGCAGCAGCAACAGCCGCAATAGCGAACACAACCAACCCCAAACTAGTTGATGATGATGACGATCAGCAACTCTCCAGACCGCAGCAAACGCTAAGCCAACCTATGCCGACAGACGGCTCAACTTCTGCAAGTAATTATGGACGAGTCCATTCGGAGCAAAAACACCAGCAGCAAAACCATTCACAGCAACATCACCACCATAACACTATATGTCATGATACGGATGCGATGGCAATGACAACGAAACGATCCCGTATTAGCAGCTCGCCCCCTCCCTTAGATGGAAGGGACGCAGAGCTCAGCACCAGCACTTATGTCATCAACGACAGTAACACAACAAGAACATGCACCATTTCAAATCATCAGCAACATTTATTAGCATCACCAACAACAACTGCAAACACTGCACCAAAATCGCAAAGTAATGCATCGAGACGTTTTGAATTGGAAATTTAACTCAAAACGCCAATTTGCCGTAGAAAGCATGAAACCAGGTGTGACATTCCAAAGATATTTCTTAGAGAAGCGCATAATTTGGAGATAAAGAAAACACATTCATTACATGTTGTAGTAAATAAACAAAATTTTTATATTCTAATATTTTTTTAAGAATCATACGATGATAATGAAAATCAAAGCCAAATTGAAAATCACTTCACTTATAAGAAGAACGAAAGTATAGATTTACCTAGAAGGCTCACTTGTTTGTATTATAAACTGAAACTCATAATGTGTAGTAAGACTATGCCTTTTTTTAAATCAACCAACATTCTGGGAATATACTCTATATATGCGGTTCAAGGCGCAGAATAGTATACTCAAGGACTCGAGGTGGTTTGTCTTAGATGGTGTGAAAGGCATTAGCCCGAAGTCGTTTGCGCGAACGAACCGTGCATAGAAACAATTTTGTCGGTAGTGCCAGGTTCGATCAACTGGCCAATCGATTACAAACCAGTGTGATTTTCGCGAAAGTCTCGCATTTCTCATAAACAACACTAGGTCACGACTGAGAAAACTGATTTCCGTGGTTGTATCGAGTTACATTCCATCTTCGGCCTGATGTCCATAGTGTAGATATTGAAAAAATCAGTGGGAGTTAAACATTTGTACAGCGCTAAAGATGGCTAAAGCGCTTGAATGCTATCTTCCACACTTCGAGTACATGTTTGCCCAGACTGCTCAATATCAATAATGTCGATTAATATGGACGATTGTAATGAGTTAGTGAATCGTTTGTGGGACAGTGTACAACACAGCGTCTTTCGTGCATTATTATTTACTCTGTTTATTCGTCCCCACTCAGAAATTGCCAGCAAATCCTAAGAAAGTATCTTGTTCACAACTGCCTTCTGTCTTCAATCTCCTATTATCGAATGAAAAAGAAAGGCATAGGATGTTGTCATCCGCAAACGACTATGTAGGACGCAAACTTAGACTCTATATATCGTCAATGAAAATAAAATTCAGATAGAGAGAAAGGACAAAGCTTAATGCTACCGTACACTTACCAAACTGGTTCATAGAACGACGGCATCGTTGCCACAGTAATACCACCAGTACAATACCATTAGACTCGAAGTATCTAACAAAATGGTGGTAAACCATGCTCTACATTACCTTAGAAAGCGTGGAATATATAGCTACTGCTCAGTTATTCGCGAAACTGTTCGCTCCAACTTTTTTGAGGATGGACAGAACGTTCGCAAAGTTCCAACGCTATGTGCAGACATCCGCGTTGTAAGCAAAGCTAAAAAGATTGCGACCGTCGCAGAACACTTCCATAGGCCCAGTGACGATATGTCATATGGCCCAGGCATTTATTTACGTCAAGATGCTCCAGAACCCCTCTAACTCCACGTGTTCGAAAATATATCTGAGGTGTGGAACTAGATACGTCTTCAATAAAGGGGAGCGGTTGCAGGGAAGACAGTACACGAAAGTCTTGCCTGTTTGCGCAGCAATTCGTTACTAGTATTTATGGGATTTAAAGTCATGTCGGGCGACCGGTTTATAGGCGGATTATATCTTCTTATATATAAAACTGAAATTGTGTTTGTTTGTGACTCAAAAACGGCTGATCCGATTACCTTGAAATTTTTACAGATTGTGTAGGTTGGTCTGGAAGAAAGTATAGACTATATAATTTTTCGTTGTCGGAAGGGAAGCGCACCCTCCTCCTTACCTTAAAAACACCACCCAAAATCAAAAATGGACCGATCGAGTCTCAAATGAAAGTTATTGGAGAGTAGAATACGAGTATGGTCTTAAAATTTGAGTCTAAAATCCCAGCGGGCCGCCCCAACCACAAAACTCCCCCAAACATCCAATGAAAGGCAAATGGGCATATTAGCCGACCATGGCTAAATAGGACTCAAATGATAGCAATTCGAGAGTAGATTAAAAAAATGCCGTTAAAAATTTTTGGTAAGGTGGCGCTTAACCTCCTTAAACCACCTCAAAAACGTTATGTGACCCATCATGTAATAAAGTTTTGGCGCCAAGTGATTGTGGGTAAACCCAGCCCCAAAACGCTCTCCAAGCCTTACATATATGTCGACCATAGCATAGCAAATTTCACAAATGCGAAATGTCTACCCCAAAAAGAACCCCACGCAAATGGATATATATGTAGATCAATCATGACAATATAGGGCTCAAATGAAACAGGACTTATTTTTCGACTATGGTAATATGGGGCTTATATAAAAAGTATTTGAGAGTATACCACGAAGCTTATATTTACTTTAAGGGTCAAGTGTCTGGATGGACACCTCACTTCCAAAATACACCTCAAACCGGACATATTTACCCACTACAATATAGGAATCCAAAGAAAAGTATAAGGGAGTAGAACAGACCTCTGCGCTTCAATGACACGGACATTTCACCCCACATTCGGGGTGAAATGTCCCCACCTTAAAACCCTACCAAAACAGGACATTTATATCGACCATTGCAATATAGGGCTCAAATAAAACGTATATGAGTGTTAAAGGGGACACTACGGAGCAAGCTCCGTTTGTTTTCTATAAAATGAAAAATTTTGAAAAAAAAAACTATACATAACAGGAACTGGGGGAATATGGTCGTTCCATTGAAAGATGCTCGGAAAATAAAAAGGTTTTCTCAAAATGACCATTTTTGTCTCTTCTGGAAGGCAAATGCACATTGTCTCAAAATTTCAGGTGGACTCAATTGCAAATAACAGATTAACAACGATTTCAAAAAACGTAAAGTAACATAAAATCGATTCAGGCCCGTTTAATATAAGCCACCCCAACGACGTCAATGGAAAGTAGCTGTGGAAAGTTCAAATAAGCGCTATTGTGATTTTTACAATCGGACCGATGGACTTGCCTAGATCGACTGAGGATGATTAAAAATACATTCATACAATTTTATGGGGTCGGCGACCAATAATTACGAACGGATTGACTAGATTAGTGTACCTCGATTCTATGTGTAACAAGTAAAAAGTGTTAATTTCGGTCGGGTCGAATCTTGAGAACCAACCACCATGGAATCTGCAAAAATTTACACAAAATAATTGTAATCTGTGTACGAAATTTCTGCCAAACCAGGCAAAAACTGAAGCTTTTAGACGACACGATACTTGATACTTGAAACGAGTATTAGAAGTCATAACAAAACACTCTGTGCAAAATTTCATCCAAATCGGATGACTTCCATTGGCTTAAGAAGTGAAATTATTAGGTCGGTTTATATGGGAGCCACACCAGGATAAAGGCCGATGTGAACCATACTTGACACGAGTGTTGGAAGTCATAACACAACACTCCATGCAAATTTGAACCAAATTTAACAAAAATTAAAGCTTTTGGAGTTTTTTCTTATTTCACATCTTCGCATATTCTACAGAAATTTTAGTCATGTAACCTTTATCGTCTGTTTTGCATTTACATAAAATTTATTATTTTTTTTTTTTGAATTTACATAAAAATCTCCAAAATTAAATTTTTTTTTTTTAATTTTTCAAGCTTTTTTTTTATTTTGAATTTTCATAGAAATCTGCAACAAATGAAACAAAAAATGAAAAAACCATTCAGTTATTCGTGCGACAATAAGTCAATATTTGGTTTGTCATTGTTGCTTGAGTTTCAAATCCTATTTAATAGAAATGTTGCAATAAAAACAAACAGAAAAACCTCTAGTCTACATATAAAGTAAATTGTAATTTATTTTCATTATTCGTCATTTAGCTCCATTGGGTTTGTGACGCTTTTCTTAAATTAGAACAAATTGTCATTTAGTCAGTGTTTTCTTTATCGAATTGCTTGGAACGTTGTGGAATGTCTTTAACTTTTCCAGAGAAGCCTCCAATCCTAAGAGATATTCGTTGGATTCGCACTTTTGTAATAAAAACTTCGTCAAGAAAGTTGCTAACATCCTTTTAAACATATGATTTACAGACGATTGTAAACAAACATACATATATGTATCTATTAAAATTTTATTTATTTTAGGCATAGCTAATGCACATAAATTTTTGGGTGGTTGTACCAAAAAAAAATATGTATTAAAAATTCATGGATTTGTTTATATATATATTAAAATATATAAACTTAGGCATACTAAAAGCAAAGACATATCAGCGTTAACAAATTTATATGAAGCTGTTCAGTTATAGTTTTGTTGATGTATTTATTTGATAACAAATAACAACAACCATGAATGTTCAAAACATAAACCACAAAATTGAAAAGAATATTACCAATATGCCAAATATATACCGAAAATTATTTCGAGAAAAATAATTTCTTTTTATGTGCCTACATTATAAATCTACTTCTTTGTCATACATGCTTTATTTTGTTGTTATTTATTTAATTGGTTAAAGTGAGGTTGTTACTTGCATAATAAGAAAAAAAAAACACAAAAATCAAGTTACAAAAACAAAAAACGTTTTATGTTTTTCTCATCTTTTATTTTCTATGTCCGATATGGAATGAAAAAACACATACCTTATAATATCAAAATAATCAGTTTTAAAGTTGCTTTGAATATTTGTTCACATGTGTTTTTTAAAAAATGAAAATGTGTTAATTTAATTGTTATTTTTTGTCATTTATATGCATATGTCTTTATTTACTTATTCAACCTACACAATTATACCATTTATGCTACCATAATATATATACCCTATTATTAAAATGAATATTTTTTGTTTTGTTAACCATTGAGAAAATTTAACATAATAATATTAATATCTATCACATATTTTAAAAGTTATATGCATTATATTTATATATTTGTGGAAAAACCCTGCAACTTTTTATTAAATTAATTATTGCTCTTATTAAGAAAAAAAAGGAAGATAAATAAAGTTATTTGTTAAACAATAATAATGCTTCATTTCCATTGCAAAAAAGATAGGTATAGTATCATAAGAGGTATCTGTATTAGTACTAAAAGTTTGTATCGAATCTTGTAGAAATCCTTTTGACTCACACACATGTAAAGAATGTTAGGGCCGACAAGGCCGTCCATATAATGTCCTATACCGCAGGATGTATTTGGTTTTAGGTTAGGTTAGGTTGAAAAGAGGGTGCAGATATAAATCCGCCCCATGCCACTATGGACATACACCCAAGCCAGTAATCGGCTTGTTGTGCGCTATAAAAACTATAAAGAGACCTCAAAAAAAAAAAAAACAATTTAAGTTAGAAATTCCGTGCTACTTACAAAATCCTTTATTGTTTTCAATGCCACTCCCCTTAGTTGGTTCATGTCTGGTATTGTGTCTCCACTTAAGTGCCGATATCTGTTAGATGCGAAAGCCGGTCAATGACAAAGGAAATGCTCCAACGTATCACCATCTTCCACGCATGCCCTACACATGATATCCCTTGCCGCACCGATTTTACATAAGTCAGCTCGTAGTCCTATGTGTCCCGTTATGATACCAATAGCTATACTGACTCTTCTTGCTTTCTTTCAATAATAGCCTCGTCTTCTCACGATCTGGCTCCCCCCATAGGATTTTCGCCGTCCTACCAACCGTTTCGCTGTTCCACAATGTTGCATGCGCATTCGCCGCCCACTCCCTTAACTCGGACTACGTCGTCCCGAAAGGCTTCGGTTTGTTGACGGCAATTTTCTGGACTTCACCGCTAAATCGTCTGCCCTTTCATTTCCCCTTACACCGTTATGGCCCGGCACCCAAACGATGCGGATTTTGCCATCCTCGGAAAAGGCGTTAATCTCCTTCTTACACTGCAACCAGGACGTGACCTTACCGTCCTGGTTGTTATTTATGCCAATTTTACTGTCGGTAACGATGTTCACACTCGACGCCCTCGCGTTAGCATCACACCACTTCACGCTTTCCGTGATCGCCCGAATCACCGCCTGCAGGACCGTATTATGGTCAGGCAGTCTTAAACAGATATCAGTCCCTGAATTCTCAATGTAAACCCCCAGGCCCACTCTGTCCTCTAGCTTTGATCCATCCGTGTAACATGATCTTCCAGATGGAAATACTAGGGTTCCGTTCTCTGAACCTGTTGTATGGTCCATAGATGCACTTTTTCTCCATTGCAGTCCACCAAACTACTGAGGGGTACATAAGTATTGGTCTAATCACGCTCCTGTAGAGCCAATGGACTAACCTCGGATTCAGGCCCCATTTCGAGCCTACGGCCCATCTACATAGTGCTCAACATCTGTGATCCTTTTCAGTACGCTCCTAAATGTGACACTTCCATTAAATTGGTCCACCTTCGTCTTCCTCGTGAACAGGCATATTTCAGTCTTCTCAGTCATATGCCATATGCAAGACCCTTTCGGCCCTTCTGCATAGCTCGTTCGGATCCTTACCCCTTAGAAGTATTACATCATCGTCTGCGTAGCAGACGGGTTCAAATCCCTCCTCAGTGAGTATCCGTAAAAGGTCATATGTGGTGGTCACCCATAGGAGTGGCGATAAAATGCCCCCCTGTGGCGTGCCCTGTGCCACTTTCTCCCTTATATTTATACCATGGGACACACAATTTATCCATCTGTTCCTTAGCATATGGTTTATCCTGTCTCTAAGAACCGGGTCCACCCGGTACTGCTCTAAGGATTGGATCAATGTGTCGGTCCGCACATTGTTAAAAGCCCCCTCGATGTCAATGCATACTGCTAGTGTGTACTTTTTGGCATTGAAGGATTCTTCTATTTTATGCACAACCTCGTGTAGCGCAACCTCCACCGACCTTCCCTTGACATAGGCACGCTGTTTGTATTTGAGCAGTTCGCTGGATGTTCTACTCTTTATCATGATGTCCACAAAACGTTTCATGACGAAAGGCTTATGGGTCTGTAGGCCTTTGGTGACACATAATTTGCCTTGCCGGGCTTGGGTATAAACACCACCCTTGCCTCCTGCCTGGCTTTCGGTTTTACTTTTCTAAATTTACTAAACACAATTTGTCCTAATTTTAAATAATTGAACCAGATTTTGTTACATGCGCTCAATTTTCCCACTTCATATAAACGAAATTTTAGCTTAAATTGTAGTATAATAGATTCCAATCTATGCGATTTATTCGCCCATAATCCAATTGTCGAATGTGTCGTCGAATTATAATATATTAAAAATACTAGCTGACCCGGGCCCGCTCCGCTGCGCCTTCTTTTACTTTATATGGAACAAAAGTTTCCTTGGAATATTTATTTTCGACAATTAAAGAGCTTTTAGTGAAATACCATGCTACGAATATGGTATATCGCTTGACTAATTGTTTAACAATATAAGTGCCTTTGTCCGAATCCCATAAGATCTTTATTGGTATTCGAATTTTAGTTTGGATGTAAGGTATGCTCCATTCTTAAAATACTTTATTTCTATCCGCTACTCTCATATCTGATTTAGGAGTGTTTTCAGGGGGAGTGTTCCCCAAGGCACTTGAGCCTGAAAAAATATCAGCATCACGCTCTTCTTTCAAAAACCATTTGTTTAAACCCCATATTGCCATTGGTTTAGGGGAGTTTACACGATGAGGGGTCCCCAAACACATGGTCCCAAAATAGGTTATCAAATTCGTTTTCTAATCTAAAATTTGGGGGTGTTTTGGGAAAGGGGTGATGCCCTATATACATGGTCCTACATTTGGATATCAAATTCGTATTCTACTCCCAAATACCTTTATTTGAGCCCCATATTGAAATGGTCACTAAAAAATTGCTGTTTGTGGGGTATTTTGGGAAAGGGGTAGACCCCAGAAAATTGGTCCCGAAAATGGGTATAAATTCTTGCTCTACCCGCCAATATCTTTCATTTAAGCTCCACATTGACATGGTGGGTAAATATGTCCAACTTAGGGGTGTTTTGGAATTGGGGTGGTCCCCCAAACACTAAGCCCGGAATATATATCAGCAATGTGCTCTATTCTCATATATCTATATATCATTTATTTGAACCCCATATTGCCATTGGCCTCAAAATTGGATATCAAATTCTTTTTCAAATCTCATTTAAACCCCTTATTGCAAAAGTCAGCAAATATGTCCGATTTGGGGTATTGGCCTAAAAACTATAAATATTTAGTTCCACTCTCTTTACGACCCAAATTGTCTTGGTGAGCAAATACGGCCTATTTGGTTTGTTGTTATGGTGGTGGGACGTGCCCTAGACAATTGGTCCCTAATGTTGATATCAGATACGTGGCCTACTCCGAAATACCTTTAATTTGAGCCCCATATTTCCATAGTCGGCAAACATGACCGGGGTGTGTTTTGGGGGATGGTCGGCCACTTAGTGAGTTGGCCTTGAAAATATATATCAGATTCGTGTTCCACTCTAAAAACCCTCTTATTTGAGCTCATATTGCATATTGGTGTTGTGGGGGTGGGGTGGCCCCACATACACTTTTCCCCAATATTGATATCAAATTCGTGCTTTACTCCCAAAGACCTTTCATTTGAGCCCCATATTGCTATGGGGCTCAAATGAAAGGTTTGTCCCCTTTGGGGGAGGTTTTTGGGGAGAGGCGGCCCCCCAAACACTTGGTTCATATTTGGATATCAGATTCGAATTTTACACTCAAATACCTTTTTATTAAGCCCCATATTCCCATGGTCAGTAGATAAGTCCTGTTTGGGAGGTGTTTTGGGGAAGGGGTGGACCCCCAGAATCGTGGTCCTACATTTGGATATCAAATTCGTATTCTACTCGCAAATTCCTTTCATTTGAGTCCCATATTGCCATGGTTGGTAAATATGTCCGATTTAGGGGTGTTTTGGGGCTTGGGGTGGTCTCCCTAGCACTTGGTCCGACAATTGGATATCAGATACGTTTTCCAATCTTAAATACCTTTCATTTAACTCCCATATTGTCATGATTGGTCTAAACATATGTTTGGTTGGTTTTAGGGTGGGGTGGCCCCTCCTAGGTACCCCATCAGAAATTTGGATACCAAATTTTTATTTTTAGGGTACTACATGAGAGCAAACAAAATTTCGCTTGAATCGCACCACCCATCTCCGAGATCTGCCGTTTCTGAAAATTAGGGTAAGGGGGAGGGTCCGCCCCCCTTCAGATATCAAAAAATTTAATACCCTATTTTCACCATGGGATCATTATGCACCATCTGTGAAAATTTCAAGAAAATCGGTTCAGCCGTTTCTGAGTCTATAAGGAACACACAAACATACAAACAAACACAAATTGATTTTTATATATAAGATTATGGTGGTCGAAAATAAAAATATATTTACCATGTAAATCGAGTTGGACTTTTAAATTTTGCAAAAACGAACGGTACATATGTTATTGACACTCCCAAGAACATATCGCCTGTTTATTACACGCAAAAAAAAATAAAACCTTTGGGAAATTTTTACGACAAACAAAATACTTTTATTACGAAGATTTTTTTGTAACAGTATAACGTTTGGCTTCAACATATCAAACGTTAGCCATAAACAAAACAGCTAACGTCTAAGGAAAAAAGGACCTTTCATCTATTGTAAACCAAAAACTATATATTTGCTTAAAAGTTTCTATACCCGCAAACGATTATTCGTTTACTGGACCAATAATTCCAATTCTCTTGTGTCTCTCCTATAAAAGAGAGAGGGAGAGTATTTGAGCGTATAGACCATTGATGGGCACAAATACGAATACTAATACTATTGCACATTACTGAGTACGAACTCAAGAAAATAATCCCAAGCAAGCCCATGGACTCGTACATAATTGCAATTGCAATAACTGCTCGTCAATGGTATAGTCACATACCCACACGCAACGTTTTTTTTTTCTTTTTGACTGAGCATAGAGCAGTCAGCATGTTAAGGAGCTCGGTAGGATGGGATAGTGAACTCGGAAAGTGACAGTTTTAATAGTTTGGCCTTAGGTACAAAAATGCTGGTATGTCTAATAACAAAAATCATTAGAGCAGCAAACATATGAATTCCAGGTACAAGAAAATACAACACATATATTGTTTGGTGATATTTAAGAGATAAAGAAATATCCATCCCACAGTATGTATTCAAATTTGCGAAGCAACAACTCCCATAAGATTTTTTTTTAATTTAAAGCATAACGAATACAGCAAATTATAATACAAAACCATAATGGAGTTGTGCGAAAATGGAAGGCTTTTAATGTAATTGTGTACCATAACCTTGAAATGAATCCATATAAACTTTGAAAGAGTTCGAATTTTCTTCTGAAATCTGTTTATATTTGGTAAAAATTTCAGTTTGAGTTATGTTAAAACAGTAAACACGAATTTGGCATCCTTTTGAATATCCAGAAACTTGTTGAAATCCCGAATAACATGTTTAATATATATCAAGAATAAAAGGTATTGTCAGGATAAAAAAGCTCTATATTTGCCACATATTCTGGCAGCAATTTATGGCAAAAACATATACTTTCAACGTTAACAAAGTTCAGTTTTTCACAAAAGAAGTTTATTTGTCGAAAATTTCCTTTATGTGAAGCGAACATTTTTTTTTATCGTGTAATTATCCAAGTTTTATATTATATTGTTATTTACTATTTCCAAGGTGTCGAAGGCTAAAAAGTAACAAACTGCCACGAAATATTAAAATATGTTCACGACTGTTATCAATGTTCGATTTCGGTAATCAGAATTAGGGTAATAATTGAAGACAAAGATTTTTAATTAAGATTGAGGGATTGGAAATGAATTTTTGGGAAAATAACAACTTTATATCAAGTCCTTTATCGATTTTACGGAGCAGTACCATCTGCCGTTATAAAATGAGAGCGAACATGATTTTGATGTAAGGCCCAGTATGCACCCACCCAAGCGAATATTTCAGTAGCAAACACACGGTCACAAAAAACTACGCATTCGTTTAACCCCGTTTTCACTGCTCTTTAAATGGGGGTAATGAGTCTATAATCTGTTATCCCTTTATACAATAAAACCAGCTGACGAGAGCCATAAATCCGGATTTAATGAGCAGTGTAAACGGTGTTTTTGATCAATCTGCCCGATTGAACCGATTCTATTCAATACAGTAAAAATTTCAAGTATCATAAAAGTATGACTTTAATTCTATGCCGATCCTCATAAATGATAAATGGCCACATTATTGCAATATTAAAATCAGACAAATATACGTATGGAAGCTAGGGAGGCTGGTACTTTGTTCGTTTTTCAACGTTGGAAACCCAAGTTTATCGCGATTTATTTTTTGAAACTCTATGCAAAATTCAATGATAAGATATCAATTTTATTAAAATTTTACCATAAGTACACGCAAGAAAATAATTAATTTCACATAAAAGAAATATTCGCCAAGTAAAATTCTTTTCTGAAAACTAAAGCTTTTCAAAGTTTTTGTTTACGATAAAAGTACATGTTTTTTGCGATGAATTCTTGCAAGAATTTGTGACAAAAGTCACAAATTTTCGCCGACAACACCTTTCATTCTTGATATACAAAATTCTGGGTTTCAACAATTTTTTCTTTGTTTATAAATTAATTCAACGTCAGATGTTTAAAATTGATTATGCAATTTAATGTTGTAACATAATTCAAACTAAAGTTTTTATGAGTTATAAGCAGATCTCAGTTGGTTAATCAACTTCATTCATTTGATATTATAATACATATTTTCGCACAACCCATTATGGTTTTGTATTATGATCTATTGTATTCGTTATGCTATAGATACAACAACAAAAATGTTTTTGTTGTTGTCGCACATTTAAATACCTACTTTGTGATGGATATTTCTTTATCGCGTAAATATTAACAAACAATGTATGTGCCTTAAAAATTCTTGTAGTGTTTCCTTGTACCTGTCAGCCTTTTGTCTGTTCTAACGATTTTTGCCATTGGATATACCCGATTTTTTACACCGAAACTTTAAAGATTGGCACTTTACGAGTTTATCATCCTCCCTCGTCCCTCGTACTGACTGCTCTTTGTTCAGTCAAATCAAAAAAGGAAAAAATCTTGTGTGTGAGAAAAATCAGTGACGAGCATGCAGTTGCAATTATTTGTATTCCTATGAGTCTGATTGCAATTATTTTCTTGGGTACGCTCAAAGTAATGTGCAATAGAGTGAGTATTTTTGCCAAGCACTGATCTATACGCTGAAATACTTACCCTTTCTCTCTAGTAGGAGAGACACAAGAAAATAATTATTGGTCCGGTAAACGAATAATCGTTTGGAGCTATCGAAGCATTTTTATACCCTCCACCATAAGATGGGGGGTATACTAATTTCGTCATTCTGTTTGTAACTACTCGAAATATTCGTCTGAGACCCCATTAAGTATATATATTCTTGATCGTCGCGACATTTTATGTCGATCTAGCCATGTCCGTCCGTCTGTCCGTCCGTCCGTCCGTCTGTCTGTCGAAAGCACGCTAACTTCCGAAGGAGTAAAGCTAGCCGCTTGAAATTTTGCACAAATACTTCTTATTAGTGTAGGTCGGTTGGTATTGTAAATGGGCCATATCGGTCCATGTTTTGATATAGCTGCCATATAAACCGATCTTGGGTCTTGACTTCTTGAGCCTCTAGCGTGCGCAATTCTTATCCGATTGGAATGAAATTTTGCACGACGTGTTTTGTTATGATATCCAACAACTGTGCTAAGTATAGTTCAAATCGGTCCATAACCTGATATAGCTGCCATATAAACCGATCTTGGGTCTTGACTTCTTGAGCCTCTAGAGTGCGCAATTCTTATCCGATTAGGATGAAATTTTGCACGATGTGTTTTGTTATGATATCCAATAACTGTGCCAAGTATGGTTTAAATCGGTTCATAACCTGATATAGCTGCCATATAAACCGATCTTGGGTCTTGACTTCTTGAGCCTCTAGAGTGAGCAATTCTTATCCGATTGAAAAGAAATTTTGCACGACGTGTTTTGTTGTTATATCCAATAACTGTGCCAAGTATGGTTAAATCGGTCCATAACCTGATATAGCTGCCATATAATCCGATCTTGGGTCTTGACACCTTGAGCCTCTAGAGTGCGCAATTCTTATCCGATTATAATGGAATTTCGCACGACGTGTTTTGTTACGATACCCAACAATTGTGCCAAATATGTTTTAAATCGGTCCATAACCTGATATAGCTGCCATATATACCGATCTTGGGTCTTGATTTCTTGAGCCTCTAGAGGTCGCAATTATTATCCGATATGCCTGAAATTTTGTACGATGGATCCTCTCATGACCATCAACAAACGTGTTTATTATGGTCTGAATCGGTCTATAGCCCGATACAGATCCCATATAAACCGATCTCTCTCTATTTTACTTCGTGAGCCCCAATGGGCGCAATTCTTATACGAATGGGCTGAAATTTTACACAGGTCTCCAACATATAATTTAATTGTGGTCCGAACCGGACCATATCTTGATATCGTTTTAATAGCAGAGCAACCTTTTTGCCTAAGAAGAGATGCCGGGAAAATAACTCGACAAATGCGATCCATGGTGGAGGGTATATAAGATTCGGCCCGGCCGAACTTAGCACGCTTTTACTTGTTGTAATTAAATAGTTTTTGGTTTTACAACAAAAGGAATGTCTTTTTACCGTAGACAAAGCTGTTAAAGGGTTTACTATAAACAAAGTTAGTTACGTTCAATAATACTACGCTTATGGCTAACATTGGATATGTTGAAGCAAAACCTTAAACGGTTACAATAAAAGCCAAACTTCGTGATAAAATCGATTATCTAAAATATATCGCGAAAAGCAAAAGTGAAAATTTCCCTAAAGAAAAAAAAATTCTAAGACAAAATGTCAAAAAATATGACTAAATTCAAAATTAAAAAAAAAGAGAAATCGAACTTTCAATAAAATTTGTAATTAAGACAAAATACCAAAAAAATTTTTTAAAGATAAACATTCAATAAATTATTCTAGAGACAAGATTTTTATAAAACATATCTAAAAACAAATTTTCAATAAAATTTACTAAAAAATAAAATTTCAATAAAATTTTTCTAAAGACAAAATTCCAAAAAATTTCATTAACAACAAAATTTCAATGAAATTATTTTTGAACACAAAGCTTCAATAAAAGGCCAAATTTGACCCAGGCAGGGTGCCTGGTTGAAAGGTTGAAAGACTAAGTTTTAATGAAACGTTTTTTAAAGACAAAATATAATTGACATACATATTTTCTAAAAACAAATTTTAAGGGAAATTTTTTGAAAGACAAAATCTCCATTAAAACTTGCATAATTTCATTGAAATTTCTTCCAAAGACAAAATTGTAATAACATTTTTTTCTAAATTCGTTTTTTTTATAGACAAAATTTCCGTCAAACTATCTCTAAAGAAAACATATCAGTGAAAAATCCTCTAAAGATAAAATTTGGACCGGGCCATCTCAAATTATTCTATTAAGACACAATTTCAACAATTTTTTTCTAAACGTCAATGGAATGTTTTCTAAAGACAAAATTTTTAAATTTTTTTTGATCCCCCTCAAAGTTGTTTTTCCAACGACAACATTTTATTATAAACTAGCTGACCCGGGCCGGCAGCGCCTTCTTTTACTTTATATGGAACAAAAGTTTCCTTGGAATATTTTTTTCTACAATTAAAGAGTTTTTAGTGAAATACCATGCTACGAAAAAAGTATATCGCTTGAATAACAGTTTAACAATATAAGTGCCTTTATTGGTCTACGAATTTAAGTTTGGATTTAAGGTATACTCCATTCGGGGGGGACGTGGCCCTAAAAAATATCAGCATCGTGCTCTTCTTTTAAATACCATTTATTTAAACCCCATATTGCCATTTGTTTAGGGGAGTTAACACGATGAGGCGTCCCCCAAACACATGGCCCCAAAATAAGTTATCAAATTCGTTTTCTAATCTCAAATACCTTTCATTTGAGCCGTATATTGGTATGGTCGAAAAATTTTTACCCTTTGGGGGGTGCTTTGAGGAAGGGGTGATGACCTAAATACATGTTCCTACATTTGAATATGAAATTCGTATTCTACTCCCAAATTCCTTTATTTAAGCCCCATATTGCTACGGTCAGTAAAAAATTGCTGTATGTGGAATATTTTGGGAAAGGGGTAAACCCCCGGAAAATTGGTCCGGAAAGTGGGTATGAGTTCCTGCTCTACCCCCCATACCTTTCATTTAAGTTCCACATTAACATGGTCAAGCCCGGAAAATATATTTCCCCAAGCCCGGAAAATATATTAGCAACGTGTTCGTCGTGCCAGCAACGACTTTTGGAGAAGCTGTGAGGACATGGAAGAAGAAGAGACTACAGAACACCTTTTGTGTGTGTATCCCGCCCTAGCAGTTAGAAGGAGTTCCACTTTAGGTTCTCATTTGTTTGAATACCTGTCTAATTCAGCGAATGTGAACATTCGCAAGTTATTGGGCTTTAAGGCACTGGTCTAAGAAAACGAAACGTCTAAGTGAGTAAAACGTTTTTATTTTGATTTCCGTTTTCCCATTTTATTATAGTACCTACACACCCTGACCATTCTAAAACTGTAAGCTGTATCGGTGATTTTTCTTCACATTATTGTCCGAAGACTTACTAGGATGAGACAGAAGAAGTGAAAATAAAACTGTCACATTTATACACATATAGAGAGATCTTTATGAAACATAATATGGTAAGAGATAGGGTATTTCATAGGTGATGTGCGAAAATTGAGGGTCCCACGTACTTTCAAAGTGACAAAATACAAGTTGGATATCATATGCAGAAATGTGCCTACCTGTTCCAAATGTGTATAACAGATTAGTGGTCAACACTCAAAGACCTTTCCTTTGATACCGATTTTGTGACGTTAGTCATTCATGTCCGTTTTGGGGGTTGGAGAGGCACCGAAGACACCTTGAATCAAATTCTTATAACAGATGTGTACTTAGCTTCTCAACACATTTCATTTGATACCCACATTGTCCCAATTAGTAAATATGTCCTGGGGGTTTTTAGGGTGTGGGGCGCCTCTGATACCAAGGAATATAAATTTATATTAGCTTTTTATTATACTTTTAAATACCTTTCATTTGCTATCCATATTGTCCCAATCGGTAAATATGTCCTCAGACACCAAGAAATAAATTTTTATATCAGATTTAAACTCTACTTTTAAATACCTTTCATTTGATATCCATATGGCCCAAAGAGGTAAAAGTGTCCTGTTGGGTGGTGTTTTTGGGGATGGGGACCCCCCGACACTAAGCGTGACATTGTTATACCAAGTTCGTAATCAACTCTTAAATACCTCTCAAAACGGTAAAAGTATCCTGTTGGGTGGTGTTTTTGAATGAGGATGAGATGAAGTTCGTACTCTACTCTTAGGTTAGTTTAGGTTAGGTTGAAAAGAGGGTGCAGATATTAATCCGCCCCATGCCACTATGGACATACACCTAAGCCAGTAATCGGTTTGTTGTGCGCTCTAACAACTATAAAGTAACATCTAAAAAGAAAATTTTAAGTTAGAAATTCTGTGCGACTTAGAAAATCCTTAATTGTTTTCAATACCACTTCCCTTAGTTGGTTCATGACTGGTATTGTGTCTCCACCTAAGTGCCGGTATCTGTTAGACGCGAAAGCCGGACAATGACGAAGGTAATGCTCCAACGTCTCATCATCTTCCCCGCATGCCCTACACCTGCTATCACTTACCGCACCGATTTTACATAAGTGAGCTCGTAGTCCTATGTGTCCCGTTATGATACCAATAGCTATATTAACCTCTTTCTTGCTTCCTTTCAGTAATAGCCTCGTCTTCTCACGATCTGGATCCCCCATAGGATTTTCGCCGTTCTACCGACCGTTTCACTGTTCCACAAAAGTCTTCTAACCAAAGACGAAACGCGTCCCATAGTGGGTGGTGTGTGTTGCTATATTTGGCTTTCCTTTCCCATTTGCATTTCCAATCATCCAGCTCGTCTCGAAAGAGAAACAAAAAAAAAATCGGTAAAGATGTTCACACTCGACGTCCTCGCGTTAGCACCACACCACTTCACGCTTTCCGTGATCGCCCGGATTATCCGCCTGCAGGGCCGTATTATGGTCAGGCAGTCTAAAACAGATCTCAGTGTCAGAATTCTCAATGTAAACCCCCGGGCCCAATCTGTCCTCTAGCTTTGATCCATCCGTGTAGCATGATCTTCGAGATGGCAATACTAGGGTTCCGTCAACCCAAGACTGTGCCGATGGCAGCAGTGCTTCGCACTCGACTTCAACGTTAATCTAATGTATCCGTTCGGAAACCTCTTCCCTTCCTTCCAGGTTTCCTATCGTCGCCTCGATTATACCACGATGATATTAGCTGCTCCCATACTCAATCCATTCTCCCATCACCTTAAGTCTCATAGCCGCAGTGGCTGCCTCACACTTAATCTGTATGTCAATGGGTCGGATATCTAGAATAGTGGACGTGGTCCTCATCGCCCCGCCTATGCCACGACAACATGTTCTCTGAACCTGTTGTATGGTCCTTATGTTGCACTTTTTCTCCATAACAGTCCACCAATCTACTTAGGCGTAAGTAAGTATTGGTCTAATCACGCTCCTGTAGAGCCAGTGGACTATCCTCAGATTCAGGACCCATTTCGAACCTACGGCCCGTCTATATAGTCGAACATCTGTGACCCTTCTCAGTACGCTCCTGAATGTGAGACTTCCAATTCAGTTTCCCGTTCAAGATCACACCTAAGTATTTGACCTTGTCAGATATCGAAATCGTCTTATTGAGGAAACGTGGTGCATTAAATTGGCCCACCTTCGTCTTCCTCGTGAACAGGCATATTTCAGTCTTCTCTGGGTTAACATTGAGACCTCTGGGTCTAGCCCAGTCATATGCCATATGCAAAATCCTTTCGGCCCTTCTGCATAGTTCTTTCTTTCATTCATTCATTTATGGTGGTCACTCATAGGAGTGGCGATAAAATGCCCCCCTGCGGCGTGCCCTGTGCCACTTTCTCCCTTATATTTATGTCATGGGACACACAAAGTATCCACCTGTTGCTTAGAATATGGTTTATCCAGTCTCTATGGACCGGGTCCACCCGGTACTGGTCTAAGGATTAGATCAATGTGTCGGTCCGCACATTCACATTCTGTCAATACTCGTTTTCGGGAGATCGGTCTATATGGCAGCTATATCCAAATATGGTAAAATCTGGAACACATTCGACAAAGGAATGATATGAGCTGCTCCCATACTCAATCCATTCTCCGATCACCTTAAGTCTCATAGCCGCAGTGGCTGCCTCACACTTAATCTGTATGTCAATGGGTCGGATATCTAGAATAGTGGACGTGGTCCTCATCGCCCCGCCTATTCCAAGACAACATGTTCTCTGAACCTGTTGTATGGTCCTTATGTTGCACTTTTTCTCCATAGCAGTCCACCAAACTACTGAGGCGTAAGTAAGTATTGGTCTAATCACGCTCCTGTAGAGCCAGTGGACTATCCTCGGATTCAGGACCCATTTCGAACCTACGGCCCGTCTATATAGTCGAACATCTGTGACCCTTCTCAGTACGCTCCTGAATGTGAGACTTCCAATTCAGTTTCCCGTTCAAGATCACACCTAAGTATTTGACCTTGTCAGATATCGAAATCGTCTTATTGAGGAAACGTGGTGCATTAAATTGGCCCACCTTCGTCTTCCTCGTGAACAGGCATATTTAGTCTTCTCTGGGTTAACATTGAGACCTCTGGGTCTAGCCCAGTTATATGCCATATGCAAAATCCTTTCGGCCCTTCTGCATAGTTCTTTCTTTCATTCAATCCCTCCTCAGTCAGCATCCGTAATAGGTCATTTATGGTGGTCACACATAGGAGTGGCGATAAAATGCCCCCCTGCGGCGTGCCCTGTGCCACTTTCTCCCTTATATTTATGTCATGGGACACACAATTTATCCACCTGTTGCTTAGAATATGGTTTATCCAGTCTCCATGGACCGGGTCCACCCGGTACTGGTCTAAGGATTGGATCAATGTGTCGGTCCGCACATTCACATTCGGTCCCCTCGATGTCGAAGCATACCGCCAATGTGTACGTTTTGAAGAATCCTTCGATGCCAAAATGTAAATGCGTTTATGGGCTCAATACTCGATTTCGGGAGATCGGTCTATATGGCAGCTATATCCAAATATGGTAAAATCTGGAACACAATCGACAAAGGAATGTAGAGGTCTACTGAAACTAATTCATTAAAATTTCATCAATATCGAATGAAAAATGCGTTAATGGGATCAACTCTCTATATCGGAAGATCGGTCTATAGGCAACTATATCCTTATATGGTCCGATCAAGCCCACATTGGATAAAAGGATGTCGGGGTCTACCAAAACTCACTGTTTCAAATTTAATCGAAATCGGGTTATAAATGCAGCTTTAATGGCCTTAATACTCCATATCGGGAGGGCGAGAGATCGGTTTATATGGCAGCCATATCCATATATTGTGCGATCTGCAGCACATTTCACTGAGATAGGAAGGGGTCCACCAAAACTCACTCTGCCAAATTCAGCGAAATCGGATGAAAAATGCGCAGTGTTATGCCTCAAAACTTTAAATTTGAAGATCGGTCTATATAATTCCTATATATAACTAGGGCCCGATTTTCTTAGTTTAGAAAGTCAGGTTTATGTACCAAGAATTAGAAATTATCCAATTTGTTTGGAAAATGTTTGATATTTCCCAAATTATAAATACTCAGCTTTTGGGTAAATACCACTCGCCCATCTCAAGTGGTTATTTATATCATCTTCGTTGTGTCTGCGTCCACACCTCCGCATCCATACTCTACGCCGCTGCTTCCACGCCTATCTTTTTGTTGCGTAGTACTTGTTTGGTAGATCTCATCACCTCTTCCCAGTTCTTCTTCTCTTCCAACATCCTCTGGATTATTGTCCCAGGAGAAACGTCGCCAATCGCTGTTTCCGATTCCCTGCGTCTTTCGACCCAATGCTCGCAGTGGAAGAATGTGCTTTTCATATCATCTGCAACCTCTAGCTTCTCATAAATGCATTTGCTAGATGGGCATTTGCTTATTCTATGCGGTTATTTCCGAAAGTAATCATGACCTGTCAACATCTGCGTAACGTAACAGTTGACGCTAGGAGTTTCGAGGTGTCGAGCTTGTTCAGGTTCCACTTTCATGTACTTGCACTCATTCCCTCATTAGTTGTGTCTCTTCCAGTATAACAGGAGAGCATAATATACTGGTGGTCGATTGCTGCGTAGGTTTCTAGTACACTCCACTCTGTTATCTTCCCGATGATTTCTTCGGACGTAAGGGTGATGTCCGGTACAATACCATCGCACCCGCGTCACTTAAAGACTGGCACGTTTGCACTGTTTACAACGAATAAACCAGTTCTTGCGGCCATGTCTAGAACTCGTCTTCCTTCTGGGTTAGTCGTTGACATACCCCATCCTTCGCTCGAGAGTTTAAATCGCCATTAATTTTTGAATTCTGTCTTTGATTATCATAAAGTTTCTTTTCGAAGGTGTCGAACTGTCACTACACGCAAAAAAATATAACGTTTGAGACATTTTAACGAGAAACAAAATATTTGTATCATGAAGTATTTATTATATTGTAACCATTTAAAGCTTCGCTTCAACATATCAAACCTTTGCCATAAACGTAGTATTATTGAATGTAACTAACTCAGTTTATTGTAAACCTATTAGCAACTTCGCCTACTGTAAAAGTACTTTTCTTTTGTTGTAAGACCAAAAATTCTTTAACGGCAAAAGTGTTTCGATATCGTTTACCGGACCAATAATTATTATCTTGTGTCTTTCCTACTAGAGAGGGATGCACAATATATTTTAAAATTAACAACACTTCTTCTGGTGTTGTTCCCGTTGCTTTAATCAATGCATTAGTGATCTCACGGATCGGATCTCTACTGTCGCCTTTGGTTGTAGGTCCTGCACGACTGCAGTATCCTTTAGATTGCCGTTGAGGGACTCGCATAACATCACCTTACTTCCACCTCTGCCCCATAACGAGGAGAATTGCTCCCGTTTTTGTCTTCTGGACGGAGCGGATGGCTACTTCGACTTCCTCCGGTTTCGCATTTCGCCTAAGGTCCCTAAGCACGTCTACATAGCTATGCTCTTCTTTTGGCTTCATTATCACGGCCTGCGGTCGCTGTCTAGGTTGCAGTCGTTTCCGAGATGGCAGTTCTTACCGCCGGATCCTCTTCGGCGTCTTCACCTCTTTGTGGAAAGGTAGAACCTTTCAGCAGCTTCCCATGGTGGTTTCATTTCTACAGCTTTGTCCTTCCTCTTCTAGCCTGTGTTATTATCGACTGGACTCGGTGCGCTCCCTTTATTCTGCACCGTTCAAGGAGTCGGCATGTTAATCGATGTCATGGCAGTCTCTGTTCTTTTTGGCCTGCTTAGCTGTTTCTGCTTCTCCGCGGTTTTTCAGTTTTTACACACCATTTTGGACATGCTTACTGATATTTTTCTGGCTGCATTTTCTTTTGACATTTCTTGTGACATTTTTGCATTTTCTTGTGACAGTTGCATCTTCAAGATGAACTCTTCTCTAAGAGAAGTGGTGATGTTGTCACATGTTTCTGCTATATTTTATGCTGGGGTACAGTCTAACGCAATATTTCTCACTTCCTTTTCCTTCTCGACACTGGCCACGAGGCTCGTGGAGAATTAACCGGTGATCGGAGTATTTTCAATCTCCTTCCAGAGATCTATTCCATCTCCTCTGTTGCTGTGTTGGTTGGTATCTCCGGTTTCATTAGGTCCCAACTTCGAGCCGTTATCTGTGTCCGAAAATGTAGTCGCCCATTATGTTGACTCAGAGAGTGTCTTCGCAAGCAGTGAGGTCCTCGCCTGGGTTGACGCAAGACCTTATGAGTACATGCATTCAGAGCCAGGTCGGGCATTAATCTGGATATCGTATCAACAGAGTCTTTACTACCAACTTACTGGTTAGGAGGCACGAAAGCTTAATGCCTAAGCCCTGTCAGGGGTTGAGCGGGATGGAGCCTTTAGCCTCAAAGCAATTTTATCGTGGTTGTCACTCCCTCCTATTCGGGCAACCGAATACCCCAGATGTCAGCCCGTAAAATCAATCTAAATTCGTTATCAAACTCATATTCCAGGCCAGGGTCAAGTTTCCCTAGATTAGGGATTCACGGGGGCATCACTCTGTAGAGCCCGCTGTGAGTGGATACTTAGGAAAACGACAGCATCCGTTCGTCATGTCGAGAGGACCTCGTCGAGTTTAAATAATGCCTGTCCTCGGTCTTCATCGCTACTCGAGGGCTGCTAATATTTCACAGCTGACCAATAGGTCGTTTAGCTATCTGTTGCTATCTGCCGCCCCCTGCTGACCCAGGAAGAAGCCTGAGCTCGGTCCTACCAAAAAAAAAATTACTCTTTAGTAACAAAATATATAGTCAGGTTTTAAACAATATTTTTTTTATACCCTACACTACTATTGTAGTACAGTATATTAAAACTTAGTGCATTTGTCTGTAACACTCAGAAGGAAGAGAGCTTGTCCCATTTATAAGTATACCGATCAACTTGGAGTTAATTTCTGATTCGATTTAGCTATGTCCCTCTGTCTATACATGTTAATTTTTGTACAAAGTACAGGTCGCTATTTTCATCCGACCATCTTCAAATTTTGTACAGTCACGTTTTTCGGCCTAGAGACGTTCCCTATTGAAATTGGAAAAAATCGGTTCAGATTTGCATGTAGCTCCCATGAATGTATTGGGTTGCCCAAAAAGTAATTGTCGGTAATATAGTTGTAATATAGTCGGCGTTGACAAATTTTTTCAACGGCTTGTGACTCTGTAATTGCATTCTTTCTTCAGTTGTTATTTTTAGCTTGCTTTAGAAAAAAAGTGCGCGAAATTTTGTTTACATTTGTTTGTTTGGCGTCAATTTTAATATGGGTACCACATGTATTGAAAGAAATTCATTTAACAAACCGAATCAACGCTTGTGATATGCACCTTAAACGCAATGAATTCGATCCGTTTTTAAAACGTATCATAACTGGAGATGAAAAATGGATTGTTTACAACAACGTTAGTCGAAAACGATCATGGCCCAAGCATGGTGAACCAGCTCAAACCACTTCAAAGGCTGATATCCACCAAAAGAAGGTTATGCTGTCTGTTTGGTGGGATTGGAAGGGTGTGGTATATTTTGAGCTGCTTCCAAGGAACCAAACGATTAATTCGGATGTTTACTGTCAACAATTGGACAAATTGAATACAGCCATCAAGGAGAAGCGACCAGAATTGGTCAATCATAAAGGTGTCATATTCCACCAGGACAACGCTAGACCGCACACATCTTTGGTCACTCGCAAAAAACTGAGTGAGCTTGGCTGGGAACTTTTGATGCATCCACCATATAGCCCTGACCTTGCACCATCAGACTACCATTTATTTCGATCTTTGCAGAACTCCTTAAATGGTAAAACTTTCGGCAATGATGAGGCTATAAAATCGCACTTGGTTCAGTTTTTTGCAGATAAAGGCCAGAAGTTCTATGAGCGTGGAATACTAAATTTGCCAGGAAGATGGCAAAAGGTTATCGAACAAAATGGCAATTATATATTTGATTAAAGTTCATTCTAAGTTTTATTAAAAATGCATTTACTTATTTTTAAAAAATCCGCAATTACTTTTTAGGCAACCCAATATATGTTCGTCCGATTTCGACTAATATTGCAATCACGGAAAGTGGCATACAATATAAAAATCTCTTATGACAACACATATTTTCGTTAAATTTTATCAAAATCGGTTCAGATTTCTATTAAGCTTCCATATACATAGATACCACCCTATTTGCACATATAGAGCCGTAGTTATTATAATTTTGAACACATTTGCTCGAAATTGTATACGAATTGTTTTATAACCCATCTGGAAACCTCCACCGAATTCCACTAAATTCGTTTCAGAATAAGATATAGCCCCCACTTTCCACTAATAGGGCAGGTGTTGGGTATTACATAGTCGCAAAGAGGGCAAACAAACATCGGGCTTACGTCGCATCTTTCACAACCAACGGTGCTTCTTCAATGTTGTTTTTCAGACAGGCACAAGGAGGACAACGACCAAATCTACAATTAAACAAAGTTAAAAGCTTTTCCTTGAAAAAATATCTTGGCGCATTACATTTAGTGATTCAAAGATAAAGTTTCGGTAATTAGGCCCCTGATCTTCCTTTTCAGCAGATAAAAATCTATTTTTGGAATTAAAAATTTGGATGAACTTCCGGGTTCACTTCATTAGATAGCGCACCATATTTTAGCAAGTAAACTATCTGTTTTAGTTCGATATTGTTCACATTGAGACATATATTTGGGTTTTCTCCACTTATGTTATCTTTGGCTTTCAAAGCATGTTCGATTGTTTTTACATTTTTAAAATTTTCTCCCCTATCTGAATACAGCTTTTTGTTATTCAAAACTAAAAGTTCAACTTAAGCTAAAAATACTTTCATCGGCTCGTTGGTCTAGGGGTATGATTTCCGCTTAGGGTGCGGGAGGTCCCGGGTTCAAATCCCGGACGAGCCCTAGCATATAGTAACTAACATTTTTCAAAAAAGTTGCTAGTATTTTGTATATATATGATAATGTTTTTTTAACACATCATACATATTAAAAACGAATGGGTTGAATAATATCAAAAAAAAAAAAAAAAAAAAAATAGTGCTGTTTTAAAAAATTTCTTGGGCGTGAGATTTCTGGAAACCTTTTTAGTACCTTATTGCATTTGATGGTTTCTATATTAAACAAGTATGAGTGAGCTAAGTTTGGCCGGGCCGAATCTTATATACCCTTCACCACGGATCGCTTTGTCGAGTTCTATGCGCGGTATCTCTTTTTAGGCAAACAAAGAATATTGAATAAGAACTGTTATGCTATTGGAGCTATATCAAGTTATAGTCCGATTCGGACCATAAATGACTGCTGAACATTGTAAAAATCATTGTGTAATATTTCAGTGCATTTGGATAAGCATTGCGCCTTGTAGCGACTCAAGAAGTAAAATCGGGAGATAGGTTTATAATGGAGCTGTATCAAGCAATTGATCGATTCATACCATATTAGACAATTATGTTGAAGGTCATAAAAGAAGTCGTTGTACAAAATTTCTGCCAAGTGATACCAAACGACTTCGTGCAAAATTTCAGTCAAACCGGATGAGAATTGCGCCCTCTAGAGACTCAAGAAGTCAAGATCCGAGATCGGTTCATATGACAGCTATATCAAAACATGGACCGATTTGAACCATACATAACACAGTTTTTGAAAGTGGTACCAAAACACCACGTGCAAAATTTCGGTGTACAAAATTTCTGCCAAATCGGATGAGAATTGCGCCCTCTAGAGGCTCAAGAAGTCAAGATTCCTGTTCAGTTTATATGGCAGCTATATCAGGTTAAGTACCGAAGTCATAACAAAATGCCTCATGCAAAATTTCATCCAAATCGGATGGGAATTGCGCCCTCTAGAGGCTCAAGAAACAGGTAATTTCCTTCATATTAAATAGTTTTTATTTTAAATGGTAGGTTAATAAATCCTCAACTTTGCGTCTTGTTATTAAAGACAGAAATCTAAAATAAATGTCAAAATATGGTTGAAAATTAAAAAAATTAACTTGAGACAAGACAATATGTGAACCGTAGCTTAATTCGCATAATAGCCATACAAATAGGAGCGTCTTTAAATTTATGTAAAAATTCTAAGTTTAAAAGAAGAATTTTTGAAAAAATAATAAGTGGACAGTCATCTATGAATTAAAAAAAATCAATCAATTAATCTTAAATTTTGGACCAATTTTTTTTTTTTTTTCAGTGTACTTTTGTCAACAGGTACGAATTTTTGTCCACTTTTCTTCAGATTTTTTTTTAGAAATTAATTGTTTGCAGTAAAATTTTTTATAAAATGTTTTTTTTTTTTTAAGTAAATTGCCACGTCAATATAAATGCTCTAAATATTAAATACTTTCATCGAAATCGGACAAGAAAATCGAGGGTCAGGCATTAATGGGTTAATAAAGTTATACCATTCTGTTGAATAGTGCAACCAACATATATACATATTTTGTTTCGCAATATAACCCTCTTGAAATAAAGCTGATAATTCTTTGTCAAACACGCATAACTTATTATATATGAAACATACACTCGATCACTGGCTCGTTGGTCTAGGGGTATGATTTCCGCTTAGGGTGCGGGAGGTCCCGGGTTCAAATCCCGGACGAGCCCAAGTCGTCATTTTTATAAAGTCACTTTATGAGTATTTAAGACTTTTATAAAATGTATGCGTGCAAAATCTCCCGCCTTCCATCGTCGCCGTATTCCATTAAATTAATGAATTGTTTCACGTAAAATTTTATGAACCCAGCCAGCCAACATGCGCATACAGACTCTTCCAAATACATTCAACTTGAACTGGTTTGTGTATGTGCGTCAACTCAAACGAACGTATCTCACCGGAAAATCCATTCACTCATGGTCATACACAACGGCGCTACAGCAAATAAGTTTTTGTTGTTGTTGTTTGTAGTTCATTGATAAATATTACCACACATATTTTGATTAAGCGGTTGTGACAACTTTTTTTTTGTTTGTGTTTAATGAACGGCAGCTGGCTCGTTGGTCTAGGGGTATGATTTCCGCTTAGGGTGCGGGAGGTCCCGGGTTCAAATCCCGGACGAGCCCAAGCACGATTATTATTTTTTATTTAAATTCACGTAATATTTATTATTCTTAGTTTTAAAAACTACAACAATTTCATTATAAAACCCTATAACAGTAACTTTTTGTCTTGCAGTGACAAACCGTGCTGTTTTTATACCCACCACCGAAGGATGGGGATATATTAATTTTGTCATTTCGATTGCAACACATTGAAATATCCATTTCCGACCTATAAAGAATATACATTCTTGAACAGCGTAAAAATCTAAGACGATCTAGACATGACCGTCCGTCTGTCTGTTAAAATCACGCTACAATCTTCAAAAATAGAAATACTGAGCTGAAACTTTGCACAAATTCTTTTTTTTTTTTTTTGTCCATAAGTAGGTTAAGTTCGAAGATGGGCTATATCGGACTTGATATAGTCCCCATATGGACCGATCGGCCGATTTAGGGTCTTAGGCCCATAAAAGCCACATTTATTTTTCGATTTTACTGAAATTTGGGACAGTTAGTTGTTTTAGGTCCTTCGACATTCTTCTTCAATATCACTCAGATCGGTCCAGATTTGGATATAGCTGCTTTATAGACCGATCTCTCGATTTAATGTTTTGGGCCCATAAAAGGCGCATTTATTGCCTGATGTTGCCGAAATTTGGGACAGAGAGTTAAGTTAAGCCCCTCCACATATTTCTGCGATTTGGTCTAGATCGATCAAGATTTGCATATAGCTGCCATATAGACCGATATAGCGATTTAAAGTCTTGGCCCCAAAAAAGGCGCAACCTTAAAATCTACCTTAATAATTTTGATATTTTCTTTCTTTTTGAAATACATGTATTACCAACCGTATCTCTCGTCTTATTTACAAAACCACTGTTTGCAGTGGCAGGATGCAATTCAAGTGAATAGATTTGGGCGTGCCAGTTGCAGGATGTCTTTTCGGAATTAAAAAAAGAAATTAAAAAGAAATACAAATTAAATTTTATTGTCTCCGATTCTCAGCACACAGTCCTGTCAGCTAATCTAAATGGAAATATATATTATTTTACGTATTTTAACTGTACGCGTTGGAAGTAAAAAGTTTAGTTCTTTTTTAAAAGACCTTAGCCCAGTAATTGTATGCAAGAATAGGCGAAGAACAGGTTCTAGACTACAACATTGTTAAAGATTGTCCCAACATTGGCTTTTCCAGACGCTCCAATGACAGAAACGTTAATGCCCAGAGAAGGAATATCCTACGTATTATTGATGATTTAGGTGGTATTATTATGAATGGCAGAACTTTAGCAGATGTAGATGGAGAGTTTACTTTTTGTGGTGCAATGGGAAATTCTGTCATGGATTACTGTATAAGTTCGTCGAGTTTTCTGTCATATATTGACAAGTTTAAGGTGGCCCCTGATCCCTATTCTGATCGCATGCCCTTGTGCTTAGATATTAAGATTCAGAAACGATCGACAGAGACCACTCATCATTCTATACAGAGTCTACGCTGGGATGAAAGGCATAGATCTCAATATAGACACCACTTAAGTTTACTTGCAGAGACAGGAAATGACTGCGTTTTTTATCGCCAAAAGATTCGGTTGATAACATTTAAAATAATGTGAGGCGGGCTCAGGTAAGTAAATCCAATAGAAAATTTTTTGAGCCTAAGCATAAATGGTTCGATTGGACGTGCTTTCGTTTAAGATCCAATATGCATAGAAATTTTAAGATACACAGAAGGGCACACAATATTATTAACCGAAAGCGTTATTATTCATCCACATCTAAGTTTCGTAGAATGTGTAACGTGAAGAAATTGCAATATTTCAATGATAACCTAAAGAAACTAGATACTGTTTGCTGCATCAAGGATTTGTGCAATCTTGCTATTGTCTGCTATAAAAGAACTTAAACAAAACAAGGCCCCTGGCCACGATAATTTACCTTATTGATTTCATAAATTTGCTCCTTGCTGTTTTCTACAAGAAATACTTGAAGTATTTAATAAGATAATCCTCCATGAAAATGTTCCAACCTCCTTCAAGAAGTCAATATTGACTCTTCTGTTTAAGAAAGGGGATATGAACTTGGCTTCAAATTATAGAGATTTGTCGCTTTTGGATACCCTCGGAAACATTTTTAACTCTATTTTACTAAATCGTATAAGAATGTAAAGAGAATCAGATCTTCCGAAAGGCAAAGCCATGCTTTAACGCCGAAAACGAGCCCTACACTTTCAAGTAATTTGGGAAGACCACACCAGACTTCCCTCAATGGAGACTCCAGACAGTGTACTACGGTCCCTGAATCTTCAAGGAGAACTGCGACTTTCAAAAGGATACCACAGCCATCACGAAAGGGGAAGTTGGTGGCTGGAAAAGGTAAGGAGCAGCCTCTTTAGGCCAAAACAGAATGAGCGCGTTGAGCTTTGGTTTGAGCAAAAACGCAACTCTGCACGAAAAAAAGTTTAAAAATTTTCTACTTTGTCATTCGATGTTGCCACACATGAATTAGTGTTCTTGGTCGTCAAAGTTAAAAATGGTCTAACTTTGGGAAGCTGCTTTTTTAACATTTGTTTGCAGAGTTGGATTTTTTCAACGCGATACTCCTCATCGCGCTCATTCAGTTTAAGCCTTTACGCTAAAGTGGCAAGGAAGCACAACAGAGACGAGCTGAGGTATACAGTCGTCGATATCAGCACTGCAACAGGTAGAATTCTCTCCCAAGCGGAGGATCTGGCTAACGAGCGGAGTTTGGAATATAGGTTGAACTCTGAAGAGGGTCTAACCATACGAATTATGAGTTGCAAGTAAAGAGGAACCATCTTAATGCTGGTGAGAAAGACGGACATCTCTCAGCTCACAAAGCGGCAGTCTTCATCAAAGGATGGGGTAGCAAATGCGGGACAAGAAGCATGGTGAAAGTCTTAAACAAGCAAAACCAAGATTTGTTTGCGAGAAAATGGGAGTTCTTCCACAAGGAAGAGAACGAGGAAGGAACTCTTATCCATGCTGTTCCGAGTTTAATTAAGACCAAAGGTATGGCGTTCTACACCTCCAAGGCGGTCTTTTTCAAGATTTGGAAGACTACGATAACCAAACATCATAATATTAAAGCATCAGGCAGTACAGTGATAGGAGACTCAATATTGCCTTAACTCAGGAGCCATGGACGACCCGGAACAAAGTTTCTGCACTGAACCATATTAACTAGCAATTATTCTTGATTAACACGAGAACTCGGACTAGGACCAGCGTTATTTGTCATATAAATCTGAATTGTATATTTCCCAGGAGTTGTCGACGTTGGATGCAACAGTGCTGAGACAAGGAGACGCTGGAGCATACCTGGCATCACGTTATCTATCTTTCGACTCTCCGACACCACCACTCACTTACGAGCTTCAGCGACTGATGAAGAAGGCATACAGGAAGCGAGATACTAATCGTGCGATGCGAACTTTCATCACATTTCGGGGGGTAGCACCAGCATTAAGAGTGAGTCCAAAGACAACGGAGGACATGTTGATGCTTTTGATAGAAACGCATTTTCCACTGAATACGACGGGGTTAACGGAGACAACGGAATTTTGGATTAACAAGGTTGATCAAAGGCTTATCATTATAGAATTTATGATAAGGAACGCCTTGAGGAGCTTCCAAACATTTAAGTCACCTGGGCCTGATGTAATAATTCCGGTGTTACTACAGAAGGAGGCCGACTATCGAGCCCCCATCTGGCCACTATTTTCCGGCGTGCCTTGATTCCCATATACTCGCCTTGCAGAAGGCAAGGGTGGTATTTATACCCAAGTCTGGTAAGGCAAGTTATGGGATATAATAGTCGAACTGACCTATATGCCTTACGTCCTTTATACTTAAAACCATGGAACGTATTGTGGATACCATGATAAAGAACCTTCTGTTCAAATACAAACTGCATACCTATATTAAGGGAAGGTCGGTGGAAACTGCCATGCACCAGGTTGTGCATAAAATAGAAGAATGCACTGGGCACGTAACAGGGGGGCATTTTATCGTCTCTGCTATGGGTAACCACCATAAATAACCTATTACGGATGCTGACTGAGGAGGGATTTGAATTCTTCTAAGTGGTAAGGACCCAAATCAGCTATGTAGAAGTGCGGAAAGGGTCTTAGATATGACATACGACTGGGGTATACCTAGGGGTCTCTATATGAACCCAGAGAAGGCTGAAATCTGTCTGTTAACGAGGAAGACGAAGGTGAGCCAATTTGACTCACGGTTCCTCAACAGAACAATTTCGATATCTGACAAGGTCAAATACTTAGGAGTGATCTTGGACAGGTAGCTAAATTGGAAGTGTCGCATTCGGAAGCATACTGAGAAGGTTTACAGATGTTGGACTCTTTGTAGATGGGCCGTAGGCTTTGAATGGGGCCTAAGTCCGAGGAGACTACGCTGCCCCTACAGGAGCGTGATTAGACAAATACTTACTTATGCCTCAATAATTTAGTAGAATGCGATAGAAAAAAAAGTGCAATGTAAGGATAGTTAGGTTAGAATTAAGTGTATCTTCCACAACGTCCTCACAACTTCGTCTGTTCTAGCCGGCGGCAGCAAAGCGGTAGACCATTTCAAGTCTAGATTAAACCACATAATTTTGGAGTGTTCACAACCCACATTTTGTGACCATTTCTCATTCTTTGCCCTTCGGACCTGATCCGGAAGACTTGGCTTACATGTCACTAGAGGCATTCCCACATATTCCAGTTTCTCTGGAATGTGTTGGTAGATCCTTGTCTCACAAGCTTATCTGCTTTATCTCTGTGGACCGTTGCCCAGAAGAAGTGAATTTTCATCTGTTCATCGATTGGCAACAGTCAAGAACGAAAGGATAATAAACCAGGTTCAGAGAACATGTTTTCTTGACCTAGGCTGGACGATGGAGACCAAATCTGATATTTATATTTCGGACTAGGTGTCTAGGGTGCCGATATTTCTATAGCCGTAAACGATTGCTCGTGTACCGGACCAATAATTATTCGCTTGTGCCTTCCCAACTAGACTGAGGGAGGAGGTGAGTTTTAAAACTTTTTGACCAGAGATGGGCACAATCAATTAAAAAAATTAAAAAGATAGTACATACACAAAAGCATGATGTTAAATTAATTTAATTTAATAAGTAAAGAAAAACTTGTTGAAACCCTGAATTACAATTTATATATCACGAATGGAAGGTATTGCCAGTGTAAAAAAAGCTATATATCTCATGTATTCTTGCAAAAATTTATCGAAAAAAACTTTTATCGTAAAAAAAAATCTACGTTTTTTAGAAAAGAAGTTTACCTAGCGAAAATGTTTTTTATGTGAAACTAATTATATTTTTGCTTGTAGGTGTAATTATCGTAAACAGGCGTTATTTTCAATATTATCAACATGCGAGGATGATTTTGTGAACACGCTTTGTTGATTTCATGCACCGACCGTTATGAACATCATGCCTACAAAATATGTATGCATACTTAACTCAAGTTCAAATGACTCTTAAAACGTTGACAAACAGAACCTTCAAAAAAACTGTGCCTTAGACATCAGAATGTGAACGTCTATTTAGAACTTATCTTTCACAAAAAACTGTTCTTGATTGATATGCTAACATATGTGTGTTAATTCACATTTATGAACCAATGGGATCAACGATATTTCTAACTCATAAACGACATTTTCGACAGTTAAACCTTTTTTGTGAACAGCATTGGGACTTCGTTTGCGATAAAATACGATACGATTTTAAATACGATACAAACTATTTTTGTCTTCAGCCTGGCGCCTTTGGTGCATTTTTTTTTTTTGTGGCCTAGTACCCATTGGATGGGTGCATACTAATTCCGCCATTCCATTTGTAACACATCGAAATATTGTTTTGAGACCCAACAAAGTACATATGCTCTTCGGTTTATAACCTCGAAGAGCTGTCATATAACCCACTATTCTTCCAGATCTAAAAATTCTCAAAATCTTTTTGCAACTGTGAAGAAGATTAAGATACTTTCCATTTTTTTACTGGGCCTATGACTGACCCTTCAACGGTGACATTTGGTCACCGTGGAGTTTTGGATATACTCTTGCAGAATTTTTGGTCGTTTTTTCCCTTATAATTTCAATGGTAATTTGTTTTATGCCGACTTGACGTGGCATTTTTCGTATTAGTTCCCAAGAACTTATTAAAATCATATTTTATAAACTGGCGTAAAAAACTTTGAAAATATAAAATCTTTACAACAAAAAAGGGATGTAGAAAAAGTGTTGCATTTTTAGCGATAACACTTTGTTAAAATCACAACATTTCGTTCAGTTTTGAAATACATCCAGATCCAAAAAATTCATATCTTCTACATCTTTGAAAGCAAACATTTTGCTAGTGCTATTTAGAGACCGATTAGATCTTTCACATCTTTCAGAATGTGCTTGTCTTGGCAAGATGTAGTGATAACTTACCAGTAAATTAATTATGGAAGGGCTAAAACTCCTATGAACAAATTTGTTTTTCTGGTACATTTTTAAGGTAAATGAAAAAGATGGGCCATTAAGAGGAAGCGTAGGAGAAAAACAAAATTTTGCGAGTCTGGTACAGGTTGGATTTTTTTCCCAGTAGAAATTTCTTACTCTCCTGCAAATTTTTATTGACAAATTGTTACTGGTAAAGTGGGCGAACACCTAATATTACGAAGCAATCGGTAAGTAAAAACAGCTATTTTTATACCCTCCACCATAAGACTACTAAGTTCGTCATTCTGTTTGTAACACCTCGAAATAAGCGTCTAAGACCTCAAAAAGTACATATATATTCTTGATCGCCATGCTATTTTAATTCGATCTAGCCATGTCGGTCCTACCGTCTGTCTGTCGAAAGCACGCCAACCTTCGAAGGAGTAAAGCTAGGCGCTTGAAATTTTTAACGAATACTTATTATTAGTGTAGGTCGGTTGGGATTGTAAATGGGCCAAATCGGTCCATGTTTTCATATAGCTGCCAAATAAACCGATCTTAGGTCTTGACTTCTTGAGCCACTATAGAGCGCAATTCTCGTCAACAACTGTGCTATATATGGTTCAAATCGGTTTATAACCTGATATAGCTGCCATATAAACTGATCTTGGGTCTTGACTTCTTCAGCTTTTAGAGGGCGCAATTCTTATCCGATTTGGCTTTAATTTTGCATAAGGTGTTTTGTTATGACTTCCAATAACTGTATGGCGCTAATCGCTTCATAACCTCATATAGCAACCATATAAACCGATCTTGGGTCTTGACTTCTTGAGCCTTTACAGGGCGCAATTCTCGTCGGATTTGACTGAAATTTTGGAAGGTTGTGTTTTGTTATCACTTCCAACATCTGTGCTAAGTATGGCGCAAATCGGTACATAACCTGATATAGCTGCCATATAAATCGATCTGGGATCTTGGCTTCTTGAGCCTCTAGAGAGCGTAATTCTCATCTAATTTGGCAGAAATTTTGTACAACGGCTTCTCCCAAGACTTTCAACATACGTGTTCAATATGGTCTGAATCGATCTATAACTTGTTACAACTCCCATATAAAGCGTTCTCCCGATTTTGCTTCTTGAGCCCCTACATGGCGCAATTCTTATCCGAATGAACTGAAATATTACACAATGACTTCTACAATGTTCAGCATTCAATTCATTTATGGTCCGAATCAGACTATAACATTATATAGCTCCAATAGCATAACGTTCTTATTCATTATTCTAAAAAGAGATACCGCGCAAAGACATCGACAAATGCGATCCATGGTGAAGGATATATAAGATTCGGCCCGGATGAACTTAGCACGATCTTACTTGTTTATATAACAATTTGTAAAAATGTATCGGTTCGATAAGTCATTAACCGACACACATCTGCTGGTTTAGGTTTACAAATGCAAATTTCTCCATGAACATTCCACTAAGGAACTGGGGCAAACTTCTCATATATCAGTGAGTGCTGTCCGATTCAAATTTTAAGCTCAATGATAAGGGCGTACCGCCGGGAGACACCTCTTTGGGGAGAAGTTTTAACACGGCATAGCGCCTCTAAAATGGATGGGTATCCACCGCTGAAAATTGTTTCTGATGTTCACGCCAGGATTCGAACCCAGGCGTTCAGCGTCATAGGCGGACATGCTAACCTCTGCCTCCACCGTAGCGGTTTACCGATAGGATAAGCTATAAGACGAATCTTATATATCCTCCACCCTGGATCGCATTTGTCGATTTCTTTGCGCAGTAACTCTTTTTAGGCAAACAAAGAATAATGAGTTTCTTATTATTTTTTTCGTTATGAATTTCTATATGCTATTGGAGCTATATCAAGTTATAGTCTGATTTGGACCATAAATGAATTGAATGCTGAACATTGTAGAAGTCATTGTGTAATATTTCAGTTAATTCGGATAAGAATTGCGCCTTGTAGGGGCTCAAGAAGCAAAATCTGGAGATCGGAACATTATGTGGCACAGTTGTTTAAAGTCATAACAGAACGCTATGTGCAAAATTTCAGCCAAATCGGATGAAAATTGCGGCTTCCAGGGGCGCAAGAACTCAAATCGATAGATCCGTTTATATGGGAACTTTATCATGTTAAAGACCGATTTGTGCAAATCGGGAGATCGTCTTATAAGGGCGCTATATCTAAATCTGAACCGACATTGCCGTCGAGAGGATCGAGTATATATATACTTTATGTGGTCTTAGACGAATATTTCGAGGTATTACAAACGAAATGTCTAGATTACTATATACCACCATCCTATGGTGGTGGGTAAAAAATTGTTTTTCTCTAAAAGTTATAACGTTTCACATAGATTTTAAGAGTATATACATACATAGTTATGTATTTTACATCTTTGCGACTTCAGTTCTGTATTTTTGGACAAGTTCATCAAATGGAGTCTAATTCTCAATCCCAAAATTCAACAAATTTAAAGCTGTTAACATATATTCACAAATATTTACTTTTAACCTATTTTGCACCAAACCCAATAAAGAAAATTTTCTTTAAGCGCATGCGCTGTAATGAGGCAAAGCAAATGCGTGCGCTGAAAATGCGTATAAATTTTACTATATGTATTGAACTGGCACAGCGTTAATCGAATCTACATTTAGTCCACTTTACGATATATAAAGAACAAAACACCTACTGGAAGGAAGAAGTTATTAAAGGTTACAAATACTTCATCTTTCAGACATTTTATCAAGTTAAATGTGGGGTTTTCAAATTCTATCTTTAAAAAATCAAGACGATCAGCCCATAAATGACTGTTTGGAAGCAATTTAAAATTTGACATGCTCAAGGTGACCAATTTTCAAGCCTCATGAATAATATTCAGGACGCGCTAGATCTCCAAATTTTGTATACTTATTGACTACGGTCATGTTTCTATCCATTCAAAAGTTCTAGAATTGATTCCAAGATTTTTCGATTTTGCAAACAGTGCGTCGTTGACTTGTTCAATTTACGTACTCTCAAAAATTGTACAAAAAGTCGCACAATTTGGCAAAAAGTCATAAATTAGTGTAATTAGTTAAGATTTTTCGATTTTGCAAACAGTGCGTCGTTGACTTATTCGATTTACGTACTCTCATAAATTGTACAAAAAGGTCGCACAATTTAGCAAAAATTCATAAATTAGTGTAAATTTAGAGAAGTCGCACAAAAGTCAATCGCCTCAAAAAGAGTCGGAATTTCAGACTTTATTTGCCAATAAAGTCTGAAATTCCGACACATTATTCCTGTCACTCAAGGAACGTGCCAATTGGGATCCATGATGGAGGGTATATAAGATTCGATCCGGCCGAGCTTAACGCGCTTTTATTTGTTTCTGATGTCGTCGCCATGCTAACCTCTGCGTTAACGGAGCAAGCTTACAACTCTTGCCCAATTTAAACTCTAAAGGTTTGAGTAGCAGTTGGGCTAGTGTGTTTAGGATAACAAAAATTTTGCCAAGTATACTTTTTTTCTGAAAAACGTTGGATTTTGTTTATGATAAAATTACATGTTTTTGTACGATAAATTCATGCAAGAATTTGTGATAAATATACAGTATTTTTTGTACTGACATTTACTTCATCCTTGAAATATAATAAGTTATTCGGGGGTTCAACTAGTTTTTCTTTACTTCGAAATTAATTGAACGTCATGCTAATGTATTTGCATATCCTTTTTGATTTTAAAAAAGATAGCGCATTTTGAAAGAGCTACAAAGTTAAGTTTTATGTGATAACACTATTCTCACTTAAATTAGTATCAAGCAGATCTATTTAGATGTCATGATACACAATTATATTAAAAGCCTTCCATGTTGCTCTAATAATTCTTGTCATTGAACGTACGGCGAAACTTTAAAAATTGTCAATTTCCGAATTTACCATCCGTCCATCACTTTTTATATATCACTGGTCTATACGCTTAAATACTCACCCTCTCTCTCTAGTAGGAGAGACACAAGAGAATAATTATTGGTCCGGTAAACGAATAATACTTTTGCCATTTAAGAGTTTTTGGTTTTACAACAAAGGAAATGTACTTTTACCGTAGGCGTAGCTGGGTTTACAATAATCAAAGTTAGCATAACTTGAGAAGAAGTAACTTTTGGACATTAAGGTTTTATTGAGAAGTCCTCTGTGCTGTTTATATGGACAAGACAGCTTCCACTTCATATGAAATCCAATGTAACTTTAAGATATTGCTAAAAAAATCTACATATTTTCGTAAATTTTCATTTTCCCTTGAAAAAAGATACATGAAATTTTTACCATATATAAGTAAACTTTTCCGATTATACAAAAGATGTAAGTAATACGTCGTTACAATCACTGGCTCGTTGGTCTAGGGGTATGATTTCCGCTTAGGGTGCGGGAGGTCCCGGGTTCAAATCCCGGACGAGCCCAAGTTTGATTTAAAATTTTGTAAAAATCGGTAACAAGCCAATCCGATGAGACTTCATGCTAATGTTTATAAAGTACCCCAAAAGCCAAGAAGTATTAATAAAAGTTCTGGCGTTAACTTCAGAAAAAATATTAAAGCACATGCAATTTTTTACCTCTACATAAAATTAAAAATACGGCTTCAAAAACCACCAATCTATTTAAAGAAATTTTTTCGTTTTTCAGTTTCGATTGAATACTTAAATAATATGTCAGGCTGTTAACTGGCTCGTTGGTCTAGGGGTATGATTTCCGCTTAGGGTGCGGGAGGTCCCGGGTTCAAATCCCGGACGAGCCCGAGTAGTGAATTTTTACAGTTTGTTTGAAGTCTGTAAGAATGGTTTTAATAAGAAGGAGGAAGAAGGAAGAAAGTTAATAAAAAATTTAAGCGGAGGAAGACATTGCAGAGAAACTGCCGATATTTTAAGTTCAGAGTTTATAAAAACGACTATTTCTTACGTACATAGTATTATTGTGTTTCACTTTCAAAGTGTAGTTTGCAAACTGCGAGAAACAAGTTTTATATTTAAATCGGCGTTAGTTTGAACCTTTTCTGTATGATACATTTTCAATAAAATCTACTTCAAAGACAAAATGTCAATAAAATTTTTGGTTAAAATTAGATTTTAGAGACACACAATATAGTTGAAACAAACCCGAACGCGTATTTAACTGCTTATTTATTACCTTTTGATATTAATTACTGAAAATTTAAAATTATAAAAAAAACTTCCCGAATAAAATGTACAAACAAAATTAGCGCATGCAAATTTTGCACTTTTGCAATGGCTTTTCAAATTTTTGACTTTTGTTTATACATTTTTTATGAACCACTAGCTGACCCGGGCCCGCTGCGCCTTCTTTTACTTTATATGGAACAAAAGTTTCCTTGGAATATTTATTTTCGACAATTAAAAATCTTTTAGTGAAATACCATGTAAACTTGACTAACAGTTTAACAATATAAGTGCCTTTATCTGAATCCCACATGATCTTTATTGGTCTACGAATTTAAGTTTGGATGTTAGGTGTACTCCTTTCTTAAAATTCTTCATTTCAGCCCGCTACTCTCATGATTTCTTATTTAGGGTGTTTTCGGGGGTGAGGTGGTCCCCCAGGCACTTGGCCCTGAAAAATATCAGCATCATACTCTTCTTTCAAAAACCATTTATTTAAACACCATATTGCCACTCCCACTCCAAGATCTGGCGTTTCTGAAAATTAGGGTAAGGGGGAGGGTCCGCCCCCCTTCAGATATCAAAAAATGTAGTACCCTATTTTCACCACGGGATCATTATGCACCATTTGTGAAAATTTCAAGAAAATCGGTTCAGCCGTTTCTGAGTCAATAAGGAACACACAAACATACAAACAAACAAACAAACACAAATTGATTTTTATATATAAGATTATTAAGCATAATCCTTCCTTGAATCGACAAAAAGTATCTATATGTGTATGAACACCATTGTTTTCTTATTAAGGGTGATTTTTTAAGAGCTATAAAAAGTTTTTCGAAAATACACATAAAATTCAGAAAAATGCATGAAATCTTTACATGAATCGATAGTACGGTCCATATAATTTAATGTTCGAAGATTATTTCATGCAAATATTGACCGTGACTGCGTCTTAAATGGTCCTTCTGCTTACTTCAATTTTGGCATACTAAAACCAACATTTCGGTCGGTATCTCAAGAATAAATACTTCCTTGTGTCTTCCAATGCGTCAATTGAAGCGGGCTCATCTGTATAAACATGAACTCTAACATAGCCCCACAAAAAATAGTATGAAGGCGTTAAACCGGCCAATTGACCGGTCCCGAACGTGAAATAAAATGTTCACCGAACTCGCTCAATAAGTCCATTGTTACGCGTGCTGTGTGCAATGTGGCACCGTCTTGTTGAAACCACATGTCAAGCTTTTGCATTTTAGGCAAAAAAAGTTGGATATCATCCCACGATAGCACTCACCATTAACAGTTATGTTACGATTCGCATCATCTTTGAAGAAGTACGGTCCAATGATGCCACCAGCCCATTGGTAGCTCTTGCAATGCTTCTGGCTGGTCTTCAGTCCAAAATCGAAATCGACAATTCTGCTTATTTACTTACTCATTGAGCCAAAAATAAGCTTTCTCAATGGAATGGAAGAAGCGCGCAATGAACTTTCTAAACAGAACACGCATTTTGATACTAAAATTAAATAATTTGCAAGCGTTGCTCGTATGTAAGACGATTCATGGTTAAATTATAGACCAAACTGACGATGTTTGAGAATGTAACAAAACATGAAACGTGTTCGAGTTGTTTAAATCAGTGCTGCCAAAAAGATAACAGCTAAGAAATCACCCTTTATCAATATATCGAAGTTACATTGATTTACTAACGTATATATATGTGAAAATTAAAAATGTTTCTACAATCCATAAAAACTAAGTGAATTTGGGCTCGTCCGGGATTTGAACCCGGGACCTCCCGCACCCTAAGCGGAAATCATACCCCTAGACCAACGAGCCAGTTGCTAGGTTGAAATATATCTTACGTCTTTAATTAGATTTTGAAATTTGAGCCTTATACAACTCTTAAAACTAAAAAAACTAAGTTAAGCATTTTCCTAACTTAAAACGGGTTCTACCGCACTTCCAATGGAAGGACGGTACATAGGTTTACAGTCTAAAGCGATAATTACATTCTAGACATTACTAAACACAATAAGTCCATTGAGGAAAAATGATCAAATCATAAGTTTTCTTTCAATGCATCCGAATATAATCAATCTGGCCATGACGCTGTACTATCTTAAGTAAAGCATATCGAAACCTGTTGTATGGTCCTTATGTTGCACTTCCATCAAACTACGGAGACGTAAGTAAGTATCGATCTAATCACGCTCCTGTAGAGCCAGTGGACTATCCTCGGATTCAGGCCCCATTTCGAGCCTACGGCCCGTCTACATAGTGCCCAACATCTGTGAGCCTTCTCAGTATGCTCCTGAATGTGACACTTCCAATTCAGTTTCCTGTCCAAGATCACACCTAAGTATTTGACCTTGTCAGATATCAAAATCGTCTTATTGAGGAAACGTGGTGCGTTAAATTGGCCCACCTTCGTCTTCCTCGTGAACAGGCATATTTCAGTCTTCTCTGGGTTAACATTGAGACCTCTGGGTCTAGCCCAGTCATATGCCATATGCAAGACCCTTTCGGCCTTTCTGCATAGCTCGTTCGGATCCTTACCCCTTAGAAGTATTATAACATCGTCTGCGTAGCATCCGTAATAGGTCATTTATGGTGGTCACCCATGCGAGTGGCGATAAAATGCCCCCTGTGTCGTGCCCTGTGACACTTTCTCCCTTATATATATGCCATGGGACACACAATTTATCCACCTGTTTATCCTGTCTCTAAGGACCGGGTCCACCCGGTACTGGTCTAAGGATTGGATCAGTGTGTCGCTCCGCACATTGTTAAAAGCCCCGTCGATGTCAATGCATACTGCCAGTGTGTACGTTTTGGCATCGAAGAATTCTTCTATTTTATGCACAACCTCATGCAGGGCAGTCTCCACTGACCTTCCCTTGACATAGGCATGCTGTTTGTATTTGAGCAGTTCGTTGGATGTCTACTCTTTATCATGCCGTTCACAATACGTTCCATGATTATAAGTAGAAAGGACGTGAGGCTAATGGGTCTGTAGGCCTTTGGTTTCGCATAACTTGCCTTGCCGGGCTTAGGTAAAACACCACCCTTGCCTCCTGCCAGGCTTTCGAAGTATATACAAGTCCTAGGTACGCTGTGAAAGTTTTGGCCAGACGAGGCGCCTGATAGTCTGCCTCTTTCTGTAGTAACGCCGGAAATATCCCATCAGGTCCGGGTGACTTAAATGGTTTGAAGCTACTTAAGGATTCCTTCACCTTAAATTCCGTTATTATAAATCTTCGATCAACGTCATTATTAAAAGATTCCGGGTTTTCATCAAAATCCTCAACATGTCCTCCGTTGTCTCTGCTCTCACTCCCATTTCGTCTACTAAAGTTTCAGTTTGGACATAGGTTTTTGAGAGAAACTTTTTTATCTTGGCGAAGTCATTAACGCTATCGAACTGTACGCAGAAAAGCTTCCAGGAGGCACGTTTTGCCGCTCTGGTAATCTTATTGTATTCCTTGAGCCGTGTGTAATACACATCCTAATAAACTTCTGCTTTGTTACCACGTGCTCTGTTAAAAAGTCTGCGGACATCTTTCCCAATATTTCGAATCTGCCCGGTCCTCCAGGGTATTCTTGGGCTGATTTCATTTCCCTAAGAGGACAACTATCTTCGAAGGATCCCACCAGTGCAGTCGTAATCCAGTTGACATTTTCGTCAGTCTCTTTTATGCTTGGACAATCTAAATTATTTTGCCCAAGTCTTCTTCTGAGTAGCCTTCCGAATTTTGTCCAGTTGGTTTTCAACTTATTCCGAAGCTTATCGGATTCGGGGCTGGCCGTACTATTCTAAACCTAATGTAGAGATGGTCAGAGAAAGAGTGTTCCATGGAGACCATCCAATTCTGATCCTCATCGATCAGATTTTCTGAACATATCGTCACATCTAATACCTACTAAGTAATGGTGTTATTAAGTGTTATTAGGTCGTTTGTATTCAAGAACTCTGCCAGGGCTTGGCCCCGCTTATTAGTGATGGTGTTACCCCAAGAAATATGGTGAGAGTTCGCATCGCACCCTATTAGTACCTCGTTTCCTGTCTGTTTTGCTTTCCTCACCAGCCATTGCAGCTCCGACGTGGGTGGCGGTGTCGGAGAGTCGAAAGGTAGATAACGTGATACCAGGTATGCTTCGCCGTCTCCCAGTCTCACCGCTGTTACATCCGACGTCGACCACTCTGGGGAAAATATATAATGCAAATTTGTATGACAAATAACGCAGGTCCTCGGCCGAGTACCAGTGATAGCATAGGATAATTGGTAGTTCATATGGTTTAGTCCAGAGACTTTATTCCGGGTCGTCCATGGCTCCTGAATTAAGGCCATATGAATCTTGCCCTTACTGATTTTCTCCATCAGAGCGTGTGTAGCAGTCTCGCTCCGGTGGAGGTTTATCTGGATTACCTCAATCATTGGTCCTCCAGTAAATGGGCATCTTGGGAGTAGGTGATGATTTCACCATATACACCCTGTTCTTTAGACTGCATTGACTTTCCTGTCACTGCACTGCCTGATGTCATCGTTTTAGGTTCATTGCCTAGTCTAGTCTTCCGACTTTTTATAAAGTCGGTAATGGTTCCATCGTCGGGTCCCTGTTCGTTAAGCTTTATTGGGTTTCCATTCCCTGTTCTGCCTGGTGTTTCAATACTAGGATCTTTGCCTATTTTAGCCTTCCAAATCTTAAGTAAATGGGTTTCTTGGGAGTAGGTGATGGTACCACCATCGGCTCCCTGTTCGTTGGGTTGCATTTCTGAACATAGTTTCTTTAAAATTTAAAGGTGGACCAATTTGAACCACCACGTTACTTCAAAAGAACTATTTTGATATCAAACAAGGTCAAATACTTCGTAGTGATTTTGGACTGGAAACTGGACTGAAAGCGTCATATTCGGGAGCGTACCGAGAAGGCGCACAGATGTTGAAGCCTACGGCCCGAAATCGGGCCTGAATCCGAGGATTGTAAACTGGCTCTATGGAAGGATGATTAGACAAATACTTACATACACCTGAGTTGTTTAGTGGACTGCGATGGAGAAAAATTGCAACAAAAGGATAACACAACAATTTTGGACAGGCATGTTGTATTGGCAAATGCGCAGTGATTAGGACCACACCCACTACGGCACTGTAGACTATTACAGATAACCGACCCATATACAAACAGATTAAGTGTAAGGCGGCCACTGCGGCTATGAGACTTAAGGCGTTGGTGAATAGATAGCAGATAAAGCTCACACTATCGAGGTGAAATCGATGAGACGATGGGAAACCTGGAACACAGAAAAATTAGAAACTAGATTCAATTAAAAAATTTTTACATCCAATTAAACAAGTAAAAGCGTGTTACGTTCGGCCGAGTCGAATCTTGGGAACCCACTTACATGGATTCAGCTAAAAATTTATACGAAATGAATTTAGTTGAAGGGCATAATTTTATTCAACATACAAAACTTCTATAAAACCAACAAAAATTAAAGCTTCTAGGAACCGAACAAGGCTTATCTACAGACCGGTTTAAATGGGAGCTGTACCAGGATATGGCCGATTTGGTCCGTACTTGGCACAGTTGTTGGAAGTCATAACAGAACACAATGTGCAAAGTTTTAGCTAATTCTGACAAAAATTGCGGCTTCCAGGTGCTACAGATGTTAAATTGGACGATCGGCTTATAAGGGAGTTATATTAGGGTAAACACCAATTTGGGCCGTGTTGATACAGTTGTTGAAAGTCATAACGAAACACTAAGTGCAAAATTTCAGCCAAATCGGACAAAAATTGCGGCATCCAGGGCTCAAGAAATCAAATCTGGAGATCGGTTTATATGGGAGTTATATCTATATCTAAACCGATATAACCCATTTGCAACCCCAATTAACTACATCAATAAGAAGTATCGAAATCGGTCCAATTAAGGAATTTGTGTTATTGATTAACAATTTTGTATTTTGGATTTATGATAACCTCAAAAATCCAATTAAAGTGGTTATTAAATCCATAAACTAATTAATTTAAAGGTGCCCTTTCTTTTAAGTTACTTTTCTACTGTTTTAATAATGTATTGCTTTCTAGTTCACTGCTTAACTGCTATTTATTTCATTGGATTAAAAATGGCTACTGAAATAGTATAAACAGAAAAAAATTAGAATGTGAACAAGTGAAATAAGTACATTCCAAACATAACAAGATTGTGGACTTGGAAGAAGTTAGACGAAGGTATTTATAATTATTATTTTATTCTAATTTGTTATTATCCCTATAGAGATTATATTGGCATGGAAAACGACGCTGATGACTGAAGGAAACAAAAGCGGATCTAAATTTCGTGCGGATCTAGATTACGCGGTATTGTGCGCAAAATGCTAAGATTGGTATTCATTACGATTCACTTTAATATGTATATAAATTACTAGCCGAACCGGGCCCGCTGCGCTGCGCCTTTTTTAACTCTCTAATATCTTTTTAGTGTGGGGACACTTCGCCCTGAATGCGGATATCGAATTCGTGCCATTGTAGCCTATGACGCTGAACGCGTTCGAATCCTGGCGAGAACTTCGGACAAAGTGGCGTTTATCTCCTCTTTATGTTGGCGACATTTCGAAGGCACAATGTCATGCATGGTAATTTAACAAATGTTCCCCAAAGAGGTGTCGCACTGCTGGATGCCGTTCGGACTGGGCTATAAAAAAGGTCCCTTATCATTGAGTTTAAACTTGAATCGGAAAGCACTCATTGATATGTGAGAAATTTTCCCTTCTTGGTTCCTTCCTTAGGGTAATGTTCTCATTAGAGGAGGGATGGTATCTTAGACATTTCGATTCAAATATGGATATCGAATTCGTGCTGCATTTCCAAATCCCTTTAATTTGAGCCCCATATTGCCATGGCCGGTAAATATGAACCGTTCTAAGGGTGTTTTGGGACTGGGGCTGCACTTTGCACTGAAATTCGTTCTTTATTACCAACGGAAATGAAGTTCAGTATAGGGCGTGCGTTAGGGCGTACCCCAAAACACTTGGCTCCAAAATTGGATATCAAATTCGTTTTCTACTCTCAAATACCTGTCATTTGAGTCCCATATTGTCATAATGGGTCAATGGAGAAGGGGCTCCGCTGGGTACTTGAACCCAAATTTTAATACCATATTTGTGTTCTGGTCTCAAATACCTTTCATTTGATACGCTTATTGTGCCCATTGGACCACTTCTTATATGGGTGGCGTTTTTGCGGTAAAGGGGAGGGACCGCCTCCACCAGATATCTAAAAATTATAAAGCCAGACAAACGTACACAATCTATGAAAATTTTAAGAAAATCGGTTCGGACAATTATCATGTAGTAATAATGGGTCTAATGGCGTTTTTGAAGGGTGGTATGACACCCTATACTTCGATCTGATTTTATACCTTTCATTTGAGCCCCATATTGAAATGAACGTCCAATATGTCTGTTTGGTGGAGTTTTGGGGGTTGGGCGGCCCAATGGGTACTTAGACTCAAATTTTAATACCATGTTCGTATTCTACTCTCCAATACCTTTCATTTGATACCTATATTGTCCCTATCGGTTCACTTTTGTTTTTAGGTTGTGTTTTTGGCATAAGGGGGAGGGTTCGTGCCCCTTTCGATACCGAAAAATTATATAGCCTATGTTTTCTTCCCGACCAATTAACAAAATATGCGAAAATTTCGAGAAAATCGATTCTGCCGTTTTTCAGTCTATATATCCGTGATTGGCTAATGTGACCATTTTGGGCGATTTTGTGGGGGTGGGGTGACCCCCTATACTTCGACATGAATTTGTATGCCAGATTCGTTATCTACACCCACATACTTTTCATGTGATACCCATATTGTCCTTATCGGTCCACTTTTGATGTTGGGTGGTGTTTTTGGGTAACGGTGGAGGGTCCGCCCCTTCCGTTATCAATTAATTATAAATCCTATTCCTAGTTCCTGACCATATTCGTAATCTACTCCCGAATACCTTTCATTTGAGTCCCATATTGTCATGATCGTCAAAAAAAACCTATCTTAAAGGGTTTTGGGGCTGGGGCGGCCCCCAGGTATTTGGACCCCCTTGGTACTTGGATTACTAAATTAGTACTCTACTCTTGAATACCTTTCATTTGAATCCCATATTGTCCCGATCGGTTCATTTTTATTTTTGGGTAGTACTTTTAAGGTAAGGGGGAGGGTCCTACCCCTCCCGACATCAAAAAATTATACAGCCTACGTTTTCTTCCAAACCAACCTACACAATCTGTGAAAATTTCAAGGTAATCGGTTCAGCCGTTTTTGAGTATATACGGAACAAACAAACAAACTGACAAACAAACAAACACAAATTGAATCTTATATAAAGGGTGATTTTTTTGAGGTTAGGATTTTCATGCATTAGTATTTGACAGATCACGTGGGATTTCAGACATGGTGTCAAAGAGAAAGATGCTCAGTATGCTTTGACATTTCATCATGAATAGATTTACTAACGAGCAACGCTTGCAAATCATTGAATTTTATTACCAAAATCAGTGTTCGGTTCGAAATGTGTTCATTCACCGTAACGTTGCGTCCAACAGCATCTTTGAAAAAATACGGTCCAATGATTCCACCAGCGTACAAACCACACCAAACAGTGCATTTTTCGGGAGGCATGGGCAGTTCTTGAACGGCTTCTGGTTGCTCTTCACTCCAAATGCGGCAATTTTGCTTATTTACGTAGCCATTCAACCAGAAATGAGCCTCATCGCTGAACAAAATTTGTCAAAAATTGAACACATTTCGAACCGAACACTGATTTTGGTAATAAAATTCAATGATTTGCAAGCGTTGCTCGTTAGTAAGTCTATTCATGATGAAATGTCAAAGCATACTGAGCATCTTTCTCTTTGACACCATGTCTGAAATCCCACGTGATCTGTCAAATACTAATGCATGAAAATCCTAACCTCAAAAAAATCACCCTTTATAACAAATAAAAGCGAGCTAAGTTCGGCCGGGCCGAATCTTATGTACCCTCCACCATGGATCGCATTCGTCGAGTTCTTTTCCCGGCATCTTTTCTTATGCAAAACAGGATATAAGAAATGATTTGCTCTGCTATTAGAGCGATATCAAGATATGGTCCGAATCAGACCACAATTAAATGAAATGTTGGAGACCTGTGCAAAATATCAGCCAATTCGAATAAGAAGTAAAATAGAGAGATCGATTTATATGGGAGCTGTATCGGGCTATATACCGATTCAGACCATAATAATGAGTTGATGGTCATGAGAGGATCCGTCGTACAAAATTGCAGGCAAATCGGATAATAATTGCGAACTCTACATGCTCAAGAAGTCAAGATCCCAGATCGGTTTATATGACAGCTATATCAGGTTATGAACCGATTTGAACCTTATTTGACACAGTAGTTGAAAGTAAGAATAAAATACGTCATGCAAAATTTCAGCCAAATCGGATAAGAATGGCGCCCTCTAGAAGCTCAAAAAGTCAAATTCCCATATCTGTTTATATGACAGCTATATCAGATTATGAACCGATTTGAGCCATACTTGGCACAGTTGTTGGATATCATAACAAAATACTACGTGCCAAAATTCATTAAAATCGGATAAGAATTGCGCCCTCTAGAGGCTCAAGAGTCAAGACCCAAGATCGGTTTATATGATAGCTTTATCAGGTTATAGACCGATTTGAACCATACTTGTTGGATATCACAACAAAACACGTCGTGCAAAATTTCATTCCAATCGGATAAGAATTGCGCACTCTAGAGGCTCAAGAAGTCAAGACCCAAGATCGATTTATATTATATAGATATGGCCCATTTACAATACCAACCGACCTACACTAATAAAAAGTATTTGTGCAAAATTTCAAGCGGCTAGCTTTACTCCTTCGGAAGTTAGCGTGCTTTCGACAGACAGGCGGACGGACATGGCTAGATCGACATAAAATGTCACGACGATCAAGAATATATATACTTTATGGGGTCTCAGACGAATATTTCGAGTAGTTACAAACAGAATGACGAAATTTGTATACCCCCCCATCCTATGGTGGAGGGTGTAACAATACGAATCAAATTTTTCTTGACCTCAATTACCTACAATCTTTTTAATAGTAGAAATCTGAAAATAAAATTTTGAAAACATATTAGAGAATATTTTAGAATAGTGACATTGAAAATTTTATGACATCGTTCTTTGGTACTCACCATCGCATTTTTTGTGTCATCGCAAATTAGAAACGAGTCCATATATTTTGAAGAATTGAGACCTTGGCTTAGATTAGATTTCAATGTGACCTTCATCCCTGACAAAAGGTCAACTATTATAACGTTTTGATTGACAGCAATGATAATATTTGCTTATTTATTACTTTTCAACTCAATTATTAATACCTTTCAATTTGCCTATTTCTTATTTTAGATCCGATATTCCATCATCCGCCGTTTAAGGGTCTTTGGCCCATAAAAGCCACATTTTTGATCCGATTTTGCTGAAATTTGGGAGTGAGTTGTGTTCGACCCATCAACATTCTTCCTTAATTTGGCACGGATCGGTCCAGATTTGGATATAGCTGCCATATAGACCGATCTCTCGATTTTAGGCCCTATAAAAGGCGCTTTTATTGTCGGATTTCGCCGAAATTTGGGACAGTGAGTTGTGTTAGGGCCTACGACATCCTTTTTCAATTTGGTCCAGATTTGGACATATGTAGCTGCCATATAGACCAATCTCTCGATTTATGGTCTTGGGCCCATAAATGTCGTATTTATTGTCCGATTTCACCGAAATTTGGGACAGTGAGTTGTATTAGGCCCTTCAATATCCCTCTTTAATTTGGCCCAGATCGGTTCAGATTTGGATATAGCTGCCATATAGACCGATCTCTCGATTTAAAATCTTGGCCCCATAAAAGGCTCATTTATAATAAGATTTCGCTAAAATTTGACACAGTGACTAATGTTAGGCTTTTCGACATCCATGTCGTATATGGTTCAGATCGGTCTATATTTGGATATATTGCTACCAAAAAGAGCAAAATTTTGTTCTACAAGTACAAGTCTGTTCAAGTGTCGTTTGCCTAACGTTTTCTTATAAAATAATTTTAATTTAATTATTTGCCGTGGATGCCGTTCGGACTGGGCTATAAAAAAGGTCCCTTATCATTGAGTTTAAACTTGAATCGGAAAGCACTCATTGATATGTGAGAAATTTTCCCTTCTTGGTTCCTTCCTTAGGGTAATGTTCTCATTAGAGGAGGGATGGTATCTTAGACATTTCGATTCAAATATGGATATCGAATTCGTGCTGCATTTCCAAATCCCTTTAATTTGAGCCCCATATTGCCATGGCCGGTAAATATGAACCGTTCTAAGGGTGTTTTGGGACTGGGGCTGCACTTTGCACTGAAATTCGTTCTTTATTACCAACGGAAATGAAGTTCAGTATAGGGCGTGCGTTAGGGCGTACCCCAAAACACTTGGCTCCAAAATTGGATATCAAATTCGTTTTCTACTCTCAAATACCTGTCATTTGAGTCCCATATTGTCATAATGGGTCAATGGAGAAGGGGCTCCGCTGGGTACTTGAACCCAAATTTTAATACCATATTTGTGTTCTGGTCTCAAATACCTTTCATTTGATACGCTTATTGTGCCCATTGGACCACTTCTTATATGGGTGGCGTTTTTGCGGTAAAGGGGAGGGACCGCCTCCACCAGATATCTAAAAATTATAAAGCCAGACAAACGTACACAATCTATGAAAATTTTAAGAAAATCGGTTCGGACAATTATCATGTAGTAATAATGGGTCTAATGGCGTTTTTGAAGGGTGGTATGACACCCTATACTTCGATCTGATTTTATACCTTTCATTTGAGCCCCATATTGAAATGAACGTCCAATATGTCTGTTTGGTGGAGTTTTGGGGTTGGGCGGCCCAATGGGTACTTAGACTCAAATTTTAATACCATGTTCGTATTCTACTCTCCAATACCTTTCATTTGATACCTATATTGTCCCTATCGGTTCACTTTTGTTTTTAGGTTGTGTTTTTGGCATAAGGGGGAGGGTTCGTGCCCCTTTCGATACCGAAAAATTATATAGCCTATGTTTTCTTCCCGACCAATTAACAAAATATGCGAAAATTTCGAGAAAATCGATTCTGCCGTTTTTCAGTCTATATATCCGTGATTGGCTAATGTGACCATTTTGGGCGATTTTGTGGGGGTGGGGTGACCCCCTATACTTCGACATGAATTTGTATGCCAGATTCGTTATCTACACCCACATACTTTTCATGTGATACCCATATTGTCCTTATCGGTCCACTTTTGATGTTGGGTGGTGTTTTTGGGTAACGGTGGAGGGTCCGCCCCTTCCGTTATCAATTAATTATAAATCCTATTCCTAGTTCCTGACCATATTCGTAATCTACTCCCGAATACCTTTCATTTGAGTCCCATATTGTCATGATCGTCAAAAAAAACCTATCTTAAAGGGTTTTGGGGCTGGGGCGGCCCCCAGGTATTTGGACCCCCTTGGTACTTGGATTACTAAATTAGTACTCTACTCTTGAATACCTTTCATTTGAATCCCATATTGTCCCGATCGGTTCATTTTTATTTTTGGGTAGTACTTTTAAGGTAAGGGGGAGGGTCCTACCCCTCCCGACATCAAAAAATTATACAGCCTACGTTTTCTTCCAAACCAACCTACACAATCTGTGAAAATTTCAAGGTAATCGGTTCAGCCGTTTTTGAGTATATACGGAACAAACAAACAAACTGACAAACAAACAAACACAAATTGAATCTTATATAAAGGGTGATTTTTTTGAGGTTAGGATTTTCATGCATTAGTATTTGACAGATCACGTGGGATTTCAGACATGGTGTCAAAGAGAAAGATGCTCAGTATGCTTTGACATTTCATCATGAATAGATTTACTAACGAGCAACGCTTGCAAATCATTGAATTTTATTACCAAAATCAGTGTTCGGTTCGAAATGTGTTCATTCACCGTAACGTTGCGTTTAACAGCATCTTTGAAAAAATACGGTCCAATGATTCCACCAGCGTACAAACCACACCAAACAGTGCATTTTTCGGGAGGCATGGGCAGTTCTTGAACGGCTTCTGGTTGCTCTTCACTCCAAATGCGGCAATTTTGCTTATTTACGTAGCCATTCAACCAGAAATGAGCCTCATCGCTGAACAAAATTTGTCAAAAATTGAACACATTTCGAACCGAACACTGATTTTGGTAATAAAATTCAATGATTTGCAAGCGTTGCTCGTTAGTAAGTCTATTCATGATGAAATGTCAAAGCATACTGAGCATCTTTCTCTTTGACACCATGTCTGAAATCCCACGTGATCTGTCAAATACTAATGCATGAAAATCCTAACCTCAAAAAAATCACCCTTTATAACAAATAAAAGCGAGCTAAGTTCGGCCGGGCCGAATCTTATGTACCCTCCACCATGGATCGCATTCGTCGAGTTCTTTTCCCGGCATCTTTTCTTAGGCAAAACAGGATATAAGAAATGATTTGCTCTGCTATTAGAGCGATATCAAGATATGGTCCGAATCAGACCACAATTAAATGAAATGTTGGAGACCTGTGCAAAATATCAGCCAATTCGAATAAGAAGTAAAATAGAGAGATCGATTTATATGGGAGCTGTATCGGGCTATATACCGATTCAGACCATAATAATGAGTTGATGGTCATGAGAGGATCCGTCGTACAAAATTGCAGGCAAATCGGATAATAATTGCGAACTCTACATGCTCAAGAAGTCAAGATCCCAGATCGGTTTATATGACAGCTATATCAGGTTATGAACCGATTTGAACCTTATTTGACACAGTAGTTGAAAGTAAGAATAAAATACGTCATGCAAAATTTCAGCCAAATCGGATAAGAATGGCGCCCTCTAGAAGCTCAAAAAGTCAAATTCCCATATCTGTTTATATGACAGCTATATCAGATTATGAACCGATTTGAGCCATACTTGGCACAGTTGTTGGATATCATAACAAAATACTACGTGCCAAAATTCATTAAAATCGGATAAGAATTGCGCCCTCTAGAGGCTCAAGAGTCAAGACCCAAGATCGGTTTATATGATAGCTTTATCAGGTTATAGACCGATTTGAACCATACTTGTTGGATATCACAACAAAACACGTCGTGCAAAATTTCATTCCAATCGGATAAGAATTGCGCACTCTAGAGGCTCAAGAAGTCAAGACCCAAGATCGATTTATATTATATAGATATGGCCCATTTACAATACCAACCGACCTACACTAATAAAAAGTATTTGTGCAAAATTTCAAGCGGCTAGCTTTACTCCTTCGGAAGTTAGCGTGCTTTCGACAGACAGGCGGACGGACATGGCTAGATCGACATAAAATGTCACGACGATCAAGAATATATATACTTTATGGGGTCTCAGACGAATATTTCGAGTAGTTACAAACAGAATGACGAAATTTGTATACCCCCCCATCCTATGGTGGAGGGTGTAACAATACGAATCAAATTTTTCTTGACCTCAATTACCTACAATCTTTTTAATAGTAGAAATCTGAAAATAAAATTTTGAAAACATATTAGAGAATATTTTAGAATAGTGACATTGAAAATTTTATGACATCGTTCTTTGGTACTCACCATCGCATTTTTTGTGTCATCGCAAATTAGAAACGAGTCCATATATTTTGAAGAATTGAGACCTTGGCTTAGATTAGATTTCAATGTGACCTTCATCCCTGACAAAAGGTCAACTATTATAACGTTTTGATTGACAGCAATGATAATATTTGCTTATTTATTACTTTTCAACTCAATTATTAATACCTTTCAATTTGCCTATTTCTTATTTTAGATCCGATATTCCATCATCCGCCGTTTAAGGGTCTTTGGCCCATAAAAGCCACATTTTTGATCCGATTTTGCTGAAATTTGGGAGTGAGTTGTGTTCGACCCATCAACATTCTTCCTTAATTTGGCACGGATCGGTCCAGATTTGGATATAGCTGCCATATAGACCGATCTCTCGATTTTAGGCCCTATAAAAGGCGCTTTTATTGTCGGATTTCGCCGAAATTTGGGACAGTGAGTTGTGTTAGGGCCTACGACATCCTTTTTCAATTTGGTCCAGATTTGGACATATGTAGCTGCCATATAGACCAATCTCTCGATTTATGGTCTTGGGCCCATAAATGTCGTATTTATTGTCCGATTTCACCGAAATTTGGGACAGTGAGTTGTATTAGGCCCTTCAATATCCCTCTTTAATTTGGCCCAGATCGGTTCAGATTTGGATATAGCTGCCATATAGACCGATCTCTCGATTTAAAATCTTGGCCCCATAAAAGGCTCATTTATAATAAGATTTCGCTAAAATTTGACACAGTGACTAATGTTAGGCTTTTCGACATCCATGTCGTATATGGTTCAGATCGGTCTATATTTGGATATATTGCTACCAAAAAGAACAAAATTTTGTTCTACAAGTACAAGTCTGTTCAAGTGTCGTTTGCCTAACGTTTTCTTATAAAATAATTTTAATTTAATGAAAACAAATACTTTCATCTTATTCCAACATTAACAATATCTTTAAATATATAGGCTTTCAATGGAAACCAACAACATAAAAACCGTATAAACTACATACGAGATCGTCTAAGAGTTGTAAACGATTTCACAATCGTGAAGAGTTGTGTCCTAAAGACGAATCTTCCGGAAGAGAGTTTTGAAAGATCTTAAAATCGTGTGGACAAGTAACAAATTAGTGTTTTGGAAGATTTATAAAATGCTCTTCTGGAACAGTTGCTCATTACTCTCCTGGACGAGTAACAAATAAGTGTTTTGGAAAATTTGTTAAATATGGAATATTTGTGAAGTATGGTGCATATCAAGACTAGTTGTTCATTAAAAACGTAACAACTACGAAAAAGCTTATTTTTTTGTATTAGTCATTGTTGCAAACACTTCTAATCGCCAAACAATCTTCCGCGAATATTCTATAAGAAGGTTACGATCGCGAACGAGCTCGTCTAAGAGTCGTAGACAATTTCCCCGTCTCGAGGAGTTGTGTCTTCAAGTCAAAAGACTGTTGGATATTGTTCTAATAGTGTTGCGCGTTATTCGCTTAGAAGATCAAAAAATGCATATCAATATTATTTGTTCATAAAAAAGGTAAGAAATAAAAGAAAACTTGTATTACTCGTCATATAAGTACCAATCACCACATAAGCCAAGTGAGAATTCAGCTTGGTGTTGTAGAAGTTGTCCACTGAAACCAAATCATCGAATAATATAATTCAATACAAGATCCTAACGCAGCAGGCATGAAAATAATTACAATCGCGAAAAGTTAACTCAGACGATTAATAAACAAATCTATATAATCCTTGCCAAGAGTTGCTAAAACTTCCGCACACGCAATGAATTGTCCTATGATAACCTAGAAGAGTGTTTCACGAGTCATACAGAAAATTGTAACGAAATGGGTTGTAAAAGAATCGTCGCGAAGAGTTGCTAAAAGTTCCTCAAACGCAGTGGATTGTCAAATGAGAACCTAGAAGAATGTTTCACGAGTCATACGGACGATTGTACCGCAATGGCTTGTAAGAGAATCGTCGCGGAGAATTGCTAAAACATCCGCACACGCAATGGATTGCCTAACGATATCGCAGAAGAGCGTTTCGCGATTTATGCGGAAGGCTCTACCCAAATTTTGAAAAATATTCGTAGGGTACTATGTACCCATGTTTCATGCATATCCTATACAATTGATTACTACACACAGGTGTGTTAAAACCAAATTTTTTTATACCCACCACCGAAGGATGTGGGTATATTTATTCTGTCATTCCTTTTGCAACACATCGTCTTAAAAAACTGAGACGATCTAGCAATGTCCGTCTGTCTGTTGAACTCACGCTACAGTCTTTAAATATAGAGACATTGATCTGAAACTTTGCAAAGATCTTGTTTTTTTTTTTGTTCATAAGCAAGTTAAGTTGGAAGATGGGCTATATCGGACTATATGGACGATCATGACAATATGAGACTCAACTGAAAGCTATTCGGGAGAAGATTACGAATATGCTCAGGAAGGAGCAATAGCCTATATAAATTGTTGATATCGGAGTATGAATAATGAATAAGAACTGTCATGCCAATAAAGCTATCTAAAGTAATAGTCTGATTCGGACCATAAATTAATTGAATGCTGAACATTGAAGAAGTCATTGTGTAATATTTCATTCCATTCGGATAAGAATTGCTCCTTTCTGCCAAATCGGAAGAGACTAAAGGCTCAAGAATTCAAGATCCCAGATCGGTTTATATGGCGGCTATATCAGGTTATGTACCGATTTGCGCCACACTAAGCACAATTCTTGGAAGTCATAACGAAGCACCACGTGCAAAATTGCAGCCAAATCGGATAAGAATTGCACCCTCTAAAAGCCGAAGAAGTCAAGACCTCAGATCGGTTTATATGGCAGCTATATCACGTTATGAACCGATTTGAACCATACTTAGCACAATTGTTGAAAATGACTCCAAAACACGTGCAAAATTTCAGTCAAATCGGACGAGAATTCCGCCCTCTAGAGGCTCAAGAAGTCAAGACCCAATATCATTTTATATGGCAGCTATATCAAAACATGGACCGATTTGGACTATTTACAATCCCAGCTGACCTATACTAATAAAAAGTATTTGTGCAAAATTTCAAGCGCCTAGCTTTACTCCTTCGAGAGTTAGCGTGCTTTCGACAGACGGACGGACAGGGCTAGATCGACTTAAAATGACATGACGATCTATAATATATATAGTTTATGGGGTCTTAGACGCATATTTGGAGGTGTTACAAACGGAATGACGAAATTAGTACACCCCCATCCCATGGTGGAGGGTATAAAAATGGTTCCACATAACCAGGGGGCCATCCCATCCCCAAAGAAACATATTAGACGTTCATAAGAATATCGAACTTAAATGAAAGGTTTTCGGGAGTAGATTACGAATATGACATGAAATGGGGTCGTCCCAGCCTATGGCTATGTGGAATTAAAATGAAAGGTACTTGGGAGTAGATTACGAGTATGACATTAAAATTTGTGTCCAATTATGTAGGTGGGGCTTTAAGCCTAGAGTATGTTAATTGACCTATTAAGACAATGAGGGATCAAGGGATCGATATTTTTGAGTGAAGTGCGACATTCTAATTTGTGCTCAAGTGGTAGAAGGGTGTGGCGAGCGACCCTCCAAAAGACGCTTACCACCAAACGGTTGTATAGACCATTTTAGTTCAAAATAGGCGATATATTTATTGAAGCTAATATCTCTCATGCAAAACAATAAGGCATATATTTTTATATCCTATGCAATTTGGTCGTCTTGCAAAGTAAACGATGATAAAATTGGTACATTTTGACACCCTTTATTTATAATCCTGCGAAAGCTGAACAGAATACTCAGCTTAAGGCGATATTCAGGTCAAATAATGATGTTTCATATGTAATAGTGTGATGGTAACGCATCTACATATGCTACGAATCAGAGACGTAGCCAGGGGGTGGCTATCGGGCCCCATTTTGTGCAGCTCTGACATAAACGATCATCTGCCATGCCAGTCAAAGATTTTGTAGAATATAATTTTAAGGGCTTTTTTAGAAAGGGCTTTTATATATGAATACTAGCCTAACCGGGCCCGCTCCGCTGCGCTTTCTTTAACTCTCTTATATCTTTTTAGAGTGGGGACACTTCGCCCTGATTGTGGACATCGAATTCGTGCCATTGTAACCTATGACGCTGAACACGTTCGAATCCTGGCGAGAACATCGGACAAAGCGGTGGTTGGCGAAATTTGCGAGGTGCAATGCCATGCATGGCCATTTAAAACATTTTCCCCAAAGTGGTGACGCCCTGTGGGACGCCGTTCGGACTCGGCTATTAAAAAGGTCTCTTATTATTGAGTTTAAACTTGAATCGGAAAGCACTCATTGATGTGTGAGAAGATCGCACCTGCTCGGTTCCTGGTGTTTTTAAAAATTAGGGTAATGAGAAGAGCTTTTTAGGGGAGGGATGGCACCTCAGGCATTTCGACTCAAATATGGATATCAAATTCGTGCTGCACTTCCTTTAATTTGAGCCCCATATTGCCATGGCCGGTATATATGAACCGTTAGGAGGGTATTTTGAGGCTGGGCCGGCCACCGGCACTTTGCACTGAACATAGATATCAAATTCTAAAATTGGATATCCAATTCGTTTTCTACTCTAAAATACCTCTCATTTGAGTCCCATACTGTCATAATTGGTCAAATAACCCATTTGACGTATCTTTAGGAGGAAAAGCGCGACCTAGACTTGGAAGCAAGTTTTAATGTCATATTCGTAATCGACCATGGTCGACTAATATGCCCATTTGGTGGTATTTGGGGGTGAGCGACCTCCCGTTACTTGGAACTAATGTTTTATGCCATATTTGTAATCTACTGCCTAATACTTTTCACATGAGTCCCATATTGACATGAACTTCAAATATATCTGTTTAGAGGAGCTTTGGGGTTGGGGGCCCGCTAAGTACTTGGACCCAAATTTTAATACCATGTTCGTTTTCTGGTCTCCAATACCTTTCATTTGATACCCTTATTGTGCCCATCGAACCACTTTCGGATATGGGTGGCGTTTTTGGGCCTCCACCCGATATCCTTCCAGACAAACGTACACAATCTATGAACATTTTTAGAAAGTCGGTTCAGCAAAGTATCATATAGTCATAATGGGTCTAATGGCGTTTTTGAGGCTGACGTGACCACCTATACTTCGATCTAATTTAGTATGCCAGATTCGAAATCTACTCCCGAATACCTTTCATTTGAACTCCATATTAAAACGAATGTCCAATATGTCTGTTAGGGGGAGTTTTGGGGTTGGGGCGGCCCGATGGGTACTTAGACTCAAATTTTAATACCATATTCGTATGCTACTTCCCAAAACCTTTCGTTTGATACCAATATTGTCTTGATCGGTCCACTTTTGATTTTGGTTTGTGTTTTTGGCATAAGGAGGAGGGTCCGTCCCCCGTCCGATATCGAAAAATTGTATAGCCTATGTTTCCTTCCAGACCACCCTACACAATATGCGAAAATTTCGAGGAAATCGGTTCTGCCGTTTTTCAGTCTATACGCAACAAACAAACCGAGTCACATATATCCATGATTTTCTAATGTTCTCATTTTGGGCGTTTTTGTGGGGGTGGGGTGACCCCCTTTACTTCGACATACATTTGTATACCAAATTCGTTATCTACTCCCGCATACTTTACATTTGATACCCATATTGTCCTTATCGGCCCACTTTTGATTTTGGGTGGTGTTTTTGGGGTAACGGTGGAGGGTCCGCCCCCTTCTGTTATCAACAAATTATAACGCCTATTCCTACTTCGTGACCATATTCGTAATCCACTCTCGAATACCTTTCATTTGGGTCCCATATTGTCATGATCGTCAAATAAACCTATTTTAAGGGGTTTTGGGTCTGGGGCGGCCCCCCAGATACTTGGACCCTACTTTTATTATAAAATTCGTACTCTACTTTTGAATACCTTTCATTTGAATCCCATATTGTCCCGATCGGTTTATTTTTATTTTTGGGTAGTAATTTTGAGGTAAGGGGGAGGGTCCCGAATGGGTTTATAGCCTGACATAGCTCCAATAGCATAGCAATTCTTATCCATTATCTTTTGTTCGCCTATAAAGAGATACCGAGCAAAGAACTGGACAAATGCTATTCATGGCCAGCCGAACTTAGCACGTTTTTACTGACAAACGAGTAATCATTATGTTGAGCAGCTACGTAGAGTGCATATGGTGAACTCGGAAGTGACAATTTTAAATGTTTCTCCTTTAGTACGAAAATTCTAGCATGTATATATAAGACAGAAATCATTAGAGCAACACACAAATGGCTGCATCCCAAAGTAGGTGCTAAATGTGCGAAAACAACAACTCCCATAAATATTTTTTTGTTTTATTTATAGCAAAACGAATACAGCAGTACATAATACGAAACCATAATGGATTTGTGCGAAAATGGAAAGTTTTTTATTGTAATTGATTTATAACTTTGAAATAATCCAAAAAGAATCTGGAGGATTTTAATCAACAGCTGAGCTCTGTTTATAATTGGTAAACATTTGAGATTGATTTATGTTACAACATTAAATTGAGCTGTGTAACTATTCCCTCCATTGTTGAACGTTGCTGGTGAATTTGCTACTTTTTGACGTAAAAGCCACTTCGTTTATATTAAAACATATGGAAGCTTCGTCTGTAGTAAAGGCTGGCTCCATTACGCGAAAATTGTTTGAAATGTTTTAGCCAAAAATGTTCTGTTTTCCGCAAAAGTGGTCTTGTCGAAGAGATTCGTTTAATTTTTTGCTTTGCCTCTAGCGCAAGGAATGCAACAAAACATAATTGCATTCGTTTGAAAATGAATGGCTTCGACTAAGCCCTACACCACTACTGTGGTTTTATAACTTAGTGCATTTTGTTGTATAACCTAGAAGAACGAGAGAAGGACGCATTTATAAGTATACAGATCGACTCAGATAAGTATACGGAGCGCATGTCGCAATTGTCATCCGATCATATTCAAATTTGACATATACATTTTTCTTTGTCTAGAGCTGAATTATATTAGAAGAAAACTGTTCAGATTTGGATATAACTCCCATTTGGACTAGTATTGCAATAATGTTGTTAGTTGTTAACCGATCCTCACGAAAATTGACTCGAAGAATTCTTTGTTGAATATTCAAGACAATTTTATCAAAATTGGTTAAAATAATCATATAACTATGCAATGGTCAATTAACACTTATAATAGAACGAAAGTTATTACAATTTGCAAGAATTTGCCCAAAATGTTAAATTCGCCACAAATTCATGAATGAATTTATCATAAAAGATATTAAAATTTTATCGTAACCAAAACCCAATGTTTTTTCAAAAAGATGTTTCGTTTATGGATAATTAACTATTTTTTTTTTTTTGCGTGTATATACATTAGCACAATTTGTAATTATTTTTTAAATAAACAAAAACCCGAATAACATCTTTTATATATCAATAATGAAAGGTATTGTCAGGGAAAAAACAACTTCATATTTGCACAAATTCTTTCTAAAATTAATTGCAAAATCATGTACTTTCCTCGCAAACAAAGTCCAACTTTTTACTTAAGAAGTTTATTTGTCGAAAATGATCTTTGTGTGAAACGAATTATTTTCTTGCGTTATGTACTTTATTAGCCAAAATCATTGAAAATCGGGCCAAATTATGAATCGATGTTTGTCTTCATCTTGTAGTGTACCCAACTATTTTCCATTGGAGACATAATTGTCTTGGCTACAACCGAAAATTTCCATAACGTTACTAGTGTTGCCACACGTAAAAAATAAAAAGTTCGAGACATTTTTACGAGAAACAAAATACTTTTATTACGAAGTTTTTCTTTTATTGCAACTATGTAACTTTTCGCTTCAGCATATCAAACGTTACCCATAAACGTAGAATTATCGAACTAACTTCGTTTATTGGTAACCCTTAAGCAACTTCTCCTACGGTTAAAGTACCATTCTTTTGTTGTAAAACCCAAAACTCTTTAATGGCCTTTTGCCATTAATCGATAGCTGCAAACGATTATTCGTTTACCAGACCAATAATTATTCCCTTGTGTCTCTCCTACTAGAGAGAGCGAGAGAGAGTGAGTATTTAAGCGTTGAAACCAGTGATGTATAATAAGTGATAGGCGGATGGTAAATTCGGAAATTCACAATTTTTAAAGTTTCGCCATAGGTACGTCCGTCCAATGACAAAAATCATAAGAGCAACATGGAAGGCTTTCAATATAATTGTGTATCATAACATCAAAATAATATATTCTGGAAAAGTTTGAATTGCCAACTTAGATGTGCGTGTAGAAATTTTAGTTAGAATTGTGTTATAACATAAAATTGAATTTGGTTGCCTTTTCAATTTGAAGTTTTTTGAAGTTTGGTTGGCAAAATTTTCTTTTATGTGAAAAGAATTATTTTTGCACTTAATATTATTATTTTCCACCAAAATTTCGAAAATATTCTTCGAATTGTTTTAGAAATTGTAGCTTTTAATAGTTTTTAAAACTCACAACAAACCTGTCAATTTTGTCCGTCACTCCGTTTGTAACCACAACATAATCTTTTAAAATCAAACTATTGACTTGGTATTGATCACGGGCTTAGCCAAAGATTTGTAAGATTTAAATATAAGTAATATCTAAGATATGGATATTAATTAAGATATAGATATTAATGTCTATATCTTAATGTAACTCACATATAGATAAATCTCTTTTTCTTGTGGGATTTAAAGTTTGCTTTGCCAAAACTCAAAACTATTTTTATTGGCTATCGTTAGCATTGTCCTTTTCCATCTCGTATTGTTGTTTGTTAATTAAGATTTATGATTATCCCATTTATTTCAAAATATTGATTGTTTGAAGATAATAAGTGTTTTACATTTCAATAATTAATTTTATATTTGTTTTTGTTGATGTACATATGAGTATTTCTCTTTAAGGCCGCATGACTGTTTCATTTAAATACCTATAGACATAGTTAATGGGTTGTTCTCATTGAGGTGGTAATATTGACATATTATAAATATTTATAAAATATAGCTAGGCATTATGTTATTGAAATATGCGCAAACAAATATATAAAAAAATCTTAAGCTCCATAGTAACATGATTGAAAAAGTTTTTTTTTTTATCGATGTCAAAATTTTATTGTAGAAAAATTATTTATATTTGCGGGATACCCTATGCAGTAACATATTCGCTCTCTATTAATCTACGTACATAAATGAAAAACTGAAATCTATGCGATGTGCCCCTTTCAATGCATCTGTTCAGACATGGGGGCTGGGATTTGCACACGAATAGACAATTGTTTGAAGGAGCGCAAAAGCGTGAGGGTTGTATGACCACTGGACCCTTACGTATACACGAATGTGTCTATTCTTTCAGTTTTGACGTAGATAGCATTGTTATTATGTATATATATCGTGCTTGTATTAGACGCGTTTTTTTAATATACCTTATGTGGGAACAAGTTGAAGAGAAAAGTCTATTACGCAAGAAGAAGAATAAGAAGTGATAGCATGTGTAGGGCTTATGGGGAAGATGAGATGTTAGAACATTTCCTATGTCATTGTCCGACTTTCGCGGCCAATAGACACATGCACTTAGGTGCAGGTGTCTATTGGCCCATAAGTTGGTTTACGTCTGGTATGGAAAACAATTAGATATTGTTTAAGTAGCACGGAATTCCTGACTTAGATTTTCTTTCTCGAGGTTACTTATTTAACATTTTGTGCGGATAACAACAAACGGATTACTGGCTTAGGTGTATGTCCACGGTGGCATGGGCGGGTTTATATCCGCACCTCTTTTCAACCTAACCTAACTAGCTGAAAAAACGCTCAAGGAAAAACTAGCATTTTTCTATAAGAACCCAGTATTAAAATATGACATTTTATGTAGATCAGAAGAAAAAGTTTTGCTGGGTTAAAATCTATAGTCAAGTCATTATCAATTCTTGTTTAGATATGGTTAATCCATCATAGACCAGTTTATCACACTACCCATATTCTGGAGAAGACAAAAGAGAGTAACATCAGCACTTTCCAACTTTTCGTTGACCACTTACCCTCTTCAACAGCCTAAAGGTGTACCAAGCCTTGTCTGGGTTTTGTTTCCCTGCAAAATTTATACCTCTTAACTTTTTCTTAAGTAAAAAAGAAACAAACCTCATTGAACCGTTCAATACTAAATGAGGTTTTAGACAGTGAGACAGCTATGTCACTGTGAGATTCAGTTGTAAAAAGGGATGACACACTTTTCACAAAATATCAGAAACTGCAGCCTTTGAAAATATTGAAAAGGCGTCAGTGAAAGTGGGTCTGGAAGTAAATGGAGATTAAACAAAGAGAAAAAGTTGGGAAGTATAATTTTATTGGCCAAAATTCAAAACATGAAAGACTTATGGTTGCTACCAAATATATATACATAAACTCTTAGGAGGTTAATCACCTCAAAAGTATACTTGTGAACAATCATACTAACGGTCTCTTGAAGAATACACCAAAAGAAAGAAGAAGTAATTAATTTGTTTCAGACGTGAGTTAAGTGCAAAAGTGAAGCGAAAACATCATATTAATAAAAAAAGATATCAAATAAACATTGACAAAATCTCTAACGAGTATTGAAAAGAAATTTTAATGAAATTTTTCTAAAGACAAATTTCTGCGTAATATTCTCTAATGACGAACTTCAGCACGGGCCTGGCCACCCTCGAAATTATTTTTTAAAGACAAGATTTCCTTAAATTTTTTTCTAAAGACAAAATTTCTTCAAATTTGTTTCTATAGACAACATTTTTAAAAAAGTAAAAGTAAGTACATAAGTTAAGACCAAGTTTTAATGAATTTTTTTTTTCATGAAGAAAGACAACCTAACCTCGAGATTATTTTTTCAAGCCAGATTTTCAAAAAAAAATTGCATTTTACGGCACTACGTTATACATATACATAAGTCTTTTTATTATGCTAATCTGTCCCAAGCAACATTTTCCTAACATTTTTTCAATAGACAAATTTCGATTCGATGAATTCAATTCGATTTTGATGAAATTTTATACATTCATAATTTAGGGAATTTTTATTGACGTAGCCTTTTTTTTAAATTTTGAATTTTAACAATTTTAAAAAAAAAGAAATTTTTTCCTTAGCCCTTTCAACAAAAAATCATTTTCTCTATATTTTATGACAATTTAGCGAAGAAAGGCGGATTTAATGTTTTTGGCATAAAATAGCACCTGCTATCGAAAAAAGTAGGATTATTGACATAAATTTAGATTTTAATATATAAACCGTAAAATGGAACAAGACATTACGAAAGATTCCAGAAATCTCACTCCTAAGAATTTTGGAAATATTTCGTAAATGACTTAATGCAATTTTTTTTAAATACCGAATCGCAATGTTATTTTTTCGAAAGATAAAATTTTTGTGATTGTTTTAAACGAAAAGTTATTAAAAGTTTCTAAAAGCCAAAATCTTCATGGAATTTTCTTGCCAAAATGGAATTTTCCCACAATTGTTCCGAAAGACAAATATTTAATAAAAAATTGTCTAAGACTCAATTCTATATGAATTTTCTTTACCTCTCGTTTTTTTTTTATTTTGATTGAAATTGTATCTGTAAAAAAAATATTATTTAAAAATGTCTTTAAATTAATATTAAGCTTGTTAGTCTGAAAAACTTTTCCAAAAAATAATTAGTTACATTATTTAAATTACATCAACCTGAAATGAAAAGTTTTAGGGACTCGGAAACACAATTTTTAGCCCAGTGTTTTTATACCCTCCACCATAAGATGGGGGGTATACTAATTTCGTCATTCTGTTTGTAACTACTCGAAATATTCGTCTGAGACCCCATAAAGTATATATATTCTTGATCGTCGCAACATTTTATGTCGATCTAGCCATGTCCGTCCGTCTGTCCGTCCGTCCGTCTGTCTGTCGAAAGCACGCTAACTTCCGAAGGAGTAAAGCAAGTCGCTTGAAATTTTGCACAAATACTTCTTATTAGTGTAGGTCGGTTGGTATTGTAAATGGGCCATATCGGTCCATGTTTTGATATAGCTGCCATATAAACTGATCTTGGGTCTTGATTTCTTGAGCATCTTGAGTGCGTAATTCTTATCCGATTGGAATGAAATTTTGCACGACGTGTTTTGCTATGATATCCAACAACTGTGCCAAGTATAGTTCAAATCGGTCCATAACCTGATATAGCTGTCATATAAACAGATCTGGGGATTTGACTTCTTGAGCTTCTACAGGGCGCAATTCCTATCCGATTTGGCTGAAATTTTGCATGACGTATTTTATTTTTACTTTCAACAACTGTGTCAAATAAGGTTCAAATCGGTTCATGACCTGAAATAGCTGCCATATAAACCGATCTGGGATCTTGACTTCTTGACCCCTAGAGGTCGCAATTATTATCCGATATGCCTGAAATTTCGTACGACGGATCCTCTCATGACCATCAACATATGTGTTTATTATGGTCTGAATCGGTCTATAGCCCGATACAGATCCCATATAAATCGTTCTCTCTATTTTACTTCGTGAGTTCCAATGTTCGCAATTCTCATACGAATTGGCTGACTTTTTACATAGGTCTCCAACATATAATTTAATTGTGGTCCGAACCGGAATATATCTTGATATCGTTTTAATAGCAGATCAACTCTTTTCTTATATCCTTTTTTGCCTAAGAAGAGATGCCGGGAAAAGAACTCGACAAATGCTATCCATGGTGGAGGGTATATAAGATTCGGAACTTAGCACGCTTTTACTTGTTTTTTTTTTTTTTTTTTTTTTTTTTAATTCCATAATTAACAAGGCAGTATTTAAGCCAATGGATACGGAGCTCATAGTGATTAAAAGACGAAAATTTTAGTAGAAATTGGTTATTTCTGTTGGCTTTGACCGTAGATTTGAGCACAGTGAAATACTATTTAAAACATTTTAAAATTTACTTTTTGAATTTTTGATTTTCTTCCAAGAAAATCTTTTTACAATGAATGAGACTTTACGAATAATGAGTCGACGAGTCCAATTGCATGTTTACAAAAAGGTGGGTATAAAGTTGGTGTTTCACAGTGAAATTCCCATATTTTTCGCTATTACTTCTTTGAAAAACTACAAAAAATTACTTTTATTAAAATATTATCATATATAATGGGAATGCCCTAAAGATTGAAATCAGAAAGTCTTTTTGCTTCAAAATCTATTATGTTAAAAAGTAATCGTGAAAAATATTAACATTAACATAATACTCATGTTATGTAAGGAAATGTGTTAAAATAATATTAATCAGCAGACTTTTATCGATGAGAGCAAGTTTTATATTACACTTACGTTTGTCGCTAGGCCATTTGACATTTGACAAAGAAAGAAACAAGTTTACATCAGCATTAACGTGAAAATCACTTCGTGTTTCTGATTTTTAGTTCTACTACCTTTTCTTATTTTATCTCCAATAAATTAGGAAAACTAATTTGCCGAAACTTTCACTATAAAACAAACACACTTTAAAGGCTTTATAAGATTAGGATCGCCCTTTAAATAGTGTGCTGGAAATCATTACAAAATTCAGCTCTGGCTTAATGAACAAATGTCACTGCTAATGGGTTAGTTCTCCACCCAACAGCAACCAAAGTTTTTAAAAAAAAATTATCTTTACCATATTCACAGTAACATAAGAATTATCGATTTTGAAAAAAATTGGTGTGAGCACGTGCTCAAAAGCTCAAATTAGGAGATATGGTCCGATATGAACCATCTTCAACTCAGATATTGGAGAACCTCCTGCAACTCACCTTTCCAAATTTCTACGTAATAAATGCAGCAATTATGTGCTTAAGACTCAAAATAGGTCTATATGACAGCTATATCGCAATGTAGCCAGACTTGGATCATATTCTATTCGAACATCGGTAGGCATAGTACAAATCATAGTTTCATCGAATTCGGGTAATAAATGCGTATTTTGCATATTTTTGGGCGCTCTTGTTATTCGTAGGATTTTGGCAATGAAAACGAGCCAAAGAACCAAAACTTTAAAACAAAGATTCTATCTTTAAATTAAATTTTCTATTAACTAACGGACATGACCATCTGTTTCAATTTTAATCGATGATAGGTTATTATTTTATTTTATAGATGATATTTTAACGATATTTTAACCTTCATCTTAAATTGTTGTCTTTAATAACATGACGCAAAGTTAAGAATTTATTAACCTACCATTTAAAATAAAAAATTCTTAATATGGAGGAAAAGATTTTTCACCAAAGGGATATTTTTCCTTAAAAACTTGCAAAATTGATCTTTAAATTAAGTTTTCTAATCATTGCCTCGAATCTTTAAAATGAGAACAAACATTTTTTCAATGTACAAGTCCGACCGGAGTGCGCCGCAAACGAAGGAACGGCGCCACTTTTAAATAAATAAAAGAATAATATTGAATCAAATTCACCTCTCGCCTATCAAATATTGTACAATGCAAGACACTGTTGCTACCCGTGTTGTAAAATAGTTCCGAAGCATAGGTACTTGCGAAAGCTGACTTTGTGAGGTATCCTGCCATGTTAAAACTTCTCTGCCAAGTGGTGTTGTTACTTACGCCGTTCGGACTCGGCATAAACAAGGAAGCCCCTTATCATTGAGCTTAAACTTTAGTCGAACTGCACTCATTGATACGAGAGAAGTATCCCCAGTTCTTTAATGGAATTTTCACCACGCACCAAGAATCAAGAGAAAATGCGATGAAATTGCATATTTTATTTGTTGGATCTTATTTTATTGTTATTATTTTAGGGCACTACATTTAGTAAATATGTATACTCGTATTATTTTTCCTTATCAATTGTACTATATACATAAAACACAATCTGGCAATGCTGTCAAGACATATTTTACTTTATTACAATTTTCTTTCCCGAATATCACTAAAACGCCTCTATTATTAATAAGCAATTGCGCACTTAGTTTTTCGTTTTTGGTTTGTGCATTGTGCTATTATGAATATGTATTCAATTTCAACTACGACATTTAAATTCGGATACATATGGATCTTTTAATTGGAAACATCAAGATGAGAACAGCTATATACTACTGGTATGTTATTTATTGCTCCCTTAGCATTTGTGATTCTTTGCGTGCCTTAAAACCTCGAAATCCTGCTTGAATTTTGGTAGCTGCTTCCGTGGTCTTCTTCTGTTTCTTCCTGACCAGGAAACCTCGAACACTTGCTTGAATCTTTGTAGCGCATCGGTCTTCCACACTTTCGGCTTCCCTAGTCATCCTATTATCGCAAATTTTAGTTGATGCTGAGGTTATTCCAGATTCAATGGAACTCTGCGGATGTGACATTGTTGGTCGATCGCGCCACTGTCGCCGATGTACCGTGTTTTGTGAATTTCGACTTTTTTTCTCGCAGCTCAGCTGTTTTCGCACTCTGTATCCTCGAAACCCTGCTTGAATTCTTATAGCTGCACTTTCTTCTGAATGAAATGACAAATCTGAATTGGGAGAACTCGGATGGATATGCATTTCTTCACGTAAATAGTTCTAGGTTTATCTCTTGCCTTAGTTGCGTTAAATGGACGTCTGCGTTACGGTAGTGCAAAGATTTTCTCGTAGCCTTTCATTGAAAGAGCAAATAACTCAAAACATTTTTGTTGATTTATTGTCCGCTGTTTTTTCTCTGGTCTTCATCCACACGGGTCTGAAGAGAAAATAATACTGAATATAGACTATTTCATATGCTGTGAACTATGCCCAAAGAACAAAATTGAAAAAGACATACACACATGTCTGCATTAATACAAATTCTGTTTCAAATGAGAGAAAAGTATGCAGTTGGGTAGGTCGTTCTAAAGTTAACAATTTCTTTCCCCATCTAAATAATATTTCTATACATATGGCTGCTGTATTATAGATTATTTTACGTGCAATGAATTAGGCCCAAATAGCAAAAACACAAATCCATTAAAACATGACTATGGGAATTTTTGTCTGCATCAGTTTGTAGATGATATCAATTGAGGTGGGTCGTAGTGCATTAAATCTTCTTACACCAGGTACATATTCGATGACAGCGTTCATTGTAGGTATATCTAAACCTGATCTAGCTTTAAATAAAATTTATGCATCTCTTACAAAAATTGGAGCACTACGGACATAGCTTTACTAGAGCAGATTGAAAGCTCTACCTTTTGAACGGTGATTGAGGATGCCCCCACTAGGATTAGGAGGAGGTGTACCAGCTCGCCATACATTTCCATTACATCACCTGATCTCCTGAGTAACGTAACCTGGCAAGTCGTCATTTCTTTGGGATCAGACCACCTTCTCATAATTCTCACCATCGACCGGCCACCGACTTCATAATCTCTGAACGCCGAAAGTTAACCAATCCAAAAGAAGGACGATTGGGTCGGCTCCAAATGGTACGCCAATCGTTGCAGGCGGTGGTACTCGCAGACGAGCGTGATGGGATTCGTGACACGGGCCCCACCAACCCCAGCGGTGTTTGTGGGGCCCGGGCTGCATTTATAAAATAACAGGGTAGTCAACGAACATAAGCGGAATTTGTGACTGGAATACTCGGAGCAATGTAGCTTAGGTACCTGTTTAGGCAAGTTGTGGTCTACTGTTAAGTCACTCTCAAACACAGGTAGACGGGACGACAGGACCTCGGCCACTTTTGGCGACGTAACCGTAACTGATCCGAAGAGGTGCACAAGGTTGTTCACCCGTCAATTTATTGTGCATCCCGAAAGTGAAAGGGCACGGAGGGGAGTCATTCGTCGTATCCTTGTTCTCCGAGCCAAAGAGCAGCCATCACAATTAACTGTGGACGAAGTTACGAATGTCATCCGTGGCGCCAAGTCATCCAAGGCGTTGGGCCCCGACGGAATCTCTACTCTGATGCTGAAGAATCTGGTTCAACTTACGACCGTCCTGACCTGTCTTTGAACACTCTTATAGTACCCGATGTCTGGAAGATGGGCAGAGTGATCCCGCTACTGAAGCCTAGAAAGGACCCGAATATTGGGGGAGTCGTACAGATCCATCACCCTACTCTCCACCCAGTAGCCAAGACGCTTGAGGAACTACTCCTCCCGAGCATCGTCGGAGATTTTCCATTCGCCCAGGAGCTGATGCTGGATTTCGAAGACTGCATAGCACAACAACTGCCCTGCATGGCATCACCGCACACATTTGCCATGGCTTCAATCAGCCCAGGCCATGTGATAGGACGGTCCTCGTGGCACTCGAGCTATCGAGGGCATTCGAAACGGTCAGCCATGCCAAACTCGCCATACGTCCCTCCAGACAGGCATAAAACTAAATTTTACCGAATGAACATGGTATTGACTTATAAAAATCTTTTCAACAAAGGTGTTAATTGCTTTAATTATTTTTGACATAACAATTTGATATTTTTTGTTCCACGGCAAGTGATTGGTAAAGAAGGTATGGTTAGGTTTATGTGGCAGTCTGCCATCAAACTCACTTAGACGTTTTCGTCTATTATGATACCACAGGAACAGAAGAAGGAAGATGCTTTCTTCCTACCGTTGAACCATCTAGATCGCTTTAAAAAGCCCAATAACTTGCGAATGTTCACATCCGCTAAATTAGACAGGTTCTCAAAGAAATGAGAACCTAAAGTGGAAATCCTTCTAACTGCTAGCGCGGGACACACACACAGAAGGTGTTCTATAGTCTCTTTATCCTCACAGCTTCCGCAAAAGTCGGTGCTGGCAACCTTCAGTCTGTCAGCATGTTTTTCGATTAGACAGTGGCCTGTCATGACGGACACAATGACCGAGACGTCTGTTCTAGCCAATGACAGCAAAGCAGTAGACCTCTTCAAGTCTAAATGAGACCACATAGTTTTGGAATGCTCACAGCCTCCTCTTTGTGACCATCTATAGTTTGTTGCCCTTCGGGCTTGATCCTGAAAACTTAGCTTACAAGTCGATAGAGGCATACCAACAAATTCCAGTGCCCCTGGAGTGCGTAAGGTAGTTCCTAGTCTCGCAAGCTCATCTGCTTTAGTATTCCTTGAGATATCTTTGTGGCCCGGTACCCAGAATAGGTGAATTTTGAACTGTTCAGCCATCTCGTTGAGAGATCTGCGAGAGTCGATTTTTGTGTTCAGAAATACGTTCTCCAGGGATTTAATGGCTGCTTGGCCGTCCGAGAAGATATTTATGCCAATCGTCATAATGACATTATATCTTTGCCATTCCACCACTTCCTTAATTGCATGGATCTCTGCTTGATACACACTGCAGTGGTTGGGTAACCTCTTTGATATGACCAGTTCTAGATAGAGTACACTCCAAAGCCCTGGTCGTTTAGTTTGGAACCATCCGTATAGAAGTCTATGTAACTTCTGTTACGAGGGATATCGTACTTCCAATCGGATCTATCAGGAATAGTGGTACAGTAATTTTTATCAAAAAGCGGCTCAGGTAGGGTGTAATCCACACTGTATCAAGGATAACACACTGTCCGTAGCCGCCAAATGACCAATGAGAAAGCTAAAACATATTTTTAATTGTACGAATTACATTGTTAATTAGTAGTATAAATTGTGTATTGACCAATATTATACTGTGCTCCTTTTCCCACATATGTAACGCAAAAAGAAGTGCGAATGATTTGTATGGCATGGCTATACAAAAAAATTCAAGAAAATTAGAAGCGTGGTTTTTATCTTAACATAAAATATAATTTTTTTATTATAATTTTAAAGTTAAACAAATTTATGTAAAAAATGTTGCGTTGAAATAGTGTAATGCACAAAAATCCCGGACATAGAGAACAAAGAGAATGGATAAATTCCAAATGCAACAAATTGGAGGACATTGTAGAATGTAAACATTATATTATCTTATCTTTGTATTTCACTAGCTGAGTTTCCTTGGAATATTTATTTTCGACAATTAAAGATCTTTTAGTGAAATTCCATGCTAATTTGACTAACAGTTTGACAATATAAGGTCCTTTATCTGAATCCCATATGATCTTTATTGGTCTACGAATTTTAGTTCGGATGTAAGGTGTACTCCATTCTTAAAATACTTCATTTCAGCCCGATAATCGCTTGATGCCTGATTTAGTGGTGTTTTCGGGTGAGAGGTGGTCTCCCAGATACTTGGCCCCGAAAAAATATCAGCATCGTGCTCTTCTCTCAAATACCATTTATTTAAACCCCATATTGCTATTGGCTTAAGAGGAGTTTACAGGATGAGGCGTCCCCCAAACACATGGCCCCAAAATAGGTTATCAAATTCGTTTTATAATCTCAAATTTGAGCCACATATTGGCATGGTCGAAAAATTTATTCCCTTTGGGGGTATTTTGGGAAAGGGATAGACCCCAGAAAATTGGTCCCGAAAATGGGTATCAATTCTTGCTCTACCCCCCAATACCTTTCATTAAAGCTCCACATTGAAATTGTCGGTAAATATGCCCGATTAAAGGGTTTTTTGGGGATTGGGGTGGTCCCCCAAACACTAAGCCCGGAAAATATATCAGCTACATGCTCTATTCTCATATACCATTTATATGAACCCCATATTGCCATTGCCCTCAAAATTGGATATCAAATTCGTTTTCTATTCTCATTTAAACTCCTTATTGCAAAAGTCAGCAAATATGTCCGATTTGGGGTGTTGGCCCTAAAAACTATGAATATTTAGTTCCACTCTCTTTAAGACCCAAATTGTCTTGGTGAGCAAATACGTCCAACGTGGTCTACTCCCACATACCTTTAATTTGAGCCCCATATTTCCATTGTCGGCAAACATGACCGGCTTGGGGGGTGTTTTGGGGGATGGGCGGCCACTCAATGAGTTGGCCTTGAAAATATATATCAGATTTGTGTTTCGCTTTAAAAACCCTCTTATTTGAGCCTCATATTGCAATAGTCAGAAAATTCTTACTATTTGGGTGGTGGTGTTGTGGTCCCCACCCTTGGTCGGACAATTGGGTATCAGATACGTTTTCTTATCCTAAATACCTTTCATTTGAGTCCCATATTGTCGTGATTGGTCTAAATATATGTTTGGCAGGTTTTAGGGTGGGGCAGCCCCCCAAGGTACTCCATCCGAAATTTGGATACCAAATTTTTATTTTTAGGGTACTATATGAGAGCACACAAAATTTCGCTTAAATCGCAACACCCATCTCCAAGATCTGGCGTTTCTGAAAATTGGGGTAAGGGGAAGGGTCCGCCCCCCCTTCAGATATCAAACAAGTAAAAGCGTGCTAAGTTCGGCCGGGCCGAATCTTATATACCCTCCACCATGGATCGCATTTGTCGAGTTCTTTTCCCGGCATCCCTTCTTAGGCAAAACAGGACATAAGAAAAGATTTGCTCTGCTATTAGAGCGATATCAAGATATGGTCCGGTTTGGGCCACAATTAAATTATATGTTGGAGACCTGTGTAAAATGTCTGCCAATTCGAATAAGAAATGCGCCCTTTGGGGGCTCAAGAAGTAAAATAGAGAGATCGATTTATATGGGATCTGTATCGGGCTATAGACCGATGCAGACCATAATAAATACGTATGTTGAGGGTCATGAGAGAATCCGTCGTACAAAATTTCAGGCAAATCGGATAAGAATTGCGCCCTATAGAGGTTCAAGATGTCAAGACCCAAGATCGGTTTATATGACAGCTATATCAGGTTATGAACCAATTTGAACCATTCTTGGCACAGTTGTTGCATGTCATAACAAAACACGTCGTGCCAAAATTCATTCAAATCGGATAAAAATTGCGCCCTCTAGAGGCTCAAGAAGTCAAGACCCAAGATCGGTTTATACAACAGCTATAACAGTTTATGGACCGATTTGAACCATACTTGGCACAGTTGTTGCATATCACAACAAAACACGTCGTGCCAAAATTCATTCAAATCGGATAAAAATTGCGCCCTCTAGAGGCTCAAGAAGTCAAGACCCAAGATCGGTTTATATGACAGCTATATCAAATCATGGACCGATATGGCCCATTTACAATACCAACCGACCTGCACTAATAAGAAGTATTTGTGCAAAATTTCAAGCGGCTAGCTTTACTCCTTCGGAAGTTAGCGTGCTTTCGACAGACAGACGGACGGACATGGCTAGATCGACATAAAATGTCACGACGATCAAGAATATATATACTTTATGGGGTCTCAGACGAATATTTCGAGTAGTTACAAACAGAATGACAAAATTAGAAGCCTCAGAAAAAAAAATATAAAAAATTGTAACCAATTTATATCATGTTTTATTCGCATTTTAATCCAATGCAATAAAAAGTTTTTTTATTTATGTGAAAAATATCAATTATTTATTTTTATTAAAACAGTAAAAATGTTATTTAAAAGAAATTGCAAATTTCAAATGAATGGTTTATTGAATTAATAACCACTTAAATTGAATTTTTGAGCTTATCATAAATTCAAATTGCAAAATTGTTAATCAATAATATTTATTTCTTCATAGGTCCGATTTCAGCAAATTTTATAATTTAATGTACATGCAATTTCTTAATTGAACATAGTTTTTCATTTTTCTGTGCAGTTCTCACGTGGACCACCTCCATCAGGAGACAAAGATCCTACCCGTGCGAAGACATAACTATATGCTGTCTAAGCAATACCTTCTGGGCTGTTATCGCAGAGACCTATACCTAGAGAATACCTATCATCATCTTGTGGTATAGGTATTTACCGCACATAAGCCTTAAGGTAGATCTACATGATCTTATGCGTAAGGGTAGCGCTACAAGAGAGAACCTCTTAATCAAGCGGCTAATCATGCGGGCCTAAACAACATTCATGAAGACACTGTAGTAGATGCGGTGAATAGCCACCGGGAGAAAAAAAGAACGACCACCTCCCATTACACCTGAGGAAATTGACCTCCCCCGGAAAACCAGAGTAGTTCTGGCTCAATTACGATCCGGCTGATGC